>NC_041040.1:7843154-8477977 GCF_900634625.1 Parambassis ranga | reverse complement strand
TATCCCTAACAGGCTTATTTCTACAGCAGAAATGACCTTATTTTCTTCAAATGCACAACATGTTTTTAACAAGTGACATGTAGTTGAAAATGAGACACGAAAGCTTTAACAGCACACAAAAGAGTGACAGAATCACAAGTTTCATCTTTGCCGCTCAGCTGACCTCTGCCCCCTTTGTGCAGTGGACACAATGGATCAAAGTGGGGTCCTGCTATATTTAACAGATGGACTATAAAAAAGTGACACTTCTAATTGTAAGCTCCTCTACACACACTGTACACTCTCAACTGAATCGCTCTCCTGCTCCTTTGTGCTTTGGCAGAATCTACCAAACAGCACAACAGTCACGCTCCATCAACCTCCACACATATTCCTGATCTTTCAGGCCTACTTTTTTATCATGCCAGTGTGTGTACACATGCAATTAGCCTATACGAGTGTGGCGTGCTGAACTATCACATATGCACTGGTGACGTATGCGTTGCGTGTTGGAGGCATGTTTGCGTGTTTCTCTTATGGGTGTGCTGTCAGGGGGCATGTGGCTCACTACAAGAGATCAGCCCTTCGCTCTGTCACTCACGGTAGCAGGCACAGATTAGTCACGCAACACACACACACCATAGTGTCATTATGAAAAACTAAGTATATATGTATATCTTCTAAAATGCTTCCTAAAGTCTCCAACCCCCTCCCACGACAGCTTCCATTCATCAACACTCTTTATCCTTCCGCCATCCCCTGTCCTCTGTCCATCCTTCCCCCTCCATGCATGCTTCTTCAACCCTCCTCCTCCATCCCTCCATCCTTCCTTTGTTCGGCTTGGCATTGCAGGCGATCGACCGATTTTGTGATGTTGGACGAGTCCCCTCTTTAAATCCACTCTGAAGCACGCAAAGCTAATGCGCAAGCAATTTCCCTCTGGGATTAATAAAGTATTTCTGATTCTGATATATTTTTCCATCTATACATTTTATCTGGATTCATTTGTTTGACATATAATCATCTGTCCACCCTATGCAGCTGCAGAGGGTTTTTACTTAAGTGGAAATAAACACTGTTTTGTTGCTGATGAGAGCATTGACAGGCAGCGTCATAAAAGCAGTAATTATGTTAAGTATTTTGTCATCACCTCCGCTAAGGTGCAAACACATTCAGACAGACAGCCACACACACACACACACACAAAACCATTCTGTTCAATCACCCCAACGCCATCCATCCAGTGGAAACCATTGCAGAGGGAAATGAATCTAATAACCGTCTTCATTTTCCTCCTTCAACGCCTCGCGTATTTTTGTTTTCTCTCTTACGGCAGCTTTTGGAGAGGATGCGGCGTCAGGAAAGACAAACACGCGGGATGATTAATTATCGGCATTGGCACTTCCTCTGCCAACAATGCAGGCTTTATTCATCGCCGCTCATGTCTTTGGGTTTGCTTTTCTTTGCCTCTATTTTCTCCCTTGCTGGTCTAAAAAGGAAAACATAGTAGGTAATGGCGAGGCGTTTATGTGCTCTCTGTGAGGACAGGGTGTTAAGTAAAAAGTGACAACTAGCGGGATGTGGATGCTGCCAAAGGGTGAGGCTGAAAGTGTCTAGCTCCTTCAGCCAGGTCTCTCTTTCCACTTTCACTGAGTGTACAAAATATTAAGACCACTCGCCATATATTAAGGTACAGTGTGACTTAAGTCGCAACTTTTTCAGGACTTTCTGTAGGAGTGACAATGGTGCTTACAAAGAGAAAGGTGCCATTTTGTGCTTCTGGTAAAGCAAAAAAGTTCTAATATTTTCTATTCTCAAAAATAATTTCACAAAACTTGCTGCCACTAATCAGGTCTGAACATGGCCCTTATCCATCAGGTAGTACTTTCTGCAGCCTGTAGGGGGTGAGCTGCCATGTGCATATGTGCATATGTCACAATCAGAGTGCATGTTTTCACCTTCCCTGAAGCCACTTCCTCCTGGTTTACCAAGAACAGCTAAAAAGAGACAACAACAAAGAGAACATCAGGAGAAAACATGAAGAAGAAGAAAACAGCCTCTGTAAAGACAGAGAAGAGTGAAATATGAAGGACAATGTCTCTGAGGATTCATCATGTGTCACTGACGTGCTTCCATTTTGGGGATAATGGGGATAAAAGACAAAGGGATGTCTCACAAAATGATGAAAAATGCAGAAATTAATATTTTAATACAACCCTGTACATTAGAGACGAATCAAAGATGGCATGACAGTATGTTGAAAAGTGCTACAGAGAGCTGCATTAAGTGATTTATAAATCGTGAGTACAAGGGGTAGCATGCGTATTGAACTGAATGGCAAATAATACTCCAGGTCATGTTCCTGTGCAGAGTAAATGTGCAGTGAGGACCAGGTAAGTGTTCATACACAGCTGCTTGTAGACACAACACCAGCTGCTGCACGAAATCTACCAGACTGCATGCTACTGCACACTGAGTCAAACAGGTGGGTATGGCTGCTTCTGTCTTTGCCATTCTTATATTATTATTATACCACAGGGTTTTTTCTTGATTGTTTATCAGCACCACAAAACCAGCAACACATCTCTGGCAAAAGCAAACTATTCTTGCAAAAAAAGGGAAAACCTAAAAAAGTGTTTTACGTCATTATTTTCAAGAGTTTAAATCGAGGCAACTGGACTCAAGGATTTTGTTTTGAAGACATTTCTCCATTCCCCTGAGTGGCTTCTTCAGTTTTGCGAAACATCTTCAAAACAAAATCCTTGAGTCCAGTTGCCTCGATTTAAACTCTTGGAAATGACTGTGACCTGGATGAATGAGCGCATCCACAGACACATTCACGTCAATATGTTAAATTGTGTTGTTAAACTGGAAGCAGAGGGTAAAGCGGACAACATAATCCAAACTATAAATAGTTAACTGCTATATTTAACTACTGGTTATATATAATATTCTGAAAGAAATTCATTTAATGTACTAAGAGATAAATAAGTAATAGATGACACAGCATTTGCTTCACTTCTAGAGTTGCTTTTAACTTAGATTTTATATATAAAACATGACAGGCTAAGTGATATTTAGATCAGGATGATGTTTCTAATGTAATGTAATAATAATGCGATGATATAACAGTAACACTTTGGAGACACTTCGGCACTGTGAGTACCTTCACCACTGAGTTATTCTGATGTGAAAAACACTAATAATCTGACATTTCTTTACCCACACACTGTGTGTTTTGGTTTTGGTACAGGTCCCATTTGTGCAGCATGGGTACCATCTCTTGGCAGCTGATCCTCAGCTGTGTGTTTGGCTCATAAAAGAGGAGTTCCAGACCTGAACATGCGAGGGCTGTGCAGCACAGCAGTTCCTCCCCTCCTACAAGGCTTGCGTGAGTTGAGAAAACTGTGTGTGTGTGTATGTTTGTGTGTGTGTAGAGGTTGGATTGGCTTAGTGCCACACCTCCTTTGCCTATTCCCACCTCCTTCTCTCTCTCTCTCTCTCTCTCTCTGTCTGTCTTGAACAGGAAATCCAGAGTGGAGAGAGCAATACCAACACACACAGAAATAGAGAGAGAGAGAGAGAGAAGCTGGATGATCAAGGGCTGGTTGTCACGCGAGCGAGCCGTCTGTCAATCTCCCCCCCTTTTCCTCCTGACAGGCTGCTGGCCGACAGCCAAGGCCTTGCGTGCAAGCCGGCGAGCCACATTAGCCCATAAAGAATTTCATAATAGCAACAGCTGTTAAATATTGATGACTGCTGGCAAGCGCTCAATGGTGCTCCGCAAAAAGGTTGAGCCTGCACTGTAATGGAAGCTAATACTTCATTATGCCACAGATCAAATGTCCGGATCTTGCTCGGTCCAAATCCAACCCTTGACTTCTTGTTTTTGCAAAGCTAAAAAAAAAAAAGGATTTACTGTAAGAAAGTTTTTGACATTTTCATAACATTCAAGAGCAGATTTTTCGACTAGTTTCATGCTGCGCCAGTTTGTTGGATGTACACAATTTGATGCTTAATCATCCTACATACCAATATTAAACCAGGATTCATAATCTTTCCCATATTGTTCTACATTAGAATGTTTTATTTCCACTGTGACATATTACATTTAAAAGGGATGGAACGATTTAGAGTAATTCCCGTTTGTCTGTTAACAAAAAAACATCCACAAAAAGTGCTTTGTTGGAGACGGGGCAGGAATTACAAATATTCATCTTTCAGAGGAGATTATGAGTGATTTTCTTTTTTTTTGTGGGTAGAGCTGCTGAGGGGAAGCCGTGTCTCTAAGCAGGAAAAAAAAGTTGATTCCTGAATAGAACATAAACAAAGGCCTTGGTTGTGCGCCTAGATACTGAAGTAGAAGGGAAGTGATATTATGACAAAGCAAATGGGATCACCGAATGAAGATCAGGATGTAAACTCAATTGTTTCCACTTCTCTGTTTTGGTTGGCAAGCAGTCACCATGTTGTACAGGAGTAATGTGTCTCCACACAAGAGCCCCTGGGCAAAACAGACTTGTACAGCAACTTCTCCACAGACTGTGTACAGCTACTGTATATAGCTTGACTGCATGGTGCATCATAAAACTGGCGCCATGTATTCTTCACACACATACAATGAAGGACGATTATTGCAATCATAATCTAAAATCCATCTAATTGCTTCTAAAAATAGAGAACATGACTGACTGTGGCACACGTGTTTTATATGTGATGTTTGTCTGCTGGGGAAAATTGCTTTTCTGATGAATCTGCTGAAAGGCACAGAAGCAGAGCCAGCTAAACAGGCTGTCCAAACACTCAAGCCTGGGGAAAATTAACCACAACATAAGCTCAATGTGGTGCAATATTTATACAGACAATTAGAAAAACTAACAGAATGCAAATGGATGGAGGCCCATTGAGAATCAATGAAATGCATGTGCTCCCCTCACACACACACAAACACACACACAGGCTGCATTCAGGCATGTGTTGCGTGAGATGAGCCAGTTATACAGGAAAGCTTTTTTTTATTTGACTATAACCAAATGAATGCAACAGTGTATCTTCTAATTGAGGACAACAAAATGCTCCAGTTTTCCTGGCCGTTGCTGGGGATGTGATATGTTCCACCACCGCTCGGCCTTCTCAGCGGGGTTAAACTCAGGATACAAACTCATGACTCACATGATTAAATGTATATATATGAAAGTATATTTGGTGGATATGGAAACTTCCTTGTCTTTTCACATCAAGTGCTGCTTCCATACGCCGTGATATGTTGACAGTTTCTACTACCACACTTCTTTGTAGATTGCTAGTGCCCAGTAGGCTAAGGATAAAACAGATTTTTAATGCAATCTCTATAGCGTGCATACAGCTGTATCTGACCTTCACATCTCAGATCCACTGTAAGAGGCATCAGCTCTTGCATGCATGTATGTGTTTGCGTGGCGACCCTAGAAATAGCTTTTCCTCGGATTCCTGTTTTGATGAGGCTTGTTGCTCGCTCTTTCTCGTTCTCTCTCTCTCTCTCTCTCTCTCTCAAGGAGCTGGTGGTGGTTAATAAAAGTTGCATTCAGGAACCCCCCACCTGGCCACAATAAAGCACCAGCCGTCTATTTCTGTGCTTGCACAATCTCAATTTTCACGAGCAGTGAGAAGTTCAAGAACTTAAAGACCCTTTAAACTGTAAAGTTCAATGTGAACATGAAAGCCTAAATTGCTGATTTTGAGTTTAATTAGGGATAAATTTGTAATGAAAACCTCTCGTGCTTTATAAACAAACAAGAAGCTTAAAAACAGATGTGCCATAAGGGGTGCATTTATTGTTTAAATTAATAAGAAAAATTACTGAAAATGCTGGGAAATAAGATGACAGTAAACTCCCGCCATTAAACTCTAGACTCAAATACACATCTGACTGACAATGTATAAAACAACCAGCCATAAATGATTTATTGTATAGCCCATTCCTGTATCTATTTATGGATACCCATGCCTTTGTTTCTCTTGCCTTTCTTTCTGCAGAAAGAACTTCAGACAAGTCAAACAGCTCACATAATTATTAGTTTTCTACCCCTGTATTTTCCTCCTGCTGAATGCCTGTGCGAGGTAGGGAGGAAGGCAAAAAAACAGACATAAAGGTGAGCGGAGCATTACATGAGCCTTCACTTCAAATGGTAGTTCCTTGTGTTGCGTGCCAACTTGTGTCACA
Organism: Parambassis ranga; assembly: GCF_900634625.1. Classification (NCBI taxonomy): domain Eukaryota; kingdom Metazoa; phylum Chordata; class Actinopteri; family Ambassidae; genus Parambassis; species Parambassis ranga. The sequence goes on along the minus strand of NC_041040.1, from coordinate 8,471,796 downwards.
CATAATTCTAAATGACAGGGAAAGAGAAGTACAACAAGCCTCAGATGATCCCTCTTATATTCTTCTTCCCTGTTGGCGAGGGAAAAGAAATCCTCACTTCATTCTGCGGTCGCTGTAAACAGAACACTCAACAGGTTTTCTGGAAAAAGAACCGCACCTTTTATATTTTTAAAAAAGTGGAATCACCAGAGATCCTATTAGAAGTTTTTTTTTCCTCCTTTCATCCATACAGCCTCACTATAACAAGAGGGTAATCTGTTAAAAAGATTATGGTGCCGTTTCGGCCCATTGAGGCAAATAATAATGGGCAGATGGTCCCTCAGGCTGAATCCATATGGAAAGGAAACTACACTAATGCTGCTGTAGCACGCAATGCTAAACAAATGCTAACCACTGACTCAGAGTGAAAGAAGTGCTTTGAGTTGAGTTCTAATTCAAGGTGTAAAGCATAAAGCTCCACAATTACTGTTCTAATTAGCTGTACTCTGTCATTAAGGGGAGATATTAATGCTACCACTGCTAACAATACAACACATGAGGAGTGAATACAACACAGATATACTTTTACAACATCTCACTCACCACAATACATCTGAAAAATGTTCTATTTATGTCCGAAGCTCTGTGGCTGCACTTCCCTAAAGTTTAATGCTCTTTCTTATAGTTTATTAAGCTGAGAAGAGAGAGAATTTTCCTAAAGCAACACTCCAGCCTTCAGTTTTCACATCAAACACACTCCAAATATACTCACAAACATACTGTAGCGACTGCTTGAATCCACACCACGCACACACACATACTCAGAAAGGCCCACCGATGTGTAATTAAATGGGTGTGAGGTGGTTAATGTGTCCAGGGTTGAGGGGGATCAAGTGATAGCCATGATGCTGATCATGCTTTATGCATGAAAGCCATTAACTTGTCAATCAGTAGACACTGTGAGAGGTGTTATGTGTCCGCTGTGCCTGTGTGTATTTGTGTGTGTGTGTAAGAGAGACCAGGACCAATCTGTGAAGCAGGTAATCTAGTGCAATAGCAGAATGCAGTATTTATTGGTGTCTCTCTCTTACTTTATTTTCGTCCCTCTGCTTAGCTCTCATTCCTGTGTAGTTTTAATTTATAAAAATATGTAACATTGGGACTGATTGTCAGTTTTATAGCAGATATTTTTTTACTCTTACAGCTTCAGTCTGATTTGATTTTACTTAGCATCACCTGTCAGCTCCATTTTAACACGAGCGCCTCGTCTCCCACGTTTCTCGCCAACAATATCACACAACAATTTGGCCTCTGACAGAGCCAATTCACTGAACAACACGCTAACCCAACAGTAATCTGATTATCTTTCTCCTAACACCTCACCCCTGTGTATCAGGCCCGGGTGGCAGGCAAACACTGGATGTTTGTAGAAACATCCCCAAGGCACCTCAGCTGCTTTCACATCAAAACCACAATACAGGATGAGACAGATTTATTTGCAGCAAAAAAAGAGCTTAACACTCATATATCAATAAAACGAGTGATCAGAAAACAAGTGATGTTTACAGAAACATTTTCACCCTTACTGCAGCATCAGTCCAGCATCAACCTCCCCCATTGCTCTAGATGTGAGCTCTGGGACGAACAGGTGAAGTGAGGTACAACGAGATATTTTGTCATATCGTGACTGCCCACATTCCCCCATCTGTGCCCCTTGCATGTCATCAGTACACTTTAATCCAAGCCTGTTTGTACTAGTAGTGTTTGCTCCGATCACTTCATTTGGCACAGGGAGAGCGGACATATACCCCCAGTACTACTGCTCAGCAGGCGATATGTGTGTTGCTATATATGTGTGTGTATGTGACTGAAGGATATAGCAGGGTAGAGAGCTTGTTGGGGAATGATTGTGGGATCACGCAAGCTTGCTAAAAGAGGCAAAGTCAGGCGAGAGTCACGCATGGTGGGCTGCTGCAGATGCCACTCAGTCGCCACTCCACTTCCTGGCATCTGGTGTTAGCGTGATGCTACAAGTGTATATATATGTATGTGTGTGTTATGTTTAATTCCCAACCAACTGAGGAGATTTTCAGAGTGTAAACAAACACTGACTTGTCTGCCCTCTCTAAACAGGCTGTCACTCTGGATAAGATGACTATTTCTCTCGCTGCACATGCAAAGCTGCCAGCAAACTCGACCAAGCTCCCTCTAGAGGGAATACTGAACACATTGCATGAAGCTGGATGTGTGCAATACATCAAGGTTATCTCAGCATGGAGAAGCCATCATGGGAGCTTTCTCTCAATCATTGGTCAAGAACATTCTAAAAACAAATGATTAATTTCTTTTTGCCATTGACAGCCCTTATTTAGACATTTACCTCCACTTGAGTCTCTTGTGTGTGTAATTGTGAAGCCTGTATCTGTACATGACTCAACTTTCCAATGCAAATCAGCTGCACAAGCTTTCTGTCTAATGTAGTCCGACCAGACGCTCTCTGTCCTTACATGATTATTGTTGACTACACTGATGAGCTGAATAAGCTCGGCAGGTTTAAGGACAATCACCTCCTCAATCTTTTGAGCTGCTAAGTTGTAGAGTCAAAACCATGTGAAAATTGGGGGTAGGTCAGCTGTGCAGTGCAGCTGTGACCTGGTGCCAAAAGGGGTAGGACTCCTAGAGGTGGAGTTCAGTGAAACAACAATGTGCCAGTGTTTGGATCACTATTCGCTCTCTCTTTGCGTGCATATTATAAAACAATTGTTGGTGAGTGTGTTTTCAGGCTGGTGATGATCTCATCAACATGTTGTTAAATCTCCTTGTCCCCCCAAAAAATGAGACTCTGCTTCTCACGGAAGCAAAGTCGGAAGCAGTGGCAAGTGTGCCTGTGTGTGTTTGGATCAGGGAAAAAAAGAGGGATTGTTTTGTACAGCGAGGCACAGTACAGTAGGGCGCAGCAGGGTCAGCAGACAGAATTGAGTGTCTCCATCCACTGACCCAAAAGCTTCTGTGTCCTCAGATCACCCCCACAGACGCAAACTCTCAACTGTATGTTCTACTGAACCGAACTTACTACAGACTGTAGCTGTCAGCTTGAAATTTCATCCAAGAAACTCACATTCGACTCCCATGTGGGACCATGTTTTTTATTCCCTTCTTAGTTTTTGTTTAGTGCTTTGCTTCGTGCTGCTGTATGGTTAGAAAAATCTTACGTTTTCTAAGCTTAAGTTCATCTGAGCTTTTATTGTGAAATTTTCAGGCTTATGATGAATTAACTTACAGAAAACTAAGCCATTGACCTGATAAAAAGCTCAGTTACACCTTTATGCTGCTTTACCATCTAAAATCTGCAAATGGCAAAGAGTAAATCATGAAGCAACAGATAAATGTGGAAAAGTTTCAAAGAAAGAAATAATTCCGGCTAATTTGATTTATGTAAATAGTAAGTAACGTGGAGTCATTAGATAATTTGATTTGTTGGAATTTATGTTACTTAGAAAGACTGCTGCTTGAAGAAATGCAAAATGAGATCATGTGCATCTGATATTTGTTTTCAAGCTGGAGATCTAAATGTAATCAAACCGACATTCATCTGTCAAACTCTGAGTCCTGAAGCGACTGCTTGAAGAAAATATCCAGTTTAAGAAGCCAGAGAATTCCAAAGGTCAAAAAAAAGGAAGAAAGGGTGAAACTCTGCTGTATGGGTAAGTGTCTAATGTGCAGCACGCTTCTCAAACTACACTTGCAATTATCGTCTCTACACTAATGAACCTCACATTACAACCCGTGTTAGTAAAACCACCATTTATGTTCAGCGGCATATAAACTTCCACTCCGGCTCTTTGGTGGCATCCTGCAGCTGAGACCTGTGGGCAACACCGCTGGACCAGCGCCCGTATCCGCCCGTCTGCAGCTCCGGTTCTGCCTGGTTGAACACTTCATGTAAAGAGCAGCTCTAAAGACTAAGGGATTCAGGTTTACTCTGTGATCCTTTGTCCATGCAGAAATATATTTATTTATTAATTTTTTCATGTTATCAGAGGCATCTGCTTTGAATGTCTGCTTCTCTATTTTTCTTATCTTTTGTGTGTTCTGATGTTGCAATCCTATTTCCACACACAAATCATCAAATCTTATCATTTCTAACTGCCATGATGGGTTTTAGGAGGCAGCAGCTATGAGGCACAAATTAAAAACAAGCAGACATGCACAAACAGGAGCAGCCCCAAAATCAACTTTTTTGCTTTATAAATTAATCGGCTTATTCTGAAATGAGAAAAACCCAAAATGATCGTACGCAAAGTTGTGATTTCCAGTCTAAGAAAATGCAACAAGACACCTCAAACAATGTGGAAGTGAAGAACATATGTTTCTGAAGCAGGTCATCTGGAGCTGTACTGTACTGTGCTGTTCATTACACTGCAGGCCAGTCCTCCAGTGTATTTTCAGTCTGATTTATGAGCAGGACCACAGAAATTCCTGTGCAATGGTTTCAGGATGTCTCCAGAATAAGAGCAGCATCTCTGATTTTGGAAAGTATTAGCAGCTCAAAACACTGGTGTCACTGGGAGCAGCTTATGCTAGGGAGTACATACCTCTCTCCCTCTAGGCTGTAGAAACCTTTCTGTTTTTTTACTCATCTGTGCTGTTGTAAAATGTGATGACTGTCAGCTGTGCTGACTGAATGAAAACTAGTACTTTACAGATAAATTCATTGATAGTAATAAACTTTGACTTGATCCTAACAAGGCTCCTTTTGTCTCAAACGTTAGTGTCCTATGATTGATATACAAGGTTGCACACACAGCCTTGCACATTAACACAATACCAGTAAGGGTGTTAACTTTTATACCCATTTAGGGATGTGGTGTCTTGCTCAAAGATACATCAACTGGACGCACAGCTGCTTCTGCTGGATTTGAAACAGTGTCCATTCGGGGGCCAGTCTTTGCAGGCACACACACAAAATAAACACACCAACTACCCACATCCTCCTCACCCAACAACAGTGGTGCAACTGTTTCTCATGTGACAGAAAAGGGGGGTTGAGCTGCTGAGTCGAGGGAGTGGCGGGGAATAGCGTGCGAAGACCTAATGCAATGTTTCAACCCCAGATGGGTCACATCAGTAGCCCGCAATCAACAAATTTGGCCCTGCCAAGTTTACACATTTTACATGTCAAAAAAGGAAGGAGAAAAGAGAAAACGGCCTCCCCCCACACTTTGCTTCTTTTATTGTCTGCCACAGGTTCTAATTATTAATTACTGTGACTGATTTTCAGAGAAGAGAAGAGAAGAGAAGAGAAGAGAAGAGAAGAGAAGAGAAGAGAAGAGAAGAGAAGAGAAGAGAAGAGAAGAGAAGAGAAGAGAAGAGAAGAGAAGAGAAGAGAAGAGAAGAGAAGAGAAGAGGTCAAAGGCTATGAGGACAGGAAATCTGACTGAAGCCCAGTAGGATGCACACCGCGAGCTGGTCAGGGCATTTCATGGGAAATTAGCAGAAACAGGTTAAATGCAATAAATTAAAAGCAATTATGGGACACAGTCCACAGTTTAGGCAGAAGACACTTATGGTCTGCCAATCCACCCACTGACACCAGTGATTATCACCAACACCGCAAGGCTATTTAAGGCTTGCAAAACACCTTTGTATCTGTCCAAAGTTGTTAGCCTGAGCCAGGAGGACACCTGGCGAGTAACCTTAGATGGGAGAGCTTCCTGATGTGTTAACAGTGGAGATGTTTGAGTATGTAGTAGTGATGATATCACTGTCCCTGCAGAAATAAAGCTTAAGATAAAAAAGGGTTTCAGCTTCCTGCTCCATATTATCAGTGACGAATCACACTCATGCATGCTTGCGTTCACACAAACACACAGATGTTAGAAGAGATGTCTGACTCTCAGATAACTCGCTACCATTCTTCCCACATAACGGGGTGTGTGGTCTTGTCATTCAATCTTTGTTTCCACTGAGGCCTCTTGTCTTTAAATAGCCTGCAGTAATCTGTCCATTCAAGCACAGACACATCAAGTCCCAGTCACAATCACTCAGAAATCCACTGTTTGGATCAGACTACAGGTCTGATGATGGAGGCTTTAAAAGAGTGTAAAGTTCATTTTCTTACTGTCTCTGTAAATCAACCATCAGTTTTTAAGATACTGACCAACGAATAAGGGAAAAAATTGGAATCCCTTTACAAGACACAAAAAAGAGAAAAGGGAAAAGATAAAGAGAATCCAGGGTGGGAACTGTCATAAAAGGAAAAGAGAATGAGATTCAAAGTCTTTTTCCCACCGGACAATAAAACATGAAAAAATGTGTGTTAGGACGAAGGAGAAATCCTTCATGGCTCCACTGTACTGTGAAGGAGCGTCAGAGAGAGCTCCAGATGTGTCTCAAACATGCCTCAAGTTTCACTGTGATACTTAGCGGGTCTTAGTAAAGCAGAGCTGGAGTTTGTATTAAACTCCGTCCAGTCTGGCCCTTGCTGAAGCACAAACAGATGGCCAGCATGTGAGAGATAGTTCTGACCTTAATTGTACAGTTATCTTTCAAAGGAAAACCTGCACACAACACTCTACAAATTACTGCAGTTAGGATGATGATGAACACCATTACACAGCATCTGTCCACAGCTGTCCAGACTCATCTGCACAGCTTCGTCTGATAAACGTATGTTTAAAAGAGACCCTAATTGCACTTGATTCTTACAAACTCAGGTATAAACTCTCAAATGTATTTCATTTCTGTATCACAGGGCTTTTTAGGCACCTGTGTTTGCGAGGACAAAACGCACTTCCAGCAAATGCAGAGGATATTGTAACACCTCCCTCATTTCAACACTTCCCCCGATGTGAAAGTCAGAGGCTGACATCACCTCTCCCCTTTCCTGCCTCTCCCCCCCCTCTTCCCCTTTGCTTGACGGTCACAGCTTCTCGCTGTCCAAACATTTGGTGCCGTTATGCCACAATAGAGAAATGCAACTTCGATAACCAGCTGTGAATCACTGAGGCGAAGGGAGGGGGGTCAAGAAAGCAAGTCGGAGCAAAGAGAAAATCAAAACAGTGGTACTGGGACACTTTTGAGGAAAATGTTGCCAAGTCACAGCAGATGGTCATATACACATGTGTGTGTGTTTTTAACCTGGTGTGATTAAAAAAATTCAATAAAACATACGATAATCACATCCTATTTTTCTCACTGCTTTAACTACAAAAATAACCAAATAAGTAGCCATTATTAAAGCACAATCATGAGCTACTACAGTATTTTTATTTTGCACATTGTTCCATCTATTTTAGACAAACCACTGATGCATGTTAAGTGGCTGTTTAAGGGTTTTTTTTAAGTTTTTTGGCCTGTGTAAAAACGATATGAAATCAATATGTATTTATTTTGGAATTTCTACAATTTGTGACAGTTTCAGAATAAAACCCAGACTTTGTGTGTATAAAGGGTTCAAGACATAAATATATGTCTAGCACATGATTTCCTCTCATATGTCTATCACATAGTTTGACAGCTGGATGTCCTTTTGTAATTCAAATTCACAGTTTCTTGACTGAAAGCCAGATACGCTGATTGCTCAGCTGCCAACTAGAACATAAACTGTTATGCTTTGGGCATCTTTTATGTAGCAGCCTACATGTTTGCAGTTTCATTCAATCCACATCTGACAGTGAGTGAAATCTAACTAATTACACGTCATTAACTCCAGTGTTTTCATGAGGAGCAGAAGTAAAAAAAGGAGTGATTCAGGTGTGTGTCTGTGTGTGTGTGTGTTTGCACTGACTGTGTCTATGTGTGTGATCTCATCTCTACAGTGTCAGAAATGACACTTCTGCATCCTCGAGGCATTTGAGGAGTGTGTGTGTCTGTGTGAACATGTGCAGCATGCATGTTGTACTCTCATCTGTGACTGCACAACATTTCTGTCCAAGAGCAGCATGTGTGTGTGTGTGTGTGAGGGAGTGCCATCTCTGTGACTGATTCTACCTGACCAGTGTTAACTATGTCAGCTCCATATCCTAGAGGGGTGTATGTGTGTGTGTGTGTGTGTATGTATGAATGTATGTCTATGTAGGAGGGAGAGAGCTGGGATTCCCTAAAGCGTGTTCAGTAAATCCTTACCCGGCACGGATTCCCAGGCATCGCGTGCAGCTGGGTGGGACTCCTGAGCAAAACCACGCCTCCACATACACACAAACACACACACAGTAGAACAGTAGAATAGCTCGTAACAGAGGCCAGTGTAACCGTTAGGTGCAAGGCTTAAGCTGGTGTCGTGGGAGGGTTAATGGATTTCAACCATTTATTCACCTGTCATCCCCATTAAATCCATAGCTGGTCCTTCCGTGACCGAATGAGACCTCTTATCTCCATAACAGCCCTCATCTGGTTAATCTCAATCCCTCTTTCTCTCCATGGTGTGTGTTAGTGGAAATGCATATCCGCTGTATGCTCTCGGCAGCACTCGTGGAAACACAGAATGATACTTATCTCATGTAAATCTTAAATCACTGATCCGGTGTCTTTTTCCCTCCACAAATAATACCTTTACTGGATTAATCCTCAATATGCTTCTGATTTCATAATGGCTGATAGACACCTGAAGACAAATGTGGTTAGAAGCAGGTTGCCCTGATTAATCTCACATGTTGGGGTTTCAGTGTGGGTGGTCAATCCACAATAGATCAGAGCCCTGACAAGAAAAACCAGTTTGAACCGTTTCTACGTGTGTGAGTGTGCGGAGCAGCGGCGGCGGTGGTTTTTGCTTTTTGAGGGCGAGAGTGCAGCCTGTTATGGTTGACTACGCCAAAACATGTCATTGCTGAGAAATGGTTGGTTCTCCACCTCCAAACTATTCTCAGTGAAAGGCTTTAGAGTTTGAACAGCAGACTGTAGAAGTGCAGATAAACAAAGAGCGTTTCCTGCTGTGATCGTTGAAATATTTCCCAGTGAAATTGGATGTAAAATTAGAAAGTGTTGAAATCTGAATTTTAGTTAGTGGTCAGTTTTTGAGTCAAGGACTGCTGTGCAGTTAAGTGGTAATATAGCATTTATTTCCACAGTGGGGTTCATTTGGCATCAAGGTGAGATGTTTTAATAGCAGCAGACAATCAAACTCCAGGTTTATACTGGTCTGCTTCTGCAAAGCTAGCTCACAGATTTTGCTTGATCAAACGCACACATCTATGAGCTCATCCTAAACTAGATGTTATATATATTTACCACTTGCCAGGCCGTCACCGGTCTTCACTTCAGATTGTAAATCTTGACAAATATGGCAGCTGCTCTGGAAACAAGCCTTTAAATGTCAACATATTTCTTCTGTCATGTCTGAAATGCTGTCGTATGGAATTTTATTTTGGGAAGGGTCAGTTGGACCAACTGATGCCAGCACTCTGGGAAACATAATGCCGCATCTCAGTACTCTCTATAAATCTGTAGAAACAACATGGCGGACACGCCTCCTTATCTGCTGAACTACAGACAGAGGAGATTCTGCGATAGCATCTCCAGACTGATTTGCTGCCTCTGTGCGGTAAGATGTTTTACTGTCAAAGTAGAACATCTTAGAACTGTTTAGATTGTTCGTTTGACTACCACAGAAGAAAAAAGCATGCATGCTGCCTCATTTTCATAAGCATACAACATCCACAGTGCATATTCATAAATGCATGTCTATGTGTTAACCTGACACTATTACAACATGTGATGCACACCACCTGTGCAAACAGCACTACAAAGACTTTCCTGTTTTCACAGACTGCCCCTTTAATTAGCCTTTAATTGGCTCCCACCATTAAGACAGTGAGAGACAAGCAGCCAGCTGTGGACTGTATGCAGAAAAAGCAGATGAAGTGCATGAATGGCTGGAAAACTACTTTTTCCAACATCAGTCATTTTTAATGGTGTGATCAACAGGAGTGCATGAAGTAAGATGCAGGATCTTTACATCAAAAGGTTATCTATATGAAGATAAACAAGCTGAGGTGTCTGTCATACTCACACACACCTCTACATACCAAAATACTTCGTGATTTGCTAGCCGCATCTGAGGGGTTATGCAATGTTCTAACATGTGGCCAGTATTGAAAACAAACCATGGCACGCGATGGGAGAGAGGTCATTTTATTCACTTTACAGTGCTCGGTCTTCTCTTTCTTTCTACCTGCTCTTATTCCCAAAGCAGCACTTACTCAGCTCACAGGGAAAGCGGTCAGACATTATTAGCACAGCAACGTGCCACCAAGTTTTTCCTGACATACGTTGAGGCCTTAAATAGACTTAGGGCAAGAGCGGAGACACGCAATGTTTTCTACTTTAAGAGCCATTGATGAAAAGTGGGGGGAAATCTGCATGTGTCTTAGGCGGAAAAGCAAAAGGATCAGACAAATGACAATGTAACAAATAAATGGCACCGATCCTGATGATGAGGTGATGATCCGAGATCACAGGAGGCAACTGGACTGAACTAAAGCATGTACTTAATGCTTGATAAGAAACATGTGACTGTTTCTTTGAGGTACTGTTTGCTGTGTAATTTTCACGTAATCACTACCACACTGGAGCGGCAGGAAGCCAGACAGAGGGTTGTCTGGCAGATTGTCCTCTGATACACCTCAAAACCATTCTATCTTTATTAGAAAGCCTCATTGTATGTGTCTAAATAGGTTTATTGTGGTTCATAATGCAAAAAAATGAATCTCATTTAGGCACCAAGTGCTGTTAAAAAGTCCATGCGGTGGTGTTTGTGTGGTGAGAGGAGCTGGAACAGGAAGCTGTTTATAGTGAAAAAGTGTTTTCATGATTGCATAATACTAATCTTAGGAACCCTGTATTATTATGCAATTGAGATTTTATGGGGGTATTACATCTTGAATTTGGCACCAGTGATCATACTAAAATAACATAATATGGTAACCAGCAGAAATCAGACGTGAAGTTTAGGGATGTATTTGAGGGGAAAAACACAACTAATAAGGGTGATATGGTCACCTTCCTAGCCTGATATAAATCTTTATTGTGTGAAATATAAGAGCTGCTAAATGAAGACCATATGTAACCGACACTGAGGACAGAAACTGCTGCTCATATAAACATATTTTGCAGATGACAGAATATATTTGTGGGCAAGAAAACTGCGAGAAGACACAATAAAAATATATAAGCTTGCTCAACTCTTTCCTTTGTTTAACTGCAATTTGAGAATATGAAGACAGAAGAGGATTCAGCAGTAGTAATGAAGTTACGGCAGCATGTGCCGACCAATTGTTTTGTGTGTGTGCATTGCATGTGTGTACATGTAGACAGCATCCTGTGGCGAAGCAGAGGGAAACCATATCATTGTGTTGGTGTGTGTCAACACCTCCTTCCTACCTCCTGACTTACCAACACTTATCCTGAAACGGACATACAACAATAGAAAGTGTTTTGGGTTAGTTTTTTTCTTCTAAACTAACTTTTGAAGACGTACGCTTTGATAGATCTGTATCACTGTATCACGAAAATACACAACAAACACGAGACGGTTTGAAATAAAAAGGCAGCCTTCCTTCCTTCCTTTAGCCTTGATTTCTTTTAGCATGTTTAAATATTCTTGGGAGCAACAAAACTGACATAATATTTTTGCTTTCCTTTCCTTTTGGTGTCACTATAACATCTTTTCGTGTGCACCATCCATGGAATAAATCCACAAAAGGTGCAGTTCTATCAGGTCTGGTCACCAGATCCACTTATTGTCGTGCAAGTCACTGAACACGAGAATCCCCTTTAGCAAAGCATAAATGGGAGCTCGGACATCCTCTAGTGTGCCTCAGATTGAGGGAGAAATGCCTTGACATACATTAGACCATTAAATTCACATTCACCCACATTCCAACTGGATGCAACAGCTGTGTGAAGATGAATTACTACATGTAGTACTAGCACGAGGAATAGAAAGATGGAGCGGAGGATAGACATATGGAGGGAGGGACAGATTGGCACGAGCGAGCTGCCAGTAATGTATTGCTTCCACAGGATGGCCTGCACGCATCAAAACAAGCCATAATTGGCCTTGATCACGCTCAGCCATTGAGACATACAGTAAATGTGACAAGCAGTGGGTAGAGAGGGGAGAGGGAGAGGGAGGGAGAGATGGTAAGGCACTGTGACAGTGATTTTGCAGAAGAGGATGAACTCTAAATATTGACCCTGAAGAGGAGGGCAAAACAGTCATGCAGCACCAGCAGGGGAACTGTATCACACACAGACAGCTCTTCATTCGTGTAGAAACTGAATGAAGATATGAACGTTATTGAGAGATGATAAACATTAACATTGATTTTAGAGCTGTTACAGTAAATATTTGTACGATTTCAGAACAATCTTTAGGATTCTCTTTAGAGACTTCGAGCGTCCTCAATGTCTGTTGGCCAACTCACTATTTTTTCAAAACTCAGAAACTCCACATCCTCACATCAGATGACTTCCTGACCCTTAGCACCCCATGACTAATCCTTCGACTATGCAAGAACAGCCCTTCAACTCGATGAACCCCAGCTTTGGAATGCACTTCAAGCAAAAACTAAAGTGTCCTTTGAAACATACCACGGTCCAGGAAAGGATTCATTTCTGCTACTTTAAATCTATTTTGCTGCGGCCTATTACAATACTGCTTTAAATTTGCCTTTTGATAATAAAGTAGGATAACAAATACAGTGTGATGATCATCCTCACTATTATTATGTAATAAAAAAATAAGCACTTTTATGGCAGTGGGCTATTTTTATTTGATACTTACAGCTGCCCAGAATTTAACAAGCACTAAGCTTCTTTTCACCTACTCTCACCTCATTATAGAGCACTTTACAGTAACAGTGTTTGCCAGTTCTCCTAGATCATTAAGGCAAATATTTACATACATATTATTCAACTGTCTTGTGTCTGCTGCGTTTTTTTGTGAAATGATTTTCAGATTATATTCCTGCTGCTTCTATCACACAAAGCTGCAAATTCTTTTTTACTCAGTCCACTTTTGTTTGCATAATTGCACTTTACATTAGACCTGTACAGTGAGTGTGGGACAATGCCTGAAAGTGTGTGTCTCATGCCAAAAGCGTGAGAGTTGGCAACCTCGTTCAAAACAAAGATCACAATTGTCATGACACGGACTCATTCACCCTTCTTCTCCATCGCTCTCTCTCTCTCTCTTTCAGCCCCTTGCCCTAGTGCCCTCCCTCCCTCCCTCCGTCATGCCACTGTCCCTGTTGAGCGACTCATGCATGGATACAATGTGCTCCACTGTGCTCTTCGGAGGCTAGCATTACTGTTCACACGCAATCTGCACCAAACACTGATATGTTTCTCCCTCTCTCTCATTTTTTCCTCTCTTCCTTCTTTTACCCCCTTTGTATTTTTTTGACTGGTGTATATTTTTAGTCAAATTTAGCCTTTTCACAATAACATGTTGTATATAAGATATATTCATGCTTGCTTATTTTAAGCTAAATTATTTTGTGGTAATGAAGGAAGCCAACATTATTTGTAGGCGCACGCACTTTCAGGCACATTTACGTTCACTTAAAGCAGAAGTATGCAGTGTCTTCTGTGACAAAGAAAATTAATGGCTTCCATCTTTCTTTGATTACACAGTGCAGGTTTACAGCTCTCCTACCCGCCAAGGAATGAGCAAAAACAGTTACTGGTCTCACCACAGCCACACTACGGAAGCTGATGTTCGACTAATCATTTTAACCCCAACTATAAAGCATACTCTACTTTTTGAGGAAAGGTTTGTTTAACTTGTATGTTTGCATGTAATGTAGTTTTTTGTTTATTACCAAAAAGACCACAAAGCCATGAAGCAACCATGCTGTGTAGCCACAGCTAGCTGGCCAGCTGCCCCTGCTTGGTGTCATTATTGACTAGTGTTAGACACATTTGCTTTGTACCATAATTTATCAACTGCCAACACAGTTAAACACAATACACCACTATGAACCTTTTTGTACCATTTATCAAATTAAAATATAAGGCAAGATATTCATTAATTAGATAGCAGGGGGAGCAGAGATTGCTAGGGAAACAAGCTTAGCTAAGCTAGCTGGCTAAATCTAGGTTGTCAGAAATGATTAATCATCAAATTATCTCAAAATGTAATCTATAACTGATGGCCACTGCTCTAGCATCATACATTGTACTCTATATTTATCAAACCAGTGGCAATAAGCCACATTTAAACTAGTGCAATTAATGTTACAGAGAAAATGAGTGTCTGAATGTGTTAATTCATTTTGCCCACAAGCTCAAGATACAGTTCCTTCATTATTAGCTATTAGGCTATTAGGCTAATAGGGTAAGGAAAATTGCAAAGAGCAAACTGAGTTAGCAAAATGCCAGACAGGCCTGAGGAGTCTGCTTGAATTAGACAGTTTTTAAGTTTTTAAGCCATGATTCAGACAGATTCAACAAATAAAATCTATGTACATTCCTTTAATTTTTTTATGGAAACATCTGGGTGAATTCCAGCATGCTAAGAGAACTGCATGCAAATTTAGCAACCTGTAATTTAACAGTGTATTGTAAGTTCTCCCTGCACTCTGTCTGTCCCTGATTGTCTCCATGTGGTCGGCCTCAGGAATCTCCTGGATATTCAGAGCGTGCCAGAGCCACAGTAGGAATCTGATACCTGACTTTCTCACCCTACCTCTCTCCCTGATTTTCCCTTTGAGTCTCAGTGACAAAAATACACACTTTTTTTGATCTCTTCTGTCCTTGCACGCTATCTGTTCCCCTGTGTGAACCGGCCTACTGTTTTCCCATCATGCTCCTATGTATTGTTATGTAGTAGAGCAGAGGATGTGTAAACTGTACATGTGTGACATTCAGCATATATGTGTATTTGCATTGAATATCTTAAGGAATGTGTGTGTGCCAGCTCTCCAGTGTCGTTCAGGGACAGTGTACTGTAAGAAGCAAATGAACTTATTTCTGCAGGACTAGTCTTCCTTTCTCTCTCTCTCTGCATTTCTTACTTCCTCACTCACTCACTCACTCTCACTCTCTCTCTCTCTCCCCGCTCGCTTCGACAGATCGTTTTCATAACCACTTTTCTGAGGTCACAGCCTCGTCTGCAGTAGTCACGCAACCCCTTGCCTGCTCAGTCAGCTTAACATGTGCACGCACACTCACACACACACACACACACACGCGTGTGCACGGAATCTACCACAGCAATACTACACTACGCTACACAAAACCCTGTCTTAAAGAGACAGTGTACGTTTCTCTCCCAGCAGCCACAACATGTTACACACTCCGCTTTTTAAAGGGTCAGCATGTCTATTTTTGGCTCTCTGCGCTCAAAGCATTCCTCCGCTGCTGGCAACACACATGCAACCTGTGGCTGCAGTGTGAAAAATGTAGCACCCGTAGAAGCTAATTTATTTGGAAATGGAAAGATACCATGTTTTATATGAGCAAATTAGATAAATCTGTTTCTGCCAATACAGGTGCCATGTGTTATTTTCTGTGTGGTACATTCTTTAAGCATCCAGGGGACAGAGCCTCATGTTGTTCTGTCCAGATATCTCTCTCTCTGTCTGTCCCCTTGTTTCTGCCTCCTCCAACACCTCTATCCTCTCATCACCTTTGTACTAACAGGTAGCCTAAGGAGGTATGTACAGTAACATGGGATGACAAGGAGGGAGGGAAAGACACAGCGGGCAGAGCCGGAGTGATTTGAAATGGGACTGGATAGACAGAGGGACAAAGGAATCATTCACATCGCAGAGCCTAAAATACTTTAAAGATTCTTACAAAGATCTGGCTTGTTGGACAGCATGATGAATGTGTCTGAGACCGAATATTCAGACATTAAAAAAACACAAAAAAACATTTTCATGTTGTTGTTGTTCTTGTATTCTCCTGAAAATAGGAATATGCTAATAATAAAGGGGTGGACAAAGGAGCATGAAACATGCTCTAATTTTAGTATAAAAAGCTTATTAGAGATAGTATATTACACAGTGACTGTACAAGAATGTATGAATTAATGTAAAGCTGCAACCCCACAAAATGCAAAGCAATTGGTGGCATATGAGCACATGCACCAACATTGTAAATGCATGGATAAGTATGAACACACACAAACTTTGTTGAATTCAAATATTATTACCTGCACTCTAGCTTTATAATCAAAGTTGACACTTTGACACTTACTCTACACAGAGTGGACAATAATTCTTTACAAGCTGGAATGAGATTTTCCAGCTCATCAAATCTCAGTTTGTGTTTTTTGTCATGACATCACCAGTGAGGGAGTGGAGGCCACGAAACAGCCTCAATATGGGCTGGAAATTGACAGAGAATTTGGCCAGGAGAGGTTGCATGAGAAGGAGAAGGACTTGAAGTAGCAGGGAGGAGAGGCTTGCCAAGAGTAAAGGCTCAGGCCTGAAGGCTTTTGGCAGGTGTTTTGTCTCTGCTATCCATCCAGCTGCTGACTGAAAACATGGGAGGCGTTACAAGAAAATCTATTAGCTGTGCAGACAGGCTGTAATCTCGGTAATCTGCTGGTGTAGCTGCTATTACTAATTTCTACAGAATGACAGCACTTTTTTTAGACTACGGCACATCCTGTCTGAGAGGCACGAAAGAAATCAATCTTCAATGGATCTTTATGAAGAGAGAAGCAATATATCAGCATGATTGTTGAAGTACTGAACATAAAGACAGTCCACCTGATGCAATCTTTCAACAAACAGCTAAGATCAGTTCCCTGGAAAAAATGAATCATAGTTAATTATTTGCCGCAGCGTCCTGGCTCTGCCAATTAGGTCAAGCCTGAGAGTTTTCTACATGAATTGGCCCATCTGACATTTTATTATAGATGTTGGTCTAAGGATGGATGAATGGAGAATTGGTGTTGTGAAGACCCAATGAATTATGCAAGATGGTTTCTCTCTCTCTGCTTTTCTTTCATACCTCCTTTCTTCTGCATGCAACCCCCCCATTGAACCCCCCCAGAGTCACTCACAGTTATAGGTGCATGGTGACCTCATTGTGTGTGTGTGTATGTGTGGGTGGGGGTGATTTAATGACACATGATTTGTGTCAGGTTAATGTCACAATAATGTGTTTATTGTGAAATAATAATACATTTCGTTCCTTGTTTTGCTCTGTTGTACTGCATTATTTTAAAAGTCATTGTTATCAGTTTAAAGGGAGGCAGCCCTGGTGCTGCTGTTTCATCTAAGTCAAAGGATTCCAATATGAACAGATGGCGAGGATGATCATTCGAGAGAAATCCATCAGGTCAAGCGAGAAACACAGACAGACAAAAACACAATCGGTTTGCTGCCTCTGTGTGTGTGTTGCGCGCATGAGAGCGGGTATTTATAAAACTATCACCGCATTATCATGCCCGAGACATGTGAGCGGGCGCGGCATCTTCATCCTTAACTCGTTTAGGACATATTGAGGTCATTTTCCCCGGGTTTACACAACATTGCGTGAGAAGGGAAGGGTATCTGGTGGATCCAATTGCCCTCTGTGAGGGCGGCAGCGCCTCCATGAATGTGGCCTTTGAGTGGCGAGAGGCCAGTAGACATGCAGACAGCCTGTACTTACTGTATGTGGGAAATAAGCCTGATGCTACTTCAAACAGCCACAATGATGTTATTATGCCCCCCCTCCCCCCTCCTGTCTCTTCTTTCTGAGAAGTTGTTGCTTATGAGTCACAAGGAAGGAGCCTTCACTGATCTGTTGTTTACCCTCATATTACTCAAAGTAGGACTTGGATGAATCCCTGCTTCAATTTTAGTTTAAATAAGATGTTTTTGCTATCACTTGAAATTAAACTATCACTATGATTATCTCTTTTTTTTTCCCCCGCGGAAATTGATGTTTATTTTTCTCTTTGCCAGACTGTCTTTATAGCATTTATTTTCTTGAGAAAGATATGTCCAGAACTTTGGACATCGTAGCCATGTGGGTTTCCAGGAAGGGAAAATGAGAAATGATCCTTGTTTATAGAGATAAAAAGGGATCATTTAATACAGTATAATGGAAAAATACATAAAAATAAGTTCTGCTCCACTACTTCCAAAGTGATAACCCCACACACATTCAGCTCTTAACCCTAGGCAAACAAGCATTTCACACTTCTTCATCCTAAACTGGGTTGTCTGTATCTTTAAGCCAAGATTTGCTGTTTTTTTTCTCCCCCTGAAAAATATAATAAGACCTCTCAGCAAACATTTGACAGGCAATAATGTGCAAGAGGCAGCAAGGTTCAACATCATCCAGGCGAACCCAAAGTTTTTAGAACATGATGTAAACAAATATATGTGAAAAGTGTTTTTCTGAACTTATATCAGAGAGATATTGAAGTCCTTCTTTCACAAATTGATGCAGGTGGCAGCTATGGACGACGAGTGGATGTGACTCAGCTTTGATTTTGGTGCTATATTTACACAGGCTTTCAGTGTCAGTGGAGGCTGTCATATAAACATCTTTTCAGTGTCAGAATTTTTTTTTTGCTGGGCCAGACTCTAACTTTTGACAGCCAGAAACTGGGTTAGACTTTAGAATGACAATTTTATCACATTTAATTTGTCAAATAACTCTGCAAACAACACTTCTGTGGTGAGTTTTTGTAAAACAAGTGGAGGTGTTGATAACTTTTTGCTTTTTCTTTCTCCACATATAAGTGCTGGTTCTTAATGTGTAAAAAAATGTATGCACCTATATGAAGACACACGCCCTGCTTTCTCCTTTGGTCTTCCCTTACACAAGCTAATCGTTGCATGTGGTAAATTGAGGACGCAGCCGGGACAATCATTGCGATCAATTACACTCACAATATCAAATATGATTTAAAAATTATGGGAGTGGTAAAACATAAACATGGGTGGAAGCCACTTCCAGCTCAATATTTGCCAAAAGACACTGTATAAAAACAAGGATTAGACTGTCAGTGCTGTGGATGGATGGATAATGTGTGAGTGTGTGTGTGTGTGTGAGTGTGTGTGTGAGTGTGTGTGTGTGTGTGTGATGCATATTTAAAACATTTGCAATTTGATGATGAAAACAAACCATGGCACATTAGCATGGAGAATTTCCCAGCTCCGCACGCAAACTTAAGAGCAGGGGAGGGCTTCAGTGTAAGTGTGTGTGTGTGTGTGTGTGTGTGTGTGTGTGTGTGTGTGTGTGTTGCTGTGGGTGAAGCCGGCAGCTGTTTAAATTCACTCTAACAGAGCTCTCTGCAACATGCCAATTTAAACGTGTTCCTCAGGGACAAAAACAGAGTCTGACACTTCTCTTCACCATCTCTTTGTCATTTTAGGTCTTTCCCTACTTCCTGCCGTTGAACGTATTTGCTGCAATGTAACTTTAATTCGATCATCTATTGTGCTGCACACATGACTCTTGCTGCAGTAGCCATGATGAGCTCATGCACCTGATATAATGATCTTACTTGATCCCTTCAGTCTCTGTCATGTACCATCTATAAGAGGTCGTGCCTGATGAATAAGTCATTAGATCAACACTGTGTTAGTCCCTGAAAGGTCCCGAGGCATCGGTGCCTGTGGCTCCAGTTCTAATAAGGTCACAACACAAAGGAAACATGTGATCGAAAAAAAAATTGGAGAATTTTGCAGCATTTGGGGGTTGAGGTGGCAACTAAAAACAAAAATACTTAACTTGCAATGGGAAGTAAATGATGAGAGATGCTGAGGTAAATCTGTGCAAAGTAACTGAACTGTCAGTCAAAGTGCAGAAGATGAACCATGTGTCATCTTATGTGTATAAAACTGAAAGACAATGCCAGCTGAAGTGTCGGCCGAAGTGTTGGCTGTTTGTTTTGGATATGAAGATCAACTTGACCCTTCAAGTCAAATTGAGCATACTCTGAGTCAATAACTGGCAGATAGTTACTCATATATGACCTATTAATAATATGGCAAAGTATTAGTATAATTCTTCATAAATAAACAGTTGAATTTCCCACTGCCAGGCTGTGTGGTGGGTTCATTTCATCACAAGTGTTTTAAATCAAAGGCAGTCGTGAACAGTCAAAACATCTCAAGACGAAGCTGCAACATGGCTTTAAAAATAGCACCCATCTCATTAATTATTCAATCAATACATATTTCACTCTCCTTACTTCCTGCTTTTCGGTTGAAACTACAGTTTAAGCCACTCAGAAAGCCTCAGAGAGCTTTTACCATGACCTCCCCCACTGGACCTTTTGGTTGAAAACCTCCAAAACTAAAGCTCCATGTCTGGTGGTTTTAGGCTTTCCCAGGGAATTATAGTTTCAACACATTTATAAATAAGGTAAACACGTGTTATATATACCTGAGTGGTTATGCTGGATTTTTTTTCTTATGAAGTTTAACAGTGTGGTGAGGAACACGAGATGAAATCCTTTGCCCTTCTTATCATTTTTTTTACCACACACACACACACACACACACACACACACACACACACACACACACAAATGTGCACAGCCAAATAAATCCCAGTGAGGATTAGGGCCCCATCGCAGCACTGTTTACTGTAGAAAACTTAAGATATACCGCTCCTTTCTCCCGGCTAACAAATAACGCCTGGGGGGCTGTAGGGCAGAGCCAAGCACAAGTCACGCAACCGCCTCTCTCTCCCTCCCCACACACAGCTTCATCTCCCTGACTGGATGGATACCTGGCTGCCTGGGTAAGACATTTGCCCTCGCAGTGCTCCTCTTTAACAATGTGCCTGGACGCTGTCAAGTCAAGAGACAAGAGGTCCTGCTGCTGTTAACTGACGTTCAACCTCTCTTCTCTGTCTTTCTTTGCGGTGCCCAAGTACAGCATTGCATGAAGTCCGTACCCTCTTTTCCTTCTTGCAGTACCCTCTGCTGCTAGCATCTCTCTCCACCCTAAAAATATTTTGTCAGGCTCACTCATTCGATTATAATTCGGCAGAGAGCAGGAGTTCACTCAGAGTTCAAACTGCTCTGGGTGCGCAGAATGCAGCTAAGGCCTGCCAGCCAATAAAAAAAAAATCACAAACACTTTTTAACACACTCTTTTATCACATTCTCTCATCCTCTGTAATTAGCCCCTACTCACTGCACTGTATGCCTTCTACTGGAGGAGGTTTTGTATTTATCGGTATTTTGAATCTACAAAGCAGTCTGAAAAAAAAGAAGCTCTCCCCCAAAGCTTCTCCAAATAACCCTAACTTTATATGACATGATCTGAGGAACTATTTTTACTCGGGCGAGTTACATGCTGCCGTTTTCCCATATCAAATGCTGATGAAAGGGGACCTCATCTGGCTGACGGTAGTTAGCGTATCGAGCT
Organism: Parambassis ranga; assembly: GCF_900634625.1. Classification (NCBI taxonomy): domain Eukaryota; kingdom Metazoa; phylum Chordata; class Actinopteri; family Ambassidae; genus Parambassis; species Parambassis ranga. The sequence goes on along the minus strand of NC_041040.1, from coordinate 8,450,482 downwards.
GTATCGGGTCAGATGCCACCTTTGGTTAGTGATCTTTCCAACCGCATGGAAACATATCGATTTACATTAGGGAACAACAGCAGGGACCGGCCTGGCCACTGTTGCACACTGAAGCATGCTTCAATTAAGATAAATGGAGGTGACAGACAAAACAAACGGTCTAATGTAGAGTGCGCTCGGGCAACCAGCACACAGACAACATGTACATGTTGTAGTTATGCCATGCAAGTAAATCAGTATCAGTAATATCAAAGGCACATGGTTCAGTTGCTTTGCTTTCATCCTTGTTGGTTTTCATACTACTACTTTTTTTTTACTGTGACAGTGTATTCAGACATCAACATGGAGCAACAGACTAGTCTCTTAATGAACTTCACTGTCACCCCACATCTTGACAGAGCAGCCGTGTCACCGAGTTCATTTATCAGCCACTGCAAAAGGCCTCTCCATTCGCTCGGTTTAGCCATCAACAGATCGCATTACTGACACCAGTGAGCTTTTATGCGGGTGGCCATGTTAAATTGGTTGTGCTGTAGCTAATAGGTCCTAGTTGCTCAGTGGAAGAAAAACTGGTTGCCATTTGAGCCAGAGTGACGACTCATGTCATGTCATCAATCAGTTCATTGTGGTCAATCCAAGCAAACAGGATGATGAAGAGGTACAGACTTAAATTAGTTATTTAATATTATTTATCTCAGAGTTTTCTCTTTGGTTCATGTGCATTCCAGCACTGTTGCAAAATGGATTCTGATATTCAGTCATCTCACAGTAAACAGTCACAAAACTTTTTCCTAAACTCAGGAAGCTGTTTCTGTGTCGAAGTATCCACATGCCACAACAAATAACCAAGAATGACTGCTCTGAGGCTTAATGAGTTATCAAATGGGCTTTCAACATGTGGCTTTAGGCAGAGCTAAATCTGTAAGCCATATTGCATGTTTGCATGGAGATCTGAAAAGTCTGTTTGTTTTGTTGTGTGGGAGGAATGGATATAAATTGGCAATGTGAAATTATTTATTCTAATCCAAAAGAGGTGTAGTTGGGGTTAAACATGGCTGGAGTGGTGTGCTTGTGCTTGTGCTTGTAAAAAAGCACAAATGTTTGCAATAAGAAATATTTCTGCCAATATCATTATCTGTAGATTAACTGCAGTTTGCACACCCAGCGAACTTATTGCATGCCATAATATTATAAACTATGTAAAACAACAGCTGGGATGTGTCAGTGTGTTTGTAGCACCCCTGCATCCTGAAAGTGCTTCCATAATATAATTATCAACCTAATCTCCAGGGGCTTTGCTGTGCTTGTTGCTCCCCTCAGTGTCTCTCTGAGCTTCCCTCGCTCAGGCAGAGCACCACACTAAGCGGTAGCTGTGACAGTAATTCCACAAGACAGCTTCCAACAATAGTGTTGGGCCAACAAAGGCTTCTGCTCCCTCTGCATGAGTCCTAGCTGTCTATTCACACTCACTCAAACGCAAATACACACCCTACCCGTCTGTTCGCACACATACACTTGCTCACAAAAACACTTCCTGTGCTACATGGCCACCACTAGCTGTTACACTTAGCGTCTAACGGGGGCCCTCTTGGCACTGATTTGAGTAATTCACTTATGGCCTTTTGTGATCCCAGGGGGCTCGCTTGGCCCCCCAGGCCTGCAGAGTTCAACTCCACTCAAGCGAGTTCAGTGTCTATGGCACGAGAGGCCAGATGGGGACAAAGCCAGTGTCATGCCTTTGATTCAAGCAACTAAGTTAGCTGTGAGGATGCTAAATGCATACGGCGGCTTCTGCGGTCATGGTTCTCGACACATACAAGGGATTAGCATGGCTGGCCTGTCGCACTAGTTAACAGCTATTGTGTGGCTGATTACTGCAGAATGGGCAAAACACATGCAAGGTGTGGGGTGGGGGTGAGAATGAGCAAACATGCAACTAATGTGCAATTTAACATGGGACTATTGGGCGGGTAATAGCTACGCATTAGACACACCAGACGAATAAAACAACCAATTTAAAACAAAATGATGCATGCAACTGGCACCAATGGGATTTTTATTATGTTATTATGTATCTCACAAGCTCAGCTGGGTTATTTCAGTCAGTTGTTGGGCTAGAATGCAGAATTTAGGACGATCTTAGGATGTTTTTATTACTGAATGACCACAGATCACTAGAAACTGTGTTTTTGTTTTGTTGCTTAGATTGTGGTATCAACTTGGGGAGCAGGTCCTCTTCCACAAAGGTTGCCATGTTGTGCCAACAGTAGCCTAGACCACACAAATAACACACAGGACCTAAGAGAGTTCTCACTATTTAAACGACTGCAATGGTAGGTTCTTTTAGAAGTGGGTTACACAGTGACAAATACTCTCTGTGATATGCAAAATACAAAAGTAGCTGTACACAATATTACCAAAAGTACATTTTATGGATTAGTATTGTTGATGTTTCAATGTGCCATCCCTTTGACACTAAAACAGTAAAGAGCTGTGTAGCTTGTGATCCCATGAGAGATCAATAACATTTTAGGTTTACTCTATCACTACCACTATTTGTTGAACAAATAAATGTAGTGGAAAAAAACTGCAGAATGCAAAAACCCAAGTAACTCAAAACAGCTGGATCAAACGTTACTTTTTGGTGGTAATAGTGACAACACATTTACATTGGCCGCCTTTGTATACCGAACACTAAGCTAAGATATTACATTGCATGTGAAGGAAAGAGGAAGAAATAAAAAAACCCTGAACATTGGCATTTAGCCTGATCACGCAGTCTTCATGAAGCACATGAAGATGAGAGGTGAAACCAACAGAGGGGCAGAAAGAAGGGGAAAAGAGAAGGATGAGGAGAGAGGTATATTATTCATTATTAAAGAAAGAAAGGACAGGGCTACTGAAGTAAAAAAAGTTAATAAAGGAGAAGGCAGAACAGTGGTGAGAGGGTGGATCTGTGCTCTCATTTGATGTACACAGACTGGGATACATTATCTCTGTGGATGCTCATAATCAATACACATTACAACACCTAATAAGAGTTTAGTGATCTGTGAATTGTTAAAAAAGGAGCTATGAGAATATGACCTGCAGGCTACAGCTCAGGTTATTCTGTGTCCACTTACAGTAATTCTCTCATTCTACTCTTAGAAAGTGCTGAAACGTAGCAGCTTGGGGTGAAGAACACCAGTGCAGGACTGCCCAGTCTGTTTCTGTCTTAAGGCTTGTTGTGACACATGACATTTAACTGATATGATGGGCTGATGGGTTGACATACTTACTTTCTTTGGGTTTTGATGCCATAGCGTGCTGGAGGACTTGGATTTACAGCAACAACAAAGCCATCTAAGGATCAGCTTTGATTTACAGCTTGTCAAGCTGGTACTAATTAGAGAAAAAGAAGTTTAACTGATTCCCTGTGATTCCCCTCACCTCATCCTTTTAACGCTGTAATTGGGTTAAACAACAGGGGTGAATGAAAAGGTCAAAGGGTTTGACCCTCAGATGGTTTTTGAGTGTTCACTTTAAAACCGTATAGACATATGTAACAAATGAGTTAATGAACCGTGCAGCCCAGTTCTCATTGTAATATGTTCATATGATACTGGTGCCAGAATAGGCTTTTTTATTTTCTGTATTTTGTTTACATAAGTTACTAATTACCACTAAACACACAGAGCAGCACAAGGGATTGAATGTTTTTGGTAGTTTTGTCTTCAACACCTTATGAGTTTCTTGAAGCTAATCCAAGAAAATCTGTGAAGTGTTGGAGGGTAAGTGGAGCTGAGACAGGTGGAGGAACCGTATAGGTAGCTCAGGATCTGTGACAGCACCTACCTGCTACTGAAAGGGACCACATCCTCACATAACTAAGTTCAACCCCATGGAGGTTTAAGAAACTGCATACAATACATACAAATATTTCATCTTTTTTGTGTTTTGAGCATGACAGTACTAATGCAGCCTTGCATGTTACACAGTGCCCTGTGAGAAATAAATAGAAACTCTCTACATTTAACTGTAACTAAATATTTAGACAGTGGATCTTAGTTGTACTGTGATGGACCTCCACATGCACTGGGATCACCTCCAGGCCAATGTGACAATAAATTCACTTTAACTGTGTTGAGAAAAATGAAAGTGCAAAAGGAGCAACGAGCGCAGGACTGCAGTGAGCCAGAGACAGCAAACGAGCTGTCAATATGATCGCATCGTTTAAGGAGGTGATTCACAGGAAATTACAAGAGCAAAGGCATTTCCAAAATGCACAACAACAGAACATTGACCACATCTTGACCTTTGTATTGCCAAACCTTTTCACTTCTTTTACAATCTGTGCAGCCTCCTGACATGTCTTGGCCTATGCCCTACCATCTTGTCTGTCTTTGAGTGCAAAGCATTAGGGAAGGAAAAAGCATAGGGTCACTCAGAGTTTAGTAAATGCAGTCTGTCTATAATGTGACCTAATACACATTTTCACCCCTGAGCACTGACTCCATTCAGAAACAGCTATCACGCTACAGCACTTCCCTCTTTAGGAAATCAAATGGTCTGCGCTGCTCGATTTGATACAGACTTGACATGAAAGGGATTAGCCCAAATAGCGGTATAGAGGCAGCTTACGTCCATGAAATTCTCCTAAATTAGTAGTTGATAGGATAACAATCTAGCCTGATTGTTTTGTCTTGTTCTGTCCTTCCTCTATTGGATGGCGGTAGGTTAGTTACAAAACTGTGTCCTGTCTGCTGGTTGACGTCACAAACTGTGTGTGCCTGGCGTGAGTCTGTGGGCTCTGTGGCCTTTCCTTCCTCTTCTATTATAGCTCAGCCAGCAGTTAAGGGCCAGACACACATATTGAAAGTTGCTCGCACACATTCAGCAATTAGCAGTACAAGTCAATTTTTTTTTTTTTTTAAGAACCGATAGCTGGAACTCAGCGAGAAGGTGATCATCATGTCAGGTTAACGGACTTGGCATTGATCTGAGGTCTCTCTCATCACATTTGTTGTGTGTGTTCCCATACCCTGTCAACACCTTGAGTGGACTGACAGCTTTGAGGGAAGGTGGGGTTTTAATTGAGGGCTTCCACACACACACACACACACACGCTTATAAATACACCTCACTGAGGCACGGATACATTTACACCACAGGCATTTATATTTGGACATGAGATTTGTTTTGCTGGTAACATTAGGGGCGACCATGATATATTGCAAGAAACTGATGATTTTCAGAGCAGATTATTTACTGAAAGCAAATAAGGCCTGCACTGAAGTCATCTGGATGGCTTTCAGGTTGTTGATGTCTCGTGGAGAGCCATGTGTAGGTCACGAGTGAGTACAAATTAAGGATAAAAAGTCAAACTAAAGGATCCGTCTGCACTCTGCTGACTGTGTATGCATTCATAGGATTCTACAGAGTTTATGTGTTAAAAGTATAAAGATATTCTACCAAACTTGCATAATATATCCCTTAAAATCATATGCTTGGCAATATTCTTGGATGTTTCACTAAAAGTTGATTGTCAGGCATGAGCAACAAAGAAGCTATTGTATGTTTTTTGGGGGATTTAATGGCTTCGGGAAGCTGCTCACAGCATCATAAAGTGTACAAGTGTGTTAAAAAATGTTTGAAACTGTGAAGTTGCACAGTTTCTTAAGTAATAGGGATGGGTGTATACATGTGATAGTCCACGTGGTAAAGGCGATAAACGCAGACAGGAAAAGAATGAACCTCAGCTTCTGCTCAATCAACTATTAATATCAGATACAGAACTGCAATAGTGAAGTGAAACAGATAAATACAGACACCAGAATCTGAACACTGCTAATGAACATAGTTAATTCTGCCTGTTAGGGCTTCCGGCATTTAAAATGAGTAAAGTCTAGCAGCGCAAATGACATTTACTGGTAATTTATTGAAGTTTAAAGTTTAAATGGTTTGAATTGTTCTGTTGTGTTATAATAATACCACTGAAAAATACACCCTCTATAGGCTATTCAATAATTTCCATCATGTATAAGTCCAATCAACTTTAAAGGGACCAAGTTTAAAAAGCACAAAAGCATAAGAACTCTGCAAACTGCTGTGTCAGTACTGGTAAGCTGAAAGACATAGAGGCCATGTGATTCCTAAAAGGGATGATGAGGACACAGAGAGATATGGGTAATAAAAAATACAAATGGATGATAGCCAATGCTGCTGTGTGGTGGGGAATCTGATCGCCGTGGCACATAGGTCAGGGCCTTAGATGGTGACAGATGCTGTCAAAATACACTTCTGCTGCACCTCATCAAATAAGCACAGTCAAAATAGCCACCATGGCAAGTGCACAGAAATACACACACTTAACGGACAAACACAACTTTCACAGACATAAAACATTCTGCTGTAGCTGTCAGGGTTTGACATCCAGGAAATATCAATGTAATGCCACGTAACAAGAAAAACCTGCACCGCGCAAGCAATTGGTCTCTCTTCACAGAGTCAAAATGGTAGTCCTGTGCCTTACTTTAAAAGTTATGCAGTGTTATGCAGGCCAAAAAGAAATCATGTTTTGTTTCATCAGATACACAGAAAGAAGGAACGTGGCTGCAAACAGACAATTAACCACAAGTTGCACTCCTACTTGCAAAGATGTGACCACATTACAAGCAAACAAATACCACAGAAGCAACACAATAATGTGTGACATGTTTAGAGATACATGCCATGTCAGCGCCAACATCAACTGATATCAAGCCATTAGAAACATTTATATGAAGGGAGGATGTGCATTGGGGAAGATTATGGGATCTTATTTTAGGGTTGCTTTAAAACTCCCATCTGATTCTTATCACAAGCCCTGCTGCCTTCTGCTCTTGTTAGATCAACTTTGAACTCATATCTGCTCAAAGGAAACAGAGAATGGGTGGAAAAAAAGGAGGAACGAAAAACAAAATGAAAGCATGTCTCCTTTATCCAGCTGTCTTATTTTTATTTTTACAAGAAATCGGGAATGTAATGTCACCGAAAAACAAGACAGCCCCCTATAAGCGCCTCATAGCAACATTTAATTTAAAAAAAACAAATGCCTTTAATCCCCTTTACAACAAAGCATTTCAAATAATGAGATAAAAAGCGGTGAAACAAAATCACACTGAATAGACTCTTAAAAACACATATGCACCGGAGGAGAAATACAGACAATCGGGGCAGAAAGACAAATGAGGAAGGATAGTTAATCCTAAGGGTAAATATTTAACAAGCTCAGCAATTACAGTGAGGGCAGAGACCTAACATGGAAGGGAAGGGAATTACAGCCTGCTGACTGTCAACACACACACACACACACACATACTCATGGACCCACCTGATTGGACATCTGCCTAAAAAATGCTGAAAAAAACAAGATATCCTGACCTAAAATAAAATTTAAATGAAAAAGCATGGGACAAAGAGTGCCACACAGCCTGCAGGCTACAAACTGATGACTTTACTTATGATTATTTTGTTGAGTAGATGTTTGCCCCTCTGGAATTGTTCCCCATTTGCACTGGAAACTTCAGCAGAGACATACTTTATGTAGACATGTCTGTGTGTGCCGCTATTGTGTACAGCTATTATATCTTAACGGCAGGACAACAAAGAATTGTTGAGGAGGAGTATGAGGACTTATACGACAGCAGTTCACAAAACTCTTTTAACACATAGTGTTAACTGAGAATCAATCAAAAAATCATACATTTGGAAAAGCTATACAAACATTTTTTAAAGCAAATGTTTTGTTCTTTCACAAAATGAATTGTTTAAAATACAATTTACATTTTTTTAATGTGAATCTGAAAAGTTCAGCCAGCAATCTGAACGGCATTTTCTTAAGTCCTCATTCAAAGTGCGCTTCTTCCAGGATGCTCATGAAATCCTATAACAATAATTTTTGCCTTCCTGGCTTCTTGGTTTGGTACCCGATGTCAGTTCAGGTCACTGTGCCCGTCTAAATTTCTGGTGAATACAGGTATACAAAGATCAAAGGGAAACTTGTCTTTTTATTTACACACACGCAGCCTAAGGGTATATTTGCATAAAGTGCATAGGTACACACTGTTCGATGTGCCCCACCCTTAAGTAGTCACGCAACACAGAGACAATCTCAGGGAGCTTCCTAAAACACCTGCTTATAATGATTTTACCAGTCGTCTTCTTTTTTCTTTTTTTTCCCACAAATTGCTCATGAGATTCTTCTTTTATCTCAGATTATATGTGTGTTTTATAAAGAGTGATAATAGAGCCAAATCTCACCTAATCACAACTTACTAAAAAGGAAACCTGTCAGCCAAGGCTCAGTAACAACTTCATACAGTCCCCCCTGGTGGAAAAAAAGGATAACTGCATCTGCAAGTCTTGAGTCCTCCTCTTAGAAATGTTGTGTTTGTTTTGCAGACAAATGAAACTTAAAAGCTGCAGATTTCATGGTTTTGTTGCGTGTTTTAACTCAGTGACTCACTGTCAAAAAAAAAAATTACAGACAATTATGACTGTTCTGAACCACAGGACGGATGTGGACATGTACTTGTTGCTCATCTGTCAAAAAAAGCTCTGGCCACACTCCCTGTTTAAGGATCAGTGCTATAAGTGGGAGCTGACCAAATTGAGGGAGGGCAGAGATTGCAGATGTATACAGAAGCAAATCCTTCATGTTCCACTTTAATTAATCTCATTAGCGAAGCATCAAAAGACAGATAAGCTGGTCACCACTACCACTGATAACAAGGCACCCAGCAGAGGTAGAGAAAACACACAGAGGCTGTGGAGACTTGAGAATAAAACCCTAAAACATGTCCATATAAATTCAATATTTTGAATGCATAAGTGCAACTCTGTGCTGCAAGACATGTGCCAGGAAGTCTCTGGTAGCTATTAGCACTGCTAGGCAACACACAGGCAGGAGCAACACTCACTTTCAACAGCTTCTACACACCTTTCAACAGTTTTTGCAGCGTCCTACACATTACTGAACCTTCCCCAATTTTCCAATCATTCCCTCTGCAGCTCACTTTAAGCACTGACAATCCTTAGCATCACTCCTCATTGAAGCAGCGATTGCCGCCTTGATCTCTGCGTGAGCTTCATCCAAGAAAGGCACCTTTAACAAGTCCGATTAGCACCTGTACTCCAGCTTTGCGTGACGGGTAAGCTAAATGAGCATTCAGGGGAAAATACCTGTGAGTGTATGTGGGTGTTAAAGTTGCATGACTGTAGCTAACAGGACACCAGTTGTTGGGTGACATGCCAAAGCAAGGCTGCAGATGATGGAGATTAAAGGTACTTTAAGGATCAGAGGAAAAGGTGAAAGAGGAGAGATGCTTGCAGAAAAGGAGATGGCTGCTAAACACTCAGCTTGTAAGAATCCTAAAAAATCTCCCAATAAGAATTTCCTTCTAGCCCCCGGGACTGTAAGAGAGGTAGTGAACCTCACAGGACCTCTGCTGCTTCTTCTCTATGATTGCCCTCCTGTTCCCCTCTATCCTCCTTATGCTTTATCACATGAGTGTTCCCTCGCAATAAAAAGTGCCCCATTGTTTATAGAGCTGTCACATCCAGCTGTGCCAGTGTAGTCTCTGTTTTGATAAGGCAGCTGCCAAGGCCACCGGCAACAAAATACGTTCGGAAGCAGCACATGAATATTTGAAATGGATTGCGGAGCAACACGAGGAGATGAAGGGAGGCATTCAGTGGACAGCAGGAGGGTGGAAAAACAAGAGCAGGCCTCGGTATACCTTTTAATTACATGTGACCAGAAGACACAGGGGGATGGTTTGAGGAGGATGAACTGACTCTGTGTTATTTTTATCTACACACCAGTTCAAATAATGCTCATTAGCTGAATAAAACTGAAACTGGAAGTGTTTTCCAAAAGACAATATGAACATAAGAGTTCTGCCAGGCACCGACTGGTTTTACATAACCCAGTTTTACAACACAGCTGTAAAACAGTGACCTCTACACCTAAACATCAGACCTGCGTTTCTGCCTCTTTCACATTCACACACACAAACACAAACAGTACTGACCTCCTTTACCTTGGAAGAAACTTTTGACGCGGAGGTAGGAAACTGCAAGACGCAGCACTGACAGCTTGTCAAGCTTAGAGATGACATCCGGCGGAAAAGGCAGCAGGCTGGCCAGCCGGTCCAGTTCAGCATTCAGCCTGTCCCGGTGCCGCTTGGATGGGTTGGTTTTCTCGTTGGAAGAGGACGGCTTCCTGGAGACGAGAAGGACACGTTAGAGATCAATACAGAAGCGTGTGTGTGTGTGTGTGTGTGTGTGTGTGTCAGGACAGACGTGAGAACTCTTAAAAGCATGTCTTTTTTTTTACATATTGAACAACACTGAGCACAACCTCAACAAGCAGTAAGTGTGAAAGTGAAAACAGCACATCAAAAAGGATTCACTTGTTTGACTTGTTAGGTTTAATATTAATTAAATATGTTATAAGTATTCAATGAAATACATTTTCTACATTCTAAACTGTGGCTAAAAGATCATGCTTGATCTACTGTATCCTCACATGACTGAAAAACACTTTCTGAATGGTGAGTTTATTGTTTCACAACATAATGTAGTTCAAGATTATGTTTTTGTCTGAGTAGCTGGTTTATGTATAGCAACCACCGCAGCAGACACATGACCAAATAAACCACACAGTGTGCGTCTGTATTTCCTTTTGACTCAGCTGTCCCTATTAACACCATACACCTCACTGATTTACTCCAAAAGCATAAACGTCTCTATTCTTGTCTGCTTATATTCAATCCCCTGTTCAATTTTCCTCAGTGGCTCCAGATATTACAAGTTTCGCACAGACGGCGGTGCGACCTTTTCAAGTATGAGCGGAGAACATAAAATGTTCCTTAGGCACAAAGTTAGTATGGTGCGCCACAGACGTACCACAGACGAAACCTTACATGATACGTGTTTACAACAGCTGAGGGTTCACTCACTCACTGCTTTGAAATAAAAAGTTGCACTTTGAATTATTGAAAGTTTAAAAAAAATCAACAAACTATGAAAAACTAAATGTCTCAAAACAATCATTTAGATATTTACAAAAATGAATGGTTTCATTGTAATTAAAAGTCTTAAAGAAGTTTAACCAGGACGAATAAATAATTGTATTTCTTTTAGTGTTTTCGATTTGATATGTCAAAGATTTCCTGCAGGGGAGGCAGGGCACAGCATTATAAATACCACAACAGGCCTTGTTAAATTACCACTTCCCTTTTTTAAAAATCACACCAGCTCACAAGATTATCCAAAAAAAAGTATCCTCTCATCAAAAGGCAGCTAAAACAGCATCAAACTAATGAGACAGCAGAAGTGTGTGTGCAGACAAAGTTAGTTTTGCTGCTAATATTAGGATCAACATGGCAAACCCATCTGAAGAGATTTCTTTAAGGTAGATGAAGCATAATAAGTTTAATGTAATTATTAGTACACTGATAAAATTATGTTATCACTGCACTGTTTTCCAGTGCTACATGTGTATTGAAACCAGCAGTCACCACCATCTGGAGCTTATGCTGTTATTTTGACACCTTCATGCCGCTTAATAACTTCCTGTGATTCAATGTATGCATAATGTTTATACTAAACATTAAAGGAGAAGTTTCTATGGCATATCACACCCGCTGAGGAAACCAAACCAAAAACTGTGCAGCAAGTTAAAATACAGATTAAAAATTAAAAGGGGGTGCAGAATATTAAAGAGCTCCTTAACTGTTTCTGGATGGGCTTCCTCCTCTTTCTGCCCGCATACAGACAGTCTCCCGGAGGGATCATGGTCTTGCGCTCCGTGGAGGTAACAGGTGCGCTGCGGATGAGACACAGTCAACGTTACAACTTTTAACACCAGAGAAACATACAACACACGTGTTCAGACTCGTTGTTGCACATTATGTCACTAAAATGTCATTTCATGTTTTTTAGGGGAAAATACATGCAATGTAACAGCATCCCTGATGTATAAATACAACAATTAAATGACAATGCTATCAAAATTAAGACAAATAATAAAACTGCACAGGAAATGCCCCCCAAAAATAAAAGCTTAATTAATAATTGTGTTGCAGGGTAAAAGGCACAAAAACACAAACCTAGAGTATCTGCAGTTTTCAGTTAATTCCAGTATAGTGTCGGTTGAGTCACATTCACTTTAAAAAGAGATGCGTCTCCTGGGGTGCACCGACTCGAAACGATAAATCCAAGGCAAATGAAATAACTCGGAGAGGTCCTGAGTGAGCTCCGAGCTGATGTTTTCATCAGCTTTGCACTGCTCGGGGCAGATGTTGGCTGATGCTTTATACCCAATTGAGTCGCCTTCACTTCCTCGCGTTTCAGGTGGCGGATTCCTCTGAATGACATGTCGAGCTCTTCGCACGCAACTCTCTGCCACACAAACACGGCGCTAGCGCACACACACTCACTGACGTACACACGCACACATACACGCGAGGTTGATGATGCCTTCACGTTACGTCTGTATACGGGATTAATGTGATTGTTTTGTTTGTTTGTTTTTTAACTTGGGGCCCACCTGATAATATAATTCTGTTTTTTTGAGATATTTATGATCAAATTATATTGTTATTATTGTGGGAGCTGCTATCTATTTTAAACACTAGTTTCTATTAACGAGTTACGTCTCTTTAAGCATTTTTGTTTAAATCTGTGGATTAGCTTAAAGGCTAAGGGATTTTAAAAACTACCAACGACATACATGACATATTTTATGCTATCGTCCAACAAAATAATTAAATAAAGTGGACTTTCTAAAAAAGAATTAGTCCTCGTTGAAACGGTTTTCAGTTTGTGGATTTAAGAGGAGTACCTGAAGGCAGCAGTAGCCCAACCCGACCCGAGCGAGCGAACACACACAGAAACACACAGAAACAAAAACACAGACGCAGACACACACACAGAAACAAAAACACACACACACACACACACACACAGACACACACCCTTGTGAGCAGCGTGAGGGGAGGGATCACACGCGAAGGGCAGCGGAGGCACCAACGTACACATTCAAAGCGAGGCTGTCGACGGTCGACGGCACTCACGGAGCGTGTTTTCTTGTGCCACCGCGACTCGCTTAAGGAGAAACAGAAAGATTGACAGCGTAGCTTTTTGTTTTCGACCGCCATTGTTCGTTGGAGTGGACTGCGCTTCTAGTTACTGGCTAATTTAGCGGATATAGCTTCGAGAAACAGACGCTTTCTCTGGGACCGGTGGGAGCTGCGTCAAGTGACGTACAGACGCCAGGAAGTGAGATGATTACGCCTTCAAAACAAAAGCATTGACGTATATGTGGATTTTGCTATACAGTTTTAAATAGGTTAATCTCTACAGTTTTGTAATAAACGCCACTCCACCGTAAGTTATGAAGGTTGTAACTATCGTATGATTTTAAAGTTATATCTGTATGTTGAATATCATGTTGTTTTTAAACCGGAAGTTCTATGTTACTGTGGTGGACTTTACGGGACTGTGCTGCGATGCTACTTCTCCATTAATTATTCGACACATGTTTTAAGTATTCCTCAATACTTTAATTCACAAAATACAAGTAGCCTGTATGGATTCATTCGGGACTTGATTTTGGAGTAAGTTATCTAAATTATTGCATAGTTAATATACATAAGAAGAAGAGAATTATTTTCTTTTGTCATGTTTAGTCATAAGAAAACAACTGAACTACACGTTACAAGAACTATCCGTTAATTATTGGTGCGTGACAAAGGTTAGAGTCTTTGTTTTATGTAACGGTCCTAATCACATTGTTTTGCTTTAGAGCGCTCTAAAATTGCTTCAAAATAAAAGCTTGTCAAATCCCAAGCCTTAAAAATGTCCTTTTACAATGTAAACAAAAATGCATTGACCTTTCAGTGTTCACTTTGTATCGTTTAGTTTTACCCAATAAAATATATACTACTTAATGATGCTGTCTCTTGTCTTCTCAATGACACAGTGGTTGTATGTAGCTGCCATGTTAGTCTACTCTACTGCACCCTAGTGCGCAAACTCATGCACTACAAACACACACACACACACACATAGTAGCTGATTGTATATTTATGTGTAGTAAATCATGCAAGTCACATTACGCTCAGATATGCTTAGCTTGTTTAAATAAACATGACACAGTACACAAGAGAATCCCCTGAGTGGTGACATGTCACACATCCTATAAACTACAGGAGTATCAGAAACATGGTTGTTTCCAGGCAGCCTTCTTTTGTTTACCAACTCCAACTGAGGAATCCCATTTCAATAGACAATAGAAGGATTAAAGAAAAACATATTAATCAGAGTTGGGCCACATGAACACGATGTGATGGGATGTGGCTCAGCCTGCTAAGATTTATGTCAACCAATAGGGATTATTTGAGGAAAGCTCTAAGTAATGTTTGTCTAACTAAAACTTTAATCTGGAAGCTAATGATGCCTTCTGACAGCCTACAACAGCCCGTGGGCATTTTAGCAATGTGATGTGAGAGCTAAATCACTGTTTGATCACTGCTGGTCCTGAATAATGTTAACTAATGCATGCAGTGTATAAAAAGACTAGCAGAACAGTGCATGAGGTTAACAACGAAATGAAATCATGCTACTACTCTCCTGATCTGCTGTTCTTAGTACACAACAATCAGTTTGCATTATTGACAGAGCAGCTGTCTGCCTATCATGCAGGTGGAGTTGTGGATCTGAAGAGGTCCTAAGGTCCTGTTAACACTGTCAGTGACTGCCACTAAAGCTACATGGAGCTTCAGTATCGATGCAAATCCACTGGCAACACTATCCAAGCTGCCTTCCAGATTAGCCTTGGCTTAAAGCTCCGCTAATGCCGCTGGGGCAGACCTTTGCACGCAACCATGTATGTGTGCGTCAGTGCACATGAGCGCATGTGCATATGTGTGTGAGTGTGTGTGTGGTTAAATACACATTTTAGAATAATGAGCAAGGAAACGCCATCTGCCAGGTGCAATAGTGTGGCGTTCATTGATTAACATGTTTCTGCTGGCATCACAGTGGGATTTCAGGAGACATGCAGAGCTGTGACATGACAGCTAATGGGCATTCATAATTGATAGGAGGGTCAATATCGGAAAGTACCAAACATGCACTCATTTCACCGTCACTATCATTAAGTTCTACAATAATTGCTCAGTGAGATGCAAAGCTATATGCCAAAACAACACAGTTTGAGTACACAAATAAGTGGATAAGCAATTCTGTGAATATGAGAAAACTACAGTATATAATA
The DNA here is from genome assembly GCF_900634625.1 of Parambassis ranga. Classification (NCBI taxonomy): domain Eukaryota; kingdom Metazoa; phylum Chordata; class Actinopteri; family Ambassidae; genus Parambassis; species Parambassis ranga. The sequence continues at coordinate 8,435,175 of NC_041040.1, read as the reverse complement.
GTAGCTTAAATTTTATCCAATAAGCTGTCAGTGGTGGCAATGACCTCACTTATAGAGGACTCAGAGATCACGAGGGGAATCCACAGAGAGCCAAGCGCTGTAGAAAAGCAGAAATGGTGTTGTCAGGATTTACAGAGCCAGAGTATAAGCCATGACAGCAGAGAGCTGTTAATGCAAAGGACCAGATCAAAAGGTCTTTTCAGGTCAGACAGGCAAGCCTGTTCTGACCCATCAAGGACCTGCAAGAAATACATTGCAGACATGCACGGGCTGCATGCATGCACACACACACACACTCACATACAAAAACAACAGCGGTGTTTCAGCTGTTCCTTTTCATACACATGCAGAAATATTTAAACAATCGCACACTGTCCCCAAAGAAGAGTTTAATACCACATTTGAAAAGACTTATGTTTATTTAGGGAACAGATCTCATTTGATCTCATAGGAACATGTGCTTCAAATCCAGGACACATTTTGACAACAAACATAAAAGGCAGAGATTGAAAAAGAAGCCTGTGGTGCACACAAATATGCAGGCGAAATGGAAAACCGCTTGTTTTAAAGTGTAAGTGTAGGTTGCATTAATTATCACTTTTTGACAAGACGGTGAATCAGACTGTTGTGTGAGACTGCTCCATCTGTTTATGCGCTGGATAATGTGCAATGAGCAAATGTTTATTATTTCTCAGTGTCTGTTAAGTTTTAGCCCTCACAGAGAAGCTGAACATTCTTCGTGATGGAAGTAAGTCAGCATTCAGATAGTGTGGATAATACCGAATACAGCTATTGATCAACTAAACCGCTCTTTCTTATTAACCATGCCATGGTGACCAAATCAGCCAGGCATACCGTATAAAAAAAAGGTTAAAGGATTATGCTGCCATCTCTCGACTTGGATCTAAATGATTAATAAGGACAAAAGATTTGGTATTCATCCAATATTTAGCCAAGCACGCAACAGCTGCAGTAATCACACAAGGCGTTTGCCTACAGTCCAATGACAGTGTTTGTTTTGACACTAAAATTCTTTTTTTTTCACGTCTGAAAACTTTATGGACAAAATATTTACAGATAAAAAAAGTGTGTCTGAGGACATGTCTGACTGTGGTATTGAAAGAGACGTATCACAGCACACACAAGGTAAGAAATACTAAATCATCACAAACTGATACCTGAAGCTCTGAACACAACAAAGAAGAGAGGAAGAAGCCACAGTGGTCGACTGTTTCTACATCCATGGGTTTTTTTTATTATAATAATCAAGGAAGGTCGGGTTTATTTAGAGTTATTTATCCAAATGTGCAGCAATTTTTTCCTGGTGACAACAGAGCCAAATATTCATCAGTACACCTTCAAACTCGTGCTTCTCTGTCACGTTTTCCTCTGCCCCTGCGTTAGGATCTGTGTCAATTGGTTTGAGAGGCAAAAGAGTATGTTGGGACTGCGTGGGGATAATCTTTTGTTGACGTTTGGATTTGTCTTTTTTTTTTTTTTTACTAGAGGTCATTTTGTGGTCAGGCCAAGGGTCAACTAGAGGCTGACTCTTGCTCCCTCTCAATCTCCCTGTAATCTGTTCCATCCCATGGCAGCGGCTCTGTTTTTATCTGTGTGAAGCAGTCAGAAAAAAAAAGAGGCTGACAGAGATGGCCACAGTGTTGTGTAACTCCCAGGGTGCTGGGAAACCCTGCAAGCAAATGAGTCACCTTTGCAATGATGAATGTTGACAGTGGAAAACAAATGTGAAATCATGCAGCAACTGTTTGTTTGGACATAGTTTGCAGAAACAATACACAGAGATATGATAGTTATTATTCACACTGGTTTAAACTTGACAGGTCTGCAGTTAGGAAGAAAACGTGGGCACAAGGGGAGAGAGGAATGATTCAGAAATGACGTATATATGAGGTGCTCTGACGGTCACTCTGGAGGCCTTAAACCTGCAGTCACTGCTTACCACACACACACACACACACATACAGAGTAAGCCATTGCCTTAGGTGATGTGCATCTTAAAAACCGCAATGGCTTGTACAGCCAGAGGCTGGCGGCCACAAAGTGAATTTCAAAGCTTTTTGAGAATGCTGGGAAAATCCTTCACATCTGTCAGCTTCCAAATATCTTAACACCACACACACGATGGAACAAGGGCCCTCTGACAATTTATTAAGTATTAAGACCTTGTATTTCTAACAGGTAAAAAAACAGGTGAAACAGCTTTTAACTTGGCTGATTTTTAGTTGACCTTAAGTAAACGATCTTAAGCAGTTGAGGATTTTGCTGTACATTTGCCTTTTTCCATGCATCTTGGATTATTTTGTCCTCAGTGTCTCTACCAAGGAATACAGTAACAGCAAAGCACAGGGACTGGAGATCGGAAAACTGCCAGTGAAGTGAAAATTAATCTCCACTGGGGATCCAAATTTTTAGATGGACAGACACTTTCAGGCTGCCTTACCACAAACAGGAGACCCCTTTAAAACAGGAGGCAGACGTCTTAGGGTCTTACATGATAAAATTCCAGTTATTAATTTATTTAAGGAAAAAAAACAGGTTAGCTGTCAAAAAATCATCATTCTGAACCTCCGTCTACAGCCACAATCTGTCTGTTGTGCCTCACAACTGCATGACTACTGTATTGACAGCTACAAACAATATTATTAAATGTTATTCAATCCAATCAAAACCGTATGTGAGCGAAAAAAATTGGGAGGAAATTGAATGAGTCACTCCATTTGCTGCCCACATGCCACAACGATGGTAATGTATTCCAAATGCACTTCTCTCTCTCTCTCTCCTCCAGTTTCTTACAGCACACATATGACTGTACATGTGAGTACTCAATCTGCCACAGCCCTGGAGAGGGAAAGCTTTCCTCCACTGAGTGATGCTTTTCATTAAACTCTACAGGAACCCTGTCGCCTGCCTGTCGGGCCAGGCTATATCCAGGTCATCAATAATGATTTCAACAATGCCAGTATGTTGCTATTTGGTCATGTTTGGTTGGTTTGTGTCTCTAAACTTCAGAGAAAGAAAGTGGTTTGAGGCGCTCATCAGTTTAAAGAAACACATTTTTAGCTTCTCATGTGCTGACAATAGTTTCAAACTAATATGAGACTCTGCTTATCATCATTTCATTTTTGTGGCAATGATGAGCCCGAGCTTATATTGTGTGTTTCACAGGGTGCAAAAACTAAACTTTGACTTCTTTTCAGCCCCCTTTCATCTCAGAGGCATGTGTGCCAAATCTAATTTCTCTTGCATGTTTGAGCTTCATTTCTTTGTGCAATATGGGCTCATATTTATCTAATAAACAGAGTAAACAAGTATAACAAGACACACCAAAGGCTTTTAAAGAAAACCCCAAGAACTCAGCAAAAAATTGCTGTTGCCTCTACAGGGATTAATCAAATCAATTTATTTATATAGCACTTTCATACAATAAACTTTGTAACACAAAGTCTGCATTCAGGATCAACATGTGGTACAACAGTACTGTGCTGCTGATAATTTATTGCAGGAGGTCTCTGCCATCTTGTGGAAGAAAGATGCATTTACATCAGATTTGAATTTGTTTCATGTGCAGTTTGAAAGCTGGTTTTCAACCACTAAACCCAAACATGCCTGAATACACCTATTTTGTTATTTAATTTGTAATTATGTTTATTTAGTGAATCATCAGCTCTTTTAAGTTTCCCTATAATCCAAACAGCATGTAACATCAAAGTCATCTCATATTTAACTGACCCATCCCGTACTCTGCCATGGCCCATCCTTGAATTCAGTCCAAGAGACTGGATGACTTAAATCTAGCCTGGCTAGAGTGTCCTTTTCCCTTCTTCTCCATTCGCTTTGTTTATCAGTGCACTTTCTTAGCTGACACTTTACTCAACTTTTCTCTTTACTCTCCTCTTTTACAATACATGTGCTGTCTCTGTCTCACATTCACTGAGATAAAATACAAATCTCACATGGCTCAAACTCCCTCTTGTATATTTCATACTATGTTGCTCATCACTGATCTCTTAATCCATGTGCTACATGAGATGTGGGAACTGCATTAGTATAGCCACAAATATGCCACACATGTGCTTTGTTAAAGCCACAGAGCACTGAATGTTGCCAGCCCTGTCCCTCCTCCCCTGCTTTAAAAACCATGAGGAACACTTTGATACAGGAGGCAGTTTATGACAGCTTGGGTGGTCATTTTACTGCAGCATCCTCTTGCTCCTAAACCAGTAATGGCTTGGGACACTGGCGTCCAGAAGACTCCATATTATTCGCACCCTGGCAGGGGGGTAGCCAGCGTTTCACTTTTACTTTAAGTATCTTTGGTGCACTTCCTTGTGGACGTTAGGCCTACTGGGTTACCTCTTGCTGGAGGAACGAACCTGGTGTCTCATCCAGCTTGTTGGAGCTGATGAAGAAAATGTGTAAACAAAGACAAACAGATTAATGTGTTGTTTTTCTTTCACATTCTGCAATTTCTTACTAGCTAACACTTACAGCGCGACTGTCCTGGTTGCCTAGGGTTACTGGCACTGCTACCAAAGGAAGACTGGAAGTTATGGATGGTCTCCTGAAGTATCTGCCTTTCTCTGCCCTGAAGACAGCCAACAAAGGTCATTATTAATCAGGAGAAGATTTTTATTTTATTACACTATGTCCCTTGGCAATTTCCATCCTTATCACAGTAGGTTATTTACACATATTGTGAAAAAAAGCACAAACAGCATAGTAGTAATTCATAAACATCTCAAACCAAACACACCTTTCCAGCATTAAGCTCTGATATGGCAGCTAAGATCTGTTGTCTGGGTCCGTCTGTTTTAATGCCCAGCTCCTTCAGGTCTCCATCTGTTAGAGTCAGAAATGCTTCCATGTCAACCTAGAAGAAAAAGAAACACTGACAAAAACTGACTTTAAAGGTGAGAGGAAATGTTTTTCACCCTTTGAAATAAAAGGCAGGATACCTCTTGTTCCTCAAATATTGGCTGGTACTTCTCAAGAGACAGCTTCTTCAAAATACTAGAAAGTTCATCTGTTAAAAACGAAGAAGAACAATAATGAAATCTCTGCATGTTTGCGTCATTTCTTTTGCACTTATAGGGCCTGAATCATGATTTATGCTTGCAGTGTGAATAACCTTCATCTGTGATGGTTCCACTGCTGGAGCCCCCACTGCTCTTGGAGCGAGGATGAGAAGACGCTGAGGACAGAGAGTCTCCTGGCCCAGGAGGAATTTTGGGTGTTGGGGAAGGAGAAGGAGTAAGAGTGGGCGAAGTGCTCTTGGAGGTGGATGAATTCCCTGACTGAGGCCTCTTTTTCAGCTCCTTCTTCTACAAAAGAGGACACATTAGGATGGACTGTTAAAAGAAAGTAACAGCTGTGACTGTAATGTCAAAAAGTAACCAAAATACAGACCCTTCTGGAGTGGATGTCAGAGGCGACCAGGCTGGGGTGTGAGTGGATATCAGGAAGGCTAATGTCAGGTGGTGGCAGACCAGAAGCTGAAGCTGGTGGTGGGAGTTGACTCTGCATCTGGTTGTGCTGTTTCTCTGGAGCTTGGGCTTTCACCTCTATCAGTCCTGCTGCTCTTTTACGCTGGGCTGCTATTTGGGAGAGAACGCTATCTGCACTGCCCCCTGGTGTTAGGAAGAGATAAGAGTGTGTTGTGTTATGCAGCTACTGTACAATGCAAATATTTTTTATTGTGTTGATGTTTCCATTGCTGCAGAATGTATTGGTTTTTATGTGTGAACCTGAACGGTTGTGAGAGTCCCGGTTGAGGCCTGCTACACCATTTGAGCCTCCAGAGGAGTGGGGCGAGTGATAGTGACCAGAGTTGGATGGAGAGGATGAAGAGGGCCCCTTGGAGATACTGGGAAACTTAATTGATCTGCTAACCACACGACTGATGGACGTCTGTAATACAAAGCAAAGAGAATGAAAAAAGCCAAAAAAAAAGATGGCTGGTAAAGGCACAGGTAAGAGACAGATTTCAATGAAACCAACTCGAGTACTCAACTCACAATATCTGAGTTTCCGCTACTGTTAAGCTTTCTTTGTGGAGGCATAGGCAAACGTGGCACTTCGCTCTTCCCTTCTCTGAGGAGGCGTGAGCGGTCAGAGTTCCACGGCTCGAAATTGGATGGAGGCAAGAATGGAGGAATCACTGCTTTCAGCTTGTCATTTGGCAACCGGGTCAGGGGAGCACCACTTCTTAGCTAAAAGACAGAAAACAGAGTATAATGATTTTCTAATTTAAAAAAAAATAGTCAGGGAACAGTGTTTAAAGCAAACACTCCTACCATTGTGGTTATCAGAAAGTCCTCCTTTTCTGAGGAGGCTCTGCAATGACCTGGTAGAGGACAATATACACAGTACAATAAATAACAGCATGAAGAACCATCATAGACAAACTACTCCACATATACACTAAGCACCACAAAGTAATCACAGTAATGATCTTGTTACTATAGCTCACCAGCATCTTTGGTCTTGACTGCCCAGGCGCTGCTAATGTCATTTCCTCCCTTGACAGGTGTTGGTGCCCCATTAGACGCACCAGCAGGCTTCCTGTCTGCCTTCATAGTGGCATCCAGTGAAGTTTCTGCATCATCAGGAAATGGAGCCAAACGATTGGTTGAAAGGCCATGCCTCAAAGTATGAGTCAGCTTGAGCCTTCGAAAGCGGTTTGACATCCTACTCCACCAGGACTGGTGGAAAATAGATTCATCAAATGTGATTTTTGTAAACAATATTACCATTAAATACAACAGGAACATGACTTTAGTTCCTCCTTACCTTTAAGCCTCCCTTGTCATCAGGTGGCATCGGGATATTGTTGAGGGACTGCCGACTTTTGGAACGAGTCATAACAGCTCTGCTGCGGTGTTTTGACTTGTCTTTGTCTACTTGCATACACACTGATGCTAAGAGGCGGACCAGCTCTGTGTCTGATAGGATTCATAGAAGAAAAAAATGGACTAGGAAGTAGGACTTAATGTGTATATAAAAATAACCAAAAACACTGTTGCAACTGAGCTGTAAAAGGATCAGCTGACTTTAGCAGAAATCTGTCAGTGCAATACTATTTAGTGGACCTACCTGGGTCGTTAAGCAGCATAACCAAATCAAAGGCTGTGTATCCATTCTTGGCTCGAAGGTTGACATCAGCGCCTTGACATAACAGGTACTTGACAATGTCTTTATTGCTGGAAGAAGGTGGAGGAGGAATACAGAGGTTAAATGAAGTAATCAGCAAACTGCAACAGCAATAATCCAGCTGCAGCTGCTGCTGCTTACCCATGATAAGTGGCCTGCATTAAAGCTGTCCATCCGTGGACACCATCTTGTTTATTGATATCTGCATTCTTCTCCACCATTAGCTGCACCACTTCTAGCTGTCCGCTCACTGCTGCCATCATGAGCGGTGACGCTCCCTCCTGATTGGATGAGTTCACCTGAGCAGGATCTTCCTCCAAAATCTCTTTGACAAGCTGTGAATTTCCTAAAAGAACATAAAATCGAAAATACCTATATCTATATATATATATATACAGCTTTGTTTTCATTTTAATAACCTGCTGGTGTTAACACTTACCCAGTTTGAGAGCACTGAACACATCTGGTCTTCTTCTTTCATCGTCTGTGGAGAAATGAGTATAGACTCGAGCTGATACACTCTGAAACAACAACCCTACTTGGCCAGAATCCACATAGCTTAGCACACTCAGTCAGTTGGAGAAGGGAGTTGTGTACATAAATACTGATTACTGCAGAGTTCAACACTCCTAAAAATAAAAATGCACTCCAGCACAGAGAAAGGAATAAAGAAGTTAGAGAAACAGACACAGACATACACATAAAGAGCTGGATAAACATTAGCACTTGTCAAAGGTGCTGGTGCTGGTAACTGACCTAAAAACCTGAGCTAAATCTTGAACATCAAAGTGGCTGAGGGCCACTACTGGCTATACTCTCACTGCAGTGTTAACAACAGTGCACGAGTACTCGACAAATTGTGGTGACACAATGGAGGTGGTAAGCTAGCAGTTCTCCTTTTAAACATAAAAGACTTTCAAGAAAATAAAATCCAAATGATCCAAGGTCAGATCTGAATGCAAGCAACACAAAATAAAATGCTGGATTGATGAAGGCCAGCTAAAAAATATTACAATAGATTGTTATAGTGCCACCTATGGGCCCAGCACCTCATGCTTTGGGTCCCAAAAATGGCAGGAATTGAGGACCATGCCATGAAGTTTCTTTTTCTAGGTCTAGATTTTGTCTGAACAAACAGTTTTGGGAGCAGAAACAGAAATAAAACGGGGTCCTGCAGCTTTACTTCACTCACAACAGCAACATGTCAGAGGATACAAGTGCTCCGCTCTTTTTGAGTTTTATTTTGGGTCTCATCTTTATTATTATCATTTTATTAGGGTAGACTTGAGGGAATATGTATTCCACTTCTTTGTCTGAGAGGAGGTGTACCTGTCTGTGGGCGTACAGTGGTGATGGAGTCCAGGTAGGCCTTAACGTCTCTCTGTTTCAGCTGCATGGCTAGTTCAAAGGCTGTCTTGGACAAAACGTTGACTCGGTCTGGGTCAGCTCCACGCTCCACCAGCTGCTGAGCCACCGCCACCTTTTAAAATCACACACAGCTTTACTTTCCAGCTGCTCCAGAAATCGAATACAGGCAGAATCTCTCATTTTGTCTTTGACCCCACCTTCCCACTCAGCGTGGCTGCCATCAAAGGACCCCAGCCCGTGGTCTTCTGGGAAAAGCTGACATCTGAACCCCACTCAAGCAGCAGGCGCACAACTGTCTCATGCCCATGCTGAGACGCCACTATCAAGGCTGTGATGTCCATGAATTCTCTGCTACCTCCTCCACCTCCTGGACAGCCTTCACCAGGTCCAAAACCAGCCGCACTGTCAGAAAAAACCAACAAACGAGAAAAATAGAATTAACAAAAAAAGTAGTTTACTAAAATGAAAATATCTTTCTGTGAAACTACCTGCAGCTGTTGTTGTTGTTGCCATTGGAGACTGCCTCTGCAGCAACAGCCAGATGATCATAATCATCAACATAGGCTCCGCTCTCCAGAAGCAGCTTGACTACATGAGTGTGTCCTCCACGGGCTGCCATACTCAGCACGCTGGCACCTAGCCTGTTCCTTCCATTGATCTCTGCCCCGTTCTCCAAGAGGATGTGGGCAACAGTCAGGTGACCAAACCTGAGTGGAAGAAAAAAGAGACACAATCAAGTTGTTAAGTAGTTAGTAATTACAAAAAAAGTGACAGCATTCAAAATAAGTCCTGAAACTGCTTACTAATTTGACTCTTTTCTCAGGAGGTCACCAAAGGCCTAAAAGTCTTTTGTCATGCCACTGACAGCTAAAACATACAAGCTAAAATGTGGTTTCAATATTTAAAAAAAATGACCAAATCTAATACATCAAACTAAACTAAACTAGACTTTCAATCCACTGGGATCATTTGAAGCACACATTCACTTATCACTAATTATCTTGATAGTAAATCAATAAGATGTGGATTAAAGTGACACATTGAAAGTCCTTCTCTCTATTGTTAAGTATTTAATCACTGACTGAGACTACGTGACACAATAGGCACAGTTCTGACTGAGTTCTGACTGAGTTCGGTGTGACTTTATTCCAGCGAGCAGCCCCACCTAGCAGCATGCATCAGGGGGGTCCAGCCGTAGTTGTTGCGGCTGTCCACTGAGGCCCCCTTTCGCAGCAAAAAACGGACCAAGTTCTCGTGTCCGCTGGCAGAGGCGAACTGCAGGGCGGTGTTCTCCTCCTCGTCCGTACAGTCCACCGGTACCAGAGACAACATGTCCGCGGGGCTACACTCGGACCCCGCTTCGGACCGCAGCCTGCTCTGCCGTCCGGACTCTTTCTGGGCTCCGGGCTCCAAAATGCCCCGAGCCGTTTCATAGTCCCCTTCATCGCAGGCACGTAAAAGCAACAGCGAATTCGCGGGGACGCCGAAATTCATGTCTTCACTTAATGAGTGGCTCTGTCTCCATTCAGCTCCAGTTTGTTTCACCGACGGTAAACTTTTCCTCTGTCACTCGGCGGGGGCCTGGAAATCATGACGCACCGTACAACAAAGTTTAGTCTTCACATCTTCTTCTTATCAAACTCTGAACCCAGGAACTACTTTCAGAGCTCAACTTTTTCTCATATCTTTTCAACGTTCTGGCAGCCAGACCCGCTACCCGCCCGGTTCCGTTATTTGTTTAGGAATCTGAGCACCGTCAAAGCGCCGACAACCCAATACTCAACTTCCGCTTTGATTTTTCAAAATAAAAGCCAAATGAGCCGTAAAGGGTTGAAATACCAAAACAGTCCAACGTGTTGGGCTAAATAAACATAATAATAATCTAAGAATCGCAGGAAAACTCTTTTTTCACACAACACAAAAATAATACATCAAATAATTTAAAAATGAATTGTATATTTGTTGACAGGAAGTCTGCTTCCAAGACTATTTTCTTTTTTTAATTGCAATAAATATATTTTTTAATAGATTCGATCTATAATAGCTGAAGATTGTTTGAATACTTGAAAACGCTGTCCATTTGTTTGTTTGTTTTTACCCCCGGAAGGTTTGAATTAGAAGTATTTTGTTCTGCCTTGACACGAAGCAGCCGATTACAGTAAGAGATGCTGAAAACTTCATACAGTGGTGAGAATAGGTTACTACAACATCTACTAATGTACACAAGCAGCACTTATACAAGTATTCATTCTGTTAAAAACATAGAGAGATAAAGATCAACACCACATTAACATGTCCAAACACAAAATCCAGGAACACAGTATGTAATATTAAATACCATTTATAAAATTGGACCATATGAAAATAAAATAAATGCTTATTTCATTTATTATTTTCCTTGTTTATGTTTAGGTTGTATTTATTGTGTTGTCTACATGTTGTTATTAAAATCCCAGGGAGAACTGCGAATGTATTGTTGCTGCCCTTGAAATTGCTTCCAATAAAAACAGTTAATAAAAAATAAAAATAAAATATATTTAAAAACTTAAAATGAAAATATATAAACATTATTTCTTTACACACTGAACTGATTTTAGTGACAATGATCCAAAATATATTTTCGTCTTGTCATTACTTTTAGCTTTGAAGTTGACATGTTTACGAAAAATACAATATATTTATATATTGAAATATGTACTGCATTATTACTGTGAATAATAATACAACTTGGGTTTACGCAAATCTCAGCAGGTCCAAAATAAACTCTGTAGACTATTGCACCTGTGGGGTCAAAAGACTACAGACCCAAATGTCGCATAAGTGACGTCATCATGTAGCCGGTCCGCAAGCTAGCACTTACGGCACCGAATAACCGAGACTTTTGTAGCTAACGCTCTCACTAACGCTCTCAACATGATCCGCTTTGTGGTGGTTTTCACCCTTTAAATATCTTACCTCATTCTAGGACGATGAATTGTTTCATTGTGATTGAAACGCTACTGTCGATGACGTTATTTATACGCGACGACAGATGTAGTCCACTGTGTACTGTCATACAAAACGAAACATTTCTTGACAACATTTTCAGCAAGCTGCCACTTTCTATATTAAATTATCTTTTAATCTGGCAGACGTCGCGTGTGTAATAACGGGTGCAACGTAGGCGAGATTAAAAAAAATCTCTTTCACTCTATCGCCGGTCATTTTTTCCGGTGTTCTGCCAAAAAGTGATCTTCTGTCGCGGAGGTGCAATCCCACCGTGAGGGGCGTGACTTCACCTCACTCTCCGTGACGTGAGGGAAGACTGAATGACTACGCTTTAGCAACTTGTTCTATTCTTTAGCCAAGTCGATGAGCATTGTTGTTCCTTGATCGGGCACTTAGCTAAAGCTATGATGCAGTAGTATTGCTATCGTTAGCTTATCGTAGAGCTGTAGTCATGTCTTCCCAAAGCAGCTCTGCCTCAGGGATCCAAGGGCTTCTCCTCAAACTTCATGAATCACTATCAGACGAGGATACCCGGGCTGCAGCTCTGAAATGTCACGATATAATCGGCGACTTGGGACAGGAGTGCATGCTAACAGTAGACGAGAATGAACTTGGTAAGATAATAAAGTCTTGTATTTTGACCACACAGTCCACACAGTGCTCACTGCGCGCCAATTCCACAATAACAGTGTGTTTTTGTGGCTGCCCAGTGTCAAAGGCCCTGAAGCTGTGAGTGCTGCCTTTATGTGTATCAATTCGTCATATAGGAAATAATGATAAACTGATCATTAACCCAGTTCTTCCACCAAAACTCTGTGGTGGGAGTGAATACACGTGCTTCTTTGTCAGTAAACAAAGTTTGAGACCACTCCCAAAGCTTAAGTAGGCATGTATTATACAAAATTGCAAAATAATTAAAAAGTAAATCTTGAATGTTGCATAATAACAAAGGTAACATGCAGTTCAGACATCTGCAGGAAGTTGCTGTAACCACAGATTCCCTCCATAACACTGTATCCCCTAGAGGCGCCTCAGTCTTCATGTCATACAAACAACACAACATGTTATCATAATATAATAAGATAAAAAAATACTAAAATGATCCCTAACAGTTCACTTTTCCTCTCATTAAGCTTTACAGATGTCCTTGTTGTTCTCAAAGGACTATGGGATGATCAGCTTCCTCAGAAAGTCCCTCGGATCAGAGGAGGTTGGTATCATCAAGTATTAGTCAGTCACAATACAATCAAAGCTTTTTTCTTTTTTTTTAAAGGGAAACGTCTTGTTTTTCAGCTTCGGGACACCCGGATTGAGATCGTGTGTTTTTTGGAGAAGTTTTTGGACAAAGTCTCACCAAGAGTCAAAGGCTGGGAAAAGACTTACGCCGTAAACATAAAGGTACGTTCCACTGTTGAATTCAAATGTACATGTATGTATGTAATTACGCACAATAATTGTGTCAATTTTATTTTTCTAATGCAGGAGATTTGTATGGCTGTCTACACAAAGGAAAAAGTAGCTAAATGTAGGACTCCAGTGCTGGAGCTCCTTATTAAGGTGAGTGAAAAGGATCCATAATAAACCCACAAAAACACACGCTCCTATAAATATGATTTTGTGAGAATTTGAGACTTCACGTGTTTAAAAGAAGCTCTCTTTTCTTCAGGTTCTTCAGACCACAAAGGCTTCCAGTGTTGCTGCAGAGTTTAAAATCAATGAAATATTTAACAAATTCTACAGTGAGCTTTGTCAGAAAAGCAAATTACCAGACTCAGGTGAGTGTTCTTTTAATGCCTGGCACTAAAAATACAACCTTCTGACATGCTTTTGTTACTTTGTAAACAGTTCTTGGTAAAATCTATGAGTTGCTGGGAGTTCTTGCAGAGGTTCATCCCAGTGAGATGGTCAACAACTCGGAGAAGCTCTACAAGGCCTATCTAGGAGAGCTAAAAGAGCAGGTAGGATGACATATGAAATCACAAATAATTCAAACGTGTGTTGCGTCATGTTTCCTGAGCTCGTGTTGTGTTAATATTTTTTCCCCAGATGACCTCTTCAACAAAAGAACCCAAGCTTTTTGTTGTTGCTGGGTGTTTGAGAGGAATCACCGCTCTGATGGTCAACTTCACTAAAACTATGGAAGAAGGTGGATGTTTGTGTCTTTCTGTTCACTTTTGTGATCATCAGAACAACAGCTCTATTTTTTTTTCTTCATATTTGTTTCTGACTTGCAGACCCAGCAACACTGAAGGACATTTTTCAATATGCACTGAAGGCCATCACTCCCCAGGTAATTCGCTGAGAGGGTCCAAGATGTGACTGTGTGTATGTGAAATGTGACACTATAAGTTTTTTATTGTCATTTTATAGATGGAAATGAGCCGCTATGCTGTTACCTTTGGTAAGACCTGCCATTTTAATTGAAAATATGAGGTCAAATATATCGACGTCTAATGCCACTCTGATTTTATTTGAATTCAATTACATTTCACAGCTGGTCTAAGGCTGCTTGGCAGACATGCATCCCAGTTCAGCACCTGCCTTATGGACCATTACAGAGCTTTGTTCGAGGTCATGTGTAAGCTCTGTGGACACATCAATGCTGAAATGAAGAAGACAAGTTACTATGCGCTGGAGGCCTTCCTCAAACAAGTAAACTTCCCAGAGCTTTTCCACAAACAGTGTACCAGGATGAATGAAACACTTCAAACAATGCTTTTGTGATCATTCCAGGTTGCCGTGTTGGTGGCTGAGGACATCGAGGAGCACAAAAGCAAGTTGAAGTTCTTCATGCAGAAGTTTTGCAGCATCATCAAGACCATGGACTCAACACACAAAGAACTGTCTATTGCCATACGCGGATACGGATTCTTTGCAGCTGTGTGTTTGCTGTAATTTTAAGTAACAATCTTTATTCACAATTTATTACCTCTTGACGGACAATCACGCATTTCTTTGTTTTCTGTAGCCATGCAAGAAAGTCTGCCCGCAAGATGTAGACTTGATGTACACAGAACTGATCCAGCGCTGTAAGCAGGTGTATCTGACAGAGTCTGATAAAGAGGATGACAGCTTCTACCAGCTGCCCAGCTTCCTGGACTCTATAGCCAGTGTCCTGATTCACCTGGACAAGGTTGGAAGAAAGAACATGAGATCTATCACAGTCCTTTTGTTTGTAGATCCACTTCTAGAAAGGTTGTGTGATACTCTTCTCCTTTGTGTCTTCAGATTCCAGAGGTGTATACACCCCTACTAGAGCGCCTCCTGGTGGTGCAGATTGACAGCTTTCCACAGTACAGTGAGAGAATGCAGAGTGCTTGTAGCAGGTCCATACTAAAGGTGTTGGTGGCGATGGCTTCAAAAGGGCCTGTTCTGTGGAGTTTTATCAGCTCTGTGGGTGCGTTCATCATGAGGGCCAGCATCTTTACAGCTGCACTTTTATGTTCAGCCCCTACAGCTTGACATTCATCAATCTATAAGTGCAAATTTAACATCACAGCATGGCATGACTGTTTTTTTGTTTGTTTGCTACAATAATAATCTTTGCTTCTTTTCAGTGCACCAGGGTTTGATTCGTGTCTGTTCAAAACCCATCCTGCTTTCTGAGGTCAGACACAAGTTTTCAGATGCGGGCTTATCATGAATCTTGCAATTTTTTTTTGTGCTAACAGAAAAAAACATTCTCTGTCCTTTGACTCTTAGGACACTGAAAATGCTTCCTCCGAAGCTTCTCAAGTTCGTACTGGAAAGTGGAAAGTTCCGGCTAGTCAGAACTACCTTCCTCTGTATAAAGCCCTTTTAGACTGTGACCAGTTGAAGGTACAGTTATGTAGTTTCATCAGTCCCAAGATATGGAAAATTGCTTTCAACATAGAAATGACACTTTACCTTTATGACCTGTGGTCTCACTGTGCATTTGATTTTCTGGCTTTGTTTGCAGGATTCAGGATTTTTGGATGGAGCTTTTGAGAGTCAGAATGCTGCTCTCGGATCCCTGAGCCGCCTTCTGTATGACGAGCTGGTGAAATCCATCCTTCGCATAGTAGAAAAACTGGACTTGTCTGTGCAGAAAGTGACAACAGGAGAAGAGGTGAGGTTTAACTCTTATGTCCTTCATACATTCAATATATAGTTCAATATATAGTTTATTCTTGCATGGAAGAGGGCCACAAGCAAACAATATTTGTATCAGTTTTTGTCCTATAGGCATCTGTGTATTAGGTTTTATCATGCTCAGTTACTGAACACTCATTCACGGCACTAACTTGTTGTCGGTCAGGCTCCTGATGAGACAGCCCACGTCATGCCCTCCTCTGACCCCACAGCTCATCTGTTGCCTAATAAGGTCAAAGACTTCACTGCCTTTATCAACCTGGTGGACTTCTGCAGGTAAGACACCACATAAGCATAGAACAGCTTGGATGCTTTTTAGCTTTTTAAACACACACTTTTTTGAACTCTGGTTCTTTTGCTCCTGCAGCGAGTTGTTGCTGAATAAACATGTGGAGTATTTCCAGTCTTGGATGTATCCTTTAAGCCATGAACTTATCCTCCACTCCATAAGAAATCCACTTGTCAGTGGCTTCTACAAACTGCTCTCAGTCACCATGAAAATTGCCAAGAAAATCAAGTACTACCAGGTAAAATTTAATGTTTTCATTGTCATATCATGTAAAATAACCTGTGTTTCAGGGTTTTATAGAATAGGAACATGTGTTAATGTCCTGTTAGCACTTTTCATATATAACACACAGCTGTTTTTGAACAGGGAGTTGGCCTCAGGAGCTCCCCTCAGAGTGACCCCATCAAAAGTGTGTGTTTTGCTCTTTTCTCCAAGTTTGGAAAAGAGGTAGCTTCTCCTCACAGTCTATAAAATGATACACATTACTGTGTGTAAGATGTTATGCATACATGATGTAAAAAACGTGTTTCCTGTCAGGTGTGTGTCAGAATGAAGCAGTACAAAGACGAGCTTCTGGCATCGTGCTTGACATTTGTCCTCTCGCTGCATCACAACATCGTAGCTCTGGACATAAAGGCATACGGTCCGGCTCTGGAGGTGGGACTCTTTTATTTTTTTCATCATCTATTGAAGAACTAGATACAGAAAGCTGAATGCAGCTTAAAAATCTGGTTCTCTAGCTGAATTGTTTGAATAAAACATTTTAGCATTTTAATACATGAAAGTGTTTGTGCTTACATAATGAGTGCATGTGTGTTTTTCTGAATGATTTTAGACAGCTCTTAAGTTAGGTTTGAGTCACACCCCTTTGGCCAACGTGGCCCTGGATGCTCTTGAGGACTGGTCTTCTTATATTCCCCTGGAGACCATGCAGCCCTGCTACACCAGCATCCTTCCTCTTCTGGATGGATACCTGAAAGCCACCTCTACTAACTGTAAGATGGTAGATGTACATTTGTGCTACAGAAAATATGTTTCATTAGAGAGACGTCTGATCAGATGTTGTTTACTTTAGCCAAAGATGAGAGCAGCTGGGAGGTGATGTCTTCGAGAAGCGACAGAGGATACAGCAGAGTGTTGACAAGGCTGCTAAAGAAATCCAAGGAGCTTACTACGGTAACGGATAAGAGAAACTGTTTACTGCCATTTGTACAGTGTTGTGTCTGATGTGTTTATTTCAGCTTATTGGTAACTTTTGTGTAAATGCAGGAGGATGCTCCTCTCGTCTTGGTAAGGCTCAGGGTGGTAAAGCTGCTCGGTCACCTGGGAGGAAAGCTGAACAGAAACCTCGTAACTGGTAAGCTTTGAGAGTGCAGTGACCCCTGTTAGAGATGTGGGCTGTTTTTGTTGTGAACATGCGCCTCTGTTCTGGATATTCAGTGGTGTCATCTGAAGACATGATGAAGAAATTTGTCGCCTGGGATTCAGAGAAAAGACTCAGCTTTGCAGTGCCTTTCACCGATATGAAGCCAGTCATCTTTCTGGATCCTTTTCTGCCTCACATCAGTGAGCTGGCCCTGTCCACAAGTGACAGACAAACCAAAGTATGTCATCTAGAAAATGGAAGTGTCTGATGAAAATTCATCATTATTGTTAATATTCGTTATCATGTGTGTGATGCAGGTAGCAGCCTGTGAGCTGCTCCACAGCTTGGTGGTCTACATGGTTGGTAAGAGCGCTCAGATGGTTGAAGGGGAGGATAGTTTGCCACCAATGTACAAGTTGCACAAAAGACTGTTTCCTGTGCTGCTGCGACTGGCCTGCGATGTTGATCAGGTAAATGTCACCATCTGTTTGGTATACCATGGAGTGGTATGGTGTGTTTACATCTCCGCATCTGTTCCAGGTAACCAGGCAGCTCTTTGAACCGCTGGTGATGCAGCTGATCCACTGGTTCACGAACAACAAAAAGTTTGAGAGCCAAGATACAGTAGCTGTCCTGGAGGCCATTCTGGTAATTATCCATGTTATATGAAGGGCTTTACAGGTTAATCCTTCCAACACAACACACAAATAAATGTTCCCACTTCCTGGTTTCTTCAGGATGGCGTGGTCGACCCGATGGACAGCACGCTCAGGGACTTCTGTGGCCGCTGCATTGAGGAGTTTGTCAAATGGTCGATCAAACAGACGACCCCCAAGCAGCAGGAGAAGAGCCCGGCTAACATGAAGTCCTTGTTCAAACGTATCTACAGCTTAGCTCTCCATCCCAGTGGGTTCAAAAGACTCGGTGCAGCTTTAGCGTTCAATAGTATCTACAGACAGTTCAGGTAGGATACATAGCTGTATTATTAGTGCTTATGTATGGTTTCTATAGACTTTATCAGGTGTAATTTACAGAATAACAAGTTTGTGTAACTGTTATTGTGCTGCACTAAATCTTATCTTTTCTCTACAGGGAAGAAAATTCATTGGTGGAGCAGTTTGTGTTTGAGGTTCTCGTCATATTTGTTGAAAGTCTGGCTCTTGCACACTCAGATGAGCGATCCCTGGGTAAGTGTTATTCTACTTCATGCCATTATAAGCACCCTCCTATTATGTGTGAAGTATAAGACTACATATCAGATGTCCACAAATTCTAGAGTGGCTGAGTGGCAAATAGAAGAAAAAATGATCAAATACAGCATTAAATTCATCATTGAAATGCATGTTTAGGGTGTTTTGCTAGGTTTCATTACACATAAGGGGAAAAATTTATAATGTAAAGTTTTTTGTTTTGCATTTTTTGTTAAATTGTCGCTTTTGTCATATTTAGGTACGTTGCAGCAGTGTGGCAGTGCCATCGACCATCTGAAAAGAATAATTAAAAAGAAAGCCCCCATTCTCAATCAACACAATGCTAAAAGGCGCATCCCAAGGTTCAGTGCTCTGTCTTACAGCTATACCAGTGCTCAGTTTGCTCATTCACACACTAATACTTCTCCTCTTCTTCTTTTCAGGGGCTTTTCACCTGATGACAAACTTTGTCTGTCTGATGTGGTTTTGTGGCTTCTGGAACAGTGCGGCCGACCACAGACAGAATGTCGCCACAAGTGCATGGAGCTCCTATATGAATTTATTCCCCTCCTCCCAGGTGAGCATTATTTTCTCTAGATTACCCAGAAAAAAAAAATATAAAGTTTTTAAAAATTAAACCAACAATGTTGAAAATGACATTTTTCACTGTGTGTGACAAAGGAAATAAATCTGCACCTCAGTGGATGGATGACATGCTGAAGGATCAAGGCTTAGACTTCCTGATCTCACGGGTTGAAGGTGGAGGTCTGCTCTCTCAGCCCACTCTCAGGGACCTGATGGGCCCTTTCAGCATCAGAGCCACCCTGCAGTGGATGGACCTTCTGCTGGCTGTTCTCGACTGCTACAACACCTTCATCGGCAAACACACAATCAAGCCTCAGTACATCCTCAGTAAGTCCTGTTTGTCGGCTGATATTCCCCAGTCCCCTCTATCCGATTGATGATTACTAATGATTTCAATGACTGCTTCTTTCTTTTATTTCCAAGCCTCCAAAGATAAATCAAGCTTCCTGAAAGCTGTGCATTTCTTTTTGACTGAGCTGGCAACTCACGAACTGGCAGCTGCAGAGAGCTGCTTCCTTCTTGGCGAGAAGACGTCTCACTTCAGTCCAAGAGAGGTAGACCAGTACAACTTCAGCAAGTGCACCATCATAGTCCGCCTACTAGATTTTGCTTTGATGATCCTCGTCAAAGGAGACCAGGAGCTTTGGAAGGTATAATTGTGGCTATTGCATCTCTCTGTTCCTAGTCTGAACATTTTTATTGATATTTTTCTATTTTTCTTCACAGTTTCTGGAGCAAGACATTTTTTGTGCCGTTTTCTTCGACCTGAATGCGATGGTGGTGTGTGAGCCATCCGCTGTAGGTTTCAACATGGCAGACGTGGAGGTGATGAAGAATCTACCAGAGGTGTGTGTTCCTCTACTCAAGGCGCTGCTGGCCTCACCTTACCGCAGTCAACTTGAAAGCAGCTTGCGGACAAAAATCTCACGTAAAAGGTACGTAAGTAAAAACAAATCAACAGCGACGGCTTTCTCTGACATCACAAGTTGTTTGTTTTTTTTCTATGTTTCTTTATTGATGACTATAGTGTGGAGGACTTGTGTGCTGTAGACCTGTATCACTTAAGCACCTCCAGCAGCCATGGTCAGATGGAAATGGTTCTGTCCTCCTGCAAGCAGATTCACAAAGCTGGCTTCCTCAGCTCCATTCTGCACAGCCAGGTACACAGATTTTTATATTTTGTCCCTTTTAACACAAAATAAGTGTAATATTTGATGCTTTACATGTTTGTTTTGCATGTATTTTTCTTAAAGGATTCAACTTATGCCAGATCACTTGGGTCCCAGCTTCTAATGGCTGTGTATAAAGGCATAGCCCCAGGAGAAGACAGAAAGGCACTTCCATCCTTGGATGTAAACTCCAGGAGGGTGGCAGATGGTCTCCTTCAGCTTGCCTTTTCTCTCAGCCAACAGGTCAGTGGAAATAGAAGTAACCCAACGAAGTGCACTGAGAGGTGTTTTACTACATGTTGCTGTACTTCTTCTGCAGAGTGAGCAGCTGGTGGATCTGCTGTTGAACACCATCATGCTCTCTGTGCCAATATCTGGAAGTCATAGCCACAACTTCCTCAGCTTCTCCCACGGCGAGTACTTCTACAGCCTCTTCCAGATGACTATCAACACAGAGCTGCTGAGGCGACTGGACACCACAGTGTCACGTCTCATGAAAGCCTCCTCTCAAAACCCCAGCATGGTAAATCAGATTTATTGTAGAAAAAATGTCAATATTATCCCACAAATTAATGCAGTTGTTTTTTTTTTCTTGTGTTCAGGTCAGCATCTTGCTGAATGGCATGTTAGATCACAGCTTTAGAGAGCGCTCCGTGAGGAAGACTCAGGGGAAACAGCTGGTTGAAGAGGTGCTAAGAAGATGGAGCAGCCTGCAGTCGTGGTGGGAGGGAGAGTCCTCCACCCCAGAAAGCAAAACCGCCACTCTTCTGCTGCTCTCCAAGCTCTTACAGGTACAGTCGCACAAATGAATGACTGCAAATTAAAACTATGTGAACACATTAACACCCTTTTACAGACCGTTTTCCACCATTTTGCAGATTGACTCCTCCGTTTGCTCTGATGTCAAGCATGAAGCATTCAGACCAGTGTTTTCCACTTTTACTTTGCTGCTGGTTGACATGAATCTGCCCCTGAATCTAAAGGTAATGAGGTGAGACATGTGTTTTGACTCCTCTGTTTGTGGTACTTATTTATTTGTTGGATTTTCATCAATCCTTAGAGCCAGGCCTTGTTGGTGTTGCCCTTCTTCACAATCCTCCCAGAGGAGCCACTCGCTGAGCTGCAGACAGCCCTGGACACTCTGGTAGCGTCTCACTTCCCCATGCAGTCTGATGAGTTTGCTAAGGGCTCTCTTCACCGCAACAACTACATGGACTGTGTCCGGAAGGTAGTTTCATGAAAGAAGATAACATTAAATACTACTTTTATCAGTTATTATGTTCCCTGACCAGTCCAGGGGACGAAAGGGAAGTAACAATGAATGAAACCTTGTACTGTATTTGTGTTCTAGCTGCTGGATGCTTTGGAGCTTTCTCAGAGCCCACTCCTGCTCAAGCTGCTTGCTGGAATTCTGTGTCGAGACAAAAAACACATCATGGAGGAGCAGTTCCAAACTTGTTTCCAAAAAATTGCCAAGCGGTGAGTTAAAAACAGGTATGATTACATGATGTTTCTGTCATTTTTGTGACTCATGACGCCTTTTGTATCTTCACTCTGATTAGGTCAAATGGTGAGCGGCAGCTACAACTTCTCTGTACAGTCTATGGGGTGATTCAGCAGGGCGACGTGCCAATGAGCTCCATTCTGCAGGCCATGATGGAGAGGGTCCTGCTGCCTCTTGCCTCTCACTGCAGCACTAAGGCTCTGAATGACTTCTTTGTGGCCAATGTCTTTGACATCATTGCGTTCCTGCTCAGTCGCTTCACCAAGGTTTGCCACTTAATGTCGTGTAACATGATTATTATTATTTTTTCCGCTGTTTCGTTCAGATTTGAGAAGCAGTTTGTTTATTTATTTCAGTCAAACGAAGCAGCCTTTGAGGTCCAGTTGCTGAAGAAGAATGGCTGCTACAAGCTGATGGAGCTCCTCTATACGCGGGTTCCCAAAGAAGATGTTTACTCAAAGGAGTCCCGGATCAACCAAGCTTTCTGTCGTATTGACAGAACAGAGGGAAACGAGCTGTCTAAGGCCCTGATCAAGTAGGACAGCACTCTTAACACTTCTTTTTTGTAGATTTTAAAACCATGAATTAATCACAATTATATCACTTTTATTTCATTTAGGTCTTGTTTTGAAGCATTCACTGAGAACATGGCCGGTGAGACTCAGCTACTTGAGCTCAGGAGACACTATCACTGTGCTGCATACAACTGTGCCATCGCTGTCATCAGCTGCAGCTTCAGTGAGCCCAAATTTTACCACGGGTTCCTCTTCACTGAGAAACCAGAGAAGGTACTGCCCTGCATGCCAGTCACACATCAACTCACAGTGGTGAGTGAAAGTTTGTGAATGCATAAATATGGCACGACTCGTCAGCAGATTTTCACACAAGATGTGAAAGTAGATGGGAAGCTCTCCTGGCTCAGATGCAGTAAAGCAGACCCCAACCATGATACTACCACCGCCACAATTCACAGAAGAGATGAGATTCTTATGCAGGAATGCATTCTCCAAACATAATGCTCCTCACTTAAACATAGTTCTGTTTTAGTTTAATCCATTTAGAGTAATTGAATTGACCAGCTATCACAAGCTTTTATTCATCACTGTACCTCCATGCAGGACAATCTAATCCATGCAAACAGAGGAATGGTGAATTCTGATTGTGTTTTTTGTCTTCACCCAGAATCAGTTTATTCTGGAAAACATCATTGATGTTGAAAGGACCTATAACTTTCCAATTGAAGTTGAGGTATGTTTGTTTGCTTGTTTGTTTGTTTGTTTGTTTTGTTTGTTTAGCAGTACACATTCAGTTTTAGCTGAGGTTCATTTACTTACTTTTTGTCTTTCTAGGTCCCTCTTGAGAGGAAGAAGAAATACATCATGATTCGAAAAGAAGTGAGCGAGGAGAATGGAGGTATTTCTTGATACAGTTACATTACTGCGTACCTACACTTCACCTCAACCTGTGTTGCATGGCCTTGTTTTTTGTTTTGATGTGATTTACGTTGTTTTTGTTTCCCACAGAAGCACCCGTGTACCTCTCCTCTCAGTCTTACATGGCCGACAGCAGCCTGAGCGAGGAGATGAGTCAGTTTGACTTCTCCACAGGAGTCCAAAGCTTTTCGTTGAGCTCCCAAAATCCAGACGGACAAAGACGCACTGTTGTAAAAAGGGTTCGTTCTTATCTCTCTGCTCTAAAGAATCAGTAGTAGGGCCTGTTCTACTGTATGTTTAGGACTGACTATACATTAGCAGTTTTAATACAGTTGGTGTTTGTTATATTTGTTTATGTAGGAGACAGAGGAGGCAAATGTTTCCCAGGATGCAGCAGTGGATCTAGAAATGGATGAGCTGAACCAGCACGAATGCATGGCGACCATGACTGCTCTGATTGGACACATGCAAAGGAACAACATAACTCCCAAAATTGAGCAGGTCCTTTGTTACAATGGACACTATAGACTGGAGTCATGGGTGGATTACATCACAGTTAATGTTCTCTCCTTTGTGAAACAGGGAAGTGTGTGCAATGAGCTTCCACCATGGATGAAATTTCTACATGGAAAACTGTCGAATCCAGCAACACCTCTGAACATAAGGCTCTTCATTACAAAGCTGATCATCAACACAGAGGAGGTATGTACATACTTCAATGACAGTATTTATATATCAAACCTATCATGGATTGTTGACTGTTGTGGTTTTTATGCAGATATTTCGGCCATATGCTAAGCACTGGCTTGGACCGCTCCTGCAGCTTGTTGTCTCTGGTAAAAATGGAGGAGAGGGAATTCATTTCATGGTGGTGGATGTTGTGGTCACAGTGCTGTCGTGGACAAGCCTTGCCAGCCCCAAGGTTGTCATCCTTCCATTCAGAAAGAACAAAAACAGCACATTAGCTGACATTATCTTTAGTGACATTATTTATTAATCCTTATTTTTATCTCAGGGTAACCCCAGAGATGAAATCCTCGCCAACCGGCTGTTGGAGTTCCTGATGAAGCACAGCTTTCACTCCAAACGAGCTGTTTTCCGACACAACCTGGAGATCATTCGTACTCTGGTAGAGTGCTGGAAAGACAGTCTGCACGTGCCTTATAGGTTATAATTGCATACATTCTGCAATTTTTATTATTTAGTAGATTTTTTACATGATCAATATTTTCTTCCTGTTTTTTTTCTAGTCTGATATACGAGCGATTTTGTGGCACAGACCCAAACAGCAAAGATAACTCTGTTGGCCTTCAGCTGCTGGGTATCATCCTTGCCAACAACCTCCCTGCTTATGATGCCTCCTGTGGAATTGAATATGACAGGTATGCTGTAGCCACTAAGTGCAATGTAGAGTATTTAGCAATTATATGATTCATTTGTGTGTGTGTTTTTATTCCAGATACATCCAGTCTCTCACCAACAACATATCCTTTATACGGTATAAGGACGTCTACTCAGCTGCTGCTGAAATCATTGGCCTCATCCTGAAGAGTATGACTGAAATGGGCGAGGTATGAACTTTCTCAGGATTGGTTCATTAATAATTATTATTTATTGTTATTCATTATATAATAACATCACCCGTGCCTTTTTATTTTATGCCTCAGCAACATCAAGAACTCCTCAGCCTTGCTGCAAATAAGATAACAGGCTTGAAGAAAAAAGACCTGGATGACAAGTTCATTATTTGCTTGAACAAAGTGTCAAAGCACTTTCCTCCATTTATGGATCGGTGGGATTATATTTGGACTATAGTTTCATTATCTAATCTGTCAATCTTAAATTAAATTACCCACCAAGCCTTGTTTATTTATCACAGGTTTGTCATTCACGTGTTCTTCCTTCTGCCGAAGCTGCATGGCATCTTAAAGACTAATTGCTTGGAGTGTGTGCTGAGCCGAGCTGATGTCATTCCAGACATCTTCCTGCAGCTCAACACCAAAGGATTCATGCAGATGATGGGTCACAGGTGAGTCCTAAGACCGGACATGTTCTCATTTTAGTTGCGCATCATGGCTGAAAGTGTAAATGAATAACATCTTATACTGTGTTTGTTTTGTTTTCAGAGATGAAGCGAGGCAGAGAGTGTGTCTGGATATCATCCACAAGATTATTGCCCGTCTGACCCCGGTTGAGCTTCAGGAGCTCCTGGGACCAGTGACAGCCTTCGTCTCTCATCCTTCACCTGTTTGCAGAGAGAGGATGTACGACATCCTCATGTGGATCCAGGACAACTACGGGTCCGATATTTTGGCCTTCTTTCTCAAACAGATCACAATTTTTGTGCCAAAGTGTATCAGTGTTTTCTGTCTTAGTGTGTTTAAAAACTTATGTGATTTATGTGATGTATTTATTTTCTCCAGTGATGAAGAAAGCATGAAGGACGACACTTCACTAGAGGTCTTTAATGCAGCTAAAGAAACACTCCTTCAGGGATTGTCAGAGGAAAACCAAGGCCTTCAGTAAGCAACAGCTACTGAACATTTTAATAGTTTTAACATTAGACTTGATTTCATAATGTTTGCATACGAATGTACAAAGTAATTCAGGGTGGATACTCATATTTTTAAGTAAAAAGACCTTCCTCTCTCTTATTTCCAGGCTTTATGTTCGTAACTTCTGGAGTCAGGAGAAGCGCCTCCCCACTGCTACCCTTGACCGAATGCGGATGGTCCTCTCCTCTCTGTACTCCTGTCAAATCGAAAGGTGTTTTCTAAGCTTGGCTACCAATCTGCTGCTGGAACGGACGAGCCAGAGTCCTGATTTCATAAGAAACATGTTTGAGTACCCTCTGTCAGAGTGTACCTTCCAGGTTAGCAGCTGTTTTTCATAGTGTCGGGGGGGAAAAATACTAGTCACTAATGTGCTGCTTACTTTTCTACTCTGCAGGACTATGTGATTGATTCCAACTGGCGTTTCAGGAGCACAGTAATGACACCCATGTTTGTTGAAACTCAAAGTTCTCAAGGACCAGATAGCGTGGCAGCATCCCAATCTGGAGCCATGAAGGGGAAGCTCAGAGCCACTCAGACGTCATTAGAGTTCACCCAAACCCAGGCGGCAGGTAGTTCTATAGATCAGTATCCCGCGATAGGGCGGTGCTTAGATAGATTTAACACTGTACTGTGTGAATGAAACACAGGTTTTCCTTCCCTAGGTCGTCGTACGGCGTATAACTGGCTGACAGGCAGCAGTGTGGACACGCTTGGAGAGTACACACTTGGCTCTGAGTCGCTGTCGTCACTGATGGTGTTTGATAAGAAAGCAGAGAGGCAAACAGCAAGGAGACCAGTAGGAGAAGGCTTTGGCCTGAAGCGTCTGACTGCATCAACGGATGACGTGGACAGTCGCACAAAAGGTAAAACTCCGAGTATAAAACACCTACCAGTTCCACAGTTTTTCTTACAGTCACTAAAATGCTATGAATGTCAATCTTCTACAGCAGAGCATGAGCAGCGTAGCAACATCCTACGATTGAGGCGCAGATTCCTGAAGGACCAGGAGAAAGTCAGCCTGAGTTATGCGCAAAAAGAGATCCGACTCCAAAGGCAGAAAAGGGTATCCAGCAGGCTGTGATTCAGTCAAACCAATATGCTGACATTATGTTGGACCGCTACGTTTACTGTCACCAACATATAATAATGTTAGGGTTTCTGTGTGTTGTCCCACAGGAAGATAAGGCTGATCAAAGGCTGCGAAAAGAGGCTCAGGTAACTCTGTATCGTAACTACAGAGTGGGAGACTTCCCAGACATCCAGATCCCATACAGCAGTCTCATCACTCCACTTCAAGCACTGGCACAGGTAAGACAGCAGAGCAGTGCATTTGAATACACGAGACCATATGTCATCGTTGTTGTGTATTTCTTTTGTTGTTTGTCCTTTCTAGAGAGACCCAATATTAGCCAAACAGCTGTTCAGCTCCCTGTTTGCTGCTATTGTACAAGAAATGGAGAAACAACACGGGCCACAGGAGAGCTGCAGGATTAAAGAGGAGCTGCGGCGCCACATAAATACATTCCTGAGCAAGAGTACACTCTGCTTCCCTCCATTTATAGCATGTGTGCAGGTAATAAGTAATCCTAATATTAAATCAGTGCCTGTACCTTTAAGGGTAAATGCTAAGTTAATACTGTTTATTTTGGTAGGACATGTGCTACCAGCATAAAGACCTGCAGCACATCGATCCAGCAGCCATCAGCTCCACGTGCCTTGTGAGTCTCCAGCAGCCATCAGGCATCCTTCTGCTGGAAGAGGGTCTGCTGCAGGCCAGTGGCTCTGATGAACGCCCTGCCAAACGGCCACGAGGACACAAAGAAATCCCCCCAGACACAAATAAATGGATCCACCTTGCCAGGTATCCCAGTGTTTACGCTGTGAATGTTTCTGCTAACATGAAGTGTGTTTGATGTGCTGTTTTGTTCTGCAGGCTTTACAGATCTTTGGAGGATTACGATGTCGTCCGCGGCATCTTTGGTGGTAAAGTTGGGACCAAGTCGATCACCTGTGCTGCACTTCAAGCTGAAGCCAACACTGACTTTGCAGAAGCTAAGAAGCTTTACAATGAGGTATGAAGCTGGTGGTTAAATTATTTATTGCAGAACAACAATGCATATGGATTAGCGCAGTATAAAAATGTCTCCCATGCTTGCAGGCTCTAAACACAGAGGACTGGCCCGATGGTGAACCCACTGATTCTGAGAAAGATTTCTGGGAAATAGCTGCTATGGAGGCCTACAATCATCTGACTGAGTGGAAGTCTCTTCAGTACTGTTCCACTGTGTACATAGATGAGAACTCTCCACCCGACCTGGAGAAGATGTGGTCAGAGCCTCTTTACCAGGTAACATCCTGCTGGTCTTAATACCAGATTTGGTAAATAAAAGCACCTGAACTTAGATGCCATTCACAGCATTGGGTGTTTTAAATGTCAGCATATAACATGAGTCTCTTTCCTGTGTGTTAGGAGATGTACCTGGGGCACATGATCCGCAGCATGCTGAAGCAGCTACAGCTGGGTGAGGGGGACCAAACTCTCCTCAGCTTCATCGACAAAGCCATGAGGGTGGAGGAGCGCAAAAAGCTGCTGGAGAGTCACTACAGCCAGGAGCTCAGCTTGCTCTACATCCTGCAGGAGGACTATGACCGCGCCAAATACTACACCAACCAAGCCATGCAGCTCTTCATGGAGGTCGGCTGCTATACAGTTTATTTTTTATCCAGAAAGATCTTTATGTGGTATTATCAGTGAGAGAAATGTTTGGTTTGTTCCCTACAGAGTTACTCCAGTGTGGATACACTGCTTACACAAAGTCGACTCACCATTCTGCAGTCAGTGCAGTCCTTGACTGAGATCCAAGACTTCCTGCTGTTCATTAAAGGAGATGGTATGTGGATACTGTCTTTAAAACTCAAACAATATGTCTCATATTTCAAATAAAATCACATTTCTGTCATTAGTGTCTGCGAGCTCCCTCAAACGCCTTGTCAGATTATGGGTTGAGCGGTATCCTGATGCTAAAGTGGATCCGATAAATGTGTGGGATGACATCGTGACATCTCGGTAAGTATTATTGCTTAAAAATGTCATAGCAAAAACATGGAACATCTTAAAACTTTGTCTAAATGTTGTGTTAGGTGTTTCTTTCTGGACAAGATAAGGGAAAAGCTGAGAGGCTACGCTCCCAGTGACAGTATGGAGGTGGACGGCTCAGAGGACCCAGCGGGTGACATCGACACATTAGTAAATGACTGCAAGTTCAACATGAAGCTGCACATGGCTGATAGCGCATGCAAGCAGGTAAAGAAGCAACGAGTGGGAGTCTTTTTTCCCTTTATGCTGTCACATGGTCACCTCAAACTTATTTCTACATTTCAGAATAACTTTTCAGTTGCCACCAAGCTGTTGAAGGAGCTTCACAGAGATGCCAAAACAAACAGAGGCTGGTTGCTGCGGTGGGTCCACAGCTTTAGCCACTACAGCCACAAACGGAGCCAAACGCAGGGTCCAGTAGAGCAAATCAGCACCATGCTGAAGACAGTCCCACTCCTGGGTGAGGAAGGAAGAAATTTAAAAATGTAACTTCAGCTTCTTTCTTGTTTAAGACGTCTTTTCTCTCTCTGCAGACAACATTCAGAGTGACTGTCAGAGTGCCACGGCTAAAGTGTTCAGATACCAGAAGATACTGGAGGGTACGTCTTTCCACATCTTAGCCACAGCTGTAAGCAGGAGCCCCTCTGTCCTGGGAACTATCGAAGCTGAGAAAGCAGAGAGAGTTGTTAAGCTGTCTGGAGCTGCCTGGCCCTGTGAAAATCCAAAGGTATCTCTATTTGATATGGATCCCTAAACATCGACAGAAAAGTTCAGTTTAAGTCGTTGGATAAACAAAGATGTTTTTATTGCAGAAAGTTGAACTGGGGTTGCAGTTACATGCTCTGAAGTTGCTGTGTGAAGCTTCCAGAAAGGCAGATGAGGAGCTTCAGTCTTATACTCAGGACTGTGTGGAGACCAGCAGCATCTCAGAGACATACATGACTTTGGCTAACTTCTGTGACAAACAGCTACGTGAAGAGGAGCAGAAGGATGCTGGTGAGTCCTTCGGCTCGTCACATATGTAAATGCATGACACTTTTCCCATTTTATTTTTTAGTGAAAAGAGCTGAGGGTGTGTACAGTGTGCTTTGTTGTAAATGACTCTCGTTCCGGCTGTTGCTGTGTTTGCTTACAGAGAGCCAGTTCCCAGACCTTCTTGTGTTGCCTGTCCATGTCGTGGAGAGCATGCTGAAAGCGCTGAAGATGAACTCAGAGGAGGCTCGCCTCAAGTTCCCACGACTGCTGCAGATCATCGAGTTGTACCCGTCAGAGACGTTGGACCTCATGACAAAAGAGGTCAGTACTTCTTAAAATGGAATGCATATCTTGCAGTGGAAGGAGTTCTCTGATTACCATTTTTGTGTGCTTAGATGATGTCCATTCCCTGCTGGATGCTGATTAGCTGGATCAGTCAAATGGTCGCCCTATTGGATAAGCCAGAAGCTGTAGCTGTACAGCACTGCATTAGGCAGATTGCAGAATGTTACCCTCAGGCGCTGGTTTACGCTCTAATGATCAGCAGCGAGAGTTACCAGTTTGAGGACTCGGCTGCTGGACACCAGCAGCAGGAATTTGTAAACGGGTAAAGTGGCCACAGTGGAAATAAAACTGTGTTTAAAGAGCCTCTGTTGAGATATTTCTCTGTGTGTTAACAGGCTGAGGAGCATGCTGGATAAGGGAGGAGCAGTGAAGAAATTTGTGGACGCCCTGCAGCAGCTCACAAACCCTGAGATGTTATTCAAGGTGAATTTCAACAATAAATTCAGCTTCTTCTTTTTTTTAGCCTGGTGTTGATCGTTCTCATTCGGTCCTCAGGATTGGTGGGATGGAGTTAAAAATGAATTGGACAAACCCAGATTTGACAAGAATCAGATGAGCAGCATGTATGGCGAGATGCACTCTTTGCTCGTGGATCGTAGCGCAGATGGTCACGGAACGTTCCGGAAGAAATTCATCCAGGTTTGTTATTTACTTTTTTTTACTTTATGTAGATAAATTATTCATGAAATATGAAAAAAGCACCAGATTGATCTTCTCCTTATCCACTGCAGAAATTTTCCAAAGAAGTGGAGAAACTGCTGGGACCTAACGGGAGCAAGCTGTTCGAGAAGAGGAAGAACAGAGATTTTTTGCGGCAGGTGGATAATCTGGCTGCATCCATGCGTGGCTTTCAGAAGGAACCAGGGAACCTGAAGGAGTACTCCCCCTGGCTGAGTGGGTTTAAAGCAGATTCATTCAGTAATGAGCTGGAGATCCCAGGTTAGTAGAAACCTAAATATATATGTATGTAATGCCATTCTGGTCACTCATGAGGCTTTTCCCCCCTCTGGTTGTAGGACAGTATGATGGCAGATCTAAACCGCTGCCAGAGTATCATGCAAAGATCACAGGCTTTGATGAAAGGGTACGCTCTCAGTGTCAAAGAGGACAATATATACTGTGTGAAAGTGTCAAATGTGTGGGGTCTGTATTTAAAATACATATTATAAACTCATGCCCTTCAGGTAAAAGTGATGTCTTCCATTCGTCGCCCCAAGCGTCTGATCATCCGTGGCGATGACGAGCGGGACCACCCGTTCCTGGTAAAAGGTGGGGAGGACCTCCGGCAGGACCAACGCATTGAGCAGCTTTTTGCCGTCATGAACATCCTGCTGAACCACGACACGTCCTGCACACAGAGAGGCTTGCAGCTCCGCACTTACCAGGTCATTCCTATAAACACCAGGTACTGAGCTTCTCTGTCGGCCCTTCCAGTTCACTGAATGAAGGCTGATGGTTTGCCTTTGTAAATAAATTATATTAATGAACTTTAATGAAGCAAAATTATACAGAAATGGCTTTTATTATGTTTACAGAATTGGTCTAATTGAATGGATGGAAAATACATCTACTCTGAAAGACTTCCTGTATAACACAATGACTGAAAAGGAGAAGCAAAGGGCACTGAGGTACAGAATATACTACAACGACAGTCTGCAAGCTCACCACTAGATGGCAGAACACTGCATAGGTGTGTGTAATGTAGTAATATTTACCATCATTGATAGCTGGTGTCTTTCTCTTTAAGTGCTGCTGAGGCCTACAACAAAGGTCTCTCAACGTGTGCCTTAAAATCAGATCAACAAGGTATCGCACTGTACGGAATTGCATACAGGTAAGTTGAGTTTCACTTCATGTCACATTGGTGAAACTCAAAGGTATCAGACTTTCACGGTCTTACACTTAATTCTGTTCCAGAAAAGCAAAACGGACTGATATAGTCAACAACTATCTGAAAGTGCTGCAGCATGTGCCTGATGATCTACTGAAGTAAGTAAAAATCATGCAGAGCACACCTGCCTGTAATGACTGACATCTCCATTAAAATAATTTCCTCTTTTTTTTTCTTCTTTTTTTTTTTTACAATCTCTAGGCGAGCTTTTCTGAAAATGTGCAACAGCCCTGAAGCCTTTCTGTCCCTGCGATCCCACTTTATCAGCTCCCATGCTCTGCTGTGTGTGAGCCACTGGATTCTCGGCATTGGAGACCGCCATCTGTCTAATTTCATGGTCAACATGGAGACGGGCGGCATGATCGGCATCGACTTCGGTCATGCGTTTGGCTCAGCCACACAGGTCAGTCGAGGGAAAGGTGCAGCTTTTACTGCTTTTAACACACGTTTGAGTCTGTGTAAACAGCACCTGTGTCTCCTTGCAGTTCCTCCCTGTGCCTGAGCTCATGCCTTTCAGGCTGACCCAGCAGTTTGTGAATCTAATGCAGCCTTTGAAGAAGTCTGGATTGATCCAGAGCATCATGGTTCACTCCCTGCGAGCCTACAGGGCAGAGCCAGACCTGCTGCTCAACACCATGGATGTGTTTGTCAAGGAGCCCTCACTGGACTGGAAGGTACCGAAACCATCACTCCTGCTATGATCCTATATCCTATATAGTAACCTAAATGACTTTCAACTTTTATTATTGTTGCACAGAACTTTGAGCTGAAGCAGCTGAAGAAAGGGGGCACATGGACAGAGAGCGTCGACACCAAAGAAATCAACTGGTATCCTTTACAGAAGGTCAACTTTGCCCGAAGAAAACTAGAAGGAGCAAATCCAGCTGTTATAACCAGGTAACTCAGTGATTTAAATCCAAGAACGCTGAACCCAGTCCTCAATAAACCCTCATATAAACTCTATATGTGATTTGTATTTTGTCAGTGAGGAGCTGAAGCTGGGTTTTGAGAAGGACCCTGCCTTCTCAGGGATGCAGTCCGTGGCTCTGGGGGCTGAGGAGCACAACATTCGTGCCAAGCTTCCAGCTGAAGGCTTGTCTGCAGAGAAACAGGTGGACTGTCTGCTTGATCAAGCCACGGACCCGAATGTGCTGGGCAGAGTTTGGGTGGGCTGGGAGCCGTGGATTTGATACTCATTAACTGACGGTTTTGTAATACTGTATGATTTCTGGTTCATTACTGTTTATCTTCTGTGACATGTTCTGACATGTTTACATACAACATTAAAAAATAGATTGAATTCCATTCAATCCTCAGTGTTTGTTTTGCCACTCTTCTCCAAAAAAAGCCTTACAAAGACAATAGCACCACCACGGCAGCAGCTCTGTGAGGTAAGTCATCTGTCCAGAACATTCTGATCTGCAGCTACCAGAAAAACTAGTTTAGTAGTTTGCATCTACTGCGGCTAGAAAGGGCTGGGCCAGTTATTACAGTGAATCTGTCACTGTTTTTGCATCAGCTTGTGTGTGTTCAACAAAGACTTGAAAGGTTGTAAGTATCTGATGTAAGTTTTAATGGAAAAAACTAGGTGAAAACAATTATTGTGACAGTCTGCCAGTGTAATCCACAGAAAAGTAGAAGTTTTGAACTTTTGACCTGTGATGCCAACCTGCAGGAAGCAACAAAAGCAGAACTGTTGAAGCTTTGAGTGGTTTCTGATCTGCTTCACGACTGAAACCAGACAGTGTTCTGCTGAAGAAATGTGCAACATCTGGTATTATAAGTCCGATAATTCAATAATTCAATTTTGAGACTACATTGTACCAGGCAACACTTATAGTAATAAGTAATAACAGTAAATTATTCAACAGCATCAATAGATGCAAGCACACGTTTGCTTCGAAATGACTTGTTCTGGTCTGTTTATGGGTGTTTTGTTTTTGTATAAATTAATGCAAGCTGCCAGTCTCTGAGGTAGTGAAGCAACTTTCGTAACATTCACACAATAAGATCCTTTCCTGACACAACTGTGAAGGTCGAACTGGTGCAGTCTCTTATCCACAACACATGCAAGAACTACCTGCAGATCCTGTAATGACATTTTAGTGGTTCTTGGAGTCAGTTCTTGATTAATTATCAGTCGGAAAACAACACTAGACTGTGACATGATGATAATGATTACACACTTTATACCAAGATGCTAGACCTTTAAGGACTTTAAGTAAGACAGGTTTCTCCATAATGGGGTTTCCGCTCCTAGTTTTGTGACATCTTGTGTGAACAGTACTTGAAGAAAAACTACCAACACCAGTTAATCCATTTTAATAGATTATACAATCAAAAAATAGAGAAACAAGAGTTAAACTGAAAGATGTTTATAACTCAAGATTTCAGTAATGCTGCCAAACCTGGTGTCACTGTCATTTACCTTTTTGTTTTTGCACATAAATGCTGACAGATTCTCAGCACAGAGTACTCTGTAGTGTTTAGTGGGACTGGACTCATTGCTGTAGTGTGTTCACAGTTCCTACATCAGAATTATTCAAGTACAATTATGGACTTGGGGAAAAAACATTCCTTTGGCATGCACAATTTTCAGAAATGAACACTGTGGCAATTTAACACACATAATACTCCATTGCCTTTAATGTGTTGTGTGTAGTTGTTCCTTTCCATGGTCTCTTTGGATCCCCGTGGCTATTGCATAAGACATCAGCCGCCATAGAATAACAGCTTCAATAGACACAGGCCATTTCTAATACGAATGTGGATGCCGTGACTACAAGAATACAAAGAAATCTGGAAAATGACCAAGACACATGGCTTATTAACATCATTATTTTGGTCACTGTTTGTGTAGTGTGACTGAGGCTTGCAGGTTTTTTTTCCCCTGTGACCAAGTGTTATTATTCATGGAAATATATAAACCCACATATAACCCTATTTTACAGAGTATAAAACAGAAATTTGAACATAAGCTTTTTTTTCTCATAAAAATAATCTCAACATTAGTAATCTTTTAAAAAAAATTACATAAAAAATTTGCACTTACATAGAAAATAAAAACATCAAGTAAAATATGTAACACCCCAAAAAGTATCAGAAGGGGAGGGGGAGCGGGTTTGAGGGGGGTGGACCACACACACACACAATATCAACAGCTGCTGGCCAACAGACCAGACCCGGTTTGTAGAAAGGGTGTAGCTGCTGAGGCACCTTCATATATCAGCCGTGACTGAGATGAACTCTTCTGCATATTTCTGCATTAGAACTGCATAAATAAATTTAATTTGAGGATGTAGAAAAAAAATGTTTGTTACCAATACAAACAAATATCTCATAATCGCAGTTTTAGCTTCCATGCCTCTGAGGGTGTGGGGAAACCCAACGTCTTTCCCTCCGTTCATGTTGAGTTATATATATATATATATTCTCACGACGAGAAATATTAAATATTTTAAGGTCTCTGGGTTAAGGCAAAGAAAAACTAGTGTTTCTTGCATTAGAGGACACTTACATTACATACAATGAGAAAGAAGTACCATCGCGATCATACAGACCACATGTAGTGCATTCACTCTTCTACACATAGACTTATGTTTAATGACCTTAACTGCAATTATATTCACTGAAATCTACCAAAGTGCATGATGCATATTTTGTATTTTATGTTTTTTTTTTAGTTCATTCATTATCAGCTGCACTTTTAACCTCCTGTAATATTTAACTCAGGCAGAAAGGGTTAAAGTAAAATCCCACTTCAGATTGAAAAGGCATCAAATTGACAGGCGAACTTGCATAAAAAGTGTTTTTGTCAAATCTTGATAGCACATGATAGACCATGACAACTGATTTGGCTCACAGTTATTATTAGCATAGTTCCTTTTTAAGCAGAATATAATGCCAAGTTTGCAAATGTCATTTTTAATGGCCAGTAAAACCACAACTCTAAATGGATGCAACAATGAATATTTTAAAGCTAGAGAGTCTTTGATTTGATATCAGACTGATGTATTTTCACATTTTTTGTTTTGTTTTTCAATCATTTCTGTAAGAAATTGTATGAACAGTATGATGCTCATCACTTCCTTCCTAGTTTTGTTTCCATTTACATCACAAAAACTGTCGAGCGATGCAGCAGCTAACACCTGAAGAGAAGCTCAGAGGGGTTGATTTTTAGAAGAACACATGTATAAGTATATTTTAGGCTTCATTCAACAGTTATTACCCAGAATTACCCTGTTGTAATTTGTGCAGTAGAATTTCCTGTTGCATCCCCATACTCAAGAAAAGAGTAAATGCAAGAATCAACCATATTTAAACTGAACAAATACTGAATCGGTCATAGGACTTCATTGACTGCATACTTTAGATTTTAATCCAATTAAATTACCCTTTTATCTTATGAAAATCCAGCCAATGTAAACACATTTTTACGTGTAAAATAAGCAACATACTGTATATGTTAGAGCCATTCTATCTTATCTGAAGAACAGAATTTTAAGATTTCTCTTTAAGAGCAATGTTCTCCTGTCAAATTTTTAACATTAAACATGACTTCTTTTACATTTTTTTGGCTTAAATTCAGATTTGTGTAATGACATGAACAGCACGAGGCTGTGGATCACAAGTACTAAGTAGTTCACAAAAGTGCCAATGGTTCTATTCAGTTATCAAATAGTCACAGACTTTAAGAGGACTGGGTATTACCCAACTACTGTTCCCTACACTGTAGTAACAAGTTCAAAAACTCTTTGTGGCTTCATGTGCATAGCATTATTTACTGAATGCATGACCCTCTCTGCTATATAACAGGGTTTAGTGTCATATATCGTTATATCTTGGGTCTCCACCCATTTATGAACTGCACAAGTTTCTTCACCTGCAGCTTGCTCAGCTTAAAATCCTCCGACAGAATCTCCTCGGTGAGCTGCAGTAACAGATTCCCATCGATCTTCTCAGACACAAATAGAGAAACAATGTCATCAGGAAGGCCGATAAACTTTAAAGATTTGGACACCTCTTCAATAGAAAGGCCAGCTAAGCTGGACGGGGGCTGCCACTGTGTAGTCGAAGAAAAGTTTGGACAGTTGAGGGGTAATGAGTTGGAGATAGAATATATCACCTGTGTGCCGGGCTCATGTTGAGTAAGTGAAGCCTCCGCCGCTGTTTCCGGCTTAGTGTCACATGCTGACTCTGTGCACTTCTTGACTACCTGTGGTTTGGGTGTTCTGGGTGGTAAGATGGGGCAGGAGAGGCTCTGCTTAGTGTTGGATTCTTCTATCGGCTTGTCTCTGTACATTTCTGAATTGTAACTTGAAGATTTGGTGCAGAACTGATTCAGGGAAGCTTTCTGCAAGCTGAAGTCCTTACTGCTGTGCGCGTGCTCTCTGCTGTCAAAGTCCACGAGGCTGGATGTACACGTTTTTGGGGTGCTTGGGGATCGCTTTCTGGGGTAACTGTAGTAACTCCGACAGCCAGATGGCAGAAACTCCTCCATGGAACACGACTCTCCTCCGCTGAAATTATTTGGCCAGGACAAGCGCGAGGACACCCCCTCTGATAGCAGGCTGCTGGTGGGTGAAGTAGCCTTCGGTTCGGTGCTGTTGGATTTACCCCAGTTACACGGGTAGCACATGTGGCTTTGTTCTTGAGGGTCAGCCCCTTCTTGTTCGGACACCCCACTACTGATAGAGAAAAATATATACGGTGTAAGAACTATACCACATAGCTGTTGTTATGGAGAAAAAGTAAACAAATGTGGGTAAAGGAGGCGATATAGAATCCGGTTCTTACATGTTATGGAGACCAGAAGAATAATAGGAGAGGGTTGGACTTGGAGACCGAGTGTCTTGTTGCCGTGGCTTAGACAGGATGGGCACCGCTGGCATCTGTTTCAGACTCCGTGGAGGGATGGGTGGGGCGTTCAAAAGACGACATTCTTCCTTCACCTAAAATAAAGGTTGTTGTTATAATGTAGAGTTAAGCATGAAGGATTCAGAGATATGTTTACCGTCTTTTTTTGCAGGACTGGAACAAGAGAAGCAGATGACTGCTGTGTGGAGAAATTCTTCAGCTCAGTGTGAAATTTGATAATTATTGCAATTATAAATGCTGTATTTGAGTGAGTGAGTGACTTTGTTTAGTTGCTTGTTGTCCCTGTCGTGTTTCAGGCAAAGAAGCTGTGTTTGCTGTGTAGCATTAAAACATACTTCCTGTTACCACAGCTACCATGGAAGTTACTAAATCAACCTGAGCTGAAATCTAAAGAATTACTGCTTAAACATTATACTCACAGCTTCCGACTTCGGTGGAACAGGTGGTGGAGTAAGAGGCACATCTGAACCGGTTATGGCACCCAGAGGGCATGTAACTGGGTATGACATGGCAGCTGTTGTTGTACAGCCATTGTTGATGCCTCGGATTCCTTCACTCGAGGAGGGTTTTTGGATCTGAGCTCTTAAGTGATCCAACCACAGCTCCTCATAGGGAACATCCAGCTTGGTGACAGCAGATTGTTGGTTTGGGCTCTCAAACAGTTCAGGGAAAAACTGTTCACTTTCTCCAGAATCTGAAGGATTGCTGTCTGAAGGCATAAGTGCCCAATCTCCACATAAAGTCATGCAGCCCTGCAAGTTGACCTCACTGTTACCATGCAGGTTGCTGCCATACACGCACACAGAAAGTCGGTGGAAGGACTGAGTGAGTTCTTCTCGAGCATACGTTAAAGAGCTGGGAATGTGCATGTGGTTGGAACATCCATTGGAGGTGCTGCTGCCTCCACTGCTTCCACTGCAGCTGCCATTATTCCCACTGCTTTTCTTTGGACTTTTCCCATCGTCACTCCAGTCTGTCCTCACATCTCTGACCGCACGGGAATAGTCATCTATGTCAAATTGCTCCTGACAGAAGGAGAACCAGCGATGTACCATAGTGTCAAGCCACAACTCTCCTTGCAGCAGCTCTTCTGGAACGATAAATCTCGGCATCGCAACATGAAAGGGAAAATGAGTAGGGATAATTTTGTTGCTTCGCAGAATGCAGCACACGACCACCGTTTTTGTCTGAATGTTGACAAGTTTGTACCGGTGCCCCTCGCGGATGAGGTGGAGGTCATGCTGGTTGCGCGGTGGACTGCTGGGTACTGTGACATTGACAGGGAGGCGGGTTTTCTCCACGATGTTCCTGATAGTGTGCTCACCATCCTGCATCTGAAGCTCCAGCGGACTACAGGTGCTGAACCTCCCTTTGCACTGGAAAGGCAGGCTGATGCTCTCATTAGTGCGATGGTTCATGCAAATCAAACACGGCATCTTGCCTCGACCGATCTTACTGATGGAGTTCAGCTTCCCAATCTTCTTAAAAATAGTGTTGAATCTGGATTTTTCTTTGAAGCTCTTAGCATAGAGAATCTCTGCCTGGCCCATTAACGTCAGTTCATCACCAGTGCTCAGTGTAATGTTGTAAACTTCTGTGTCCTCATTGCATTCCCCAGAAGCCATCTATGAAAAGATAACAGAAAAGGATAAATGAAGGCACAAGTGCCCCGTAAATATCATTTACTAAACAGATCTATTCAACAAATGTACCTTAACATTGAAAGTGATGTCTTCCATGACGTATACCCTCTCGGGGAATGCTTTGGCTACCTCCTCCACACTGTTAAAGTACTGCACAGGCTCCTTGACATCTCTGTCCTGCTCCAACAGCTTAAACTGACCTAACCCAGGAAATGAAACACCAACGCAACAACATTGCCATTCAAACATTTAGAAATGATTCTACATTTTTTAAATATTCAAACTGAAGCACCTATGTGGATGTATCTCACCTTCATAGTGAACTGGGATCTCTATTTTGGGCCCAATGACATAATGTCCCTCTTCCAGACTGTGCGCAGTAATGGTCGTCCACTGACGGCAGGAATGAATCAAGAGGTAGTCATTGTCTCTGAGCCCTTCAACTAACTGGCCTGAAGAAATGAAAACAACAACATCTTTAGGTAAGGATGCCTTTGTTAAACTGTTCAGTCACAGATAAAACATCCCATGACAAAAGGTATTATACTTGGATTGTCTTGGGCTAACAATCCAATATAATACATGGAGAATGCCATTGTGATGGTTTCCATTTTTAAACCACTTGTGAGCATTACAGCACACTCCACTTAAGCAAAGGTATTGGATTACTGAGTCCCCTCCAGGCACTATCCTGTAAAGAGGGAAAAATGATGCCCTAATCCATACCTCTCTAAAAAGCCTCACTGAAAATAGGCAACTGAAGATGGGAACAGAGAGAGAACAAAAACAATGACTGCTGATATTACAATGACAATGTCTGTAAGCATGCTGGGACAAAACTTTGTCACTTGCAGCTCTTCCATATTTAAGTTATTTTAAACAAATCATATGCCTTTACAGTGAGATACACACATATTCAAATAGTAAATCCCTAGGTTGCACAATATAACGTACTTTACAACAATAATTACTCAAAACCTAAACGTAATGATGTTCTTTATAGAATAAATGGATATAAAGAGACTATATACAACAATTCTATAATAGAGAAAATAGTCAACTTAGCATTACTTTACTACAATTGCACAAATGGGATTCTTAATACAGATACAATCCTTAATTTTCATCCTTTGAAAATGCCAACTTTGTCATATAAAGTGTTCATGACAGAGACATTAACAAACCAGTCACAAAATTGTCTTCTAATCAGATTGTTTTATGTTTGCTGCTAAGTAGCTGCTAGCAAGCGCCAGGCAAATAGCTATACTAAAACTTAGTATAGTCTAAAAGTTACAAACCGTTATCCAGTTTGACAATTTGAGGCAACTTGTAGGTACTGACAAGTTGATCTAATGGTAAGGACGTCGTACTCCATGTAACATCTTTTAAATTGTTGTATAACATTGTTCCAAGGTCCATTTTTGCTAGCTTGCATTAGCCAACTGTAGAGCTAGCTATGTGTAAACACGGTCGCATAAACGTACACTAAGCTAACCAGCTAAACTATACCGCAACTGTCCATCTAAAGCGTCATATTACACACATTGTGTATTAGTTGTTAATCGTCGCACATTTCCCTTTTCATTTGCCTACGTATCGTAAAGGTTTGTTGTCTGATAATGTAGCAGCAGAGCCATGTTTGTTTAGCTAGCGACGGCTGCGTCAAGTCAACTTAGCTGGCGGAAGTCCGTATTTTTCTTTATAAAATAAAAGTATTATTTACAATAAAATCAAGTACAATTATTTCGGTGAACGACACACACAAAATATGCTTTTCTATACATATTATGTAGAGAAATAGATTTTATGTGAAAGTGTATTTTCTTCTGCATTGATGCTACCGGAAGTTATTTTTTTTGTTCTGTGCATATTGACACCTGCTAAAAAAAAGAGATACAGATTTCAAAATAAATTTAGCACCAAACTTAAGTAATAAATAAATGTACACACATAATTATTGAGTAACAGACTATTTGTTAAAATAAATAAATGAACAAAATCCAAAATTATCACATCTGGGGAACCAAAAAAAAAAAAAAGTGATGTGGTTATGTACCAAGAATAACATGTGATCACACTTCCTGATCGCACCAGCACAAATCAGAGGAGCTTCCTTAATTTGGTTCATTGCTCTGTGAACTCTTGAACAGACAAATATGTCTTTCGTGGACACTCTGCGTCAGTGGGATGAGGCTGTAACTTGTGCTGAGAGGCAGGATTTGTCAGAAGCCCTCAGGATCTTCCTGTCTATCCAAGAACCAAACTCCAAGATTTGTTTTGATATTGGCTGTCTACATCTTCTGAACCAAAACTTGGATGCGGCTGAAAAGGTATGTCCCACACTACTGTGCACACACATAAACAGTGTTTATTTTACACATCAGAAAGAGAAAATCTGGATGTGCAGCAGCTGATAAGACTGAGATAAAGTGCACCGTCTGAAAGTGCAAGTCACTATAAAAGAAGAAGTAGATTTGACCATTTTTTTCCCTCTAGAGGAAGTCACTGTCTTTCTTATGTTTCGCAGGCGTTTGATTGCAGCATACGTAAGGATGAGCATCTGGCCATTGCTTTCTTTCAAAGAGGAATTACCTTTCACAGAAAGAAGAGGCATGTCATCACAACCACACTGAAACACTGTGTTTTACATTTAAAGCTGATTTATTAATGCAAAGTATTTTTTCATCATTCCTTCTCAAAGGTATGAGGAGAGCTTGGCTGATTTCGTCAGAGCCTACAAAGCACTACGAGGCAACCAGCTGATAGATTACAAAGCGCTGGGCCTCAGATACATACTGTATGCATGTGAGGTAAGTCATTTAGATTTAGATCAGCCTCCTCTTTGTTAGCCAAGGCCTGCATGATACAGTCAGGACAAGCCTCTAAACAGTGCCTCTGAACAGGTTCTTTACAACATGGCCTTGGCTGAGGCTCACCTGGGAAACTGGGAAAAGGCCCAACTAAACCTGGTGAAGGCTCTGGATTACAAGACAGAGTCCAAGCTTAACATCATCGACAGAGCTATGCAGTCCACCCTGGTGAGTTATGAATCTGCACATTTGACCAACACCTAATATGTCTCATTCATTTTTGCCTGTGACATATGTGACAGCAGGTAAAGGGTGCAGGACGAGGTGTAGTGTTATTTTAATTAACACCGGTGAAGCTCACAGTTTGTTTAGAAAATGTTAAATTAACTTAGTTTAACATAAGAAATATTTATTATATTGTTTGTCTCATTAACAGAAACAGAAACTTTTCAAACCAGTCGAGTTCCCATCCAAAGTGCTCTTCAAACCCAATAAGCACTATGTTGCTGAGCTGGAGAAGAAGGACTACCTGGGCAAAGCAAAGGTGAAACACTAAATCTGATGATAAGCTTTACCTCATTAACTACTTAGATTAGTGTGATTATGAACCCCATCATCATTGTGTTTTATAGGTATTGTTCTTTTCTTTCTCATTTATTACCAGGTGGTGGCCTCTGTTACACCACAAGATGATTTCTCTGGATTTGCCCCATTACAGCCGCAGGTAACTAATGTAGTCTTATAGCATGAACAATGTTAAGTTCAGCATCTGGGGTTAATGAAGACCTTTAATCCATGTTTATTACTGCTGTGCTGCACCAGGTCAATGACTTAATCTGTGTTTGTGTTTACATCTGACAGGTTGAAGATGGGCCAACTTGTCCTAAAGAACCTGAGGTGCTGAGGTAAAACTGGCAGCTTTGACTCTAAATAATCTTCAGGCAGCTCTTAATAAAGAATTACATATCAGTCTTGTCCCCGGTCTTCTGTCCTCACAGAGCTCTGGAAGGAGAACCTCACACTGTGCTGTACGAGTTTGTTCCAGAGACCAGCGATGAGTTGGCTGTGGTGCCGGGCAACGTCGTGTTCGTGCTGCAGAAGGGGGCGGACAACTGGGCCTTTGTGGTCTTCAATGAAAGAGTAAGAGAACTTCTTACATAGAATCTGCAACCCACCCTTGCCACACAGCTGGATCATGATAGTAGAATTTGTGTCGATCATTGTGATGCCATTCACAGAGAGGACTCGTTCCTTACAATTACCTGGAACGTTTGGAAATCTTGGCTTCAAAACAAAACAAGGTGAGGAAGGATTTTCTGCAGCGTTGTTGGTATTTAAGTCCTCTATATCTCTATTTAATGGCACTTAACATCTACCATTTAAACAGGGACCACCTCTAAGTCGAGAACCCCCAACCAGACCTGAAAGAAAACCAGGTAAACTTTTATACGTCTATACTTATATACTTGTTTTTACATGGTGTTGACCCCTCTGTGATGTGTATCCTGTGTATTTAAGGTCCTACTCCCAGTCAACCCAAGGTACGCTGAAGCAACTTTCCTGATGTCAGAAGCTGTTTTTTCTGATTCTTTGTGATTTAATTCCACTGTTGTGTACTTTAATTACTCAAGGAGGCACAGCCCACGGACAACATGTGTATCGTCAAAGTCCACTTCACCTTCAGCTTTACTGTCTCAGTGCCACATGGGTCCTCCTATGCGGTACTGACTGAGAAGATCAGTAAGAAACTGAACCTCCCTCCTACTTCGATCACCCTGAGGTACGATATTTATTTTTTTATTTATCATCTTTCTGCTTCAACATCTAATACTTCTGTTCGATTTAGTTTAACCTCAGAGGTAAGCAAGGAAAGTGTGATCAACACCGACACAGACATGAAAACTGTGTGGAGCCATGCCAGCGGTGGACGCATCAACCTGTGGTGCCAAACGAAGGAGGTAAGAGAGTGACGCTCATTTATTGTAAATCCTGTTGTTGTCCTTACAGACAATAGACGATGACACTATGCTTTGGTAAAAATAGCATAAAGCATGTAATAAAACTGAGCTGAAAATAACTAACTCACAGAAGAAGACTCGCCTGGTGGCACTTCACTCCTACGAGTCATCAAATCCAGAAGATCTAAATTTCCAGGAAGGGGACACAATCACTCTTCTCTCTAGAGGTAGGACACCATAAAACCTTTCAACATGCTTTGAAAAACATTTGAATTCATCACTTCTTTTTTTTTTCTCTTTAGTTAACCAGGACTGGTTCGAAGGGCAGATGAATGGAAACACTGGCATCTTTCCTGCATCCTTTGTGGAAGAACTTCCTGAAAACAGCCAATGAACTAAACTGCTTAGTGTTGACAGCTGTGTTTAAAACCAGAGATGTAAACAGGTTCAGGTACCTCTCTTAAACCAATTCAATTAGGACCTACGGATGTTATTTATTTATTTATTTTTAATTAAAATTAATACATTTTTTCTCT
The DNA here is from genome assembly GCF_900634625.1 of Parambassis ranga. Lineage (NCBI taxonomy): Eukaryota > Metazoa > Chordata > Actinopteri > Ambassidae > Parambassis > Parambassis ranga. The sequence goes on along the minus strand of NC_041040.1, from coordinate 8,390,313 downwards.
CACTGATCACAATATCTTCAACAAGTTGTGACCCTTGTTCTTAATGTAAGGTTACAATTTTTGATTCACTGAGTTATCAAGTAAAAAAAAAATAAATACTTTCAATGAATTTTATGAACAACATTCAATGATTGCTTACATTGTCCATTGTAAATCATAATTAAAGACCTTGTGGATTGCTGGTAAATTATCATGAAGCCGTTCCTTCCTCCTCATAAGCGATAGCGATGCCTCTCCTGCCCTCTACTGCCTTCACCACAGGCGTCTCGCCCAGCTTCTGCTCTAATCCACGCCAGCTCCGGCCAGCCAGAAAGGATGCTGAAAGACACAATGTGTAGTTAACAAGGGGAAATCTATTTTTCAAATCTATCTGTTCATGCATCATCATGAAATAGTTACTCTACTGATGAAAACAATAAATACGTGTTCAATAAACACAGCAGGAATTCCTGAGTGTCCCTCACCAGCTGAGTTTGTGCTGGCTACAGTCAGCGTCTGGTTCCTCAGGACCACGGCGGACCCATATGAGGACTCTGCAGGTTCACCCATTAACAGATTCTGGCTTCTAAGAGCTCCAGTGATTAATGAAACATCCGTGTCATCACCCTCCTCCTCCTGCTCATCAGCCAAAGGCACATAACTCTGTCCGTCTGGGAGAAGATGAAGACAAAAACAAGTTAGTCATTAAAAAAGAGTTAGGGTAGGGTAAGATATTAATATGACTAATGTGAATAAATAAAAAGTCCAACCTGGCAGGAGGTGTCGAAAGTCTGTGACATATTCCTCTGACCACTCCCTCTTCTTGTTGCAGGCGATCTCCATCTCAAACGGTGTCACTACAGGTTTATAGAACTCACTTGTATCCAAAAGTGAATTTTCAGGACATGCGATTAACACAAAGATGTCAATTTCTAGAAAATTAGCCAGTTTAGGGACATTGAGTTTCCCCATGGCAAACATGTAGCTCTTCTTGCCAGCTCTGCGGATCGTCTCCTTCAACTGCTGGATGATGGTGAGGTAATCTGCTACACCCAAGGTGCCGACCAGGATGCCGACCACGCTGGCGTCTTTGGCCCTTTCTATAGCATAGTATCGCTTCATCAGTGCACGGTTGATACTTATCGACTCAGTCCTCCCCTTCATTGTCACAGGGTCAAAAGAGCAAAACGAGCAGCGATTCCACGTCATCATGAAGTTTGTCAAGGTGGCGCCCTCCTGGCCTATGTAGAACATACTGTAGTCTGTGATGCTGGAGCCACATTTCAAGGTGAACTGCCTTCCAAACTGACAGATAACTTGTTTGTTGTCTTGCTCTGAGAGACAGGTGTCATTATGTTGTGTCCGAATCCGGCCGTGACTGTAACACTGCTCCCCTTCAACAACAAGATCTGAGGCGACAAGGTTTGGATACTCTGGAGAAAGGAGTGCCAGAAGGTCACCTAAAAAAATAAAACAAAAGAATATTTTCTTATTGGAGGTTTTTTGTTTACTGCTGTCCAAATTATTGAAATTAAAGGTGTCCTGTCTTTGTAAAGGATTACATTATGTCAGCCTAACCCCAGGTCTTTATAGGATAACTTACTAACAGCATGAGCACAGTTGACATCATAGAGGATGATGATATGGCTTTGTGTGTCGGGGTAAAGCTCTCTAAAGGAAGCAGCACACTTCTCCAAATCCACTGGTCTCTTCTCAAAGATGTACATCAATGGCAACCTTTTAGAAGGGCTGAGACAAGCGCCGCCATAGTGCACAATGCAGTCAGCTCCAACATGTTCTGCAGCTACCTCGTCCACACAGCAACTGCAACGAAAATAACAACAGTTTTATTAAACAGACATCTTAAATATCTCTTAACGTAGCATGACTGTGTTATTGAAACAAATGTTTCTTAGTTACACCTGGTGTGTTACCTGCCATAGGATGTATCTCCTAAAATGAATAGTGTGGCATTACTGGTTTTCTCAATCTCTTCTGCTATTGCAACTGAATCCACCAGCAGCTCATCAGGAAACTGTAGCGCAACCTGTAAATATTCAGTTTTAGACAATCATAACAACAACATCACAGACACGTGACATGGGTTTATAGACTGACCAATAATTCAGACCTTTTTAAAGTTATGCTCACGAATGAAGTCACAAGTCTTCTTGATCTGATACAGCTCTTCAAGTTTTTCCACAGGGGTGTTTGTCTTCACTGTTACGTCCACCACACGTTTAATTACAGTCTCCGAGCTGCTGCTGAATGCATCAGCCATGGCTGCATGGAAAACACTTAAAAACTCCTGCAAAGGATACAACAAAGAATGATTAAATCGCCGATGACTGACACCCATACGTTTATCTTCTAAACCACAAAAAACATAGCTATATTCTGATATTTAGCCTCGGCTGCATAAAGTTTACCTGCTGTACAGTTTCCCTGCTAGCTTAGCGGCTAGCTGTTTCGACTCGTAGCCTCCGCTGAGCCTCTTTATGAACAAACTACTGTTAATAACTTACAACGTTTTACTCTTACATTTACCCACACGCACATAAACCTAACATTTCATGTCATGAGACTGACTGTTGACTTGTAAACGCTTCTTTGACAGATACACACGTGTCGCCAGGAGGACGCCACAGCCTTTCCTACACTGAGGTAAACATTTCCGGTTCAGGTGTTTTTCAAAATAAAATCCACAGTCTGTTCTAAATGTGCTGAAAGCTTCATTTTATTCATGTAAATAAATAATATCAGCTCAAGAATCCTTCGTCAAAGCACAAAGTATAAAGACAAAAGATAAAAATAAAAGTATTTTGATAGCACAGTGGTTAAAAGTCACACTTACAGATATGAACAGCGTGATATTTATACACATAAACATGTATTTACAGACAGGTCCGTATTAATTATTTTTGGAATGGGGACAGCAAATAAAAAATCCATTCAATACTACTTTGTTACAGGAGCCAGACAATGACTTTGAATGTTCACATCCAAATACGATAGAAACCCAAGACCACAGTGAGACAGGTGAACACTGAACCTGAAAGAGAAAACACACAAGCATTTTAAACAGGATTTAATATGTCTGTATGACTTTAATATTGTAAAATGACCATATTAATATAATGTATTAATTTTCTATTGAACATTCTTCTATTTCTAAATTGCACAAGATGTACAGTATAACTTAAGTGTGTTAAGTTTTATTGTGTTTGATGTATTTTCAGCCCCCTTGTGGCTCTACGTGGGGGAGTCCTGAGCAACAACGACAAAAAGCCACATCTTACCTGCAAGATATTTTATAGTGTCCAGTTTATGGGACTCTAACATGGTTTTCAAACCAGCCAGTTCAGTGTCTATCTTCATGTTCGTCTGAGTCAGATGACGATCTTGTTCTGCAGTCTGTATACAAAGAAAGCAAAGACAACATGTTTACAACCTGCTGTACGTCCAGAATAGAAATGTCAACTCTGTGTGTGTGTCCTGCACAGATACAGACCATTTCCAGGATCTCCATTCTTGCTTCTAAAAGCTTCTTGTCATGCCCTGCTTTCTGAAGATTTACATAACATTTTATTTATTAGTGGGACTGCAGAGAGTGATTTCTAAATAACATCTTAATCTTCTACTTACAGGCACTTACCAGCTCTTTAACTCGACTCTTCTCCAGATTCACATCCAAAATATTGTTTGAGCGCACTTTGTTCATCACATCCTGGAACAGGAACATAAAATACATCAGATGAAAAGTAACATCGCACTTAAAATTAAAGGGTTAAGTATATTATAATGGCCACTTACAGCCAATTGGACCCTGAGTTGTAATAACTGGATCTTGAGTTTCTGTGACAGATATCAGGTCAGCAGGTCAACGTAAAGAAAGGCTTAAAGTTTTAATTCATGTCTTCTTCCATGATTTTTACAGTGCAGCCTCACAGTGTGGATCTTTCTCAAATAATTTACCTCATTCTCTGCCAGCAGAGCGGAGAACTCGCTCTTTTCGAGGATGATCATGTCTTTTTTTACAGCTGCTATTTGAGACATGACACGCTGCAACATGATCTCCTGCCAAAACCACACAAGAGACAAAAACAGACAAACAAACTGCTGTGATGCCCGTCACTAAACTGGAAACTACACTGTAAATGTAGAACATCCAAACCGCTGCTACCGTCTCACCTGCTGCACTTTAGTGACCATGTCAGTGTAAATGACGTCCATGTTTGAGCCGGTCGTACTCACTAATACCTTTACCATCATCTCAGCCTGATGAGTAGTGAAACCTGTTGATGTAAAAAAGTTTATTTACATAAAAAAAACACACAGGCAGTGGCATGTGACTGCTCAGAAGAAATCCAACCATTTTCCTCAAGGAGTCGCACAATTGCATGTGTATCAAAGAACAGCTTCCGGCCCTCAGACTTCGGTATGTCTGGTTTCATGTCGTACTGAAAGGCTTTGACAGACGTACTTATCTCTAAAAAAGGAAAAGAAAGAAAGTCTGAACATTTATTGAACATCAGATTTAAAAACACACTCTGTGTGGTGATGACACACCTGGACACAGGAGGCACTGTGGCATGTTGTGTAGGTACAGGACTTAACATGGAGGCTTTGGTTTAATAAATATCTGACAGGGAAGTGGTGGCAGGAGATGTAGTTTGGCCATAAAGAGCTCTGCTTCTGCGACTTTTATTTTGAAATTCAGGAGGCTGCAAGTGATCAAAACAAGAACTTAAACTATACCCTCAAGTCTCACCTAGCATCTTTAAAATAAAGCACCTATATGACTGTTAGATGCGTTTATAGCTTAACTCTTTAAAGTGATCTAACCACATCCTCTCCACTCCTTTATGTTAACGCCTGTATAACCTCGTGTTTTACCTCTCACGGACGTCTGAGTGACCGCAGACCGATGATCGTCCTTTAGTCCTGGGGCTCGTCTCCTTCTCAAAGGCGTCGCCTCGGAGCTGCTGATAGATGGAGGGATAAAACTCTGGAAACACGCCGTGGTCCTGACAGCTATCAAGGAGGGAGGGTACATTTTCGATGGCGCTCTGTCTTGATTAAGAGAAGAGTCACACCACTTTTCTGGGTGGTTAAACCTCAGACGTTTAAGCCGCGCATGACACTGTTTAAGCACCATTGTCAAAGCTTGAATCCCGCCGGCAGAAAGTTGCTCCAAAGTTGTACTTCCGCCTGTAAAGAGGCTCGGAGAGGTAACCTGGTGGTAACAGCCTTTATCGCCACTTTTCACCCAGTTTTTGTCCAACATCAAGTCATTCCGCAGTACAGCGAACAGACTTCCGGTGATACATTTCAAAATAAAACACACGGCGCACTTTTGTTGCACTTTATAAAAAGCGGCGCTAATGTACACAAAACTGGATTTAGATAGGTATCTTATATTGAATTTATTTAAAAGAAATTAATAAAAATATTTATAGCAATTTTTAAAAATAATTATTTGGTACTCCAAAAATATTTCCTATTATTCCTTAAAATGTAATTTAAAATATTTACATAAGAAAAAAAACAAAACTGATTCACAGTGTCATATCAAAGTTGATACTTTTATTATGCATACCAATACTACACTTCCATACAGCACGGATTATATACAAAATACCAAAAAAAATGGTTATGATAGTATAATAGCTACCAAGCATCAGCACCTACTGACTGTCATCTCAGTGGCATCCAGGATTTAAAAATCTGAAAATGTTTGTATGTAGCAGACTAATCAGGAAAATGTACAGGAACATATAAGCTTTATTTCATAATTGAACAGGTAAAATAAAATATTATTCCTATGAGGATTTTATCAAATCAATTCTAACTGGTCACTACTGAATGAGGTTTTGTCACTTTATTTAAAAAAGATTTAAATATGGCAGCTTCAGAGTTACTGCGATGAATGGCAAACTGGTTTGCACTCAGATATATATATGTATGTATGTATGCCAGGATCAAATTAATCAATTTAGTTGCTATTACAAAAAATAATAATTTGTAAATAAAGAGTAAACTAGTGTACGTGCAAAGCGTTCCATCATTACAGTGTTACTGAGCAATTCTGTACAGAAAAACAAATGTTAAGGTTTTGTTCATGAGAAAAGGACAACACCAAGACCTAAAGTGGCTGCAACCAAAGCGACAGCAAACAGCGAGACGAACACAAAGATGTGCTTGCGCTGGCATAGAGGCTGTCCTGGCTGCTCCTCATCCACGGAGACCAGAGCTAGGGAGGCGCTGTCGGTGCTGCTGAGGGGGTCTGCGTACTGTGGCCCATGGGGCTCCACCATCCAGCGCAACACATTGACCTTCATCTCCATGTCGTCGATCATTTGGTCAATTTGGCTGATCTCCTGCTCCATGGTGCAACGTTCCTGGCTCTCCAGGCCAGCGGGGAGGGTGGCTGGCTCATCCTGGTTCAGGTCTGGCAAGCTGAGTGCTCGAGCTGCTACCTCACTGCCTCCACCTGCAACAGCAAAAAGGAAAAGACATTTGACTTTACAGTTGAATAACACATGCACAAACAGTGACTACTAAATCATGTTGTATGTAAAGACAAGAGAATGAGCCCAGAGAAACACTGTTTAACATACAGCTGTAGACGTTCATGTCCATTTAAGAAATATGGAACAACTTTGGTATAAAATGATGCCACAGAACAAAATGACTCAATCAGGTGGGGGTCAAAACTAATGTGACAACATAAATATAAGTATAGTTTATAAACACACATTTAGAGTGATCAAAAGGTGCCTGACATCCACTTATATGGCATTTCATTTGTGCCAAAATTACAGCACATCCACATGCATACTGTTTATGTTGAAATTAACATGTTAAACCACCTTAACATTACAACTACAAACAGCTAGAACATGATGGTGCTAAAAAAAGGTGCCAAAATCAGTAGGGGGTAATGTGAGGGGGCATCTCCACACATACAGCTGTCACAGTAACATTACAGAAAAGATTAAATTCTTTTTAAAATGTTGAAAGGAGTAATTTAATTTTTTCTAGATTAAAGCCTAAAATTTCCCTCAGCTAATCTACCTCCTAAAATAGTGTCTGCAGTAAGATGTGTGAGGCTCTCCTTTACCTTGTAGGCCAGTTTTCACCAGGTTATCAGAGTTAGCCAGCAGGAAAATGTCACCCATGTTAAAAACTTTGCACATGTCAACATGGAAGAGCTCCAGACTGGAGGAGAAGGCCACCCAAAGGAGCTCCATCTCCTTCCGCTGCTCGTCGGGCAGGCTCTTGTCCCGCAGGTGTGAAGTCAAATGATGACAGATGGCCTCGGCCAACTTTTGGGCCTTTTCCCGTGTCTGTCGCAGCTCATCCCGAAGCTGCAGGCTGTCTGTGCTCCCGCCAACACAGGAGGCTAAGTGCCGGTAACATGCCACCACCTGAGTCAGGACAAAGATGTTGTATTGTTAATTAAAATGCAGACATTTTGGAGGCACAGGTGTGTCCTTGCTTTCACTTTGAGAACATGTATTGCAGGAGGAATGTTGACTTCGTTTTGTGCATCATTGCATGCGGACCATTCTTCACCTATGAGCATGTCAGCAGCCACATGGACCCAAACATACATGCATGCATATGTAAAAAGGGCACTATATGGTTTATTTATATCACCTGGTGACACAGTGCTTTATTATTAACCATTAGCTTAACCTTGAAGGATTAGCAGGTGTCTTTTCATTCATTAAAAATATTAGATTTAATCTCATTATCATCTATTTCTAGATAAGCCAAAACAACCTTGTGCACTCAACACTATAAGTGTCCTGTTTTAATAATGAGGACGTTTGACGGCAAGGAAATTTAAAAGCAGTAATTATATTTACCATGTTTTGATACATGTTTTAGATGTCTATTACAAAAATCAGATTATGATTCCAATAAAAATAAACATTGATAAATTACAAGAATTATTTTGTCTTTTTATTTATAGTGTTGTTTTAATTGTGACTGCAGTTATGTTAATCTGCAGGAGCTTTTTACACCGAGACAAATCATTAAACTGTAGCTACCATCGTGCAAAAAACATATTCTTGAACTGTTTTTAAGCACAACATCCTCAAATATACGGCAGAATCTCAGATTCAGTGGACCAAAAAATTCTTTTCAACCAAAGTGCTTTTTTAGCCACAGGGGTGAAAAGGCTGTTTCAGTGTGTATTCTGTATGTCCAAAGCTGAAAATAGTGTGGTCATGCAAGAAAAAAAGATTTGTTTTTAAATATTTTCACCTTGAATAAATACCCTTTCTGCTTTTATTTTCTTTAAATAAATATAGTGGATTGTGATATGTACCTGCTGGCATCACAAAACAAATGCAAAACTAAATTATGATATAACATTATTCATGTCTTGATTATGATCATAGCACAAATAAAAACTGGAGCGGCTTACCTTAATCAGAGAATCCACCAGAGCCTTTCCATCAGCCAAAGCCTTGTCTTTGCCCACTGTGCTGTCATCGCCCACCTTGTTATTTACAAGTGGCATGAGGATGACTTGTCCAGAGTCTCAGACTCTGCCACAGCAGGCGAGATTTTGGCCCAGCTGCCCTTCACTTCTCTGGCTGCCCCTGCTCCTCCTCTGCCCCTGGAAGATGCTTCATTCAGCGGCTGAGAGTTGAGACGGTCTCAGTTCGGAAGCAGCATGATGCATCACACAATATTCCACTCCGGCAACTAAATTCCTGTTTCAGGAGCTAAACATACTTTGCAGGCTGTGGTATGAAAGTCAAAATTAATGAAGTATATAAAAAAAGTACAATAAACTGATGTAACTCTTAAGCAAGGTGCTAATCCTGTGATTGACCCCTTTGCACTGACGCAGGCTAAGACGAACTGCTAATCTCATTAACCATCACTGAGACCAGAGAGATAGGAGAGCAGCTGTCTACTACAATGGCCTTTCCACTTACAGAGGCGGAGGCAGTGCTGTTACATCACGCACACCACACAGGCTACACCTTACTCACTCAAAGGGGTAATAATAAATATGTTCCAGCACAGGGTAATGTGTTTGATATGTTGCTGAGACTGAGAATTAAATGTTTTTTTGTAACTGTGTGCAAATATGCAATAATAACAACTGGTAATACAGTGACACACTAAACAGGAAGTAAAGGGGGGGGGTGTAGTGGATGACCTTATTTGACCAGATTATTGCATTCAGTCTTCGAGCAAGCACTCAAAATTTCTATAGCGGTGTACATATCCATGCCTAACAAGGGTTCCATTTGGAGGAAGCACAAAAGAAGCCATACAAGCGTACTCAGTGACCATGAACTGAGCTTGGAGCTGAAGCCTTCTGAAGGCCAGTGGAAGATGTGCGAATGTCAACACAATAAACAATAGTAAACAACTGAAGTTTTATTAAAAATGATTAATAATTACAACACAAAAAAAATAATTTATGCTAAAACACATTTTTAAAAACAAGCCCTTATTGCTTTAAGGACTGCTGTTCAGTGGTGTACAGCCCTGACAGTTTTCCTCAGTGTTCGGCTGGTGGATCCCTTCCGTGGTGACGTGACCGCCTCCCTGATGTTGGCCAGCAGGCTTTTCTTGGGCTTGGGAAGCACAGGGGACTTCTGGGAGAGCTTGACAAGTTCTGCCTTGAGTGAGGCAATCTCCCGGTCCTTCTCCGCATTCTTCTGAAGGATGTCTTCCATGGATTTTGTCTGTATAATTAAAAAAAGGAATATTTTTACTTTTCTGTTCTTTGTTTTCTCATCATGCCTGCAGCAAACCTCCTTCTAGCCTTTGTATATCTGCCACCACACCTGCTCATCAGAATTCTTGTGCAGTGCTTCCACATCGGCTGACTTCTGTAGGAAGTCATCTCTGACCTGCTGCAGTGTTTCACCAAGCTGCATCAGCCTTTTCTCCAGGGAATAGATTGACTGGAGATGAAATAACATCGTGAATATGATGAAACGATGAAGCTGAGCCACGGTTTAGCTACAAAACGTCCTCACTACCTCTTGTTTATCCTCGCATATCTTCTCTAAAGCACATTTTTCTTTGTAAAGTCGTTTCCATCGAACGTCCCCTGTGTGGATAAAAAAAAAATTGTAATGATCAGTGCAGATCATTACAGAGAAGAAAACAGGCCTAGAACAGGTGATACTAACCTGCTTCCTCTGTTTCTTTAGATGCTTCAGTCTGGCACGACTGGTCCACTGTTGGAACTGCAGAGGCACCCCTGGAACCAGACCCCACAGTCTGCAACTCTGACAACTTGCGCCTGAGAGCCTGCAGTGTCAAATCTAATTAAAGATCTGAGGATCTTAGACTGTAGCACAACAATACAGTGTTTTTACACATTTTCCCATCTTGTATTGCACTTTTATATTTCAGCAAGCAAATTTAAAAAGTTTTCATTAAAATGCACACACACACACCTCTACTTTCTCCTGTTCTGCGACAAACTCTTCCATCGGAACGTAGTCCTCTTCAAGATCGTTCATAGCTCTCTGGTAGGCGTACTCTTTGATGACATCTTTGTACATCTCAAAAGTGTTCTCCAGTTTATCTTGGTAGCTTTCCTTCAGTTCCTCCATCTGCCGACTTATTAGTTCAAGAAAAATTACTTGATGAACGTGTTTGGAAATGTGAAATGAGCGCATGAAAGAAGTACATTATCATCATGGTCTAAATCATACATGCGGAGTTCTTCGCTCTCCATGAGCTGCTGTAACATGGCGTCTCCCATTTCCTTGCGAATTTCCATTTCCTGTACCACGTTTCTTCTTCGCTCAGCGAGTAGTTTGGATCGCAAGTTCTCAATCATACTCACAATCTCCTAGGAACATCAGCACATTGTGAAAACTGAAAACGTGTACAAATGTGAAACTGAATAATAGTTGTACATTCTGTGGCAGCAGAGACAGATCAGCTTCATCTTCCTCATCGAGCAGCTCTTCCTCAGACAGATAGCCCTCCTGGTCCGTCCGGTCAGTCGCCACACTCCTCAACAGAGGTTTCCCATCCCGACCGACCAGACAAGGAGACAGAGATTCCAGAGTCTTGTCCGGAATCACCTGCACCACCTACAGAAATCACAGATGAGATCAGCGATCGGCTCACAGACACCATCATGACCACACACTCACCTGTTTGGCCACAGCAGAGAACTTCATAACATGAAGAGTCTCATCATAGGTGGAAGCGCACTGGTTGATGTTGACGATCATGGATGCTTTTCCTTTGCCGCAAAAAACTGCCTGGAAGAGCCTGGTGAGTTTGCTCTCTCTGAATGGAATGCAACTGTTCTTCATTCTTTAGGACGACAACACACAAAAACTGTCAAATCCACAGTTGTGGCTTCTTTTGTCAAAGCTAGTTTGAGCAGTGGGTAAAAAACACGGCACTGCACCTGTCTGTCTGATTGTTCCGAAGGGCAGTGATGCACTTCCCCAGAATAAGCAGGGAGTTGTTGATGTTTCCGGCCTCCTTCAGCCGCTCTCCGAACGTCTGAGTTTTGTTGCATCTTTCTGAGCCAGCCAGGTCACACAAAGAAAACCTGAAACGGCATCAAAGTTACACTCCATGGCAGGATGAACAATTTTGTCACTACTTACTCTGAGATCCCTTTAACTGTGTCTCCATCGATCTTCAGTAACTTCATGGTAAATATACTGTGGCTGTAAGAAAAGCTGGTATGAGCATTGGAAGCCAAGGAAACCATCACTCCTTGAAAAGATGAACTCAGATGATTACCTTCTACTAGAGGACTGGTTCATCTTTGTGGATGCGGCACTTCTGTTTTTATTTCCAAACAGCAGTACTTTGGAGGCCTCACCAAGGTTCTGGATGTTAATCCACCTGAGGTCTAACAGATAAAAAAGTCTTTATTTTAGCTTTCATTATCTCGTCGTTTTCACCAGCCTAAATACACAACAGAATAATCTTCACACACCTTTAACGTAAGCATTTCCAGCACCATCATCACATATGCGCAGAGAGGCCCGTTTCTTGGACCCCGTGGACGGCTGAAGCAGATCATACACACACTCGTTGTAGATTTCAAAGAAGGCCACCCACAAGGCAAACTGGCTGCTTTCTTCTGTTTGACTGTAGCATGAGATGCTGGTGGCCATGGACTCTGATTGCCCACTGACTCTGAGAGGTTCACACTCCTAGAGCAGAGCAAAGGCATGTTATGAGACCCCCTGCAGAGTGCACTTGCATTTCCTGTTTCTTCTTCTAACTCCTCACATCTTTGACTGAAGCAAACACGGCAGCTTTAGCACTTCTCTCCAGCTTGACTTGATCAGGATCTAAGAACTGTGCACCGTCCCTCAGGTAGGGTTTCAGGTCCATCCCCTCATACTGATGACCTCCGATGTAGTAAAAGGTGGCGTCCAGCACTCGAGGTAGGATTCCTGGCTCTTTTGGAGTTCCTAAAACAGGTCAAAACCAAAACTTAAGAACTTTGCATCACTTCTGAAAGCTCAGAAAGAGGTTGTTGTGCTGTTTGTACCTTGGATTGTGAAGGTTTTCCCAGCATTAGTTACACCGTAGCTGAATATTAAAGCATTCTTCCCGTCTAAGAAATCGGACATTTGGCTTTTGACTGTGTGCTCAAACAGCTCAGCCTGTGTCGTCTCTGGTCCAAAAATCTGAAAGCCAATACAAAGATGAAAAGTCACCATGCACGCCTGCAAAGAAGTGACATCAAATTTTTATTTTAAATGTTGCCGACCGTTGTGAATGAGAATTTGTGCACTGAAACACCAATCCCTTTCTCACTGCTCTTCATAGTGGCAGAACCTTTTGGTGCACGCAGTGTCACCATCTGGCTGTTTTCAATCCCAATGCAACCCTGATGATGGAAGAAAAAAAGCAATTTTCATCTGGTCTCTATGCATGTCTGTATATTTCTTAGCATACCTGATCTTCATTGTCTGAGAGTTCCTCTTTGGAGAAGGGCCTGACTCTGAGGTAAACACTCATTGTCTGCTGCTCTGCACCAGAAACTTCAGTCTGACCACAAAAAAAAGATAAAAGACCAAAAGCAGACAAAAGTGACAAACCTACACTGCATCCACTGCTGTGATATTAACACTGTTGGACTGACATAAAGGCAACTTTACCTGCTGAACTGAAGTGCTACCATGAGAACCAGTGCAAGTGAGGTCCATGTCAACATGCTGCAAACAGAAGCTTTCTTCTTTGGTCATGTCAGGAGATGCACTCATCTTAAAGCTTTAAAATCAACTCCACAGTAAGTGTTTATTCTCCAGTACATGTGCACGAAGCTGTGATCGAGTATTGATTTAAGGACTTCAGCTTTAAAATGACTCTATTCACTGAACAACAGCTACAAGAAAGCCTTCTGATCTTCCTCCACTGAAAGTCAGTGGAAAGCAGCCAATCACCTTTAATTGGAAGCAGATGTGAACTGGAGCACATTATCAGGTATGCTGATCAACCAGCTGGGAGGGCCCAGCTCCCTCCACTCAGGTCAGTTTATCAGTGAGTCAGATTCTTATTTGACTGCTGCCTCAAACGTGTCAGATATGCAGAACGAAAGTCACCTCAACATTTTACAGCTACTTAAATTGATTTTTGTCCTGTGGTGGGAATTATCTTTTCTCTTGGAAATGAAGCAGGTGTTTTTAGACTCTCTGAAATAATGTTTTTAATCTTACAAGTCTGAGCAAATAATATAGTTCAGGAGACAACTGCAGGGACCTGATTAGGACTGGCTTCAGAACTTAATCAATGTATCTAAACATTAATATGTGTATTACATTCATCTTTTCCCCTCCTTATTTACAAATTAAATGTATGGAAAAACTGCACCTAAGGTTATCAGTGCTTTAGTGAATAAAGGCAGTAAATGTACTAGGGTTTAAACCATGTTCACTTATTGACATTATAAATGCCCTGAACAGGCTCTCAATTCTTTTAACTACTATACCCATACTGGTGCTGATGTCTGTCAGCATTCATGAAGGTCAAAGCAAAGCTTCAACTTGGACAAGTTAAGGCATACATTCTGACTCAAAGCGTTTCAAACATTCCTTTAAATAAAAAAAAAAACAACAAAACACCATGCCACAGTTGCCTCATTTCTTTATTGAAACATTTGCATTGTTTATGCATCTGCGATGGTAACTTCAACCTCAACACCTGGTTCGATGCTGATGGAGGTGATCTGCTTTACAATTTCAGATGGGCTGTGCAGATCGATCAGGCGCTTGTGAATCCTCATCTGGAAACGATCCCAGGTTTTTGACCCTTCACCACAAGGAGTCTTTCTAGTGGTGATACGTAGAGTCTGGAAGGAGACGACAGGAAACAGATTTTAGCATGAAAAATGAGGTCATACTTAATTTTCACCCCATGATTGTGATGTGCAGAACAGAGGCTCTGTTACAGTCCCTTACCTTGGTTGGCATACGGACAGGTCCCTTCACCTTCAGGTTCTTCTCCTTTGCGCCACGGATCAGGTCAGCGCAGACTGAGGATGACAGGAAGACAACTTTTAAAGACACAAGTAACCACAAGTCATTCAGTGGAGCCTTTAAACGCATGGCTCAGAATAGCGTATACATGTCGTCATGATTTATCACGGTCAAATTTCTATCCTCATAGCTCAAGTAAACATTGATTTATAAAAAAAACAAAGTAATTTGATTTCAATTACCCTTCTCCAGAGATTTGACATTGCGGCTGGTGAGGGTGATACGGATGCGGTGAATGGCAACCTCGGTCTCAACAGGTGCCTTACCAGTGTCCTTAAAAGCCTGCAAGAGAGAAGAGGAAAGTGAGGAAACATCACAACTTCTCAGTGTGACAACTTTGAGTAATAAGAGTAAAAGGCATCAGCTTGCCTTATTACTAATGATCATAAATTCTTAGAATTTGAGGTGATGTTTGGCCAGTACCTTCATGCCCCACCAGCTACCTAGCACGTGGACCACCTATTTCTGAATAAACCATTTATGTGAATAACAATTGTTAACGATCAGTAAGTGTTGATCCGAGAGCTGATCTAAGCTTTTCTAATACACACGTTCACTTTGTACTAAAACACTTACTCATGTCTACCTAGCAAAGCTTTAACTTAAGATTCTCTTCTACTGTAGCACATACATCGAATTGTAAACTACGCTCCAACAAACCGGACGAGGTGCTGTTTCATGAACATACAGGAGTGTAATATCCACAATATAAGTAGTACAAAACACTGAATTTACTGTGGCGGCTAGTCAACTGCTAGCGGCATTAGCCGTCCGTGCTAGCTCTGACACTTCGTTTTGCTTGTAAGCAGAAGATTGTCGAATAAACTACAAAGAACGCGGTCAGAAAGGCTTCGTCAAGTCACACACATATTTATTTAAATGACATACCATTGTAATTTATTCCTGACCGACTTATTCGGGAGAAATTCAAGCGAACAGCGGTGAGCCAGGAACAGGCGCCACCAACGTGGTTAGCTCTTCAGAAAAAGAGCGAGCAGAGGCCCGTTTCCTGAATATGTACTCTTCATCCGGGTCTCCGCCACTTCTTCGTTAGTGTTTCAGACCAAAGTACCAACGGCGCCATCTAACGGGCCCCCAGGTTATAGCCAAGTGGCAACCATCAGGGCAGATAAATGGTCCTGGTAGGCGAATAAATAAATAAATACGAATCAAAATCAATCAGACATGTGTTTACAGGTTGATTTTTCAGCAGCCTTTATTAATAAATGTCCTAAATACTAAGAATTTGTAAAAATAATACTAAGTAGTTGTTCTTACTGTTGGATTAGACAAACAAACATTTTTTTAGATCTATGCAGTCAGTGGCTGAACTCACAGTCTCCTGGAAGGAGCCGTTTAGAGACATTTAGTCTTCACAATGAATTATGCTGCCAGCCAACAAAATATCACACTTCACTGCACAAACAGCAGCAGGTAGAAACTAAGAATATGAAATAATCAATCATTCCATTGATCTGAGCATTGTCCTCCTCTGCAAGCATGATGCTTGAATCTCAATCACTCTGCCTGTGGAAATGAAGCGACACACAGAGAGGTGTTAGTGAGGAGTCAGAGCTCCTTCCTCCTTTCACAGTTTTAGTAACAACCAGCTCAGCAGTTTACCTCCTCTGCTTTGTTTTGGAACCTTGATCTGAACCAACTGAAAGAAAAGCACCAGGTTTGACCAAGTCATAATCTGGAACACAAGTTTTTTTCACTCATTATAGCAAACAATAAGAGCCATATTATGGTGTCTTTTTGGCCTTCACAGTTTAAAACTATACACAGACTATTATCTCAAAAAACGTGTTCTACCAGTATACAAATGGTAAGCATATCAGACAGTGATGTATAGTTGCATCGAATTGTTCATAATATTGCCTTAGTTGCATGATAGTTATCAGGTCCTCTTGGACATTTTGGGGTTATTTGTTGATATTTCTCAGCCACACATGTTGGAAAACCACTGAAGTGGAAAGACTGCAGTCTAGTGGAGGGATGCCGTCACTTCAAGGATAACAAAATCGACATGCATTGTGGGAAATGTAGTTTATGGTCAATGTACACTTTAAACGGTATTGAACATTATTTTAAACATGTAACTGTGCCTTTCAAGCTCTCGCGGGCCACATAAATTGACGTGGCGGGCCGTGAGTTTGACACATGTGCTCTATGGCTCTGGCAGCAGCTAGCCATGTTAGCTTGACTTACCTCTACTGCTACCTCAGCTTTGTTGGCAAAATCCCTAAATGTTACTCACCCTGAGCATTAGCTGACATGGCGAGGGAATGCTTCTATGATGATTCGACCACAGTTAAGGATGGTCCTCTGACACCCGAGGCTCCGAATGCCAACGGCTATTGTGACGTACTTCCGCTGTAACGCCTGCGAGCGTGGATACTTCTGGTAGCCTTTGGGTTTACATGTTGTTGTAGGTTTTTGATTTCTGATGTTACTGAGAAGGTGGTTTAACCTGTGATAAAACCTCTCCTTGGCCTCAACATCTGCTTCATTTGTGGGTGCATAGCACTGGATGATGTGGGCTTTCACTCTCTTGTTGCTAGTGTTGAAGGCCTTATGGAGTCCCACAGGGATCCATCTTGGGCCCTATTCTGTTTTCTTTCTATTTGCTCCCCCTGGGCTCAGTCCTCAGAAGACATGGCATATCCTTCCATTGCTATGCAGATGACTGCCAAATCTATATTCCCCTTAAAAAGAAGGATGGACTGTCTATGAAATCGCTTCACATGTGTCTGAAGGACATTAAATCTTGGATGGCACTGAACATGCTACTTTTTAATGACTCCAAGATGGAGGTGATGATTTTTGGATCCAGGTGTGGCCCCTGCAGAGCTGGATGACTTGAAACCAGAGATTGAGAACCAGGGTTTTAAAATGGATCCTGACTTAAAGCTCGAAAGCCAAATTCGATCCGTTGTTAGATCAAACTTCTTTCACCTTCTTTCATATTCAAATAGAAATAATAACAAATAGAGAAAAATAAACAACAACAAAAAAACAACTGGCTGGACTCTCCCCCCTCCACACCCCCTCCCATCCCCAGGGTAACAGCAGAGTCTGTGGTTTTACTGTTGATGATCCTCAGCCTGTATGCTGCATGTGGAGACTCGAACCCGAAACGTTTCACTCAAGTGATTACAGATTCATACATATTAATAGTCCGTGTCAATGATCTCCAGCTGCTGTAAATATGAACATGACAGACAATAGTCTGTCATGTTCATATTTACTTACTTAGCTTTACTTTACTGCTTCTGCTTTTCTGCAGACGAAAGAAGTATAACATCTTTTTAGGATTACACAGGAACTGAGACTGACAGCAGCGTTCTGCTTTTCTTAATAGTTGTTATATTTCTCACCTTTACAAAGACAAAAAAGTCACTGTGGTCAACACAAAGTTTCCTTTCATTAACATTAAAATGTAAAACAGGAAGTGAAGGGAACTCATTATTTCTTCACTTGAGCATAGAGTTCTTCTGCATCAGCAGGCTGTGTGCAGCTGTTGACTTTGACCTGTGCGTACACTGTGTCCTGCTGCTGTCCACTGTCCTGCACTGAGACAGAGGACGGTCCAGGTCTCCGACTGGAGATGCTGATGTCTCCATAGTGGATTTCATCCTGTGTTCCAGCTGCTGGTGTTTGAAGAGGAAGCTGTGCAGCCGTTTGACTCTGAGGAACAAAACGTATTTTACATGAAAAGTTGTGAGCTGGATCTGATAAATAATGTAGAGAATAACAGACTGAATACAACAAGTTTCTGATTGAAGAACTGCTGCACGTCTGCAGAAATGAGCAGTATTCTTGTGTGGTGTGTACAGTCTCTGTGGTCTGATGCCTTACAGTTTCCAACCACAGTGTTTCATAACATTTAACCTATTCAGCAACATGAAAACCAAACAGTGACCAGACACACACAACAATGTAAGTGTAAAATGTACCCACCAGTGTCTCTGGTTCACTTTGACATTTCTTAAACCTCCTGGAAGACATTAGAGAGTTGTTAGTTATTGAAGCCCTGAAGGAGGACTGACATGAAGTCACACAATAAGGACCTGAAGGTTCACTGTGAGGAGCTGTAGATTTAATTTGGAACACTCACCAAACACAGAGAGCCAGACAGACGAGAGCAACGACAACGATCACTGCAACAACTGCAGCTGTGTGTTGAAAACTGTCTGTTCAAAGAAAAACAAAACAGAACAGTCATGAACTGTGTTTTATTTTTATATTTATATTTAATATTTATTTTATATAAGCACAATAAAAATAGTTTTCAGTATGTTTAACATCATACAAAATAAGTTAAGAAAAACATAAAAGAGTAAATTCAGTTCAGTTATTTACCCGAAACACTGAAATTAACACATGAAGACGTCTGATCACCAAGAGCATTTGTAGCCACACAGTAATGAGGCTCTATGTCTGCCATGTTGGTCATTTCCAGGCGGTACATGTGTCCTTCATGGACTTTCTTGGGTCCATCGGTGGTGTTCTTGAACCAGGTGAAGCTGCTGATGGGAGGCTTGGCTCTGCTGGAGCAGGTCAGGTTCACCCAGATACCTGCTGACAGCAAACCTGATGGACTGATGGATGCTGAGGTGTCTCTAGGAGCATCTGAGGAAGATGTGACAGACATGAACTTTCTTCATCACAAACAGCTGAACCATGATGTGCTGACAGGATCACTTACATGAAACACTGAGAGTCTGCTGTGTCTCTGCTGTCTTGTTTCGTCCTCCATTCACAGGATATGTGGCAGAGCAGCTGATGTTGTATCCATCATGTGTGTGTGACAGAGTGATGGTCTGCTGCAGTTTAGTTTTAAAGGTTCCATCTGTGTTCTCCTCTGTTTCACTGTGAGAGTCTGGGTGGAGATTCCAGGTGAGTTGAGGAGGGGAGTGTGGACAGGGAGTGAGAGCTGAGCAGGTTATAGAGACAGACTGCTTCTCCTTCAGATCACCAGCTGAGATATGAATGCTGGGACTCCAAGGAGAATCTGTCAGTTCACAGAGGACACATAGAAATATGAAGTTATATCAAATGTATAAAGTTTATATCAACAACAAGGACTGCAGACAGCTGGAGGCAGAAAATACAGACAGCCTCATGTATACTGTAAGTATGTCAGCAGGGTCCATCTGTACTAACTCTGTGTTAACTCACTGCTTTCTTCAGCTCTGCACTCTGACTGATACTGTTGATAATCCTACAGCAGATGTTTGATTTCACAGTGAATATATATGTGGATGCTCTCATTCATCCAGGTCATAGTCATTTCCAAGAGTTTAAATCGAGGCAACTGGACTCAAGGATTGTTTTTGAAGACATTTTGTCAAAAAAATAATCCTTGAGTCCAGTTGCCTTGAACCACTCATTTCACTTTTTATCCTCAACAATAATATTATAGACTCATAAAAACAAACTGTCTTACCTTTAACTGTTATTTGAAGATGATCACAGAGAGCTGTTGCTATGTATGGCCCGTTAATAACTCTGAAGAAGTATTTGTCTGTATGATTTGTGGTTAAATTAGAAAACAGAGTGGAGCAGTTTTTCTGTCTCAGATTTCCAGTAATGTTCATTGGATATTTGTTAACTCTTTCATTGCTGTTGAAGACAGTATTGTTTTTAATATTGGCAAATTCGTTGTCAGTTTTCATCCACACTCCAAATGTTAGTCTTGTGCTGTCAAACTCTTCTTTATCTTCTCCTGGTTCAGATCTAAAGTTACATGGGATGTGCAAACAGGATCCACTCAGTGCTTCCATCTTCTTCGGTGCAGTGATGAAGAGTTTTGACTTGCCAGGACAATCAGCCAAATCACCTGTAAAACCAGACTGATGATGAACAACATGTGTTGATGATACACAAACTGCAGTTCAGCAGCATGTGTGCGTCCTTTGAACAATCAAATGCTTCAAAGTGAACAAACAGCTCACCTGGAAGAAAGAAGATGCTCAGAAACATGTTGACTGTCAGCAGGTTCACACACAGGGCTGCCATGACGGTCCTCTCACAGGATTTCAGTTGATCAGCAGCAGAACCAATAAAACACTTCTCTGTTTAGTCGTTGTGAGGTTAAAACCAACAGACCTATAGTTTTTAAAGAAGTCTTTAAGCGTCCGCCTCCAACACTGTGAGGGAGGAAGTGACATTTTATGGGCATCTGGAGTGAAGGTGTGAATAACAGCTATAGTCTCAGAAATAATTTTGAATAAATGACTCATTGTCACCTAATTAAATTGGTTTAAATTTACAGACTGTATTGTTTAGATGCTCCTGTCACCAGAGTAACACTCATGGTAACTCTGGAGTCATTTTTAAGTGACACTCCAAATGTTGTTCTGCTGTAAAACTGTTCTCTGGGTTCAGCTCTAAAGTTACAGTGCTTCCATCTTCTTTGGTGCAGTGATGAAGAGGTCTGGGTTCCAAAACACCTGTAAAACCAGAAGTAGTGTAAATGCAGGGCTACATTCCACCTTCCAACAAGACAGCATTTTGAATTTTAGGAACTTTTAGTTCTGACACACTATTAGGCCCATATCATGGTCTAAACCAATCAAAGACAGTGAAGGGCTGTATATAGTGAAGTACTGTTATTATCCTGCTAGAGCGGAGCATTGTCTGTCTGTATATTTGCATACAGACTTTCCTCCTGTAACAGATCAGTCAGTCGATCAGTTCAATATTCTTTCCTTTGAAATGTCTGTTGTTTTTGTTCTTCCTCAACCAGCTCAGACTGAGACGTGACAGTGTCAGAGCTCTGACAAAACTAAACTAAACAGTTTCAATGAAATAAATTGTTCTTCTATCCTGGCAATATGTTTTTAGTACTTATGTTTGCCTCAGCTCTTTAGTGCTGTTCTTTACCCGTCTGTGACACAATATCACCCCCTGCTGAACAAAGACAGCTACTGCTTGTTTGATTTAAAAAAGAGAATTGAACTAAACATCATTAACTTGAATCTTAAAAAGTGTATTGATTATTTCAACCTGTTCATATTTTCTGCAATGGAGACCAATTTTTTAAGCTGAGAGACACAGACCCTCCAGCAGGTGGCACTGTAGCGGAGAAATATTGATAACATTACATTTTCTATGTCAAAGATGCCCAGAGACAGATCCAAGGCCAAGCACACTCTGCTGACAACCACCCCAGATGAGACTTAAACCCACACTCCCTGGCTTAGGAGGCCAGTGCCGTATCCATTAGGCCACTGGGGCTGTGGGTGTCTGGGTTTATTAAGGATCTGACACAAATGCAGGAGAACAGTCAGTGACGGCAGGCAAAAACAAGGTCCTTTAATACAGTGCAAAGGTTCGGTACACAGGCAATCAGTCAGCGAACAAAGGTACAAGAGACGAAGGCAAAAACAGTAGTCCAAAAACTAGCAGGGTCAAAACACTGAAGAGCAAAAACCACAAAGCAAAATACTCAAAGGGTCGACAGGCTGCCTGGAAGGCTAGGACGCTCAGAGGAACTCTTCAAGTTACCTATTGCAGGCTTCATCAATAACACAACTATGTTTACACCAGTAAAAATAATGATAACCATTACATTTTCATGGAGGAACTAATACTTGAAACTGTCAGGAAGGTTGCAGACGGACTCAAGCGCAAGACGGGAGACAGGCAGAGGGTTAAATTAAAGTAATTTATTGTGCCCGAAAACTCAGGGAACACAGTTCAAAAGTACCAGATCTCAGGGCAAAACACAAGCGCGGCTTAAGCCGGCAGGAGGAAGAAAAACACACAGGGATCAGGGCAGACAAAGGGACACAGGTGAGGCACATTAGGGAGGAGCAGGTGATCACCAGGAGAAGGAGGGAGAACACGAGGAGGGGGCAGTCAAGACACCTGAAATGAGAGGGGCGTCAGTGATTTCAAAATAAGGCCGGAACTAAAGGCAAACATAATCAAACAAAATACAAAGCAACCGCCCTGGCTCACGCTGGGACCCTGACAGAAACCAGCTGACATCAAATATTCCAACAAAATATCAAACTTCACTGCACAAACAGCTGCAGGTAGAAACTAAGAATGGGAAATAATCAATTGTTCCATTGATCTGAGCATCGTCCTCCTCTGCTTGTGGCTCATGATGCTTGAATCTCAATCACTCTGTTGACGTCGTCTGTCTGTGGAAATGAAGCGACACACAGAGAGGTGTTAGTGAGGAGTCAGAGCTCCTTCCTCCTTTCACAGTTTTAGTAACAACCAGCTCAGCAGTTTACCTCCTCTGTTTTGTTTGGGAACCTTGATCTGAACCAACTGAAGGAAAAAGAGTTAAAAATGTTAAAAACATTAAATGCTGACTTTTAAAAGCTGCAAAGTATCAGATCATAGAGAAGCTTGTCTCACCACTCAAAGATGACGACTGCACTGCAGAGCATCAGAATCCCTGTGATCTTCACTGTCATGTAGACATCCACAGTACGAACACCTGTAACAACACAGCAGGGTCAACTTCTCTCTACTGGAATGTATAAATGTATATATATATATATATATATATATATATATATATATATAGATAAAGATAAATATATATATATATATATATATATATACAAGTTGCAGACAACAATTTAGATAAAGAGCCGATCCAGTCCAGTTATTTACCTGAAACACTGAAATTAACCCATGAAGACGTCTGATCACCAAGAGCATTTGTAGCCACACAGTAATGAAGCTCTATGTCTGCCATGTTGGTCATTTCCAGGCTGTACATGTGTCCTTCATGGACTTTCTTGGGTCCATCTTTGGTGTTCTTGAACCAGGTGAAGCTGCTGATGGGAGGCTTGGCTCTGCTGGAGCAGGTCAGGTTCACCCAGATATCTGCTGGCAGCAAACCTGATGGACTGATGGATGCTGAGGTGTCTCTAGGAGCATCTGAGGAAGATGTGACAGACATGAACTTTCTTCATCACAAACAGCTGAACCATGATGTGCTGACAGGATCACTTACATGAAACACTGAGAGTCTGCTGTGTCTCTGCTGTCTTGTTTCGTCCTCCATTCACAGGATGTGTGGCAGAGCAGCTGATGTTGTATCCATCATGTGTGTGTGACAGAGTGATGGTCTGCTGCAGTTTAGTTGTAAAGGTTCCATCTGTGTTCTCCTCTGTTTCACTGTGAGAGTCTGGGTGGAGATTCCAGGTGAGTTGAGGAGGGGAGTGTGGACAGGGAGTGAGAGCTGAGCAGGTTATAGAGACAGACTGCTTCTCCTTCAGATCACCAGCTGAGATATTAATGCTGGGACTCCAAGGAGAATCTGTCAGTTCACAGAGGACACAGAGAAATATGAAGTTATATCAAATGTATAAAGTTTATATTAACAACAAGGACTGCAGACAGCTGGAGGCAGAAAATACAGACAGCCTCATGTATACTGTAAGTATGTCAGCAGGGTCCATCTGTACTAACTCTGTGTTAACTCACTGCTTTCTTCAGCTCTGCACTCTGACTGATACTGTTGATAATCCTACAGCAGATATTTCATTTCACAGTGAAGGTTACATTCATGGAGACCAAACCACTCATTTCACTTTTTATCCTCTACAATAATATTATAGACTCATAAAAACAAACTGTCTTACCTTTAACTGTTATTTGAAGATGATCACAGAGAGCTGTTGCTCTGTATGGCCAGTTCTCAACTCTGAAGAAGTATGTGTCTGTATGACTTGTGGTTAAATTAGAAAACAGAGTGGAGCAGTTTTTCTGTCTCAGATTTCCAGTAATGTTCATTGGATATTTGTTAACTGTTCCACTGCTGTTGAAGACAGTATTGTTTTTAATATTGACAAATTCGGAGTCAGTTTTCATCCACACTCCAAATGTTGGTCTTGTGCTGTCGAACTTTTCTTCTCCTGGTTCAGCTGTAAAGTTACATGGGATGTGCAAACAGGATCCACTCAGTGCTTCCATCTTCTCCGGTGTAAAAATGGAGACGTCTGATCTAATTTTACAACCAGCCAAATCACCTGTAAAACCAGACTGATGATGAACAACATGTGTTGATGATACACAAACTGCAGTTCAGCAGCATGTGTGCGTCCTTTGAACAATCAAATGTTTCAAAGTGAACAAACAGCTCACCTGGAAGAAAGAAGACGCTCAGAAACATGTTGACTGTCAGCAGGTTCACACACATGGCTGCCATGACGGTCCTCTCACAGGATTTCAGTTGATCAGCAGCAGATCCAATGAAACACTTCTCTGTTTAGTCGTTGTGAGGTTAAAACCAACGGACCCATAGTTTTTAAAGAAGTCTTTAAGCGTCCTCCTCCAACACTGTGAGGGAGGAAGTCACATTTTATTGGCATCTGGAGTGAAGGTGTGAATAACAGCTATATTCTCAGAAATAATTTTGAATAAATGACTCATTGTCACCTACTTCAATTGGTTTAAATTTACAGACTGTATTGTTTAGATGCTCCTGTCACCAGAGTAACACTCATGGTAACTCTGGAGTCATTTTTAAGTGACACTCCAAATGTTGTTCTGCTGTAAAACTCTTCTCTGGGTTCAGCTCTAAAGTTACAGTGCTTCCATCTTCTTTGGTGCAGTGATGAAGAGGTCTGGGTTCCAAAACACCTGTAAAACCAGAAGTAGTGTAAATGCAGGGCAACATTCCACCTTCCAACGAGATAGCATTTTGAATTTTAGGAACTTTTAGTTCTGACACACTATTAGGCCCATATCGTGGTCTAAACCAATCAAAGACAGTGAAGGGCTGTATATAGTGAAGTACTGTTATTATCCTGCTAGAGTGGAGCATTGTCTATCTGTATATTTGCATACAGACTTTCTTCTTGTAACAGATCAGTCAGTCGATCAGTTCAATATTCTTTCCTTTGAAATGTCTGTTGTTTTTGTTCTTCCTCAACCAGCTCAGACTGAGACGTGACAGTGTCAGAGCTCTGGCAAAACTAAACAGTCTCAATGAAATAAATTCTTTATCTATCTTGGTGATGTGTTTTTAGTGCTGCTTTGTTGCCTCAGCTCTGTAGTGCTGTTCGTTATCCATCTATGATGTGTTTTTGTTTTTAACACATTTTAAGGCATCATGCACAAAAAATAAGCCATACTAAAGGCATTATGCTTACCCTCTACCCAGATGATTTTCTAACATTTAAAGATATGCTGTTAAAATTAGGTTTGTACAAATATGGCATGTAAGCTGGCATTGTCAGTGAATCCCAAAAGCAGAGCGCCACCTGCTTTCACAGTTTTGTAAACATGGCTTTGAGCAAAATAGGGCTGAGGAAGAGACAGGAGTAAAAGGGAAAGCATGCTTTGACATGGGGCTAAATTTAGAAGTAGTATCATAAGTTATAAAGGCACAGTTAGGGGTGAGGTAGATAGATGCAAATAGAATAAACAGTTTCTATTCATTGTGCAACAGACAGGCTCTCACTTACACAGTGCAATAATTCTGATGGACTATCACAGTGTTTGTGTTTGTAGTGGAGCTTACTGATGAAGTTAAAGTATTTTGGACCAGATATAAAGACAAAACCAGGCTGAAGCAACTAAAATCTAAGTTGGACACACAAGTCTGATTTCTGAATTAGAGGCAGTGATCAGACGATATGAAAATGAACCATCTGTTATGTGTGGTGTGGTTTTTAACAGGACCCAGGCGCAGACTAAACAAGTGCAACAAAAAGGGAGCTTTATTCAAAGCTAAACACAAAAACCAGTCCAGAGGAGCAGGTGAACTAAAGGAGGGCTACTGGAAACAGTGCCAGTCAAAAATGCAAAAGTACAAATAAACACAAAAGAATAAACAAAACAAAACCTGAGGAAGAAGGGAGGACAAGGAAACATGGAGAAAGAAGGAGGACGACGAAACGGTGGACGGTAGGTGATCACAAGGGGTTCACACGGGAAAGAACTGACAAAGACAAAGGGAAAGCACAGGGCTTAAAAAGAGGAGAGATGACACAGGTGAACACAATTAGGGAGGAGCAGGTAATCAGGGAGGAGGAACAGAAGGAGAGAGGGAAGGACTAAGGAGGAGCAGAGAAAGAGGAGAAACACTGACAACTAAATGGCAAAACAAACAATATAACAACACGACAAAGAGCCAAAACCCTGGCTCATGACACCATCAAAACTGAGAGACTGCAGGTAGCACTGTAGCGGAGACATATTGATAACCATTACATTTTCTATGTCAAAGATGCCCAGAGACAGATCCAGGGCCAAGCACACTGCTGACAACCACCCCAGATGAGACTTAAACCCACACTCCCTGGCTTAGGAGGCCAGTGCCTTATCCATTAGGCCACTGGGGCTGTGGGTGTCTGGGTTTATTAAGGATCGGACACAAATGCAGGAGAACAGTCAGTGACGGCAAGCAAAAACAAGGTCCTTTAATACAGTCCAAAGGTTCGGTACACAGGCAATCAGTCAGCGAAGAAAGAGACGAAGGCAAAAACAGTAGTCCAAAAACTAGCAGGGTCAAAACACTGAAGAGCAAAAACTACAAAGCAAAATACTAAAACACAAAATACTCAAAGGGCCAACAGGCTGTCTGGAAGGCTAGGACGCTCGGAGGAACCAAGCGGCAACCTTCGGGGCTCAAAGTGGAAGCCCATGCGGAAGTGTCAAAACTTGTAATTCACGCTGCAACAGCTGGGGGTTGGCTCCAAAAGCGAGTAATTTCCCATAGACTCCCATGTTAAAATGGCCGACTTCACAGCAGAAATTAACATATTTACAGCTTGGTACAAAAAACCACTCTGGTCTCAGATGATAGGTTCTCTTCTATTGTCAATTGTAGGGGGGGGGGGGGTATTTTTTTACAACCCACTCGTTTCAATTGTATTCGCAATATGCCGCTTGAGTGACAGACAGTTGCCGTATCACAGCGTGAGTTTCCTGCTCCCACGATCGCCTGCCCCCCTAAACCCCGCTCGTGCTCCCCCTCTTTGTCCATATTTGAGAGTTTTGCTGGACGTGACGCTGCCAACATGGCGGCGGTCATCACGTCCCGGAACCTCCCACTGAGCCTCAAAACGGCTCTTCAGAAACAAACGGGTGACGTCACGGAAGCTCTGTCCATAGTTTTTACTGTCAATGGGAGGAACTCACAAAAGAACTTGCAATGTGCGAGGGGAAGACACAGGCTATATACACAGGGAGCAGGGAAGACAATGAGACACAGGTGAGACACATTAGGGCGGAGCAGGTGATCACTGGGAGGAGGAGGGAGAACACGAGGAAGGGGAAGTCAAGAAACGAGAGGGAAAGCAGTGACTACAAAATAAAACAGGAAGTAACATAATAAACCAGAACTAATGCAAAACAACAAAATAACAAAATAAGAGCCCTGGCTCAGACCTTGACAGTGGGAGCAGCTTGTTCATACCTCTACATGGAGGTTAGCTGCTACAAAGGGTGTTTTATATGATACACATGAAACTGCTGCAGTAAAAATACTAAAGAAAAGCAGTCCACACAACTGGGTTTTGGTTGTTAGTTTTTCCATCATGGCCAGTACCCTAAGTATTGTCCCAGGAACTAATACTTGAAACCAGCTGAATATTCCAACAAAATATCACCCTTCACTGCACAAACAGCTGCAGGTAGAAACTAAGATTATGAAATAATCAATGGTTCCATTGATCTGAGCATCGTCCCCCTCTGCTTGTGGCTCATGATGCTTGAATCTCAATCACTCTGTTGACATCGTCTGTCTGTGGAAATGAAGCGACACACAGAGAGGTGTTAGTGAGGAGTCAGAGCTCCTTCCTCCTTTCACAGTTTTAGTAACAACCAGCTCAGCAGTTTACCTCCTCTGCTTTGTTTTGGAACCTTGATCTGAACCAACTGAAAGAAAAAGAGTTCAAAATGTTAAAACATTAAATGCTGACTTTTAAAAGCTGCAAAGTATCAGATCATAGAGAAGCTTGTCTCACCACTCAAAGATGACGACTGCACTGCAGAGCATCAGAATCCCTGTGATCTTCACTGTCATGTAGACATCCACAGTACGAACACCTGTAACAACACAGCAGGGTCATTTTCTCTCTACTGGAATATATATGTATAACTGTATATATATATATATATACATTTCCTTTTTTTGAACTTCTCTTTACTGGAAACATGTTCAAAAAGGAAATATATATATATAGATAGATATAGATAAAGATAAATATATATACAAGTTGCAGACAACAATTTAGATAAAGAGCCGATTCAGTCCAGTTATTTACCTGAAACATTGAAATGAACCCATGAAGACGTCTGATCACCAAGAGCATTTGTAGCCACACAGTAATGAAGCTCTATGTCTGCCATGTTGGTCATTTCCAGGCTGTACATGTGTCCTTCATGGACTTTCTTGGGTCCATCTGTGGTGTTCTTGAACCAGGTGAAGTTGCTGATGGGAGGCTTGGCTCTGCTGGAGCAGGTCAGGTTCACCCAGATACCTGCTGACAGCAAACCTGACGGACTGATGGATGCTGAGGTGTCTCTAGGAGCATCTGAGGAAGATGTGACAGACATGAACTTTCTTCATCACAAACAGCTGAACCATGATGTGCTGACAGGATCACTTACATGAAACACTGAGAGTCTGCTGTGTCTCTGCTGTCTTGTTTCGTCCTCCATTCACAGGATATGTGGCAGAGCAGCTGATGTTGTATCCATCATGTGTGTGTGACAGAGTGATGGTCTGCTGCAGTTTAGTTGTAAAGGTTCCATCTGTGTTCTCCTCTGTTTCACTGTGAGAGTCTGGGTGGAGATTCCAGGTGAGTTGAGGAGGGGAGTGTGGACAGGGAGTGAGAGCTGAGCAGGTTATAGAGACAGACTGCTTCTCCTTCAGATCACCAGCTGAGATATGAATGCTGGGACTCCAAGGAGAATCTGTCAGTTCACAGAGGACACAGAGAAATATGAAGTTATATCAAATGTATAAAGTTTATATTAACAACAAGGACTGCAGACAGCTGGAGGCAGAACATACAGACAGCCTCATGTATACTGTAAGTATGTCAGCAGGGTCCATCTGTACTAACTCTGTGTTAACTCACTGCTTCTTCAGCTCTGCACTCTGACTGATACTGTTGATAATCACCACTATTATGGAACCAGTTACCATTCTGGGCCCGAGAGGCAGACACTGCCTCCACCTTTAAGACTAGACTTAAATCTTTTCTGTTTAGTAAGGCTTACAGTTAGCCTTAGACCTAGTGTGTAGCACAGCTATGCTGCTCTAGGCCTACGTTGTCGGGGGGCACAAACATGATCCACTGAGCAGTTTCCCTCTCACCCTCTGACCTCTCCTTTTCTCTCCTTAGTCTGGCTTATACTGGGTAATATCGTCTCATAATCTGTGTTTTTCTGTCTTACTCGTAGTTCTGTGCCTCGCTCTCGCTCTCTCTCTGTCTCTTTACAGGTCTCAATACCCATGCTGACCTGCTGTCCAGCCCCTGACCTCTCTCTAGGCCTACGTTGTCGGGGGGTACAAACATGACCCATTGAGCAGTTTCCCCCTCACCCTCTGACCTCTCCTCTACTCTCCTTAGTCTGGCTCATACTGGTAATATCGTCTCATAATCTGTGTTTATTGTCTTCCTCGTAGTTTTGTGCCTCGCTCTCGCTCTCTCTCTTTGCAGGCCTCAAGACCTGCATACTGACCTGCAGTCTGGCCCCTGATCTCTCCTGTGCTCATCGACTTCACTAGCCCCTGCTGCTCATCTTTGCTATCAAATTACTATTACTACTTATGGACTGACGATATATATAGATATCTATTACAATACAATCACTGTTTCATCTTGCTGTCATGTTTGCTCTGTACTGTATCATGTTTGTATCATGTTTGCTCCTCTCTCTCTCTCTCTCTCTCTCTCTCCTTCATCCTCTCTGACTAGCAGCAGGACTGGTTCCCCCTTAAGCTGACGGGTCCTGCTCAAGGTTTCTTCCTCTTAAAGAGAGTTTTTCCTTGCCACAGTGCTCTTAGGGGGGCTCCTGTGAAGCGCTTTGAGACAATGTCTGATTGTAATATGCGCTATATAAATAAAAATGAATTGAATTGAATAATCCTACAGCAGATATTTAATTTCACAGTGAAGGTTACATTCATGGAGACCCAAACCACTCATTTCACTTTTTATCCTCAACAATAATATTATAGACTCATAAAAACAAACTGTCTTACCTTTAACTGTTATTTGAAGAGGATCACAGGAAGCTGTTCCTCTGTATGGCCCGTTATTAACTCTGAAGAAGTATGTGTCTGTATGACTTGTGGTTAAATTAGAAAACAGAGTGGAGCAGTTTTTCTGACTCAGATTTCCAGTAATGTTCATTGGATATTTGTTAACTCTTTCATTGCTGTTGAAGACAGTATTGTTTTTAATATTGACAAATTCGTTGTCAGTTTTCATCCACACTCCAAATGTTGGTCTTGTGCTGTCAAACTCTTCTTCTCCTGGTTCAGATCTAAAGTTACATGGGATGTGCAAACAGGACCCACTCAGTGCTTCCATCTTCTTCGGTGCAGTGATGAAGAGTTTTGACTTGCCAGGACAATCAGCCAAATCACCTGTAAAACCAGACTGATGATGAACAACATGTGTTGATGATACACAAACTGCAGTTCAGCAGCATGTGTGCGTCCTTTGAACAATCAAATGTTTCAAAGTGAACAAACAGCTCACCTGGAAGAAAGAAGGCGCTCAGAAACATGTTGACTGTCAGCAGGTTCACACACAGGGCTGCCATGACGGTCCTCTCACAGGATTTCAGTTGATCAGCAGCAGATCCAATAAAACACTTCTCTGTTTAGTCGTTGTGAGGTTAAAACCAACAGACCCATAGTTTTTAAAGAAGTCTTTAAGCGTCCTCCTCCAACACTGTGAGGGAGGAAGTGAACTTTTAGAGGCATCTATAGTGAGGGTGTGAATAATAACAGCGATATTCTCAGAAATAATTTTAAATAAATGACTCATTGTCACCTACTTCAATTGGTTTGAATTTACAGACTTGCAGTGTTTAGATGCTCCTGTCACCAGAGTAACACTCATGGTAACTCTGGAGTCATTTTTAAGTGACACTCCAAATGTTGTTCTGCTGTAAAACTCTTCTCTGGGTTCAGCTCTAAAGTTACAGTGCTTCCATCTTCTTTGGTGCAGTGATGAAGAGGTCTGGGTTCCAAAACACCTGTAAAACCAGAAGTAGTGTAAATGCAGGGCTACATTCCACCTTCCAACGAGATAGCATTTTGAATTTTAGGAACTTTTAGTTCTGACACACTATTAGGCCCATATCGTGGTCTAAACCAATCAAAGACAGTGAAGGGCTGTATATAGTGAAGCACTGTTATTATCCTGCTAGAGTGGAGCATTGTCTGCCTGTATATTTGCATACAGACTTTCCTCCTGTCAGTCAGTCGATCAGATCAATATTCTTTCCTTTGAAATGTCTGTTATTTTTGTTCTTCCTCAACCAGCTCAGACTGAGACGTGACAGTGTCAGAGCTCTGACAAAACAAAGCTAAACAGTCTCAATGAAATAAATTGTTCTTCTATCCTGGTGATGGGTTTTTAGTACTTATGTTTGCCTCAGCTCTTTAGCGCTGTTCTTTACCTATCTGTGACACAATACCGCCCCCTGCCGAACAAAGACAGCTACTGCTTGTTTGATTTAAAAACGAGAATTGAACTAAACATTATTAACTTTAATCTTTAAAACTTTATTGATTATTTCAACGTGTTCATATTTTCTGCAATGGAGATCAATTTTTTAAACTGAGAGACACAAACCCTCCAGCAGGTGGCACTGTAGCGGAGAATATTGATAACATTACATTTTCTATGTCAAAGATGCCCAGAGACAGATCCAAGGCCAAGCACACTCTGCTGACAACCACCCCAGATGAGACTTAAACCCACACTCCCTGGCTTAGGAGGCCAGTGCCTTATCCATTAGGCCACTGGGGCTGTGGGTGTCTGGGTTTATTAAGGATCTGACACAAATGCAGGAGAAAAGTCAGTGACGGCAGGCAAAAACAAGGTCCTTTAATACAGTCCAAAGGTTCGGTACACAGGCAATCAGTCAGCGAAGAAAGGTACAAGAGACGAAGGCAAAAACAGTAGTCCAAAAACTAGAAGGGTCAAAACACTGAAGAGCAAAAACCACAAAGCCAAATCTATATTCCCCTTAAAAAGAAGGATGAACTATGAAATCGCTTCACACAGAGATTGTGAACCTGGGATTTAAAATAGATCCTGATTTAAAGCTTGAAAGCCAAATTCGATCCGTTGTTAGATCAAGCTTCTTTCACCTACAGCAGCTAGCTAAGATAAAGCACTTCTTAACTAAACAGCACTTTGAAACAGTAATCCATGCCTTGGTAACCACCTGGCTGAATTACTGTAATGCACTTTATTTTGGGGTGAGTCAGTCGTGTATTTTTCGACTGCAGCTTGTGCAAAATGCAGCTGCACGTCTTTTAACTGGCACACGTAAATACAAATTCACTGGCTGCCTGTGCATTTTAGGATCCATTTCAAACTGCTTTTATTTGTTTTTAAATGTGTGAATGGTGTTGCCCCATCATACCTCTCTGTGCTTCTCCTTCCTTACAAACTGCTACTGAGTGTACCTAAAACTAATCGGAAGCTCAGAGGGGACCGGGTCTTTGCGGAACGACCTGCCTCTACACATTCGACAGGCCTCCTCTTTACCTGTTTTTAAATCTTTTCTTAAAACGCACTTGTTCACATTGGCGTTTGGCACCACTTGAGATGTTGACATTTGACCTGATTTTATTTTATGCTACTTTATTTTATCTAATTTTAATGTTTTTCATTTATTTTAACATATTTTAAATTAGTTTTAATATATTCTTTCATTTATTGTTTTTAGTTTATTCTATTGCATTTTTAGATGATTGTAGCACTTTGGTCAACATGGTTGTTTTTAAAGTGCGTTATAAATAAAGTTGCAGTTGCAGTTGCAGAAGGTTGCTGTGATAATGCGAGAGCTGATGGTTTTTATTCAGTTAATCCATTTGGTCATCAGGTATCTCTGTGTTGTCTTCCTGTGTTGTCTTCATCAAAAACTTTTGGCAAATCAGTGGGTAAATGTACATACTTAACATACATAAAAAGACAAATACAATATACATTAACATTAAATATTGTCAAAATGTTATATTTTTTGAAAAGAGGAGCAGATGAAGACAATCGATTTGAATAATTCATTATTCTCAAGAATTTCTTTTGAATTAATAAAATTTTGTGTAAATATGATTGGCTTGTAGAACCCCAAACACTATTGCAATATAATAAATGTGGATAAATTAAACTATAATACAAAGTTAACATACATGATCGGTTAATAAAAGCACGAACCCTACTCAAAATTCCACGGTAGTTCAGGGGCAGTCTGGAAACGCAGACACTATCTCCTATATAAATAAAGTTAAAACTCAAATACACATTTACAATAAAACCATCCATACCACAGAAATGTGAGCGCAGGTTTGTGTTAATTTAGAACTCAAAAGAGGAACATCAAAACAGTTCTGATGTATATGCAAACCTCACTTCTTTTTGTTTTTTATTAAAGTTTTTATTGATTTAATTAATTGAACAAATTAAAAAAAACTGGCGGGACTCTCCCCCCTCCACCCCCCTCCCATCCCCAGGGTAACAGCAGAGTTCAAAATAAATAAATCGTTAAAAAAATGTTGCAGGTACAAAAATGACTGCTGTGAGGGAGTCTGTGGTTTTACTGTTGATGATCTTCAGCATGTATGCTGCATGTGGCGACTCGAAGTGATTACAGATTCATACATATTAATAGTCCTCTGTCATGTTCATAGTTACAGCAGCTGCTTCTGCTTTTCTGCAGACGGCAGAAGTATAACATCTTTTTAGGATTACACAGGAACTGAGACTGAGTGTTTCTTAATAGTTGTTATATTTCTCACCTTTACAAAGACAAAAACGTCACTGTGGTCAACACAAAGTTTCCTTTCATTAACATTAAAATGTAAAACAGGAAGTGAAGGGAACTCATTATTTCTTCACTTGAGCATAGAGTTCTTCTGCATCACCAGGCTGTGTGCAGCTGTTGACTTTGACCTGTGCGTACACTGTGTCCTGCTGCTGTCCACTGTCCTGCACTGAGACAGAGGACGGTCCAGGTCTCCGACTGGAGATGCTGATGTCTCCATAGTGGATTTCATCCTGTGTTCCAGCTGCTGGTGTTTGAAGAGGAAGCTGTGCAGCCGTTTGACTCTGAGGAACAAAATGTATTTTACATGAAAAGTTGTGAGCTGGATCTGATAAATAATGTAGAGAATAACAGACTGAATACAACAAGTTTCTGATTGAAGAACTGCTGCACGTCTGCAGAAATGAGCAGTGTTCTTGTGTGGTGTGTACAGTCTCTGTGGTCTGATGCCTTACAGTTTCCAACCACAGTGTTTCATAACATTTAACCTATTCAGCAACATGAAAACCAAACAGTGACCACACACACAACAATGTAAGAGTAAAATGTACCCACCAGTGTCTCTGGTTCACTTTGACATTTCTTAAACCTCCTGGAAGACATTAGAGAGTTGTTAGTTATTGAAGCCCTGAAGGAGGACTAAAATGAAGTCACACAATAAGGACCTGAAGGTTCACTGTGAGGAGCTGAAGATTTAATTTGGAACACTCACCAAACACAGAGAGCCAGACAGACGAGAGCAACGACAACGATCACTGCAACAACTGCAGCTGTGTGTTGAAAACTGTCTGTTTGTCTGTTGTCATGAACTGAAAACATTTTTAGAAAACAAAATATCAGAAATCATACAAATGTTGTGTAGGCAACAATTTTATATAAGCACAATAAAAATAGTTTTCAGTATGTTTAACATCATGCAAAAGAAATTAAGAAAAACATAAAAGAGTAAATTCAGTTCAGTTATTTACCTGAAACACTGAAATTAACCCATGAAGACGTCTGATCACCAAGAGCATTTGTAGCCACACAGTAATGAGGCTCTATGTCTGCCATGTTGGTCATTTCCAGGCTGTACATGTGTCCTTCATGGACTTTCTTGGGTCCATCTTTGGTGTTCTTGAACCAGGTGAAGCTGCTGATGGGAGGCTTGGCTCTGCTGGAGCAGGTCAGGTTCACCCAGATACCTGCTGACAGCAAACCTGATGGACTGATGGATGCTGAGGTGTCTTTAGGAGCATCTGAGGAAGATGTGACAGACATGAACTTTCTTCATCACAAACAGCAGAACCATGATGTGCTGACAGGATCACTTACATGAAACACTGAGAGTCTGCTGTGTCTCTGCTGTCTTGTTTCGTCCTCCATTCACAGGATATGTGGCAGAGCAGCTGATGTTGTATCCATCATGTGTGTGTGACAGAGTGATGTTCTGCTGCAGTTTAGTTGTAAAGGTTCCATCTGTGTTCTCCTCTGTTTCACTGTGAGAGTCTGGGTGGAGATTCCAGGTGAGTTGAGGAGGGGAGTGTGGACAGGGAGTGAGAGCTGAGCAGGTTATAGAGACAGACTGCTTCTCCTTCAGATCACCAGCTGAGATATGAATGCTGGGACTCCAAGGAGAATCTGTCAGTTCACAGAGGACACAGAGAAATATGAAGTTATATCAAATGTATAAAGTTTATATTAACAACAAGGACTGCAGACAGCTGGAGGCAGAAAATACAGACAGCCTCATGTATACTGTAAGTATGTCAGCAGGGTCCATCTGTACTAACTCTGTGTTAACTCACTGCTTTCTTCAGCTCTGCACTCTGACTGATACTGTTGATAATCCTACAGCAGATATTTCATTTCACAGTGAAGGTTACATTCATGGAGACCAAAACCACTCATTTCACTTTTTATCCTCAACAATAATATTATAGACTCATAAAAACCAACTGTCTTACCTTTAACTGTTATTTGAAGATTATCACAGGAAGCTGTTGCTCTGTATGGCCAGTTCTCAACTCTGAAGAAGTATGTGTCTGTATGACTTGTGGTTAAATTAGAAAACAGAGTGGAGCAGTTTTTCTGTCTCAGATTTCCAATAATGTTCATTGGATATTTGTTATCTGTTCCACTGCTGCTGTAGACAGCATTATCTTGACCCTTAGCAAAAGTGACATAATTTTTAAACCACACCCCAAATGTTGGTCTTGTGCTGTCGAACTTTTCTTCTCCTGGTTCAGCTGTAAAGTTACATGGGATGTGCAAACAGGATCCACTCAGTGCTTCCATCTTCTTCGGTGCAGTGATGAAGAGTTTTGACTTGTCAGGACAATCAGCCAAATCACCTGTAAAACCAGACTGATGATGAACAACATGTGTTGATGAAACACAAACTGCAGTTCAGCAGCATGTGTGCGTCCTTTGAACAATCAAATGTTTCAAAGTGAACAAACAGCTCACCTGGAAGAAAGAAGGCGCTCAGAAACATGTTGACTGTCAGCAGGTTCACACACAGGGCTGCCATGATGGTCCTCTCACAGGATTTCAGTTGATCAGCAGCAGAACAATAAAACACTTCTCTGTTTAGTCGTTGTGAGGTTAAAACCAACAGACCCATAGTTTTTAAAGAAGTCTTTAAGCTTCCTCCTCCAACACTGTGAGGGAGGAAGTGAACTTTTAGGGGCAGTGAAGGTGTGAATAATAACAGCGATATTCTCAGAAATAATTTTAAATAACTGACTCATTGTCACCTACTTCAATTGGTTTGAATTTACAGACTGCAGTGTTTAGATGCTCCTCTTACCAGAGTAACACTCATGGTAACTCTGGAGTCATTTTTAAGTGACACTCCAAATGTTGTTCTGCTGTAAAACTCTTCTCTGGGTTCAGCTCTAAAGTTACAGTGCTTCCATCTTCTTTGGTGCAGTGATGAAGAGGTCTGGGTTCCAAAACACCTGTAAAACCAGAAGTAGTGTAAATGCAGGGCTACATTCCACCTTCCAATGAGACAGCATTTTGAATTTTAGGAACTTTTAGTTCTGACACACTATTAGGCCCATATCGTGGTCTAAACCAATCAAAGACAGTGAAGGGCTGTATATAGTGAAGTACTGTTATTATCCTGCTAGAGTGGAGCATTGTCTGCCTGTATATTTGCATACAGACTTTCCTCCTGTAACAGATCAGTTAGTCGATCAGTTCAATATTCTTTCCTTTGAAATGTCTGTTGTTTTTGTTCTTCCTCAACCAGCTCAGACTGAGACGTGACAGTGTCAGAGCTCTGGCAAAACTAAACTAAACAGTCTCAATGAAATAAATTCTTCATCTATCTTGGTGATGTGTTTTTAGTGCTTATGTGTTGCCTCAGCTCTGTAGTGCTGTTCTTTACCCATCTATGATGTGTTTTTGTTTTTAACACATTTTAAGGCATCATGCACAAAAAATAAGCCATACTAAAGGCATTATGCTTACCCTCTACCCAGATGATTTTCTAACATTTAAAGATATGCTGTTAAAAATAAGTTTGTACAAATATGGCATGTAAGCTGGCATTGTCAGTGAATCCCAAAAGCAGAGCGCCACCTGCTTTTACAGTTTTGTAAACATGGCTTTGAGCAAAATAGGGCTGAGGAAGAGACAGGAGTAAAAGGGAAAGCATGCTTTGACATGGGGCTAAATTTAGAAGTAGTATCATAAGATATAAAGGCACAGTTAGGGGTGAGGTAGATGTGCAAATAGAATAAACAGTTTCTATTCATTGTGCAACAGACAGGCTCTCACTTACACAGTGCAATAATTCTGATGGACTATCACAGTGTTTGTGTTTGTAGTGGAGCTTACTGATAAAGTTAGAGTATTTTGGACCAGATACAAAGACAAAACCAGGCTGAAGCAACTAAAATCCAACTTGGACACACAAGTCTGATTTTTGAACTAGAGTGAGTGATCAGACGATATGAAAATGACCATCAAAACTGAGAGACACAAACCCTCCAGCAGGTGGCACTGTAGCAGAGAAATTTTGATAACATTACATTTTCTATGTCAAAGATGCCCAGAGACAGATCCAAGGCCAAGCACACTCTGCTGACAACCACCCCAGATGAGACTTAAACCCACACTCCCTGGCTTAGGAGGCCAGTGCCTTATCCATTAGGCCACTGGGGCTGTGGGTGTCTGGGTTTATTAAGGATCGGACACAAATGCAGGAGAACAGTCAGTGACGGCAGGCAAAAACAAGGTCCTTTAATACAGTCCAAAGGTTCGGTACACAGGCAATCAGTCAGCGAAGAAAGGTACAAGAGACGAAGGCAAAAACAGTAGTCCAAAAACTAGCAGGGTCAAAACACTGAAGAGCAAAAACCCCAAAGTGGGAGCAGCTTGTTCATACCTCTACATGGAGGTTAGCTGCTACAAAGGGTGTTTTATATGATACACATGAAACTGCTGCAGTAAAAATACTAAAGAAAAGCAGTCCACACAACTGGGTTTTGGTTGTTAGTTTTTCCATCACGGCCAGTACCCTAAGTATTGTCCCAGGAACTAATACTTGAAACCAGCTGAATATTCCAACAAAATATCACCCTTCACTGCACAAACAGCTGCAGGTAGAAACTAAGATTATGAAATAATCAATGGTTCCATTGATCTGAGCATCGTCCCCCTCTGCTTGTGGCTCATGATGCTTGAATCTCAATCACTCTGTTGACGTCGTCTGCCTGTGGAAATGAAGCAACACACAGAGAGGTGTTAGTGAGGAGTCAGAGCTCCTTCCTCCTTTCACAGTTTTAGTAACAACCAGCTCAGCAGTTTACCTCCTCTGCTTTGTTTGGGAACCTTGATCTGAACCAACTGAAAGAAAAAGATCAAAATGTTAAAGACATTAAATGCTGACTTTTAAAAGCTGCAAAGTATCAGATCATAGAGAAGCTTGTCTCACCACTCAAAGATGACGACTGCACTGCAGAGCATCAGAATCCCTGTGATCTTCACTGTCATGTAGACATCCACAGTACGAACACCTGTAACAACACAGCAGGGTCAACTTCTCTCTACTGTAATGTATATATAAATATATATATATATATATATATATATCCTTTTTTTCTCTTTACTGGAAACATGTTCAAAAAAGGAAATATATATATATAGATAGATATAGATAAAGATAACGTTGCAGACAACAATTTAGATAAAGAGCCGATTCAGTTCAGTTATTTACCTGAAACATTGAAATGAGCCCATGAAGACGTCTGATCACCAAGAGCATTTGTAGCCACACAGTAATGAAGCTCTATGTCTGTCATGTTGGTCATTTCCAGGCTGTACATGTGTCCTTCATGGACTTTCTTGGGTCCATCTTTGGTGTTCTTGAACCAGGTGAAGCTGCTGATGGGAGGCTTGGCTCTGCTGGAGCAGGTCAGGTTCACCCAGATACCTGCTGACAGCAAACCTGATGGACTGATGGATGCTGAGGTGTCTCTAGGAGCATCTGAGGAAGATGTGACAGACATGAACTTTCTTCATCTCAAACAGCTGAACCATGATGTGCTGACAGGATCACTTACATGAAACATTGAGAGTCTGCTGTGTCTCTGCTGTCTTGTTTCGTCCTCCATTCACAGGATATGTGGCAGAGCAGCTGATGTTGTATCCATCATGTGTGTGTGACAGAGTGATGTTCTGCTGCAGTTTAGTTGTAAAGGTTCCATCTGTGTTCTCCTCTGTTTCACTGTGAGAGTCTGGGTGGAGATTCCAGGTGAGTTGAGGAGGGGAGTGTGGACAGGGAGTGAGAGCTGAGCAGGTTATAGAGACAGACTGCTTCTCCTTCAGATCACCAGCTGAGATATGAATGCTGGGACTCCAAGGAGAATCTGTCAGTTCACAGAGGACACAGAGAAATATGAAGTTATATCAAATGTATAAAGTTTATATCAACAACAAGGACTGCAGACAGCTGGAGGCAGAAAATACAGACAGCCTCATGTATACTGTAAGTATGTCAGCAGGGTCCATCTGTACTAACTCTGTGTTAACTCACTGCTTTCTTCAGCTCTGCACTCTGACTGATACTGTTGATAATCCTACAGCAGATATTTCATTTCACAGTGAAGGTTACATTCATGGAGACCAAACCACTCATTTCACTTTTTATCCTCAACAATAATATTATAGACTCATAAAAACAAACTGTCTTACCTTTAACTGTTATTTGAAGATGATCACAGAGAGCTGTTGCTTTGAATGGACCGTTAATAACTCTGAAGAAGTATTTGTCTGTATGACTTGTGGTTAAATTAGAAAACAGAGTGGAGCAGTTTTTCTGTCTCAGATTTCCAGTAATGTTCATTGGATATTTTTTAACTGTTCCACTGCTGTTGAAGACAACATTAGCAAAAGCGTGTACATTTTTATACCACACTCCAAATGTTGGTCTTGTGCTGTCAAACTCTTCGTCTCCTCGTTCAGCTGTAAAGGTACATGGGATGTGCAAACAGGATCCACTCAGTGCTTCCATCTTCTTCGGTGCAGTGATGAAGAGTTTTGATCTGCCAGGACAATCAGCCAAATCACCTGTAAAACCAGACTGATGATGAACAACATGTGTTGATGATACACAAACTGCAGTTCAGCAGCATGTGTGTGTCCTTTGAACAATCAAATGTTTCAAAGTGAACAAACAGCTCACCTGGAAGAAAGAAGATGCTCAGACACATGTTGACTGTCAGCAGGTTCACACACAGGGCTGCCATGACGGTCCTCTCACAGGATTTCAGTTGATCAGCAGCAGAACAATGAAACACTTCTCTGTTTAGTCGTTGTGAGGTTAAAAAAACAACAGACCCATAGTTTTTAAAGAAGTCTTTAAGCTTCCTCCTCCAACACTGTGAGGGAGGAAGTCACATTTTAGGGGCAGTGAAGGTGTGAATAACAACGATATTCTTAGAAATAAGTCTAAATAACTGACTCATTGTCACCTACATTAACAGGTTTAAATTTACAGACTCTTACCAGAGTAACACTCATGGTAAATCTGGAGTCACTTTTAAGTGACACTCCAAATGTTGTCCATCTTCTTTGGTGCAGTAATGAAGAGGTCTGGGTTCCAAATCACCTGTAAAACCAGACTGATGATAAACAACATGTGCTGATGATACACAAACTGCAGTTCAGCAGCATGTGTGCGTCCTGTTGAACACTGTCAGCAGGTTCACACACAGGGCTGCCATGACGGTCCTCTCACAGGATCCAAACTTTAACATCACCAGATGACACAAAGTGAGTCTGAATGAAAAAATGATTGATTGATACACAGAAAAGACTGTGGGTGTCCTGCAGCACCAAACAAACCAACCTCCTCTGTTTATTTAAACAGGCGAGAGGAGGTGAGAGGTTAGTGGGAATACATTTGTTGTAACAGAACACATTTTTCTTAGAGGTGTGTCTGTGTGACTGATTCTCTTATAATAAAAAAAATCCCTTTGGGTCAAAGGTCAGTTCAATCCACATACAGGTTCAGTTGTTCAGTTCAATATTCTTTCCTTTGCAATGTTCCCTCCACCAGTCCAGGTTGAGAAGAACCAAAGCCCCAAAATAAACAAGCACCTATGTCATGGTTTCTGAACTAAACATATGAGAATTTAGCAGGTCTTATACTAAGCACAGGAGAATATGAAGCAAAGGTTTGTTTGTTTGTTTGTTAATTATCTAAGTCAAAGATCTCCAATCCTAAGAGCTTCAATCTCCAGACTTTTGGGGGATGCGGGGATCGAACCCGCCACCTCTCGCACGACGTGCACATCCTCACAGGGGAATTAGCTCAAATGGTAGAGCGCTCGCTTAGCATGCGAGAGGTAGCGGGATCGATGCCCGCATTCTCCAAACGACTTTTGCTCCTAAAGATCCAATTGATGAGTGATATTCATGAAAAATCTTCCAGGTTAGATTTAGAAGCAATGACTCATGGCAGCTAATCCAGAAGAGTTTCTCTGCTTCCACATGAGCCTCAACATATTTCCATAATTACCACATATGTAGGCCCATTAATTAATGATTTAAATTCTTTTTCTTTCTTCAGTTGTCCAGTTTATTATTCTTTCCTTTGCAGTGCTCCCTCCACCAGTCCAAGATGAGAAGAAGCAAAGCCCCAAAATAAAAGACAAATTCAGAGCTCTGAGAAAATTACAAACTAAAAAGGCTAAATGAACCCAGGTAATGTGTTGCCTGTGATGTGCTGTAAGGGACTCTTGATGATCCTCTGCATATCCTCTCTGCTCTGTATTGTTTGTCTCCACCTGTCTGCGGTGCAATACCGCCCCCTGCTGAGCAAATACAGCTGCTGCTTGTTTCGTTCAAAAAATAGGAGTGTGATGGAAAACCACCTTCAGCTCCTTCGCTGTCCCCCGCTTCCATTCGCCCCATATTTCTATATTTAGTAAGTATATTTCTAGAAGAAGTGGTTCATCTTGGTGCATGGAAGCTCCTTTTATTCTCCTGGATTAGCATCTATGTCATGGAATTTCCTTCGGGATTGATAAAGTTTTATCTTATCTTATCTTATCTTATCTTTCCACCATCCTAAGAGCTTCAATCTCCAGACTTTTGGGGGATGCCGGGATCGAACCGGCTACCTCACGCAGAGTAGAGGGGAATTAGCTCAAATGGTAGAGCGCTCGCTTAGCATGCGAGAGGTAGCGGGATCGATGCCCGCATTCTCCAAATGACTTTTGCTCATAAAGATCAATTGGATGAGTGATATTCATGAAAAATCTTCCAGGTTTGATTTATGACAACTAATCCAGAAGAGCCTCTCTCCTCCCACATGAACCTCAACATATTTCCATATTACCAGAAATGTAGGCCCATTAATTAATAATTAAATTCCAATAAGTTTACTTCTGTGACAAAGAATACATTCTGTGACCTCATCCACAAGAAAAAAAAATACTACATGCACCTTTATTTTAGGGGGTTGAGATTCACGGTTGAGTATCCTATGTGCCTGCAGTGCTTTTATTAACCACTAGATGGCAGTCACTGTGAGGCCTCCGGCCCTGCTGTGAATCTACATTCGGTGAAACCTAAACAAAAGCTTAAAGATCCCAACTCTTTTTGGTGCTATTTTAAAACGTGCAGTTAAAAAATAACACCACCAGCTACAAATACAGACAAAAAAACATTTGAGCCATTATCAGAAAAAGTTCAGGGTCTCAGAATAGAGGTGGAGTTGCTTTTGTTTACATTTAAATAAAACTCAATCATCAGATGTTTCTTTGGAAATTCTCATGATGACAAAACAGGTGTGAAAGAAACATTACAACACGTCCTGTAACAGTACAGGTGTCCTCTGGCGATTAACCCTTATTTACACTGTGGTTATGCGTCCTTCTCGATGACATAAGTGGATGAGTCAGGTGAAAAGGAAGACTATGTGTAACAAGCACTAACTCGCAAATTAGTGTGTTATGGTATCCATATTCAAAAACTTCAATGGAAACATAATGCAGAAGTAGATTTTTGCAAGCTGAATGAGTCTGCGTCACAGATTTCCATCCATGCAGTGAGTTTATTGTGCACAGTAAAGTCTAATTTAGGATACTTAAATAAGTTATTGGACTTTTATCCTGTCTGCTGTCATGTATGGTGACGTATTGGAGAGATTTCTCACTACTGTCAAAACGGGGCAAGCGCAATACCGGAAGTACAGGGAATGTACTTTCAGAATAAAAGATTAACAAATGACACATAACTTTATATGGTATTTGTATTCAGTGTTTACGAATTTACAATAGGCTAAACTGTGCTACTTTGATTTATGGATGAAAAATTGCGCAGTTATTCCGCAGTAAGCCAGCACAGACATGTTCAATAGCTAGCTGTGTGTTTTACTTTGAAAGTCACAACAGGAAGTCCACATTTTCTGTTGTTGTGGTAAACTTGTCGTTTTAAAACTCCGGGCACCTGTTGTGAAGGGAGGATTCGACACACACACACAGACACACACTCACGGACACACACCAATCACAAGTTACAGTCCGCATCACATGGAGAGGAGAGACGAGTCAACACGGCGGAGCTGAGCTGGACGGCGAAGACTTTTTTGGGAGACATCGCAGAGTGGGTGGATTAATTTGTCGA
Source organism: Parambassis ranga (assembly GCF_900634625.1). NCBI lineage: Eukaryota > Metazoa > Chordata > Actinopteri > Ambassidae > Parambassis > Parambassis ranga. Next base: position 8,345,686 of record NC_041040.1, on the reverse strand, counting down.
ACAATTTTTCCGCTTCAGGGTTTTTCTTTTCCGGCTGCAATGTTCCAGGATCCCACGGCAGGTGTGTAAATGTTATCCCGTGCTTTTTTTTTTGCTTTGTTTAACTCGCTACAACCCCACGTAGTAAAAAAAGACGGGTTAAGTGGCGGTTTGTAAACTCCTTGAAGCCCGTTCAGATTTCACAGTGAAATGCTAGCATCGTTCTCTGGCGACGTTAGCTCTGTTTTCTTAAAGGTAAATTTACTTTGAACCTTTTCTAACATCTTAACGCACGAGTTCGGCATACAATAAATAATAAATAATAATAATAAATCACACATTTGAACGAATTCCAGTTTTCATCTGTTATAGTCATTCTGCCCAGATAGTAACAAGTGGGTGGCCGCAATGTCGCCGTGAGAAGTGGCTGAAAAAGTCCAGAATAAATGACGAAAATTGCTGCTTCGTAGATATTAATGGACGCCGAACCCACAGGTCAGCTAGTAGTGATTGCACGGCCTCAATGTGGATTAACAGTCGTGTGTATTTTTGTTGAACAAAAAGCAGTTAACACAATTTTGAAATAGGAAAGAGTCGCGTTGGTTTTTAATCACTTGTAAAAAAGAAAAAGTTCTGAACTATCCTGATATTCATTCATTCTTTCTTGTGGACAAACAAAAGTAAACAGTTTTTGAACTAATTAAAATTATTCATAATCTAATATCAGACACAGTTTTATGTCATAATTAATTTAAAGTGTAACTACATGTGTTGTGCTGTGTGTGAGGCACTCCTCTGCTGCTGTGATAGATCTGTTATTGTCAGGTTATGAGTTTAATTGTAAATGGTATGATTATTATGCTAACATCAGAAATACTGAGATTGATTCAGCACCACCATAACAGCTGGTTTATCTCGCTGAATAGTTCAAACTTTCATTCACGTTTGTGAACTGTCGCTGCACATGTGATTTCTTCTGATCATTTTATTATATATTGTCAATGTGGAAAGTCTAAATGTGCCACTAAGACTCTTGTCTCTCCTTGTCAGTGTTCTTCAACCCTGTTGCGGAGCAGGTCTGAGAACCGGAGGATACCAGGCATCAGGCCTGAGGGCCACCGGACCAAGAAGGCATGCTTGCTGCCATGCTGCGCCAGAGCACTGGTGGAGGGTCAGGAGGATCAGGAGGAGGTGGAGGAGGCGGCGGTGGTGGAAGCAGTGGAACTAAACTCTCCTTGGGTATCTCTCGACTCTCCAGCTCCAGTTTGGGTTCATCAGGTTCTGCAAGGGCCGCAAAGAGTGGTTCTGTGAGCTCAGACAATGCAGATGTGCCCGCTTCAGATCCACACTACATCATGCAGCTGGTCAGCGATGTGCGCAAGTTTGCTGATGTGCTTCTGCAGCTCAAAGAGGTGTTCAACTCCAAAGGTATGTCAGGCATAGATTCAGCTACACTAACCGGAACTCAGTCTGCGGAGTTAACCTGTTAATGATGTGTTTCCTTAAGAGCTGCTCGTTGTGAATGTTGGCTTTTTCATGGATATATTTTAAAATCAGACCTTGTTGCTGTGTGGAATGGGACACAAACAGTCTGAACAGTGTAAGCGGGGTGAAAGGGGATTTATAACGGAATGTAGCTGCCCTTCCATTCTTGTGGACATACTGTTGCTTTCGGCGCAGTGTACACAGTCCCAGGCCTATCTACCTGTTTTGTCGTGCTGTGGCCTTGGCTGCTCGGTCACTCAACCAGCCTTATCTCACTTATACTTTGCTGCTTATCTACCCTGTAAAGTACAAAATAATGTACCTTTAGTAGGTTTTCTACAGTTTTAAAGTCATAAATACACACATTCTTGCAGGAATAAAGCATACAGAATGAAGCAGCAGACCAATCAGTAATACATTTCCTCTTGATGGCAATGAAAGGGTCAGTTTCCAAACTGCAGACAAGTAGAGACAGGGCTGATGTGTGTATATTGTGTGGGTGTTTCTGGCATTCTTTCTTTGGTATGTTCGCTGTTGACTTTTAGATCAGATGCACATCTGTTAATCCCCAAATCTAAAGAGAGGAAGATCTAAATAAGAGTAGTTTTCCCCCCATTTACACTTCCATGACACCCAATCTCTGCAGAAAGGAATCCTGTTTTGGTGTATGTGTGAGTCTGTGTGGAGAGGTCAGTAAACGTGCTTGACCTGGCTGGACAGAGAGACGTCTCAGTGACCTGTCAGCATGCTGCTGATCAAAGCAGGAAATCAGGAGACAGATGTATGCAGCTTCAAGGAGCAGGATCTTAAGCTTTATTCAAGATGTGTGCCTTGAGCTTTTATTGTGTCACGTTTTCTGACTCATAGGTAATCAGATACAGGTGTCATGTCAGTTTGTTTAATAGTGGATTAAATATAATCAGCATGTAGCATGCAAGCACAGGTTCTAGGTACTTGACAAGGTTGCATTGCTGCCATTCTTAGCTTTGGGATTTGCAGCTCATCGTCAAGAAACCGGTTTATGAGCTGTCCTGTTTCTGAATTATAATTACACGTTTAAATCCTACACATAATCCAGCCTACTTTGCAGCTAAAGTACATGCACACAGGTCTAGTAAGCACAGGCTCCTTTATGCAGATTTAATCTCTCTGATGCCAACACGTGATTGTAAGGCAGAGAATTCCCATTAGACGGCTTATTTTGGCTAAATGCAGGAAGGGGTAGATTTTGGAGAAAACAGGGCAGACCGCGGTTTAGAAAGCATATCTCTCCTCCTTCTAGGAAAGTAGTCACTGATTTTAAATCATGACCCAAACAGAGACCAAAGTCTTGTATCTGTCTTATGACCGTTTTTCTTCTTGAACCCTTTGCAGGTTCAGTTACACCTTTCTCCACAGCCAGAAGCTGAAAAAACAGAACAAATTCTCAATTGTGTTTGAAGGCGTTATGTGTTATGTACTGTCCAATAAGAAAATAGAAAATACTAAATCTAACCCTCAAATTATAATAGCTCATGAAACGCTTTATTCTTTACGTCTCCATGAAATCGTGCCAAAATAGGATTCTTTAAAAAAACAAAAAATATATCACTATGTGTTGTAACTATGGAAACGTGAATGATTCACACATGCAGCCTATAGTCATTTGGGTTCCCATTTGTCCTCTACTGGTAACACATGTGCAGAGTTGGATATGAAAAGTTCACTGCGTAAACTGCACTAAAGACATGTAAAGCCCACAGTGAAATGCTGGTTAGATAGCATAAGTCTAAAGACAAGACATGCTGCCCAGTCAAGCTGTAATCAGCAGATCAGCCTGTGTTTTGTTGGTCATATCTGAGTTATTTATGCTTGCGATGTCCTTGTTAAGGTTTACGCTCTCAGTCTTTGGGAGTGTGTGCTCACAGATTGTTGGCAGCTGCTGACTCGTGCTGTGATTGGATGTGATTTAACCCCCCTCAACTAATTTATGGCCATATTGTCTCTGCAGCACATCACAAAGCTTCAAACCTCTCATTACTCTGGCCACTCACTGAAACCAAAGGGAACCCTCTTCTTTTTTTTTTTTCCAACCCCACAGAGCCAATAGTCACGGGCAATAGTCAACTTAGAGCCCTTCACGACACTGTCTGCTTTCACGGTCAATGATGTGAGTCTGACACCCATTGTCTAAGGAGAAATCTCCAGGCTAACATGCTCCTGCTAACTGGCAGCTTTTGGAGAAATGGTTCTTTCCCAAGTCAAGAATAGCTGTGGGCTGCAGGATTGATCCCTCGGGGGCATTCCTCAACCAAATGTATTTTTCTAGCAATGCACATGGGCCATAAATGGTAATTATTTCGTAGTGGCTCTGCAGTTGTGGTTGCAGCCAGTGACGCATGACTTGAGCTTTGTTTGTTACTGCTGCCTGAGAAGTGGTTGTTTACGTGCCTGCTCTGCTGTCAGGTCGATGCTGAGGACATGTCATCCTCACAGTGTGACATATATTTCCATTCTTTTTTGTTTTTTTAAGGTCGTGACCTTGTCCAGTGGCCATTTGTGAAGGACATGTGAGTAATTGGAGGGGATTATTATTTTGAAGGTTGCCCTTAAAAGAGGTCATGCAGGACATTTTGGAGACCAGATGAGCTGTGGAGGTGGTCTCTGTGGTCTTTGTGTTTGATGATGAATGGGGGCCCTCTGCGGCTCTTCGTCATAAGATTAGCGTGGCAAACATTTGGCCCTAGCATGTCTTCATTCAGACGCCGCACTGTTTGTTAGCAGTGTTTTTCAGGAGCTCATCGTCTATTTTTGGAGAGCGGGTGTTGTTATGGTGGCCTGCTTTAATACAACAGGTGTGTCATCTGTGTTTTCATACTCTGACTCTGCCAAGCAGAATGATGATGGCCAATTTCATGCGTCAGCTGCTTAAGAATGAAAACTGCAACAGTAGGCGATTGGGTGCTGGTGAGGTGAACATGCAGGAAAGGTTTTTTTAAATTCAATGCTACCCTTCAGTTTTACAATGAAGAATCAAATCAGTCGTCTTTTCATTGCAATAACTTAATGCTGCATCCTTTTAAGCGAATCATGTATTAGTTCCTTGTTCCATTTCCCTGTTTTCTCTTGAGCTGACCCACTAACAGCACAGATGCCAATCATCCTGTCTAGGAATGATCATAGTGTTATTAAAAAACAAAGTTTTATGACAGCTTCATCATTATTAGTCACAGGTTTAATTTGTCAGTGCTAATGGATGACACGTATGCCTGCACTCCTGAAGTGCAGGCATACTGTGTTTATTTGAGTCATAAGTGTCCTCAGTTAATCAGTGTGTGTCATGGAGGCTCTTTTCTTACCCTGAATGTGTGGTTCTGGGTTTTAATGATTAACAGGAATCCCTTAAAAATGCCCTACACATGTGTAATGTATGGTGATACTGTAATGCAGCTGACTACCAGGTGTGTGTGTGTGTGTGTGCTCTTTTTAACTTTGTCATAGAAAATAATATAATGGGTGCCTTTATGTTACTGGGTTTGTCATGTCGTGGGAAAATAAGTGTTGTTTCTCCTTTTCGGAGGCCAGCTGAGTATTTTGCCATGATGCAAAAGATTTGTGGGAAAGTGATCCTGGTCTGGGTCCTCAGAGAAAGCCTCAGTGCTATTTTAGCAATTTGTATTCTAAATCACCCCGTGTGAAACACCAGCCTAAAATTAGCCCTACTTGGGCTTTTCTCTAACCATCCCAGACTCTCCTAATGGCTGCAGCTATGCTCTGTTTAGACAGTCTATTCCACTGGGTCTGGGATCCAGCATCAGTAAAGCACTGTGAGCTTCTTCTTGCCTCCAAAAAGTTCCTTTTATGGCTCTTTTTACTGTGGCCATATTTAAAGTCACTGTAAATTATCCTGAGCGCCAGACAAAAAGCCTTCCCTGTCTCTGGGATATCCAGTTAGGATCATGGTTTGAAGGTCTGGTCACTAATTGAATTTTCAGAGGATCTCGATTTAATCACACAGTATACTTATCTTGCTAATTAAGCTGCCTAACAGGATTTATTACATTAGCTTAATTGTTGTGGGTGGTCCTTATTTAAAAGTACAGCTATTGTCTTAGTTGATGCACAAGGGTTATGCCTTTAGATTGTTCGCCTCCCCCTTCAGGATTAAAGTGCACAGTATTGTAACATATGGCAGGTCCCTTTATCCCCCCCTCGTCCCAGGAAACAGGAACATGAAAAGACTGCGCAGAGCTGGAAATCTATCGTTTGCTGTTGCACAATGTGTGCAATGACGGCACGCTGTACACAGGTGGCAAAACCATGCTGACCTGTCAAGTTTAATAGCACCAACTGAACTTGAAGATTTGTACGTTGTTTTCATGTTGTAACCCCGAGGGAGCTCCCTCTCTGTGTGAGTCTCTCCTTCTTTCCCTCTGCAGGGAGGATTTATGGTTATGGGCACTGTTTTTGCAGGGGCAGCTTTGTTCCAGGAGGCTGTCGATGTCTGCCACACACTGAGATAAAACTCCAGGATTCCCACACTGCATTATGGGAAGCAGTGGATTGTGGGCTCTGATACTCTGCTGGGCTACACAATGCTACTCATGACCAGTTGTATTTTGTACAGCTGTAAATCAAAAAGGGGCACTGAAGATATGCCAGAAACGGACATGGCACATGTTGAATCAATTACCTATATTACTTATATTTTGCAGATTTAAACTCCTTTTGCCTTTCCTGGATTAAAACTTATAATAAAATGCTTATTATAAGTATACAGCTTTATGCAAATAAAGCATTTACTCAATATCCTGCTACCGTGAACTACACGTGTGGTCACATTTTTTGCAATACTCAGAGGTCTTATAAAGTATATTATAGTTGGTAGCATGTAAGGTAAGTGATGGTGAGTGTTTTTATAAAATTGTCTGCATTGTCATTTTTGTATCCAGTGCCTAGCAGAGCCTGGTAGCTTTGTTTTTCCACCAGAACCTGAGGGCATACTCGCATGTGACTGGGTCAGCCCCACGCTGGGTAAAGGTCAAAACTTGTTAAAGGCCAGCCGTTGTCTTTATCCTCAACATTCAGTAAGGTTAAGAACTCCTTTTGCTCTGTACACTGAGAGGAGAGGATGTGCACAAAGCTTTATCTGTCCAGCCATCACACGTTAGGGTCGGTCTTATGGTGTCAAGGGTAAAGGTGGAGGCATTGGTTGAACTTTGATGAGCTTACAGCACACATAAGCAGCAGTACCTGTTTCTGTCTCATGAATTTGTGTCTCCGTTTGCATATTTTCTCTACAACGTTACAGGAGTTATGGTGTTTACTGCTTCAGATTGGCAGGTGTAGATCAGCATTGGCTCTGAATACCTTCACTCCCATGCAAGGTCTGCATCTGTTCAAGCTGTTAATTGTAACCATGGTAGAACAAAACAGTGCCTTATGCTCTCAGTGGGCCTATGTTTTTTTAACTCTTCAGATGCCTGGCATGTTTCCTTTTTCTATAACCATTTGAGATGCAGTTCCATTTGAGTGCATTAGACTGTTAACTTCAATACTTTGTGGTGCCCACTGAAACCTGGAAATTGCATCACTTTAATTTTATTTGAGTCAATTAAATGCCTTGACAGTTATGAAAGTATCTGCATTTTGAAGGTCTTCTTTTAGAGCACAAAGCACATTCCCTCAGGATTAGGATGCTAGTAAAGCTAAACAGTGTCCTCTTGTTCTCAATGCTGTTTGCCCCAGCCTCAGCCCCCTCACCTCCCAATTCTGCCCCTTGACAGGTGTACTGAAGGGGCCCATCTATGCACTTGTTGCACAGATCTCCCACTCTCTGGCCTGCTGGGTTCTCTTTTGACAGCATAACACAGCTTTTGGGAACAACTGTAGTCTCTTTAGCCTAATGCCTGGCCAGTTTGGCTGCCAGCTAGAGGTTGCACGGTGGGGGGATTTGCAGTTTCTCTTAAAGAAAGCATAGTTGGAATGCCAGCCATCAGAGCTTTGCATCAACTGTGGGCGGTGGCAGTGGTAGTGGGGATATATGGGGGGGGGTATCCAGAGAGAAAGGTTGCCTGTCTTTCCTCACTGTGACAGACAGCTCCAAAGAGAAATGAAAGAGGGGGAAAAACAAATTCTCCGCTCCACACTGAGTATCTCATTTATATTCGTAGGAATAAAAGAGATATTTTATGGTAAATATCTGTGTTGATGAGATGAGACATTAGAACAGTTCGCCCTTTTGACTGTTATCAGATCTTATCTGCTGTGCGAGTAATGTTCTATCTTTGGTTTCATCCTTTTTGAGAACGTATATAGATATTTTAGCTTCAATTTTTGCATTTGGTGTTCTAAGCTAACAAGCCTGACAAAGGCAGCAGCCAGCCGAGCGAGAACAAAAAAAAGCCTCCCACCTAGATGGAAGGTGCTGTGTGTGTCTAGCCTAGGGGTCTTTTTTAAATGCCGGTTCTTTGTGCGCGCAGTCATGGGAAAAATGGCTTCAAAGGTAAAGCAACAGGGAATACCTCTATATGAGCATAGAAGTCTGGAAAGGCAAAGTTCCCCTGCCTTTTACCAGCTGCATGTAATCTGCTAATCCACAGCGTGGACCACCGGTGGTCTGTCGACAGAGGTGGAACAGGGCCACTGACCACAGGAAGTATGTTGGGGTGGGGGGGTTTGTATATTAGAGGATGGTTGGGCCACCCATCGCAGTGACCCTGCACAGTGCTAAAGGTTAAGTGGACCTATTACGCTAGGCTGCCTTATAGTTCGGCAAATAGTTCAGATTTGGAATGCAACAGGTCATTTTAATCTGTGAGAGGTAAATGTTAAAGAATGTGCCATTTCACCCTTGACAATTAAATAAGAATCCACTTAAACAAAACAAAGGTCAGTAAGTCACACAGTGATTGATTATTAGACCCACATTTGGCTGCTTGTCTTTTGAAGAAGGACCCAGGAGCCTCTTGAAATCTAACCTTATTATAGCTTTTGATGAACGCTCAATTTCTTAGAAACACTACACAGTAATGGTTGGTTTAAAGGAATGTCCAGCTGGGGTATGTCTCAATAGGACACATGGAGAGGTTTTGGTTGACATTAGTCACAGTTTGCCTGTCCAACATACTATTTAGCCCCCTCCGCCTTGAGCTGCTTCCATTTGATCGGACCTCCGCAGACCCGGTTTTGACATGTTTAGTGATTTCACACTTGCTTTGTGGCAATACGCACCCTCCATTCTCTCAAATGTTTTGAAGCATAAATAATACATTGCTCCCATGATTTGCAATGCATGACTGAGCATAGCTAGGGTCGCAGCAAAAGGAATGTTGCCAAGTCATATTGTGTCAGGCCCAAGTGGAAGTTTTGTGCTTCAAAGAATCAAGCTGTTGATTTGTCCCCAAAGTGAGAGGGTAACCATATGGTACAAATCAAGCAGGAGCATCAGCATTTTTTTCAATTTTTGCACTGATGGTCTTGCACAACAGAAATACTCATGCACATTTTGTTGGTGTTCTCAGGGCAAATTGATTGACTGATAACTTGAAAGTAGTAGCTTTCCTTTGGTAAGGAGAGTCCGTACATAGTTTTTGAATAAATATTTAAAGTCAGTGAACTGAACAAGAACACTTATTACTGTACTTAATCAATAAAGTCTTATCTTATGTTGGTTGACACCAGCATAAATATTGTAGAAACTAGATGAGGAATTCTTTTACACCAAATGAGTTTGTTGCCTAATTTTATATTTAGAAGTCTATGACATGAAAGTGTCATCAGAATGTTTCTGGTATTGAGGTGTCATCTGGATAGTGAATGATCTGACAATGTTTTCATTATGGATCCCCCTCCACCCCTCGCTCCCGCAACTCCCGTCCTCACTCCCAAACAAGAGGCTGGAATGTTGGGTTTCCATGACGCTAATGAAGTAAAAACCTGGCAATGTGTTGCTGGCAGCCTCTGAGCAGCTCCTGATCCGCGGCCTCCTTCTCATCAGGATCAGAGTCTGATCCCCCTGTAGCCTTCATTCACCAGGGCTTATTATGCCCAGGAATGTCGCTCACACTCTCTCCTTCTCTTATAACCCCCGCTGAAGCAGGGATGTGGGGTGCAGGGGTAAATTTGGGACAAATCCCAAGGGAGAGTACTACCCCAAATAACACACAACCCCCTTCTTTTTTTTCTTCTGACTCCCATACCCACCAAAACTCCTCCCCTATTACTCCTTACAATCCTCCCAGTGCTAACTATCACACTTGGACAAAGACACACACAAACTCCAAAACCTCTTTCCCGTGAAAAGTGAAAAGCTGTTGTTGTGATTTATTGTTCCATAAATGCTTCATGTGGCAGGCCTATAAGGCGACCAGCCCCACTGTTTGCTGTTGGCCCCAGGGACAATAGTGAGTTTTCGGCACTCAAACAAGTCCTCACTCCGAACTCTGCAGACTTCCCTGGGGAAAACACAACGCTCTTTGCCGGCAGCTGTGTTTGTTTTCTGTTTTTAAATGGTCTTGAACTCATATTTGTTAATTGATTTTAACTTTTTCTGCAGAAGATTTCTCTACAGACTTTTAAATATGACATTACTTCTGCTGAGTAGTGAGATGTTCCTTTAACCAGCCCACCCTCCCTGGTGGGAATGGGTCTTCTCTTTGTGTTTTTCCTCCAGAATGGCAGTTGAGGGGTTAAATAATCAGTCTCTGTACATTATCCTGTGTCCTGCTGAGCTGGTGGACGCAACCATAATGTCTTGCTAATTAGCCTTCATTTAGGATTTTCCAAGAGGCCACACAACAGCCATTGATGATTGAAGCCTATAGAGCTTTGCAAAGGAAGACCCTCTGTCTCGTGGGTATTCATAGTTTGGGTTTGTTCTTAATAACCTCTAGCCTGCTCAAGCTTGATGCCTCCAGGACTTGGGATTCAGTTACTCTGCAGTTGAATAGAGTATATAGCCTGCGTGGGGATGATTAGGCCTTTGTGTGAATGTTGTCATTCATAGGATAATGTCCATAAATGGGATCTAAACTGACCAGGACCAATTAAGGGCTTAAGGGTTGAAGCAGCTCGTTGTAAACTTTGACCCTTATCAAATCATTGTGGGCTGGAGTCCCTCATGTAAGGTTGTAAGAATTTAGGTCTCTGGGAAAACTGGATTCTGTATTCTGAAGAGGATCAAAATGGCAAAAGAAATCTGGGAATTGATTTGGTAGATTCTGATGTTTTGCCACTTTTCAAATGACAAAGCAATATAGTCCAATGAGCCTCATTTACATTGACTGTACAGAGGTAGTGAGCCTCGGTTTGTTGTGTGCTTGTGCCAGAAGCACACCGCTGGCCCTTTTCCTGCCACATGGGGAGTTGGGCAGCTGAAACAAAAAGGTTGAAAGACTTGCGTCATCAAAAACCACCAGGTCCTCTGCACTGGAAGGAGCTGTTCATGGCATTTGATGAAGATGGATGAAGGTGGTTGCTAAGGTGAAAGATAGAACTCTCCTGGTCCTGTGGAGAAGCTTTTGGCAAACTTGAAGCAACAGGGCACATTGAGGAGTACTTGATGTGGTGCTGTGCTTGTCTTATGTAATTCTTTTGGCTCGTCCAGCGATCTTTAAGCTGTCTATTGCAAAGTTGGTTGGTTTGTGTGTGGTTATTGTTCACCTGGTGTTGGTTTCAAGTTGCCAGTAAAGTAGCACATAACAGTAATAACAACAATTTGTCCTTCTCTTTAACTTTTTGACAGTGAAACCTCATCCATCATATTTTACCTGACTTGTTAGTCAGTATGAACTTGTCACAGACTGGTCAGTTGGCTGGATTTCCGGGTCAGGCCTCAGCTAGCTTTGTCATGGCCGCCACAAAGACCCAGCATTATTAGCCCCACTGGCGGCACTATTTGTCCCATTCCCAAAAAGAGGGCTAACGAATAAAAGAAAAAATGGGAGACAGCTAAAGTCTTTCTGATCCCTCTTTCCATGAAGGGTAATCCAGGGGTGATCGTCAGCACAAAATGTGGCTTTGACTGCCTGTATCTATTCCGTGTGTGTATGTGTGTGTGGTTTTGTTTTAAATGTTTTTTGTTAAGAGGTTACCAGGAGGTCTGACTAATTCTAACATGTGACCTACATAATTATGTTTAACACATAATATGAAAACAAACTGCAAAGCAGCAGCCTACTGTGTATTTTGTGTGATTACAGTCTAGGACCGGAACACATCTTTAGTCACAATGGTAATTATGTGTGTTTGTGCGAGAGGGGAGAGGGAGCTTTTCCCTCCTGTACTAGTCACCCTTAGGAAAGCCACACGTTCTAGCTGTGTCAGAACATAGTCACACAATTCTTCCAATAAGTAGTAAGAATTCTTCACACACTTATTTCCATTTTCCCGTTCATGACCTCATTTCTTAAGTATGCCAATAGCACATTTTCAAGGTTACTTAATGCAAGGTGCTTTTTGTCCTTTGTTAAATGTTGGTGACTCACTGGTGCACGGAACCACATACCTGAGATGCCGTGTTGTCTGTTGTTAACTGACTAGCTAGGTGCTAACTACAGAAAGACCACAGTAAATCATGTTTATTTAGGCACTTAGTCATCAGGTTAGTTTGCACTGACTCTTTCACCCATGCTCTGAGGTCTACAGCTGCTGTGAATGAGTGGCTGTAGTCAGACATATTTAAGCAAAATGTGCACCATTTATTTTAGTTAGTCTGTAGGACACAACCTTCATGGTACCTTGACTAACAACCTGTCATTTTCACACCTCTATGATATCACATAGATTATAACTGTGACAGTATCGATAATGATCTCTTATCTCACATGGCAATTGTTGGTTGGAAATCACATAAATTCCAAGTATTAATGCCAGAACATTCATGTTCCCTTTTATGTATAAGCTTTTTTAATGCATTACTCTAGACAGTCTGAACCTTAACTGCAAGTCTTAAAAATAAATCATATCTAAAGTAAAAAGCATAATGCTTCACTGAGGATGTACATGATCATACTGATTTTATTATATGCTAACAGCATAATAAAACTGTTTTCCAGAGCACCAGGACTGCCTCCATCATGCGGTCCACGAGCGACTCGGCGAGTTGCTGCGAGTCCTGAAGGCCATTATCAGCAAACACCAGAGCCTCAACTCAGTGGACATCCTCAGTACAGCTGGAACTGTGATCGCCACGGTCAAAGGTGAGCGGAGATGACCAGCTCTCCTGTGAACACTCAGCTTTCCTGCAAACCATACCAGCTACTCCTCCACTCTTCCCTTTGGTCTGTTTTCTGTCTCTGCTTATCTAATCCTCCCCTCTGCCTTAACAGTCTTCCCTCCTGGACATTCTCTGTTACTGTGTCCTGTCTCACACACCGTCCTCCCAAAGAGCTTCCCAGGGAATGTGTTTCAGAAGCTTCAAAGCAATGCAGCTCCTCAGAAGTCACCAAAGTGCTTAGAATATATCAGCATGCATTTTTAAACCCCATACAGAGACTAAGAAAATAATATTTGGGAGTCAGATACTTGATACTTAAAGATGCATGCTGGAGCGGGAGCCCTTTGTCTGCCACTCCAGAGAGAACTACACTGAGGAATCCTATTCAACCTCTTCATTCTTTGAGATTATGATCTGGCATGCAGGTCAATTCTTAACTTGGCTGCCACACAAGAATCCCCTGAGTATACCTCGTCTCCATTTGCAATGCAAAGAGGGCCATAGAGGGGCTGCAATGCTTTTGAAAAGCTTCCATTTAATAAGGAATGGTGACATGATGGGGAGAACAAAGCCTGTGGAGGCCATGGTTATGGATGTGTGTTACCTTTACAGAAATATTTTGGAATGAGTTCGCGCACGTTCAGGCGCATGTGCATGCCATAAACAGTTATTATGGGCTTGCAGGTCCTGTCTTTCATGCAGTAACTTGGCTATTTATATGCCACTCAAACATCACAATAGAGTCAGACCAAGTATAAGCATTTATTGAAAAGGGCTGTGGTTTGACAGCTTAATAATCACTCTGGAAAAGCCTTATTGTTTAGGCTCTTGATAACATTAAGTGGATCGATTGCTGTGGCCTCTTTTCTGCCACTAGGTGGCCAGAATAGCCTACTGTTTAACCCCCCACTCTGTGACAGTATGTTATCAGCTGAGCACTTTGATCACTAATATCACTATCAAGCCTTGAAGCTGTTGATGCCATAAGGAAATTAGCAAGTCAGAGTCTGCATGGTGCTAATAAATTAGGTGTGTCATGTGACCTATGTTCTTTCCCTAAGAAAATCTTAAAGTCTCTGTTTTACTGTACATACTGCATGAGAGAATAGCTGCAGTGTGAGTTGCATTTCATACAGAGTTGATCATTCTGTGATGCTTGATATTCAGTCACATGTCATAGTTACACTGTTATATCACTCTCTTTTGGAGATCTCTTCTAATCCCTGAATGCTGCTCAGGCTCAGGACTTTGCTGCTGATGAGTGTTTCTCGAGTGTTGTGCTTTTCCATTGAAACAATACCATTTTTCCCTGATGATGTAACTTCCACATTTGGACCACTGGTTGGGGCCTGAGCGAGTACTGGCATTGTATTCCAGCAAGCCTCAGGATGTCCTGTTGGGGGTAGGGGTTGGACAGAAGAGGAGAGGAGATGTTAACGGCACAAGAGCTGTGTGTGATTTGAATGGTGGAGGCTACAGTAGCTGTTCTGGGGTTAATGAGAGGTTTTCAGGGATTCATGGAAATGGGGCCCTGTCCAACCACCTTTGGCAGGACCTTGCTGTGTTACAGAAGATTTTAGCATTGGAAATCAGTCCGTCTGTTTTTCCTTTTGCTGGATAGAAGAACCTATGAGTGGACCTCCCACAGACATGGAGCTTTGTTGGTGTTATGTTTAAGGCCATGGGACAGAAAAATTGCAAGTGCTGATCAGATATTATGATTAACGAGGCAATTTCTATTGAAGACAAAAAGAGGAGCAGCTTGTTTTGAGGTGGGTACTTGGTAGTTCTGCCTTTTGTATACATGGAAGGGGCTCCCTAGGAAGCATTCTTGTAATGTGTAGGCACTGGGAGTTGGTTGTTACTGTGTTATGTGTAAGATACAATGGCTAAAAGGACTGTATTACTTACTTATTTAAAAGAAAAATCAGAACGGATTCAACGTATTGTACGTTAACAAAAAGCTTTAAGTTGATTAAAACAATGGTAAACAAACTAACTGGTTGAGCTCAGCTTAAAGAGAACAACATAAGATGTTTGGCTTTCTATTTAAAATGTCTGCTGTGTGTCTTTGAACTCGAGAAATCTCCATTGTTCTAATGGAAAGGAAAGGCCGAGGAAATCATGGAGGCAGCAGTGACATCACTGATTTATTGCTGGCTGTTTGGTCTCATTTTGAGCATCTCTCCTAGTTTATTTTCTCTCTGCTCAGTCAGGACAGGAAGTTTATTGTGAGGACTGATTACAGCCGTATTTACGTCGGTGTTTTTTCTCCCCATTCTGTCCTCAGTCATCGCTGTGTTTAGACTTGCAGCAGGAAACTACTGCCTGACCAGATTACAGGCAAATACACACACATGCAGCCTTCGCTTATCTCCACTGATTTACCATAAAGTTGTTTTTGGATGCCTCAGAGGGACTTTTCAAATTTAAAACCTCTCCAAGATACAAAGTGAACACTTCCTCCAGCTCTCAGGCTTTTTTAGGAGTGCAGTATGAGTCAAAATTTTCATCTGACTCTGTGTTCGACATCGTTACAGGATGATGAATCATACAGAGGGATTGATGCCTTAAACGCAGGATGTAGTCAGCATGCAGGGGTCAGGGTTGCTCCCAAAACTTAACTCAGTTCTGCGTCATCCCACTTTGACAGGAGTGAACTTTAAGGAGGTGAACGAAGAGAACAAACAGAAGCTTTTCGGAGAGATCTACACTGCTATTGACACATTGGCATTCACATTTGGCAATGTGTAAGTATGATGTTATTACTGCTATCACTATGCCCTTTTTTGTCATTTTTGTTATTGCATTTAAGTAAGATTTGAAACATACCAGTGCAAGAACAGCAGAATGAAAAGTATACGAGGCACAGAATGGTAAATAAGAAGAAGCAAAGTAATTGAATAGTTAAAATGTTCTTTTAGGGACACTACACCAAAGTTTACATTAAACACTCATCATCAAATGTGTCTTATTGAGCCTTGAAGGGCTAACACTGAAATATAAACATGAGTATTAGCAGCATTAGAAGTACTGGTTTGGTTTATTTGACTAACATATTATGTTAAATAGTGTTGTCTAACCTTTGACTCTACAAATGTGGTGGTGTAGAGGAATAGAAATATATTGAGTAAAGTCATATTTACAGTTGTGTAATTTGCATATGATTTTTCCTTAGAGTGTCTGACTTCCTTATGGGAGATGTAGAGAATGGATCAGTGTTGGGGCTCCCCCTGACTAAAAGAAGCCGGGTAAGAAAACATTTTTAAAAATTCATTTATAGGTGCTCTCCCTGAACTGTGTTTGGCATATAGTATAGTATTCATAACTATTTTTGTGCATGGATTCATCATTCACCGTCCTGTTAACGGCAGGATGTGGTCTACAGTCTCTAAACTGTCAAGCAAAAAAAAAAAAAATGAAATGAAAAATTAGCCAGCAGCAGAGTTCAGGGGTGAATCGGGTACTTGCAGATTCCTGAAATGGCCTTTGTGAATGATGAATTGATGCTGTGCATTGTTGTTTTCCTGCTGCAGGTTTTAGAACTGCTGTACAGAGGAAGTCAAGGTTTTGATAAGCCTTGTTTAAGCTGTGCTCTAAGGAGAGAATTCACCTTCCTCTCCACCCGCTCTTGTAATTTTTTTAATTTTTTTTTAACATTTGTCTGTTTTTCAGTCTTTTGAGAACCTCTCTGTGGAATCTGGAGGATCCGGTCCTGAGAAAGATGATCCGCCGCCAGGTAAGACAGAAATCTAACACACAACTACTGTACTGTGCTGTGTGAAGTGTTTAAGGAAAAATAATCCTTGCATAAATCAATTTTAGAACAGAGCTGCTTATTTTTGTTCTGCCATGTCTGTGGGCTTATGCCACCTTAAACACGTATTAATTACTTGTAGCCTATCTGGTGTCAGCATTTCTTACCTTCATATGGTATTAGCCCACATCTCGAGCCACCAAGGTCAGTGTGGGCTTTTCCTGCTGACTCACTCACTGCTGATGTTGACAGCTAAACATGTATGTAGCATGTCTAGCATGTTGGATGTGGGTTGGCCAGCAGTCATGGTTAAGCCCATCTTTTACAACATCCCTGGTGGGATTCCCATCATTATCACAGGGCCATCTCCACCAGTCCGGGCCGAAGAGGTGGACAGGACGCTGCAGCGGCAGGACAGCGGTGTGGAGTCGGCGCTACTCTATGCTAAGGCGTGGTCCAAGTACACCAAAGAGCTGCTGGCATGGGTGGAGAAGCGCCTCAGCATGGGTGAGTTGGGACGCTGGTAGATTGTTGAGCATCTATGAGGATGGAGGAAGGCAGAATCTGTTCTTATAAATGTTTTGGACCCTGAGCTGTTTCCACTTATGCTCCATGCTGTCCTGCCCTGTTGTAAACATGGACAGTTTGCTTTTCAGCAAAGGGATGAACCTCAAAAGTCACACAGCTGACCAATCAGAAGAAAGAGACTTGTAGGAATGGGGTCCTTCAAACAAAGATATGTCTTATGTTTGATGCTATGGCATTCTCTTCTTTAAAATTACATCCATCTATGTCACAAAAAAGTAGTTTATTGTATGTACCCCTCAGATGTAATAATCATTCTTGTTCTCTCCCTGTTGTCCTAGCTTTAGTTCTCCTTGCTTTAGTTAAATATTAGCAGTTTTGAGCTTAGTGTGGCTCCAGGCATCACACAACGGCTAAAAATAAATGATTTTTAATCTGCTCATTATCTTGTAGCCACAGTGCTAATCTGGGGAATAATTAGGCGCCAGTTTCCTGGGAAATGTAGCTTATTGTCTGAGCTGGACTGAAAACAGTAAAGTCTTTTTTTCAAACTGAAGGTTGAGTTATTAATGAGACAGCTTTTGTTTGGTAGATTGGTTAATGAATGGTTTCAGTCAGAGAACTCAGTCAAGCTGTACAGTTCATTTATTATCCAGGTGTTTGCTTAACACATCTACTTTGGTTAATGCTTTACATGCTGATTTATTTTTATTGATTAGTATCTTGGCTCAAGACACAGCTTGTTTTTTTTTTAAAAAAACTTTATTTGTCCCATAATGGGAAGATGTGTTTTAAGTAAAAGTTCATACAACTTTGTTGCAGATATTGAGTGCGCCAAAAGTTATGCCAAAATGGCTGAAACTGCCAAGTCGCTTGCAAGTCAGCAGGTGAGTAGGTGTTGGAGCTGATTTCCGTTATATTCCAATTAGCTGTAAAGAGCTGACGTTAACACTTATCTCTTGTTTAAGGAGTTCATGCCTTTCCGTGAGATCTACATGACAGCTTTCAAACATGACATTGAATACAGCCAGCTGGTACTTCACACTGCAGCCGTACTCCAAAGCAACAAATTTATGCAGGTAATAAAGCTGCATTTCTGAAACGGGGCATGTCTGGGACATAAGAGGTCTGGCTGACTGTGTGTTTGATGGGGGTGTTGTGTGTTTCTTTGTAGCCTCTGCTGGCCAGAAAGAATGAGTTGGACAAACTGCGAAAAGAGGTCAAGGAGCAGTGGCAAAGAGAGCAAAAGAAAATGGTGAGTCGGCATCAGTGAAGGTTGCACTTTGAAGAGGGCCACACACACACAGAATGCAAACTGGACCACAAGATTCACTGACTGGGGAGCTCAGTCCAAGAATGCTCTTGAAGTGTCAAAGCCTGATATACACGTACAGACACATGCTTTGTGTTGTCATAAAGTCGTGAGGCTTGCCAGGACAGTCACATTGTGACACTAGTCTTATTTACTTCATGCCTTTTGTCTGTGAATGAACTTAACACGCGTTCCCCATCCAGCACGAAGCGGACAGCGCTCTGAAGAAGGCTCGGCTGCTGCAGGCTCAGCGGCAGGAGGAGTATGAGAAGGCCAAGGTATCCACCAGCCGTCTGGAGGAGGAGCAGACAGGAGGAGGAGGGGGAGCAGCAGCGGCCAAACAATTAGACAAGAGGCGCAGGCTGGAGGAGGAGGCCCTGCAGAAGGTACAGCACCTCCTCTGCTGTGACCCTTTTAAAGTTCTGTAGATGCTGAACTTGCTTGATTATTTAAGGTGCTAGAGGGTACCTTTGCTCTGCTTACTCAGTCCATCACATTTATTTGATCAGAGAACTTTTGTTTTTCCTTGTGTTGACAGGCTGAGGAGGCCAGGGAGCACTGCAAAGCTTGTCAAGTGGATGTCGGGGTGAAGAGAGTCGATCTGGCCAACACCAAGAGTGAAATTATCACTCAGATCAGGGAGATGGTCTCCCAGTGTGACCTCACCCTCAAGGCTGTGAGTCTTGAATTATACCAGTAACAAACTCCATCTGGGCAAACAAGAAGCCATAACATCAGTTGGTCCTTGTTTCAGGTGACCGTCAACTGGTTTCAGCTCCAGCAGGCCCAGGTTGTGTCTCTGCCTGTAAATCACCAGATTCTGTGTGAAAACGCCAAACTGTACGAGCCCGGCCAGCGCTACATCGACTTTGTCAGGAGCTTGCCTGCTGATGGACCACGCCTGGAGTCTCACTCGTTCGATTCGCCTGTCACACAAAACGCAGGGTGAGAAATCATGATATGGTATACAATCTCTGTGACTATGATCACAATCTGATAACAGCCTTTTTCTCATTATAGAGACACAGTTCATGAACCTCAGTGTAATATCACCTTTGAATTGAACTGAAACTGGAGGCCTTCTTTTGAAGGGGATGTGTTGATATTGAATGACGTCAGCCTTCTCACTTAACAAGTTTATGTTTACTGTGTCAGATGTAATCAGTGTTTATTGTGGCTCTCAAAGGGGCCACAATAAACAGTATCTTTTGATATTTGCGATATAAGTGTGTGTTTCAGTTTCTCCAACAAAACCTCCATCAGCAGTGGGAACAGAAATGCTTCTTTATAGATTTAAAGTGTAATGAAGTAGTTATATAGTAATACTCTTCAGAGGAATGC
This sequence comes from Parambassis ranga, assembly GCF_900634625.1. Classification (NCBI taxonomy): domain Eukaryota; kingdom Metazoa; phylum Chordata; class Actinopteri; family Ambassidae; genus Parambassis; species Parambassis ranga. Next base: position 8,326,090 of record NC_041040.1, on the reverse strand, counting down.
AGATCTCACTGGTGAGGGGTAGAGAGGGGGGGGGGGAGAGGGAGGGGGCTTGTTTTGAGAAAAAGTAAAACAATTGGGTTGGCCAGGTCTTCCTGCGGAAATGACTGTGGTCATGGGAGAGAAGAGTTGAGTCGGTGGGCTTACCATAAACCACTTTGATATACACAATGGGCATTCTATATGTTGGTGATTTTTAGCTAAAAGTTTTGGTTAAAAATAGTTTAGTTGACACAGGTTTGTGGTCTCTCTCTCTCTCACACACACACACACACACCAGACAGATGGAAATAAGAGAGTGCTTTGTTCTCACTTTAGTTTTCTCCCCTGACCACCGCCCACCTCCCCCCTCTCGACTCTGATCCCTCTGATCAAAAGAATTCAGCTTACAAGAGAGGAAATGAAACACACACACACAGCTGCACTCACATGCACCCGGAGCTTTAGTCTTGAAAAGGTTAAATATAGACCACTGACCTACTTATTGTATAGCGTGTCATACATTAGGATACTCTGGTTAACAATGGATGGCATCATTTGATGTGTAACAGCCATTCCCAAGCCTATCCAAGTCAATTAATCATCACTGGATTGTAAATAGCTGTCCTTTATCCTTTATAGTCTGATCTCATGATGTCATAATCACTTAGGAGTCTTTTCATTACTGCTAGAATATGCAAATGAAATACTACTTCCAGCTTTTCAGTTTTTCATCTGAATTTCTCATTTCCTCATTTGATTTTAAGATAAGGAGGTTTTAAAAATGTTTGTTCCCCTCTACTATTTTCCACCACAGGATGCTTTTTAACAAGCGCTCACTAAGCGGCAGCCACTCCTCCCACAGTAACCTGTCACAGGCATCTGTGACCTCTGACCTCCTCGGGGGAGACGATGCAGACAGTCCCATCAATGCCCAGCACCCCAAGATTGCAGAAAGACGCTCCAATGGTAGCAGTGACATCCAAGGTACTCTTTGTGTTAATATATAACCTACTTCATTTAGATATGAGCTGTTTCCACAGTACACAAATCTGAAATCAAAACAGGAATGAATGAATGAATGAAAACAGATGACAGGCTGTGCAAAATGTTTAGAATAACATGTGGAAAAAAAGAAGGTTTAAACTGAACAGCACTCAACTGAGTACATAGATGAGGCCCATTTAGTTGAATAGACAGCTGTTGTATGCATCATATGTAAGGCCTTCACATAGGTAGTTTTATTTCTGGTGCCCTTCCTGCTATGCCATTTCTCACATTCTCTCTTTTTTCATCCAGCACTTCGGATTCAGGGCCCGTTTCGTCCATGGGCCTCTGCCAGTCAGGGTGGAGGGATGTGCAGTGACTCAGAAAGTGCTGGAGGGAGCAGCGAGTCCCGGTCCATGGACTCCCCCACTGCAAGCCCAGGTAGGGCCGTGAAGATGCTCCACACAACTCGGATAATTCTCACACACAACTTCCATCAAAGCAAACTTTGCTCGTTGAGCTATCACACAAATAAAAACACACTTACTTCCTGTGAGGCTTTGATGTTTGCTGTTTAGCTTTAAAAGGTTTCCTGGCCTTCACTACTTGCACAGCATCACATACATAGAGACACCACACAGTGAGAAGTTCTCTTCTCATGTCATCCCTGTGTTAGCTTGTGATTTCTCACTCACATGTTTTGCTTGTGTATATTTGGATACTTAATAGTTATGTTCCCTTTAAACCATTTACTGAATGACACATTAAGAACTTTTTTATTTGATTTGATTTTATCTTAAATTAAACTCAAGAATGTCCTTTACATTTCCTAGTTGCACAGTAAGATCAGGGCAGTCTGTGGCTGGTGGAGGATGGTAGGTTGTTAGTACACCATTAGCATGACATTAAGTGATCATGGTATTTCCAGCTAAGCTGAGCTATCTGCTGTCTTTTCTAGCAACCCCACTGAGTGTAAAATGATCTAGGAGTTTATCCCTGATTAGCTTCTTTATGTAGCTCATTAGAACATCAACATCATGAAAAACGGGCCTATTGGTAGCCATTGATCAGTCAATGTAGGTGAGACTCAACCATTATCACCTACTGGTGGTTAAAACAGGAAGTTAACCACACCTTTTCCACATGCAGCATTAAATTCAGTGGATTGCCACTGTAGTTTTCATTCACACCACTCTAATGTGGAGCAGAAGAGAGAGAAACCAAAAGATAGAGGCTTGGTATGACTGTGGAGATGTGGACTTACTGGTGTATCCTGCCTATGTACTGTTCAGGAGACTTCAAGAGAAGATTACCCAGAACCCCCTCCACTGGCACCATGTCGTCTGCTGATGACCTGGATGAGAGAGAGCCTCCCTCCCCCTCTGATAATGGTGAGTGAGATTTTGTTCTGTCTGTGTTCTGCAGATTCTTCTTATTGTTGTTATTATTATTTATCATTGGCTCCCTCCGCTCTGCAGGTTTAAATGACATTGTGATTGAGACAGCCAGCTCCCCAGGACCCTTCAGAAACACTCAGATGTCCAGAGCAGCTCAAACCCACAAGCTAAGGAAGCTTCGAGCTCCCTCCAAGTGCCGCGAGTGCGATAGCCTGGTGGTGTTTCACGGAGCAGAGTGTGAGGAGGTAACCTTGGATTCTTTTCTCTTTTTAAAAAGAACAAAGCGCCATCCAACCATGATGCTTTAGTAAAACAGTCATTCAGATGTTTGCAAGCTCTAGATGTTCACTGCCAACATTTCACAACAGCTTCTTTATCTCTCATGCGACTAAAAATCAAACAAAAACAAAAGTGAAAAGCCACCTCTCCCCTCATCAAAATGTTTGAATAAGGGAATAAAGGGCAAAGTTTAAAATGGCCACAAGCTCTCCGCAGAGACTGAATCCACCAACTGGTCTCAGCCGGGGAACAGCCAGTGGAAACTGAAGACCTTTTGTTCGTCTTCTGAGGAGTCCTTTCTATCAACCCCTCTACTGTTGACTTTAGATCAAGTTTCTGTCCATGTTTATTAAATACACAGAATAAGACAATAGCAAAGGGGTTACTGGAAAAAATACATTTTTAAAATGAGTTATGCAACGCTGGTGGACATATTGACAGGAAAGTGACATACAAATGCGACTGACTGTGGCGAGCTGGAATCGTTTCATGGTGTTGAATTGAGGGGTCACTTCTCAGGGTTGTTCATAAGAAAGACTACTCTGTGAGCATGTGTTTTGGTGCCCACTCTAAAAAATGTGAACCAGCTAGGGATAATAGTTTTAATGACTCCTGATGTGGACCATAATAGTGTCTTTTTCACAGAAAAATGCTAAAATATGCAATTTTTACTTCACTTGATGCTTCTGCAACAATATAAATGTTGTATCTTATCTGTTGTATTTGAAATGTTTTTACATCTATGTCCCTTTCATAACTGCAACATGTGTGGATTTGCAGTGTTCACTGGCCTGTCATAAGAAGTGCCTGGAAACCCTGGCCATCCAGTGTGGCCATAAGAAGCTCCAGGGCAAGCTCCACCTGTTTGGCATTGACTTCATTCAGGCAGCTAAGAACAGCCAGGACGGCATACCGTTCATCATAAGGAAGTGCACATCAGAAATCGAGAACAGAGCGCTCAACATCAAGGTACCTTTAATCAAAAAGACTGAATTACTATGGAGAGTTAAAAAGTAATTTTGAAAAAAAAAATACACACAGTAGTCTGGTGGGTCCGGTTAATATTCTGCAGCTTTTGCCCAGTTTCTCCATGGTGATTGAGAAAAATGCATCTAATTTTCCTGCATGTGAATGCATTTTGTTTTTGTGCTCTGAAGGGAATCTACCGCGTGAATGGTGCCAAGTCTCGGGTAGAGAAGCTGTGCCAGGCATTTGAGAATGGGAAGGACCTGGTGGAGCTCTCAGATCTTTATCCTCACGACATTAGCAACGTACTCAAGCTCTACCTGAGACAGGTTGGTCGGTTTGAACTGTATTATGTCGTCAGTTACTGGTTATAAGTGGTATAACAAAGTAATATTGGTATCAATGCAGTGGTGTTTATTTGTCTGTGTTTATTTTTGGCATGTGTTTCCCGCCTCTTGTCTCCTAAGTGCTTATCTCCATTCTAATTTTGTACCACTTGTGTTTTTCTGTACATATTTGGCTTCTCTGTTTATAATTAACTTCCTTTCATTTGTTTTTCTAATTCATTTTTTCCTCCAAACTTTCCAGCTTCCAGAGCCGCTCATCCTGTTCCGTTATTATAACGACTTCATTGGTCTGGCCAAGGAAAGCCAGAGTATCATTGTGGAGGAATTAGAGGCGCTGCGGCTCAGTCCCACCCCTGTGACCCCTGCCCAAGTCAGCGTGGATCTGAACCGAGTTCTATTCAAGATCAAAGATCTGCTTAGACATCTGCCACCAGCTCATTATAAGACACTGCAGTTCCTCATAGAGCATCTTCACCGGTAGGAACGCTAGCACCAATCATGGGCTTTCATACATACAATAAGAAGAGACTCAGTAGCATAATGTGATCTCTCCTTCCTTCTTCCTTCCTCTGTCCAGGGTGACAGAACAATCAGACGAGAACAAGATGACAGCCAGCAATCTGGGTATCATCTTTGGTCCAACACTGATCAAGCCAAGGCAGGCAGATGCTGAGGTTTCCCTTTCGTCTCTAGTGGACTACCCCTATCAGGCACTCATTGTGGAGCTCCTGATCAGACACTACCAGATGGTCTTTGACACCCCCCTCAGTCCTCTGAGTGGCACCTCACCAACAGATATGGATGCACAACCCCGTCCTGATTCCCGCTTTACCCAACAGGAGAAGGAGCAGCAGCTGAGCAGGCACTCAAAGTCACTGGGTGACATTAAGGAGGTAATTAGCACTTTGTATAATTTGAAGAGATGGTTAGCACTGTTTCTTTGAGTAAAAACAGTGAATAGCCACCACCACCATTCCAAACCCTAGTCAGCTCTTGCATTACATGGTAGTTGAAGTTCTGTTTTCTGATGCTATTTTTTTATATCTTGCCTTTACAGACGAGCTCTAAGGTTTATAAGAGACATTCCTCCATAATTCCTTCTTCGCACTTATTGGCTGAGGTTGAGGAGACCATGCCGGGCCTCGATGGAAGTGGCTTTGAACCTGGTCAGTATTTCTAAATTAAAGGCACCATTATTAGTCCCATAAATGCCCAGGTTTAAGTCTCAGGTGTTAATGTTTTAATCTCTCTCTTTAAAGCTGATGAAGTCGATTCAGAGACCCTCAATGGAGTTTTGTCATCAAGTGTCCCCGAGGTTCCGAAAGCTGGAGAAAGAGGCCTTTGTCGATCTCAGCACGTCACGGTTGCCAGAGTCCAGCTTCGCCACCCTCGTAACAAACTCTCCTCCCGGCCAGTTAGCATGCCAGCCGAAAGGATACACAGCCAAGGCCAAATAGACGAGAACAACACCAGGAACAGCGCTGACCAAGATGACAGGAAGGGAGGCAGTTGTGATCAGTCCATCGAAGAGGTGGATGAGACTGAGAATACTAAATTGCGAGCGGGCACGCATTACCGGAGTACATTTATTGACACCCAGACGTTACGGAGAACTTGGGACAAACAGTACAAGCATGATGCTGCTTCCAGAACTGTCAGAATTATGGCCAGTTCGACCACAGAGAGTCCAGCAACAGATGCCAACAACTTATCGGTCTCTGTGCCATCATCCGCCTCCTTTGGAAGTACAGGGAGCACCATCAGCACCATCTACCCCAACAGACCTTACACAGTCGCAGTGCGGCCAAGCAGGACTTTAAGAAGGGAGGACAATGTAACCAAGTACAACCCCATTGCAACCGTTTTTAGGGCACCCAGGACTCTTCAGCCTCCCCCTGGAACCTTCTACAAACCCCCTTCAGGGAGCAAAGCTAAAGTGCTGCAGAACTGTGTGTCGGCTCACAGTGCTGAGGAGGAAGATGACGACGATGACGAGGAAGAGGAAGAGGAGGAGGAGGAGGAACTGGGGCTTGAAATAGAGGTGTCTGTAGATGAGCCCCTTGAGGAGGACATTGAGGTGGAGCATGCGGCCATGTCTCAGTCTCCCAGCTCGAGCCCAGAGGAGATGGGCCAAAATCAGGCCAAACCAGTGTACCAGAGACTAAGGCCCAGGCGCCTCCAAGAGGTCGAGCACAGAGAGGCTCATTTTGTGTAATCCACTAAAAGGCTGGTCGACTGTGAACATTGTGCCGTATGAGAAGGAAACTCTGACTCTGCAAAGAAAATGACCGGAGATATGAGTACAGGCACTGTGTGTAGAATTGTTGTACTACAATATTATTGGTCCTTTGGTCCTCAAAAGAGAAACATGATGCACTTAAAATGCTGTTTATCATGAGTCACAAATCTTTCATTTACCACTCAGTACACCACTCTGGCAACCACTCAGAATATTTATAATGTTTTTTTTGTAAACTGTGCAATTACATTTTTTTGTTTGAATGTTTTGTATTAAAATCTTACAGGTTCATTATCTATATATGTTTAAATACCAAAAACTATGTTTGAATCAATACAATAGTGCATGCAGCCACAACATTCACAAAAAGAAAAAAATGGTGCACTTACCTGACATCATTGTCCTCGTTGGAGTTGTTATACCTGCTGTAAGTGTTCTTAAACTGTTACACATAGGTTATAATTAATCATTTTGCTAATAACATGTGTATAAAGCGTTGATATTTGTTACAGGCTGTACTGGATCGCTATGAAGCATCAGTTGCAAAGGGTATCCAGTGCATCCACTTGTTTTTACACTTTTGAACTTGGATGGTGTCAACTTGTTTGAAAAGCTTTTATGATATGCCACAGAATTCTGTCATGGCATTATTCATTTTAAATTGACATATAATTTTTTAATAACCAAAGCTGATTTTTTTTTTCTTTTTTTTTTTTTACATCTTAAGTAGTCTTATCCATAACCTAAACCTTACAGCTTCTGTGTAAGTATTAGGAAGTGCATCATTTATTTAAATGGTATCTGTTTTTCACAGTTGTGTACAAGGTTGACAGAATGTTGAAAAGTTCAGTGTAAGAAAACAGGTACATGAAAACAAACACCCTTTTGTAACTTATTAAAAATATACCTGACAACTTTCAACCGTCCCATCTGCTGTTGTTTTGTCAAAAGTTCACAATTTCTGTTATGTTAATGTGTGACTGATCCAAACAGCTAAATTGGGTTCAATTATATCCTTTAAATAAGGAGGGATTATAACCATGGTAGGATTATACAGTATAATGAAGGCGGGGTCATGTAGGCCTGTACAAACTGGACGAGAGGGAAGTGTTAGCAGTCTCCCAGCACTGTGAAAGGAGATTAAATCAATCTGCTTAACTATTCACGAGGTCTCTAAACAAGCTGTGTTAGCAGCCGCGGGAACACAAGGGAGAATATGTGGTGTTATGCTTTATTTATTGGGTATCGATCTACAGGGAGAGTGTTCCTCTGAGGTAAGTGAGAAGTTAGGCAATATGTTTTATAGTGTAGTCATTGTATATGTGATCTATAAGGGGGAGCCATAAAATCCAAAAAAATGTTGTTACTGACGTAGATGAGTTCATGTTGTATATACCCATGGAATGTGTACCATGTCGTGTTTTTTGGTGGTGATATTAACCATGAATAGTAGTGACAGCACACACAGACTGGAGAGGTCTATTATTGTTACACTGGCCATGTGAAGCACCGTGAGCTCATTAACCTCATTATGGAGCTATTCCTGAAGATGACTAATCCACAAAATTCAGAGTAACCAAACTTCAATGATCTTCTATTGTGTATTTGTGTTTGATGACCCGCGATATGTGGACTGGTTGAATACAGGCTTGTTGGCTGCAGCCAGCCCCTGCGGGGGTTAAAAAGGAGGCGCCATGGGGGCAGGACGACAGGTCAGGCTCCTGCTGTGGAAGAACTGGACCATCCGCAGGAGGCAGAGGGTAAACTCCTCTCATCCATCCATACATGCTATCCTGGTTCCTAGTATACAATTGAAAAAAATGCTTTTTTGGAGTGTTATTCTTTGCAGACGATACCAAATTATTTACTTAACCTTAGAGAGAGAGAGAGAAAAAAGTTTGCAACTGTGTTTTTTGTGACCAAAAAAGTCAAATAAACACATGACTAAACTAAACATATTGGTTTAAACAGTACAATATGTAGTCATGTTTCTGTATTGTTCTGATAAACAGCTTTGAGATTGAGCTACTTTCACTATGATGAGCTGTGCTACTGACTTAGTTATTTAAGTCTTACTACAGCTCTGTCAGTACCAAATGAGCTAAAACAAAGATGCAAATTTAATTAACATTAGAATACAGGATAGGGTTAGACTGTAGCTTCTAGCCAAACACAATAACATAGGTAAGAGTCTCACTGCACCTGCTTGCCTTTCTCGTGTCTTGTTTTGTGCAGATGAATACATACCTTAAGCATTGTGTGTGTGGAGTATAGCTACATAACATACAGCAAAGTCAGTTCAACTGAGAGCTGTAGACTGTACCAGGCACAATAAAGCTGGATTTTGTATTGTTAATCAGACTAGATGCCATATTATTCCACTAGACCATCTAGTGGTGCAAAGTGGGATTACACACAGCTAGCCTGTTAGCATGCTGACCTCCGTAGATATCCCTTCACATAGAGGTCTGAAGAATTAAGGCATTGCTGTTACCTCTTCACATATGAGATTTCAAGCTTGATTCTAAACATCATTTCTTTGGTGAACATCTGTTGACGAACTATCACCGACTGCTCCTGTTGTGTGTGTTTTAACCCAGGTTCGCTTCTTCATGGAGATCATGTGGCCTGTTATGCTCTTCATGGGACTGGTGTGGCTGAGAAGAGTGAATCCACTTTACCGTCAGCATGAATGTGAGTAAAAATACCACATATACAAACAGCAGTCAAAGACTTCAGCTAAAAGTATCTCATTCATGGCAGGCCACTTCCCCAACAAGGCCATGCCCTCATCCGGGGTCCTGCCATGGATCCAGGGGATCTTCTGTAATGCCAACAACCCTTGTTTCCAACACCCCACCCGTGGTGAATCTCCCGGTCTGGTGTCCAACTACAACAACTCCATGTAAGCAAGCAGAACATGATCCTTTTAATCCAAATGTGTTGCATATCTATTAAAAACTACTTGCTCAAAGTTGAAGGAATAGAAGCATAATTCTTTCTGTGTGTCTTCTGTATTGACTTTGCTCCTCAGATTGGCTCGGCTGTATTCGGATGCCGAAGAGTTTTTCTTTAGGGATCCGGAGCTTCTGCAGTTTGGTCGCTTGTGGCGGCAATTAAATTCAATGAGTAACTTCATGGACACTCTGCGCACCCATCCTGAACAGGTCTCAGGTCAGTGCTCACAACCTATCACATAGGTTCCAGAGGAGCAGGTAATGTAAGCTGCTGATGTTAGAGTGTTATTCATTTGGTGTGAAAGCAGTTCATTGTCCATCAGATCTCGTGGGACTCCATGCTAACTCTGCTGATGTGTATGTGTAATGTATATTGTACAGTCACCGTGTTTCCCTGCTAGCAAAATAAACCTTTATGATGGGAGTGGAATGCAGCTGAGAGCATTCCAGCCTGTGAATGATTATGTCTGGCTGCTGGAGAAATATGTAGATGGACTGACAGAGATACAGAGCCACATTCCGCTCAAGTTCCTGTGAGCCCCGGGAAAGAAAACCGCATCACGCTGAGAACTTATGAGTACTTTAATTCATGACCGCTCATATTAAACTGAAAATGGTTGGAGCTAATGTTGACATTCGGCGTGTGAGGCAGTGTGAATCGGTAGAGCTAGTCCTTATGTGCCCCAAGGCATGAAGACAAAGACATGATGCCTTCTTGGACAGTGCTAAACTTCTACTGCTAACACAACAAAAACATTTGGCAATTACAAAACTGGGATCTGTACTGTTGTCACATTTGTTACACTTCCTTTCTTAGTGTTTCATTTTTGATGTTTTCAGTGCACATATCCCGAGGCAAGTCTAACCAGTATGTGGATAGCAGCCAAAACAGCACTTTGCCCTGCAAAACGAACTTTATTCAAGCAGAGACAGGCCGCAGGACGCCACTGAGAATCATCATTTGTCCAACTTTTCCGGTTTATCCACTCTCCAGTTCATTACTTTTTTTTATTGTATCTCCTTGCAGGCAGAGGAGTAAAAGTGGAGTCTATCCTAAAGGATGATGAGATCCTGACGTCATACCTGCTGAGAGACATTCCTCTGACTGAGTCTGTGGTGTATCATCTAGTTAATGCCCAAATCAGGCCTGAACAGGTACATGAACACTCACACACATGCATGAACATGCACGTATTCAACGGAATTCAGTACGTTAAAGAAAGTAAAACATCTGAACTGTAGGGCAGAATCCATTGTAATACAGAGACATATGAATCTGTATATCTTCATGTTTGACATCACCCTAATCCATTTCTTGTCCTCTTGTCTTTTAAGTTTGCTTTTGGGGTCCCAGACTTGCATTTAAAGGACATCGCCTGCAACCTGAACTTGCTGGAGAGATTTCTCGTTTTCCCTAGCCGCAGAGGCCTCTACGCTGTCCGCAACGCCATGTGCAGCCTCACAGCACAGCGGCTGCAAATCATCGAGGACAAGTTCTACGCCAACGTCGACTTCTTTAAAGTGTTCCGGCTGGTCAGTGTTGCTCTGTTCTTGGATTTCTAGGGCTCAGTGTAAATAGATTGAAATGTCTGTGAGCATCATTGTCCTGGGGGGGCAGTGTGCCCCACATTTACACTATATCCTTGCCAGTAAAATAACCAGTAATGAGCCTTATTATTTATAGAAAGATGATCATATCACAGTTTGACAGTTATCTGGGTGGTTAGGAGTAATGTAGAATTGGACACATTCCATTTGGGTTTTGGCCATCTTTATTAGCTCATTTGCAAAGATCCTCCATGGCTACATGAGAGAGGACGGAGCCAAGCGTTAGCTGGATGACTTGAGCTGTTAAGCTGGCATAGTGCAGTATAGCACTTGGCAGGATGTAGCATTTGTAAAATAGATATCAAAAAGATGTCATAATGTGTTCACCACAGCTTGTGTCTGATTAATGCATTCAGTTTTTTTCATAATTGAGCCAATTTCGAGGCGGATCCAGAGATTTACCAGAAATGTTTAACCATGGATAAGAATTAGCTCCACCACTTCCAACCAGACACACACACACAATTATTGAAGTGGAATCACCTTCCCCAGGTCTGCAAGGAAAGGACAGACTCCATGTTCTAGGGGTGCAAAGAGAGCAGTGTCCACTATTCTGATCTCTTCAAGTCAAATAGGAGTCACCAGTGTGACAGTGACTATGAGGAAGTCATTGATGCAGCGGAAGTCCAAAACACAGATTTTTCCAAAGAAGGGGTCCGTATGCTCCACGACTGCTCGTCTTTCTGATGTGTTAGATTTTCAGAGAATTCTTCCATCTTAGGCCATGCAGGTTATAGTTATTTATGTGCCGCTATCACATCCAGATGAAATGTTAACAAGCTCTCACAAGCCTTTAATTTGACAGCATGTTTAAAGTTGGTAGATAAACAGCTGTTAGCCGGGCCCTGACTCTCAGGGTAGGACAAATATTTCTCAGGGAAATTTAGTGCAAAGTAAACAGAGCATCTTTGTGCAGTAATATGTATACAGCTTAACATGTTGCTCACATTATTAGGTGTTTTTCTTTTCATAATAATTCATCTTATGAAACTCCATTTATTCAGCCGTACAGTAGTAATGATATTCAGAGTGCGCTGCGGCTCTGCCGGCGTGCTTCAAATAGACCAAGCAGACTTGTCCTCCGTCTGTAATTAGCTTAGTGTAGAGACACTGCTCACTTCAGTAATCAGTGTGTGCTGAGAGTAAACACAAGCCACAATGAGACAGACGACAACAACGGCTGCCCTCGGCCTCATCTCCATCCAGGCGCAATCACATGCGACCGGGCCAAGTGTGCTTATGTGCACTCTTGTGTTAGGACTCAGCGTGAGCCTCTTCCTGTATTTGTAAACCAGCCACACATGTCAGAAGGGATGCTTATAAGTTGCAGGGATGACATTTAGGAGATACTTCACATTTTGTAGTCATGTGTCATGCCCTGTCTTTACCCTAACCCTTAAAGGAAGGCAGCCATTTTGAACTTACACCATTTTCAAACAGATTGTGCTGCGTGCTGCAACTTTAGCTTTGTTTTGTGCAATCTAATGATCTCTGTGATGCACAAGGACTTTTCATTTTACTCAAATTACACACACACAAACACACACACCAGCTCGCTCAGCCACAAGAGCTGCATCGAGATAGGAAGAAGGAGGAAGGATGTTCCCACTGGCAGGTCTGTGTCTTGGCCTCGTGCTGCTTCCTGAATCTTTAGCCCATTGTGTTGTGAGTTTTCTGGAAGCTCTCTGGCCAAACAAGCTGAAAAGATAAAGGAAAAACTGTAATGACAACAGCAGCAGCTGTCAAAAAGTTGAAATTCACTCTTATTTTCATTTGTGGGTTTATTTAGCTTCCTCTTGTTCTGGACAATCACTCTGAAGGCATTGACATTCACTTCTGGGTACGTGTTGTCTCGGACGCGTCGGACAAACTGCAAGAGGTAAGACCCGGCCAGTTCAGCCCCAGTAGCTGTAGCCATTCAAAAGTTCAGCGCTTGCTATTTTTAGACATCAGGAAACAGTTGCTTCCTCTTGCCTGGTGTTTTTACGCAAACACCGAAGGGGGGAAATATCATTTTAGTGCGTATATGGAAGGCTAAATCCAGAACAAGCCCATTTAACATAAAAACACATACATCATCATTATGGGACAGAAAACACAGAGGCTGAAGGAACAGGTGAAGTCGAGATAATAAGGAGTGATTAATTTATCTGTTCATGTGTGTCTTTCTTTTGCCAACATTAATTTTAAGCACATTCCTACCTTACATTACCCCTGTCAGTGTTGACGTGTTATAAAAAGGCATGTCAACGTGTCCATACCTGTAATTTAAACATTGATTCAAGGTGGCTGAGTGGAAATATTGTCATGTTTGTTGTGGATGTTTCCATGGGACATTCATCATAGCTGACAGTCTGGCATCCTGTTGGCGAGACATAGACAGTGTGTGGCTGTAGTGGAAGATGGAAAGCAACTCAGTTATTCCATTTCTTTTGAATTAAAACAGAGAAGATGGTATAAACACCATGTGTTCAGGATACTGGAACCAAAATGACCTGATTGATGTGAATTAAGACTCATATATCACCTTATTTGTGCATGTTGAATTTATACAATCCAGGACATATATTCAAGATCTGTCATATTTTGTATGCTGGGTTGTGAGATGGCTGGACACACAGGCTCTCCAAGTGTTTTTCCTACTATAAATTCACAAGGTTTATTTATACCATTAATTTTCCCCTAGCATGTAAACATTTAATTTCCTTCATGATTTATAGGAGTTCTAACAGGTCAGGGTTCAGGTACTGATGCCTTTTATGCCTTTTATGCAACCACACATTGAAACCTTTCATTAAAAACAAACTGTTTCTTCTTTAGTTGCTGAAAAGGAGCAGCACCAGGGAGTTAATTCAGGTCCTGAGTCCTCTCTTCCAAGACAATGTGTCCTTCAGGGAGGTGATGGCTGCTGCCTCCAGCCTGGTGTGTGGATACACTGAGGGAGCTTTCTCCCGTGTCACCTCCTTCAACTGGTATGAGGACAATAACTACAAGGCCTTCCTGGGTATCAACAGCGGCTGGGCACAGGGTCACTACACACATGACAACAGCACCAGTGAGTATTGTAGTAATTAGACCAAAGCAAATGCACTGGTTTTGAGACTGCAGCAAGAATGAACAAGAGGCACCTTAAAGTAGAAGAAGATGAGGCAATTTGAACTTGTCCTGCACTGTTCACCTGATCTGGGGTCCTCAAGACCTTTAGTCATTCGACTGTTACACAACACGTCATTTTTCCCTCCAGCTCCTTTCTGCAATGATCTGATGAAGGAACTGGAGTCCAACCCTGCCACCAAGATTGTTTGGAACTCTGTCAAGCCCATGCTGATGGGACGGATCCTCTACGCCCCTGACTCTCCAGCCGTCAGGCAGATCATACGAAACGTAAGCAGCACTCACTCCATGGAGGAGTACGGTATGGGATGGTTGTGATGGTCACCGCACAGTCAGTCAGTCATATTTGGGGACAATGGATTAACTGTGCAGTATTTCATTAAACACGAGACATTAAATGCAGATCACAGATGACCCCCTTCATGTCCTCTCTGTGACATGCATTCACTTTGCAGCAGGCACCTCCTCTGCTAGTGAACAATACATTTTCCTCTTAAAAGGGGATCAGCTTTCCTCATGTCATGTCCGACCCTTTGTATCTAGATGTAGATACGTGTTGGTCCAAGCCCTTTAAGGGGGGGCAGCAGTCATGGATGGCTTGGTAGCTATAGAAGAACACAGGCTGATCGGCTGTGGTGACTACCACACAGTCCACTGGCGCCATGGCTTTTTTAGTGTTATGTAAGCACCAGAGTCCTCACTTGTGTTTCCCCTTTCCTGACCTTTAATGACCTCTTTGTTTTCCTCTTCCCTCAAGATTGGGATCTTAATTGCACTAAGAAAGTAATGACCAAGGGGTTAATCCATTACTTTGCCTTAATAGGCTCTTTGAAGCTTGTTGTTAAGCTTCTTGTTGCTCATGTCATCCATCACCGTATTTCACAAGACACTAAAAACCACGAAACATGCACTTAAATGTATGTTGTTACAGTTTATATGACAGGTGCTGTCATATAAAATGTTTTTTTCTGCGGTTGTGAAGTGCACTCAGGTCATCATTGGTCTATGATGGAACTTCACAGTTAAAAGTTTTCTGGTGTCTTACACTCCTTTGATGCCACGATGAAATACAGCTACTGTAGTTCTCTTATATAATTGGTGCAACAGCAGCAGACGTTACCTGGAAGCTGGCGAGGAAACACATGGTGATGCATCTGGGTTGTGTGCCAGGTTTTCATTTAGTTTGCTTGTGCAACAGAGGGATTGCTTTGTTGCAGGATTCAGTCCTGTGTTTGTATACAAATGCAAAACAGAGAACAGACTGTATCTTAGTCTCCTCCTCAGTCTGGCTACCAGATCTTTCAGCTGCTCCCACAGAAGAAATCACCTCCAGGAATCCCCCCCTGTCCCCCTCTCCATCTCCTCTGCCTGCCTCATGGAATGAGGAAGCACTCACTTGTGGGAACCTGACTGGGATTCACTGGGCAGCCTGAATGCATTCAGCCAGTTGTCACCAACAGCCTCTATTGTCACCCTTGCTCCATTGTCCCCATTGTCACCCAAAATCAGACACACACAAGAGGAAGGCGTTTAATTGGGTGTACTCTTGAGTGCTTTTATCCCCCACTGCACATGACTGAATACTTAAATAGCCAGCGCTGGGTATGTGCCACACACACAAAGCACTGTACCCCTGTACACATACACACACACAAAAAAAACACACACACACAACACATCCAGGGTTTTAATGATAAGCGTGCAGTAAATATTTGACGATTTGGCAGAGGGTGCTTTTGTTGCACAGTTGCTGGTTATCTGTACAGACCCCGCGGGAATTCTTTGTGTGAGAATGTGTGTGTTGTGTTTGCAAAGCCTGCTTTCACAGAGAGTTAAATGTGGGAATGGTATGTAGCAGGCGATCTGTGACAGTGTGAGTCTGAATGTTGTGTACACATACCCCCCCCCCCCAACAATTTCTGTTCATACCTGCATAATCTCTTATTTTTTTCACCTTGATCTGGAAATTTGTGAGGAAAGTTATGTTTTGTCTTTAGCAGCATTGACTGACACACATCTGTCACGTAGGCTAACGCTACATTTGAGGAGCTGGAGAGGCTGAGGATGATGGGGAAGGCTTGGGAGGAAGTGGCTCCTCAGATTTGGGCTTTTTTCCAAGATGGAATCCAAGTCAAGATGATCCGGGTAGGACAACAAAAGAGTGAAAATAGCATCCATGTTTTTTTGTTTTTTTTTTCTAAAAAATTACACCCACCCTTACTCCAATTGTTGTGTGTCAGCTACATATGATTTCAATCTACCTTCTTGTTGCCATTCAGCTGATATCCAATGCCCGACAGTTCTTTCTTTCAAAGACTGATGATTAATGATGTTGTTGTTATTTTATCCTGTTTTTTTCCTCACTAATTTTTCAGATTTTTCAGGAATTTCCTGCTTGAATGTAGCAGCTTATCTTACCAAAATACAGCATAGCTTTCCCTTTTCAATTTGTCCCTTTCTTTGTCATGATGTCCACCTAGAAAAGCCCAGTTTGTTTGTCTTTATATTCCTATTTTTCTACTCTTCTTAGTTTAAATTTTTCATCTTTTCATCTTTTTTGTTTCAGGACACCATCCACAATCCATCTGTAATGGATTTCATTGACAGGAGTCTAGAGATGGCGCCATTCTCCTCCAAACACATCCTCAACTTCCTGCACAACGGACCACCAGAGGATCGTCAAGACGACATGCCTGATTTTGACTGGCGAGACATATTTAACCTCACTGACCGCGTCATTCGGATGCTCAACCAATACGGGGATGTGAGTTGGCATTGCTGAAAGACTTTCCTTCCTGCTGTAGTACCTGGGAATTATACTGACTAGTCAAAGAGGGGCGCCACTTTTCCAGATGAATATAAACGTTTTGGACTTTGACAGAAAGAATGCGGGTTGTTTTGCTCTTTCATTTCACCTGGCCTATTCATGAAGTAATCCAATTAAGCACACGTCCTGTCACTTGTTGATTTCAATACTGTGGTTACCTAACAAAAATGTGCTCAGCACCACTCTCTAAGTGATGTGAGCAGTTCAGATAAACTGTCTGTAATTTGTCCCTCTGTCCAGAGATAATGGAAATCCACCCAGGTGGGCATGTGCCAGCTCTACAAACGAGCTGTCTCTGAGTCTTTTTTGTTTAGCCCTGATGGAGTTGAGGCTTTAAGCAAAAACAAAACATCGCATACCATCTCTTGTGAGGGCCCTCCGCCACATTTGAGTGGGCCAATGCATTTGAAACAAAGTTGAAATTGCCCCTTTTCCTTCAGAGGCTAATCGGTATGAGAGGCCTATCGCAATAGCATTGTTTACGCAGGGGGGTACCTGGGGGCATGGCCGTGTAGATGGTTGGTGCACTTTGTTTTTGTCCAAGCTGAAGCTTACAGCACTTGAGTGTGACAGAGAGAGTGGGAACGATTGAGGCCGATTAGACACAGCTGTCACTCTATCCACCGTCCTTTATAAAGAGGCAACAATGACGGTGGGCTTGATGGCCGACTGCCTCACGTTGGTGGCATGCATGCATATCACAGCAGCTAAAGGGGCTGCAGTGCTAGAAGATGAATGCTTGAGTTAAATGATGAGGGGGGGGGTCTTTAAGATTGAGGTAAATTGTTGAACTTCTGCATTGTGTTGGTAAATGCATATGAGCATGTATTTTGGATGCACAGCACATCCGTGTGTGTATGTGTGTTTTGGGTCAGGGATAGAAAGCTGTTTTTGGACGGATCGAGGAATTCCTGATTAGCCTAAAGTGAATGGCTACATCAGACACACTTTTCAGGAAAAAGACAACCAACACAAATGTGTGAGGATAATGCCAGCACTGGTTACTCAGGGCAGGCAGGAGACAGTTTACCATGACATTTTTGTGAGAGTCCTGAATACCTTGGCATTACAGTTGAACCTGTTTTTAGCTAAATGTTAACATTAATATTTAGCTTGGAGAACCACCTTTAAAAATATGAATTGCTGGATGTCATTTAAATGAATTTGGAGTTTATATTTAGGGTTTATCTTGTTGCACTACATTTAAATCTGTCTATTTATGTACGTCTGTCTCTGTTGTCGACCTCTGCTCTTCCAGTGTGTGATCCTAGATAAATTCACGCCTCTGCCCGACGAAGATGCTCTTACCCATCGGGCCTTGAACCTGCTGGAGGACAGCAAGTTCTGGGCCGGCCTTGTCTTTGTAAACATGTACTCCTGGACCACCAATGTCCCACCTCATGTTAAATTCAAGATACGCATGGATATTGATTCAGTGGAACGCACCAATAAGGTCAAAGACAGGTCAGACTGCAACTCATTGATGTATTTTTAGTATAGTGTTTAAAACAACATGAAAGCTAAAGCTGTGTGTTGCTCAGGTATTGGGATCCCGGTCCCAGGGCTGATCCGATGGATGATCTCCGCTATGTTTGGGGTGGCTTCGCTTACCTCCAGGACATAATAGAGCATGGGATCATCAAGACCCACACAGGGAAGGAGTGGCCACTGGGCGTTTACCTTCAACAGATGCCCTACCCCTGTTATGTGGATGATCTGTGAGTAGATGTTTAAGTTACAGGTCATTTTTTGATTGGTAGTGAACCTGTGGAGCATCCAGATTCATCATCTTTGTCC
The DNA here is from genome assembly GCF_900634625.1 of Parambassis ranga. Classification (NCBI taxonomy): domain Eukaryota; kingdom Metazoa; phylum Chordata; class Actinopteri; family Ambassidae; genus Parambassis; species Parambassis ranga. The sequence continues at coordinate 8,307,596 of NC_041040.1, read as the reverse complement.
CCTTTCCAGTTTTATGCTGACACTGAATCGCTGCTTCCCCATCTTCATGGTCCTGGCCTGGGTCTACTCTGTATCCATGATAGTCAAGAGCATTGTTCTGGAAAAGGAACTCCGCTTGAAGGAGACACTAAAGGTCATGGGGGTCACCAATGGTGTGATTTGGTCCACCTGGTTCATTGACAGCTTTATCATGATGGGCACAAGCACAGCTCTACTCACTGCCATAATAATGGTGAGAAACAATTCACTTCTTTCACAAACCGTCACAATTTTTCACTTGACTGGGATTTAGTTTCTATTTTTAGCCTTTAGAGTTGTACTATAATCTGCCTTCAAACACTTTATCAATCTCAAAGTTAACTTCTCTGGATATAAATGTTATGAGATATCACCCTGTGAATCATTACACTACCTTTTTCCTTGAAAAAACCTAATTGATAACAGTAGCTCAGAGAGTGCATACTGACCTCATGAATCATTAATGAAAGAACTGTAAACACTATGACATCATGGGAATTATATTAACAGCTTGACAAGAACAGGCCAGTCGATGATTAACAGCACTTAAGTGAGAACCGCTCTCAGCCGGTTGCTCTGCATATACAGCGTTTTAAAAGGTGGGCTGTTGCATCCTCTAGTGGAGACTCTGTGGCTAACAAAAGTACATTTGTGTTTCTCTTCTGCTTCCAGGGAGGAAGGGTGTTAAACTACAGCGACCCTTTCATCCTCTTCCTCTTTCTTCTCACCTTCACCACGGCTACCATCATGCAGTGCTTCCTGTTTAGTGTCTTCTTCAACCAGGCAAACCTGGCTGCAGCCTGCTGTGGTATTGTTTACTTCACCCTTTACCTTCCACACATCTTCTGCTTCGCCTGGCAAGACCACATCACCAAAGACATGAAGATCCTGGTGGTGGGTGTCTCCATCATACAGACATGTTGTCACATATTTAGCTTCTTAGAACCATTAAACTGGCCTGAACCTTTTGTACAAATATGATTGGACCTCTTTATCCTCACTCAGAGTCTGCTGTCCCAAGTGGCCTTTGGCTTTGGGACAGAGTATCTGTCACGGTACGAGGAGCAGGGTCTGGGTCTGCAGTGGGACAACATCCAAACCAGCCCCCTGGAGGGGGACGAGTTCTCATTCATTACCTCCATATGCATGATGGGCCTGGACACTGTGCTCTACGCTGTGCTGGCCTGGTACCTGGACAATGTCTTCCCTGGTCAGTGTTTTAGAGAGAAATGAAGGATACGGTTACCAAATAATAAATGTTCTCCTGTGTGAGATTTTATTTCTTTTGGTTACAGGACAGTATGGAATTGGTCGTCCATTTTACTTCCCCCTTCTGCCCTGTTATTGGTTTAACAGCGTTGCCCCAGCTTCAGGTGCGTGTTGTACATTTGTGTTGTTGTTTGGCCTTGGTTGATGCAGACAGATATGAACCAGTGACAACATAATACTCGACTGCCATCAACACCATACTAACCTAACCCTGTTTTTTTTTCAAAGGCAACAACAAGATGGAGTGTGATAAAAAGGGCTTTGATAACCTGGCAAACAAAGAGCAAGGAGAGCAGCTGAAAAAAGGTGAAGAGGAGGAAAACCAAGATCAGGAGAAACCCAAGCCTGTTGAGGACACACCCTCATGTGAGCACCAGGATCAGCGTGAGAGGCTGGAAAGTGAGAACCAGACTGAAGGTGAGAAGAACCAGGAGAAAGATGGCTAGATTCATTCCTCCTCACTTCACCCACATTCCCTATTTCCTGTACAGGGTGTGGGAACACAATGTCCTTGTGTGTGTTTGTGTTCATTATGTGAATACACACTGCTAGCCCTTCAGTTTCATGCCTAGTTAATGAGTGATTGAAACCTCGTCTTTACAGTGAATGGCATTCCAGTCACCTGAAGTCATGCTGTTTCGCATCTTTCATGGAAATAAAAAAATTCTTACTGAGATGAAACATGATCTTATAAATGTTTTAGTTACATTTGTGTCTGTCCAGAAGCTTCATTTCTTCCCATGTGCTTGTCTTTGCTGTGTACAGAGCAGTCCTTCTTTGAGGCAGAACCCGCAGATCTGATGAAGGGCGTCTGCATCCAGAACCTGGTTAAAATCTTTGCCAGTCGTGCCTCTCCGGCTGTGGATGGCCTCACCATCAACTTCTATGAGAGCCAGATCACAGCCTTCCTGGGCCAAAATGGAGCTGGGAAAACCACCACCATGTATGTCACAGAGATGCTGCACAGGCAAGCACCAAAAGCTGAGCAGAGTCAAATCATGTCTCTCCATCTGTCTTTCTTTGAAGGTCTATCCTGACTGGTATGTTCCCTCCCACCTCTGGGACTGCCACCATTTATGGCAAAGACATCCGCACAGACATGGACACCATCCGTCTGTCTCTGGGAATGTGTCCTCAACACAACATTGTTTTTCAGTAGTATGTAACCCCTCACATCACAACACAGGAGTGTGTGTTTTACACAGATGATTCATTCTCTTTTTTCCTCAGTATGACTGTAGCAGAGCACATCCTCTTCTACTCTCTGCTGAAAGGCCGTCCAAAGCCAGAGGCTGAGGAAGAGGTGGAGAACATGCTGCAGGATCTTGGTCTTCCTCACAAGAGAGACGAACTGACCCAGAACCTCTCAGGTGTGTATGCATGCACAAATTGTAGAAATGCTCACAAATCACACAGACACACACCAGCTAATATTTGTGCTCTGATTCAGGGGGCATGCAGAGGAAGCTGTCGGTCGCCTTGGCTTTTGTTGGTGGTGCCAAGGTGGTGATCTTGGATGAGCCCACATCTGGGGTGGACCCCTACTCCAGACGTTCTATCTGGGACCTGCTGCTCAAATACCGTGCAGGTGCTGTAACACTCAGCCTTGCTATTTGAACTGATGAATTTGTGATAAATGCTGAATACGTGTTGAGCATCCACATGATGAGTTAACTGATGATGTGTTGAATGGCATGCAGAGAGATGATGAATAAACCAGTCTGCATCGTCACCAATAGGTTACATGATATGATCAATTATGCAGTAAATACAAGCGTTGCATCCTTACATTCTTCCTTCTCTGTGCTCGGTTTGCAGGGCGAACAGTGATCATGTCCACGCACCACATGGACGAGGCCGACCTGCTGAGTGACAGGGTGGCCATCATCTCTCAGGGCCGCCTCTACTGCTGTGGGTCACCCATCTTCTTAAAAAACTGTTTTGGTGCCGGCTTTTACCTCACTCTTGTACGCAGAATGAAATGTGACACTCCCAAGGTGGGAACTAATGATGATGAAAATGTTCAGCTTGGTTTGAAGATGTCTGTCTGACTGTCATTCTGTCCAGCAGGCCAGCTGTGACTGCACAGAGGATTGTTCCTGTAACTGCTCAAAGTGTTCAAAGTTTAAAGCGAACCAGGAAGAGAACCAGACGCCAGACAGACAGATGGACGGTAAGGTCTCCCTCAGCCTGTTTTCAACCATTCATAATCCACCTTATTAATACAATCAGAAATGAGGCGAGAAGCTTGCACACAGAAATTAGTTTGCAAAAGTATGTGCATGAATGAAACTTGAAAAAATACATTTATAAGCAGTTTTGGTGAAAGTAAAAATCCACCTTTTTTCCACTCATCTCCAGGTAACGTGGAAACCATCACATCTTTGATCCATCATCATGTGCCGCAGGCTCGTCTGATTGAAGCTATTGGTCAGGAGCTCACCTATCTGCTGCCGAATCGCAACTTCCAGCCCAGGGCCTACGCCAGCCTCTTCAGGGAGCTGGAGGAAACCCTGGTGGACATCGGCCTCAGCAGCTTTGGCGTGTCTGACACATCGCTGGAGGAGGTGCGTAAAAACACTACCAAAGAATACCAACATAATAATAGAAGCAATTTTCTAAAGACTTTGTTTTTAAAGCTTCTGTAAGTCTTGACAATAAAATCATATGTTTTCATGTAGATCTTCTTGAAGGTCACTGCCGATGGGAATGCAACCAACAGGAAATGTATAACAGGTAAAACAAACAAAAGAAAGAGCTCCTTTGTCTGTTCCCTGTGATTGTGTCTTAATGTGTAGTTTTGTCTCTGTTGTGGCCCTCTGTGTCAGTGTACCCCTGATCATGTGTGTCCGTTCTGTAACTCTCTTAGACAAGAAAACATTGCAACAGATTTCTCGAGCTAGTTTCTGTGGATTCAACAGGGTGGCTGTTGATATGGAAGCACTAAAAGGTGACGGTGGCTTTAAGCTTCCAGCTCTGAGAGCTGCTGCTGCTATAGTGGGAAAAGCACACTTAAATGCACCAGTATGAGAGGAATAGATTAATGTATCCTTAAGAGTCTTGTAGCTGTAACGCTTCTGGTCAAAGCAAATGTTCTTGCTGCAGAGAGAAGACATGCTTGGGTAGCTGGCTTGCTCGTGCATGTAAGGGTAAACCAACCTGACTTGAGCTCTTATTTCAGACTCCAATGGCCACAATCCATGTGATATGTCAGAAGGCATAGCAGGAAGAGGATCCTATCAGGTCAGAGGCCTCTGTCTGATCATCAAACAGTTCTTTGCTTTGTTGATCAAGAGGCTGCATCACGCCACACGCTCCTTCAAAGACTTTATCGCTCAGGTAACAATGATCATAAAATCCAAACATTTCCTAGAGTTTTTTTTACTAATAAAACATTAAGCATCAACATTTTTGTTCATCATAAGATTTGCATGGTGTTAAGTTAAAGTTCTCTGCCTCTGCTAGATTGTGTTACCTGCCAGTTTTGTTTTCCTGGCGCTGACGTTCACACTCATCGTTCCACCTTTTGGAGAGTATCCTAGTTTGACTCTCACCCCGTGGATGTATGGGCGACAGTACACCTTCTTCAGGTTGGTACTCCGTCACAGCCTTTTAGGTTTTAGCTAGGAGAAACACCCCTTTAAAATACTTTGCTCTTTGTCTTATTAATTCATCCAATGCAGTAATGAGCGCCCCACAGATGCTCAGATGAAGTACTTTGGAGAGGTGTTGCTGGACAGGCCCGGGTTTGGGACACGCTGCATGGTGGATGAACCTTTGGAGTGAGTATCCGCCACACTTATAAATCTTTTTTTTTTCTTTGAGCTGTTTTGTTTGATAATACGGATGAATTCCTCCCTCTGGCAGAGATTTCCCTTGTAACAACATCACCACAGAATGGGAGATGCCCTTTGTCAACCCTGCTCTGATAGATATGCTGGCTGGCCCAAAGTGGACCTTCCTTAATCCATCACCAGCTTGTCAGTGCAGCACACCCAAGAAACTCACCATGCTCCCTGTGTGTCCTGAAGGAGCCGGAGGCCTGCCGCCTCCACAGGTAACTGAACCTGAAACATCAGATTAGGTCCTCCACCGCTGATGAGTGTCTAATGTAAAACGCACTGTGTGTGGTTTTATTTATCAGAGGATCCAGTCTACAGGAGACGTTCTTCTAGACCTCACCGGCCGGAACATCTCTGACTACCTGGTGAAGACATACCCTGGACTGATCAGAACTAGGTGCTAAATCTTCAGGAATTTGTGCAAAAGCTGTATTTGATTTTCATCAGAAGTCGAAGAATTAATACAATCTCTGTGTGTGATCTCTTTCCAGCCTGAAAAGCAAATACTGGGTGAATGAGCAAAGGTAATATAAGTCTTACATGTCTTTGTAAGTATATTCTGTGTTCTGTATTGGTGTGCTGCTCCCTCTGGTGGTTGTTTTTGGGTAGTGCAGCTTTGGTGAGGAAGTTTTGTTTCATCCAGGTATGGAGGTGTATCAGTAGGGGGACAGCTTCCTGTTTTAGGTGTGCAGCCAAAGACCATCCAGGATGTAGCGGCTCAGCTGGGACGGCTGCTCAATGTTACCGGGGTAAGGTTTTTAAGTCAAACGTTATTTGTGTATCTTTTTGTTACTTTACTCACATTTGTAATGATTTTCTTGCATGTGACCTTCAATTTACAGGGCAAATACTCACAACAAACACTGAAGGACATTGGGACATTCCTCAGGTATATGGAGACTCAGGACAATGTCAAGGTCAGTCCAGTGATGACATTCAGCTTAGCACAGTGTAACAGACCACGGTTTGTCCCAGTAAGATGCATACTGTATGTTAATACGTTTTCACTGCTGTTTTCAGGTGTGGTATAACAATAAGGGCTGGCACGCCATGGTGTCCTTCATGAACGTGGCCAATAACGCCATCCTGCGTGCACACCTACCCAAAGGAGCTAACCTGGATGAATACGGCATCACTGCCATCAACCATCCTCTGAACCTCACTAAAGAACAGCTCTCTGAGATCACTGTGTGAGTCAACATCAGCCAATATTGCCTTACATTTCAAGGTTTCTTGGAAAAGTGTGAAAACCTGACCTCATACGTTTTTTTCTTCCCCAGTCTGACCACCTCTGTGGATGCAGTAGTGGCCATATGTGTCATCTTTGCCATGTCCTTTGTGCCAGCCAGCTTCATCCTCTACCTCATCCAGGAGCGGGTCACACAGGCCAAACACCTGCAGTTTGTCAGTGGTGTCAGTCCACTTGTGTACTGGATGGCCAACTTTCTGTGGGACATGGTACGACAGCGCCTAATGAGTGTGTGCCTGTCGTCAAGGAGATGCAATAATGATTTTTTTTTGTGTTTTCTGTGCCTTTCTTCAGATGAATTACTCCATCAGTGCAGCCATGGTGGTGCAAATCTTCATCTTCTTTGATAAGAAGTGCTACACCTCACCAACCAACCTCCAACCACTCATTGCTCTGCTTATGCTTTATGGGTAAGTACAGAGACGTTAACACACCTAGATTCTTTCAAAGTGGTTCTAATATGTAGGTGCTTTTCCACTGCAGGAGCTAACAGGCTACTTTAAGGTGACACTTTTGTGTGTGTTCCCAAACAGCTTCGCCAAAACATCTTCCAGGCTGTTTTATGGGGGAAAAACAGATTAGGTACTTCAAATTGGCCCATGAAAACTCTACAGATACAGTCCAGACAGATTTATTGTGGATCCAACAGAGCAATCATTCTGAAAAAGGCTCATTAAGGGACTATTGTGTGCAAATAATTGTTCCACCTTGCACTTTGCAAGAGAAACAGCACCTAATGCCTTCTCTTTTCATACATAAGGAAAGTCCTGAGCACAGTGTATGTCTCATTGTCAGAGCTTAAAGTGAATGCCGTTAAAATGCAGTTGAAGTTAATGTAGCACAAGACAGATGGGCGTTTTGTTTTTAGATGCCTCCCTTGCCAGATGTTTGTCATCTTTCAGACTAAATGTGAGCTGCTGACATCACCAGAACATCAAACCTTTTTATTTGTACAAAAAACTGTACGCATGGACAGTTATTCTTGAAGTCGTTATCTCCTCTTCTTGCACTCTACTGTCTAATTTGACATGTGCTTAACTGATCATTTTCTGGTCTCTCTCTTGCTCTCTCAGCTGGTCTGTGACCCCCATGATGTACCCCATGTCCTACATGTTCAATGTCCCCAGCACAGCTTACGTCTCTCTGTCATGCATCAATCTATTTATCGGCATCAACAGCAGCGCCATCACCTTCATCCTGGACCTCTTTGAAGGCACCTCTGTGAGCCTGGCTGTTTATCTAACTTCTTTTTTCCATCCATCTTCCTTCTCGCTCTCATTTTTTAATGTGTTGTGTTTTTTGTCCAGACTCTGTATAGGTTAAATCAGCTGTTGAAGACTGTGCTGCTCGTCTTCCCCCACTACTGCTTGGGCCGAGGTCTCATAGACATGGCCATGAACCAGGCCGTGACTGATGTCTATGCTCGCTTTGGTATTTGCAAAACTCATATCACTCGCAGCCCAGCAAGCAAATGCTTTCAGCAACAAAAGCCTCCAGCTGGCAGCCTCCACCTCATCACTTTCAATGAATGATAGCCTGCATCAGATATCTGATCCCGTGCACATTTGTCATCAAGAGCCCGATTAGCTGCAGACATGCTAAATGTGTGTGCCCCAAAGCTTTTGCACCACTTTATCCAGAATCGGAGGCTCTTAAAAAGAAAAATATTCAACATTAATTATGTGCATCTGACTTTTTAAGCTTTTCTTTTTCTTTCATGTTGTGTTCCTTCAGGTGAGGACTATAGCCCAGACCCCTACAACTGGAACTTTATTGGAAGGAACCTGCTCTGCATGGCTGTTGAGGGATTTCTCTACTTCTTCCTTAACATTCTCTTCCAATATCGCTTCTTTCTGGATCACTGGTAAATGCAATAGAGATGAACATAGATGCCATGTTTTCCATATGTGCTTGCCCTTTGTAATATCCCTGTTTTTTTAGGATACCAGATTGCCCAAAGCCTCATATTCTGGATGAAGATACAGATGTGGCCCAGGAAAGACAGCGAATCCACCAGAGTGAAAACACAAATGACATTTTACGCATAAGAGACCTGTCCAAGGTCAGAAAAATGTCCTCTTCTTCCTTTTTTGATCAAACTAACGAGATTCATTCATTTAATTCTCATCTTGTCTTGGCAGACCTACACAGGAACAATCATCCCAGCAGTGGACCGAATCTGTGTGGGAGTGTCACCTGGAGAGGTGTGTACAGGTTTGGTAAAACTGATTCCAAACTCATTTTCTCTGCAGTGTGTTTGCTTAATTGTTTTTTCTTTTCTTTCTCTGATTTCTGGTTTGCAGTGTTTTGGTCTGCTGGGGGTAAATGGAGCTGGAAAGACCACAACGTTCAAGATGCTGACTGGAGACATAGACGTGACTTTAGGAGAGGCCACGGTGTCTGGTTACAGGTTCATAATATCATGTTATCCCATTAGGAATTTGGATGGCGGCATGACATCGACTTAATAAAGCTGCATCATATTCAGCTCAACAGTCAGAGTTTAGGATGACAAAGTCATTAATAAAGTTAAATAGACACTATAACAGTACTGTATTGTACTATAGCTTATATTGCTGTTGTCATGTGGAGCAGCCATTTTGCTTTTTAGAGCTAGTGCTGCTGTGCAGTTTACAGATCAAATCCAAACTTCTGACTTAAGAGGACATTGCAGTAGAAATGTCTTATTAAGAACTCAGAAATTCTGACTTTCATGTTCAGGTGGAATTCACAGACTGATAATAGTGGTTATTATTATAACTCTTCATCATGTTTTGTTGTGACACCATTGTGTTGTCCTTGCAGCATTTTGACCAACATCCTGGATGTGCATCAGAACATGGGATACTGCCCACAGTTTGATGCCATAGACGAGCTGCTGACAGGCAGAGAACATCTGCACCTCTACGCCCGCCTTCGTGGAGTCCCAGAGTCTGAGATCAGCAGGGTGAGAGGCAGCCGTCAATGGGAAGCACTGCATTGTGTCGTGATGTGTGACTGCACTGTAACACAATGAGTACTTTTCCTCCTCAAACGTAGGTCGCAGATTGGGCCATCCAGAAGCTGGGTCTCTTGGAGTATGCAGGTCAAAGTGCTGGAACCTACAGTGGAGGCAACAAGAGGAAACTCTCCACAGCCATTGCTATGATAGGCTGTCCTGCTCTAGTGCTGCTGGTGAGGGCTGGGTTTCAATAAGTGGTGCTTATATTCAGCTATGAGAATTGTTTTTGTGCATCTGTTAGTGGGATTGTTGTTCTGTTCTTTAGGATGAGCCCACTACAGGTATGGACCCTCTCTCCAGGCGCTTCCTCTGGAACTCCATCATGAGTGTTATTCAGGACAGACGAGCTGTGGTCCTCACCTCACACAGGTACAATGTCTGTTTGTACGTGCACACACACATATATATGTATGTCTGAACGCATAATGTAATGATTTGTCTTCACAGCATGGAGGAATGTGAAGCCCTGTGTACCCGCTTGGCTATTATGGTCAACGGATCCTTCAAGTGTTTGGGAACCATTCAGCATCTCAAATACAAGTTGGTCATTTTACATGGTTTTATATGCATATGCAAAAGGTGGGAGAACAAAATGCAAATTTTTGAATCTGTGCATCTAGATATGGTGACGGTTATGTGGTGACCATGAAGATCAGAGCGGCCAAGCCTGGCTGTGCTCCGGACCTGAACCCTGCTGAGGCCTTCATGGAGAGTACGTTCCCCGGCTGCATCCAGAGGGAGAAACACTACAACACTCTCCAGTACAAGATCTCGTCCTCCTCCCTGGCTAGGATCTTCCAAATGGTCCTGGCTAACAAAGACAAGCTCAACATAGAGGACTACTCAGTGTCACAGACCACTCTCGACCAGGTAAACACTGCACAAATACGAAATGTCTTGAATGAAGCTGCTACTCTTCACTGATGCCGGTGTTTCTGTGTCATTGCAGGTGTTTGTGAATTTTGCCAAGCAGCAGTCAAGAGAGGATGACACTATTGTGTTGCATCCAAAAGCTGCTGGAGCACAACGATATATTGATGTTACACCCATCAAGCCCATGAGGAAGTGACTCTACCTGTGGATATGTACACACTTTTAGAGGACTGAGAACAGAAACTCATCTTCACATGACAGGAAACACTACAGTGTCACAGTGACAGGTGTTTCAGCTTCAAAAGCCACAGAGGACGAACTAATTTAATCCACAGTCTGTTGTGTTGTATGGCACCTTAATGTGGCAATCTCAAAGGCAGTCAGTTAAGTGTAGGTAACACAGTGGTGATGGAGTCTAGAAAACATGGCTCCAATCACCACTTTTTTTTTTTGCAAGAAAACTCAACTGATATCTTTGAGACTGTTACTTTAAAAAGTGAAGGACACAGCCCTTTACATGGATTTAACATGTGACAGTACCACACGTTTGCTTTTAAACAGGGTTAGTGGGCTTTGGATTTGGAAGGTGTGGAGCATTTGTGTGCCTGCTTTATGTTCCACTGTTCTGCTCACCTTGTAGGCCTTGCCAACCACACGAGACAGAGATTTTAGAGTTATGAGAAGGACCATTACTGATCAAGATCAGCTTGTAAATGAAAGCAGTGTTATTGTTTTTCGCTTCAAATGCCAAGCAAGATTCTCTTTAAATGCCTTTTGTTAGATAAGCAGAGTAAGCACTTACAGAATCATAGTCTTAGCACTTTATTGATGCAGCATCAGGTGAAGCAGTTTCTGGCATTACACTAGTGCAATAATATTAATAATAATTATATCTGTTATAAAATGCTGCTGTTAAATGCCGATTTTGATAAAACGTGATGTTTTTCTGTCACAACTGTTTTGTTCAATCTTTGCTCTCTGTGATATAATTGTGCAGCACCTGGTGTCATTAGACAATGATGACACAATGTTTCTGCATCATGTCAATTAAAGTGTGTTTTTTTCTTTAAAATGTTTGTCTGTCTCAACAGCTGTTCCTGAACACTTGGGTGAGTGCTTGTATCAGTAACACAGAAAAAGGATTGTGGATTTGTGTGTGTGTAATAAAATGGCCACGTTTAGAAGCTGTTAGCTTCCAGGAAAACACGGTAGTACCACAGCATGGAGCCTTACTGTATCCAACATACAATTTTATGACAAAAAAGGTGAATTAAACATACTTTATATGAAGAAATAATGACACAGTGACACAGATCACCATTTAAAATACATTCTCTGGTGCACATGGTGACTCATATATTAATGCAGTGAAATCTTTGGTTCCTGTTTGACCCAACTCTATATGCATAGTTGAATGAGGTGCTAACTATCAGCCTGTTATTGTCTTGTACGATTGCATCAATCGAAGCACAAAAATGTTGGCTTTCTAATGATATGTAGTATCATACATATCAACAGCTGTTCAGTAAAACCTGAGATAAGACATCACGGGCTGAAGAAGCCGCACAGTTGTCATGACCTGATGAGGCTTTTTACCCAAAAGCAGCACTTCAGTGGAGTCTCAGCCATCAGTGCAGTGGGGAAGCTTAACATTAGCATGAGTAACAACCTGCTTTATCAGCATTCCTCCCGAGAGCGTAAAAGAGACTCTTTAATGGATGCCATGACTTCTTATGTTTGTTAGTTTGCGTCTGCAGGCACTTTATTATGAGGGAGGGTGTGTTGTATTTCTTTACAGTAACCTGAAACATTTCATTAATGAAAAAAGATGTGACAATTGCAAATAAAACATATAGGTTTTTAAAACCGCTGTGATGAAACAGCCAAGAAAAAAAAAAGAAAATCTAATCTTGTCACAAACAAAGCATAGAGAATGTGGATCTACTGTATATAATCTAATTTCTAATCTTCCCCAGCAGTATAAAATGTCCCCCATTATTGCTACTTATTCTTCATCTTATTTGTATTGCATAGTACTAGAGCAGCAGACTTCTTCATTGACACCTGTGCATGCTGCATTCATTTAACCACCATCAGAGAATCAGGGGGATAATGGCCACCCGGAGACTGGGATAGTCCTTGAACTCCCTGCTGTAGGCTCGGTGCTTCCCTTTGGCCCAGATGGTCATCTGAATGAACCCCAGTAATGTGTACAGCGCCACTAGAAGACAAAGCAAACTGTCATCCACCGTATATTAGTGTTCATGCTCGAGTGGTTTGCATGTGTGTGCTCACCTGGCAAACACTGGGTCATGATGGAGAAGCTCACCCAGGCTCCAACCTAAAGGAAACATGGAGGTAAATATACAAAGCGTGGGTGTATTTATTTACTAGATTGCGCTGAATATTACCTCATATGTGTAATTTGGACAGGATACAAAGAAAAATAGCCATGTGAAGGGGTTCTTAGTTGGCACAGGAAATCTTCTGTTCTTAGATCCTGACAAAGGCAGACAAGGAAGGACAGACAAATAAATAACTACATAAATAACTTAATACTACATAAATTAATTAAGTTAAAAACACACGCCCATATTAATGCGTGTAAATTCATATTACTGCAGTTAAAATGAATAAATTAAACAGTATGAAGGTGAAGCTGGAGGTTTTGTTAGCCAATCAGATGCGTTTGCCCTGTGACCTTGCATTGTTTGGTCACGCGAGCGGAAGTGAAAGACAGGAAGAGTTTGTCCGGTCTGAGCCGCGATAGGAGGCGTTAACCTCAGCCAGGTGTGTGGACTAAATGTCGTCGATAGAAGCCATCACCAGCCTGTGTGGTGATGCAGTGCCCCGGTGAGTGTGCCAAACATAAGCGTCCAATTGCCCGCTAGCACGCGGCTAAATTAGCATGTAAACGTCCGCCAGCATGCCTTTAAGTTAGCGTCCGCTAGCCTACGTGCTAAATATTGCCATGTAAATTCCCATTTGATTCTGCTAACATGTTAGCCTTTCAAAACGGGGTATGCTGTTGGATGTGAGAAATGTATCTTGTAAGCAGATAGGGTTTGTGATGCTGAAGACTGTGATTTGTGTTGCTTGTTAGCACTTTTACCCTATTGTTTGTGTTGAGTTGTGCAGTTTAGCTGCTAGGATTTAATTTGCAACACTTAAATGCACAAATGCAAAATTCAATGGAGGTCATGCTGTATTTAAAACTCTAACTTAGGCATTGCATTTGTTTGTTTCTGAACTAATTGAGATTTGATGCTAAAGAGGACTACATATTTTATAGATTGTGAAATCAAATATCCAAGGTTTATTTCCTTTATTCTGTGATCAGTAATGTTCAGAGTTCACTTTAGGGGTCTAATAAAGGCTTATCTTAACTTATCTTGGTTAACATAGAGTTAACATAAAGGTAATTCCTCTCTGGTCTCATCCATAGGACAGGTTTTTGTTTTTGTTGAGCAGGGACTGTGGAGGACTTCCCAGAGCTACACAGTTTTGTTTGAGGGCACAGTAGTTTTGTTTGTTGTCTATATTGACATGGTTGTGTTCTTACCTTGGGGCCCACCTGTAACAAAAGTTCAATATATGCTTTAAAATTTAATCTTTGTGTTGTTTGCTTCCTGTTTCCCTGATGTCATCCTTACTTTGAGCTCCTAGTGTTCCTAACGTCTTCTGATTGTGGTCCTTATTTTTAGTTGTTCCTGCTATTATCGATACCCCTATTATTATCATCATCATAGGTAACCTGCGGGTTACACTCAGTTTGTGCAGTATTTATATTTTCTTTGTGTAGCACAGCGTCTTAAAGGACTCAGAAACTCACCATCTCCTCTAAGATTATTGAGGGTCAAATGAATGGAGAAATTCCCCATTTCACACACCTACAGAAGAGAAGAATACAACTCAGGAGACTAAATATACTGTATGTTTGTCTTAGTCTTAATGTTAATATACATACCACAAATATAACTAGTGCATAATTGACTTGTAGTTCTCCATATGCTGTGGGGGGAAGAAGGTTGAAGTTGATATGCTGCAGAAAATATAACAATGTGTGTGTGTGCATCTTCATCTTAAATGGCTGTTTTGCAGGTTGAAACATGTTTTTTAATTGTTAGAATTAGGTTAGGGTAAGGGTTAGGCGCTAAAGGTAAGCGGCTGGGGAATACATTATGTCATTGAATGTTTTACAAAGATAGCTGTGCAAGCATGTGTCCGTGTGTGTGTGTGTAGTCTGGCTTACATGGAGGTGTATAAAGAGGATGGTTGATATAGTAGGCCAACCATGCTGAGAAGCCCCAGTAATAGGCACAATTCTGGCAGAACGAAACGATACAATATCACTGTGAGTGTACATTACAGTAAGAAGGCTTGTCTAAGAATGTGGATTCACATTTGCCAGAATATGGCAGCTGTTCATACTGTACAACTGTCCCTATAAATATAGCTGATGTGGGACAGGGGAAAAGAGGCCACACTGTGAAAGACCATCATGTCCTCACCTTGACTATCATCCTGAGGGGCATGGTCCCATGGGAGAAACGATGCACAAAGATAGTCTCTATCAACCTCTTCATGTAGTGGACAGTATGACAGACACAGGCTAGTCTGTGAGACACATAAGGTCATAAGTTATGACATTATGCTGTTTTGCTGGATAAAGAACTGACATCAGATGCTGCAGTTCCTGATTTGATCTTATTGAGTCTTACTTCTCACATGTAGTGAAGCATTACACCAGCATAAAACAAGATTTATCTGGACTATAAATCAATCTCATGCTCAGTGGACAGATTCGACATGAAAAACCTTCAAGTCAGTTAACCAGTGTAAAGCCTGTCAGCGGCGTGTGCCATTACTTGACACTTCATTATCCACTTACGTAACAACAGGGTAGGGACTGGAGGTGAAGGCATATCTGTGTGAGTAAATGTATGGCACCCGGAAATAGAAGAGGAGGTAGGTGAGAAGAGGCCCAATATATTCTGCAAGAAATACCTGGAAACAGAATAACACATCAGGTTAATCCAATGTAAAAAAAAAAGTGCATATTTAATGAAAATGTGTGTCTTCTTACCATAGTCCAACTTAACTGTGGACCAAGATCTTTGAAGTACATGGTGGCAGTGGTCCCAACGGGTAGACTCTGTAATATTTCATCATCTCTGAGTGATTTACCCTCTGAAAAGCATAAATACAGTGTCTTTATAAAAAATGTCCATGCTGGTGATAAATATTCAAACTTTCCGTGTTGTGCATTATGTGGATTCATAGGGAGCAGCAGTTTCAGCACATGTTCTGTCTACCTGAAAGCACATGGAGGCACAGTCACAGATAATATGCTGCACTAATTGGACGGCATTTTTAGACCATTCTCAGGGGGAACTGACCCAAATAGCTGATCACCAAATTTCTAGTGTGTCATTTTTAGCAGCAAGGTAGATCATTCAGAACCAAAGTCCTGCAGCATCATAGCTCAGGTTGCATTTGCTGTTTGAGGTCAGGCTTAAATGAATAAAATATTGGTGCACAAAAATGGCCCTTTATTCAGAAAATAAAGGAGAAAGGGACAGTTTTCATCAGGCCTTCTTCACCAGTAAGACATAACATAAGTTCTATTATTCAGTCCTTGAAAATAGAATGTGCGTGCATAGTTCTCAGGCCACATCTTTACATGTATACTCGTCCTGATGGTAACCAAAAATGGTGACCATATGACGGGAACACTTTTCCTTAAAAAATGTGTTTAATGTTACAAATTTGTGTTTTAAGATGATCTTTACCTAGCCCCTTATACTGTTTTAACAGCTTACCTCGTACAGACGCAAATAAAAACAAAACTTAACTGTTGGGAAAAAAGAAACTTGCAGTGTCATATGGACTGAAACCTCAGACAACTCCATGGCGTTGCATAGTCCTCCTCCATTCCAACCATATCCTCTAAGAAAATCAACCTAACTCTAAATTACAACTCTCAGTCAACCACGAGCTAGTAAAACAGTCTAATTACAACATGGCTACTTACTGGGATCAAGCTTTAGGGCCTGTCTTGCTGGATACCAGTGAGGATCTGTGCACACACACACACAGGGTTAGACTGAGCTGGCATTTCAAACATTTTTTGGCCTCAGGCCTAATAATAATTGATCACAATGGAATAATGTTGAGCTCGGCTGCTCTGATGAATGCTGACGGCCTCGGGCTTGGCAAACATTTGGTAACATTCCTGACCAGACACAAGCTGATGACAGAACCACTGCAGGCTTTAAAAGGAGTAAATAAGAAATAGTTTTTTTTGAATTTGTACCTATGCACAGCACACAAACTGATTAAGACACTGCATTAAATAAAATCAGAAATACTCACATGATTTGTGAAAAAGGCTTTTTATATCTCCTATTGTTGAGTGAGGCTCCACCTGAATGGAAGACAAACAGAGAGCATGATGTGCGTAATTTTGACATTACTATGATGTAAAAGGTGAAAGCCAAAATGTCAGCGTACCTTATCTAAAAAACAAAGCTGCTCCCTTGTGTGGGCATCGAGAACCTCCACCTGCAGAAAGATAAGATGCATCACCTTTAATATCTGCAGGCAGACCAATTTTAGACCGACCCTGATTCTTACCTTTACTGTGACTGCATGAAATTGTTTTTTAAAAAAGCTCTGTTGTGATATACAGTTATTGATGATGACCTTCTATATTTAAGGGAAATACATCTCTGATAAATGATATGAATCATTCCTGTTTCTATATGTGGTAAAGGCTAGAGGAAAAAAAATGCAGCAACAAGGAAAATCAGGGCAGAGGAGATACAGGAGAAGAGCAAGATATTTCAAACACACAGAAGTTTTTGGATTCTGTTTGGCAACCAGGCCTGCAGGCAGGAAATGCTGATCACAAGCACCTGCAAAAGGGGACAATAGGCACCATTAGCTTCATTATTCTGCAGATTTTACCATCGAGTGAGTTGCTAAGTTGTCATAGCATTCTGATACATCCAAGTAAATCTGAATTTGACATCATATCATCAGTGTGATAAATGTCTGCCCTTCATAACAATGTAGTAAACATCTATCTTCATTTACGGCCATCTGTGTCCAGTTGTCTTTAGGTTCTTTGAGTGATCAGGATGCTTGAAAGGGATTGTGTTGCTCTCTTGTGCTAATTTTTTTCATCTTAATTAGACCATGTCAGTGGTGATGTACAGCATATGCGATGAGGACGGTGGGTGGGCCCACAATTTGCCCTGAAAGCACTCAGTACTGTGCTGCTCAGCAGAGCTGTCCTAGCTAAATTGGCTCTTTTACTGGACAGTATAATAACCCGCTAATGGATACCTAAAGATTTGCTGAGTGCACGGTCAGGAAACAGAACGAGGCTGAGGGAGTGCTCTACATATACACCAACTGCTGCTTGCATTGTGAAAGAGAAGTTTAAGAAGTCATTAAATGTGTCAGGAACAAGATGTTTAGCATTACACCTCTGTATTTAAATTTGGGGAATTTCTTCTTGTCAGTCTTTGCACCGTGGGTGTTTGTGCTCTGCAGCACAGAGTGTTGCTGATGTGTCAGCACAGGCCATCCTGGGAGACGCCTTTGTTTTGCCTTCCATCTGCTAAGCATCCTAACTGCATCCTTGTGGCACATGTTGATGTATTTGCATGGCGTGGAGCATCAAGGGTGTCATTAGAGCCATGCATTGTGAAACCGTGTGCACTCAGTGTGTCCTTGGAAATCTGATTACCCCCCCCCCCATATCTCATGGGGATACAGGGCACTGCTGACAGCACAGGTCATACAGAAACATGTGCGTGTTTGTTAGGGCTTTGTTTACTTCATGAAAGGGGAATTAAAGTGTTGACATAGTTTTTTTGTGCTTTCCAACAAAGCTATCTTTAATAATCCAGGCTGGCAATTGACTTCAGCTGGAGAAGCCTCATAACCATTATAGCTCCTCTTAATGTGAAAGCTGATGAATGTAAGAGCTGATCTCGAACCGCAGAATCATTACTTCAGACACAGAGCATGGTACCATGGAAGCTTATTGGCTGCATATGGCTTCTCAGCGTTGTCTTTGTTTTTTTGCTTCCACAGCTTAAAAATGGACCGAGCTTCTCTTTCAATCAACGGATGTAATCAACTAAGCACTCAGCTGGCTCTTTTCACGCTGCCGGTTATCGCTTTGCTCTGAATTTTCCACATGCATCTGACCTGCTGCACTTTTACAGAACGTCATAACTGGTGCTAAAAACTGAGCTAAATTTCATGTTTTTAATTAAATCTGTAAGGACAGAGTACACTTTAATGAAGAAGGCTTGCTAAACAAAAAAAGGAATATACCATTATCTGTTATCTGTGTATGTATCTGTAGTATAACCATTCTTTTAGGTTCAGTAATTGCATTAGGCATTAGTCCAGTGTGCTGCTGGCAGCAAAAATAACACTCCTTACAAGAGATAATGGGACTAACATAATTTATCTACCTAGAAGATAGCCCTATTTGCCATAATCATGTCACTTACCACATCTAATAACTGCCAATCAGTATGCTGACAACTTTGAAAAAGCATGTAAAAGACATGATTTGACTTGGGCCCCACAGCTTTAGCTTTAGAAGATGTCTTAGAAAATCTCACATTTCTGAGTATTTATTGTGATGGTATTTCATTCCATAGCATGCCAGTGCAGTGGTGGAGTTACATGGATCAATACAATTGTCATTTGTGTTGAAAATGTAATCAGAAGCTAGTTATATTAGCTTAGCTTAGCACAAATCCTGGAAAAATTGGAAGCTAAAAGACCCTATGCTGATTTTGTTAAAAGTAGAATAAAAATTACAAGACATTTTTATACAAGTTTTTTTTGAGTGCAGTCTTTAGAAATGACCATTTCTCTCATAAACCATTTAAATATTTGCTAATTTGGCTTACAGCCTTAGCTACTGAGAGGATGGCACACATCCCAGAACATGTTGTAATTAGCTCAAGTTCATATGCCCGCTGCACTTACAGCAAATTGCTTGTCTACTTCTTCATTAGTGCTCATCAGGCCTTGTGAGGTATAACTGAAGGCAAGAGAGAAAAAAACCTGTGAAAGGCCCCAGCTTTGAGTTTGACTGGCATAGAAACTTTATAAACTTTCCTGACTCACAGCAAAGAACAGGAAGTTATGAGTGCAGCCTTATTAAGAATTTGCAAAACTTCTGACCGATCTGCTGCTCAAGCAAGGCTAAAAAAAAGAGAGGAAATTCTCCATCAGGAAGTACCAACTGAAAGTTAATTAGTTAATCAAACTTACCTCAAAGAAGGTGGTTCGGCTCATATTGATGGTTGATTGTGAGTATGTCCTCTGGGTACTGGGTGGAGAAAAACATAAGCCCAAGCAAACACAACACACACTCATCCCCCTCACACATGCAGAAATAGCTCCTCTCCTTTCGAGGACAATCCCAGGACTGACCCCCTATTCTTCATGGTCCTCTCTCTCTCCCTCTGTCTCTCTCCCTCTCCCTCCCCCCATCTCTCCCTCTCTCTCTCTACTTCTCAGATTGTGCTGGGACAGTGAATCACTCCTGCACACAGTGTTACTACTGCTTCTCTTCTCTGTCTTAGTGCATACTCTGCCAGCACACAAATGAGTCGTCTGAACACCACAACACTGAAAATTTAAAGTAATAAACACACAAAATAACAAAACAACTCCACTGCTGGAGCTAATATAGAAAAAAACACAGTCCTAAAAACACTGATGTGTGAAATGTACAACAAAATACCATTCTATTAATGTAATCCACCAAATGCCAGTGAGAGAGTTATGACTCCAGGTTTTTAGCTGCAGCGCTTAGTTGTGTCAGCAGAAGATGAACCCACCAGGGGTGGACTGAGCACCAAAATACCCTACACAAGTTGAGAACTATTGGGTCAAACTATACTGCAAAGAATATTTGAGCATATTCAAGTTAAAGCAAAGGTGTTTCCTTTCTATACTTGTACATGAAATGCATGTATTTACTGATAGAGTGTCCTGTTCTTGTTCTGCATTACAATCATACGTCAGCCTGTGTTTGCCTTTTGGTGAAATATTTATCTGTTTAATGCATTGTAATCAATGCAGGGTGGACAGAATACAAAACATATTTTAATACAAGATATGGGTAAACACTGATGATTGAAGCTCTTTGGGTTCAGCTTTCCTGTCATGCACAGCTTTGGTGAGAAATGCGTAGATTATCTGCCCGCTTCTCATATCTGGTTTATTTTTTACTAACCTGCTTTAACCTGCAGGTTTTCACATGTGCTTCTTCAGCTGTCCCTTCCAAGGCTCTGACAGTCAAACAGAGCATACACAGTATTGCCACACAAATCAGCCAACAAATTGGCATGTAATTTAGTGATGTTGTTTTAGGTACACTTCTTTTAATTTCCTTGTATTGAACACTAGGGGGCATAGTCCATATATTAGAACAACAGATAGCTGTGTCAGTATGCCTCCCTTTTAATCCTGGATAGTAGGCTTTAGTGAAAGTTACAGAAGTTTAAAGAAAGTGGGAAATACATGTGTAAAAGGGAGGATTAATCCAGTCAGCTCCTGTATGTTGACTCTCAGAGGACACTCCTGACATTTCTAAACCAGCCTATGAAGTTTTCTTTTTGGTATTGTTGATGAAGATTCTCAGTCACCAGGAAAAAGTGTGGTCAGCATGCTATGAAGATGAAGATGGTTATCTACTGATATCTGTA
The DNA here is from genome assembly GCF_900634625.1 of Parambassis ranga. Taxonomy (NCBI): domain Eukaryota; kingdom Metazoa; phylum Chordata; class Actinopteri; family Ambassidae; genus Parambassis; species Parambassis ranga. Next base: position 8,286,593 of record NC_041040.1, on the reverse strand, counting down.
GCTATATATATAGTTGTTTTGTGGTAGAACAAAGTTTTTGCATTTTGAAGGAAACGTTTGCAGTAGCCAGAAGCTTCATAAACCTTAATCATAGCAGTTGCCTTCCATGATCAAAAGTTTGGAGTCTACATCACAGCCAGGGCCTGTCGCCTGCTGGTCCTCTGGGTCATTATTGACTTTTCCATCACACTGCATCACCCTCTAACCTCTGAGGATGCCAGCTTATTGTAGAGGTTTTTTTTTTTCTTGTCGAGATGTGAAGTTTAGATGGAAAGGAGCTAGAGGCTATGGCTAAATGTAATCGGCTCACTGAAAGGTGAGGGGGTGTGATGACGGCTGGCAGGATGTCTCCTTCCACATTCCCTGCAGAGATCTGAGGCTACGATCCGGTACATCAACACACTGTGTGTGTCCATGCTGTACATATATACCTGTGAACTTTCCTGTTGAATAGGTGGAGGCGCTGCTGGAGAAAATTGAATTTTTTAGGGTACATGTGTGCAGTGATAGGGCAGTGTGCCTTCGAGGGCTATTAATGTTTTCTCCCCACAACAACAAAATATTACATTATGAGAGGCTTTTAGCCTGAGATAGAAGATGAGTTACACAACTCTCACTGCATGCACACAATGTAATATATTTTTTTTGTGTCTTAATAATATAGTCAGTACTGGCTGAGATTCCACAAGTGCACTATAGTGATGGCTGCCATCCAGGAACACCTGACTGCACCTCCAGCTTTTTCTGTAAGTCCAGTTTCAGTAAGCACGGAAAAGAAAGAACCTGCATCCTTCTAACTGAGGGAAGGGACAATGTTGAATAATAATATAATACATAATAATATTCCTAGGAAGCATTCATCACTCAAAACTGTGTATTTCTAAACTGAATTGTAGTCGACCAATTTTTGGCGCAGGAAGGTTGAGGGCCCTGCAGCGGTCAGCCCACCTGGCTCCTGTGAGAGCGTCTTCTGCCAGTGCCTGAAGGGTTACAGAGGCATGGACAAGAATTCAAATCAGGCCCTGCAGTTGGTGTGCCTGATAATACTATAACTGTTTGCTTTGCTTGGTGCATGCTTCAGGTCCTTTATTTATTAATTTTATAGTCCAACAATTACACTCTGGCAACAACCTTTTCACACTGCAATGTGTCTGCTGCAAATTGCAATCCATAAACTAATCTACAGTATAGAGACTATATATTAGTTTAATATGGTCTGCTGCACATTGTTTGATCACGCTCTCTTGTTGCAGAAAGGGTGGTTTTCCAGTAGGGGGAGATAGTGACCTGTAGCTGTGGGTGGTACAGGTGCCCTGCAGAGTCAGTAACAGCAGAGACCTCTTAAATTCTTAAATGGCTTTCTTTCGTGTAGCTCTGTTTGATCATCTGGTTCATGTTGCGGTATGCAGCTCATGAGGGAGACTAGTCTACCAACCTATTGTTCTTTTAGTCAGCCGAAGGAGAAATGAAGTGCAGAGGGCAGAAGCTGCAGGTTACAGTTGGTATTTCACACTATAAAAAACAATAAGAGCGTCCATTATTCCTTGCATAAATGTGATGCGATATGACTGGATATATGTGCATGACAGCAACAGGACATACAGTAAATAAAAAGGCGTCAACTATGGTTACCAATGATCTATTTTCACGGTTTCAGATTTCTTTTTTCTAGAATATTTTTTCACAGAGCGATGCTACATCTGTTTGATGCACTAATGTACTTTCTGAGGCAAAAAACAACCTTTCATTTTAATTTTGAGAAAACTAATGGGTTGCTAAAAAAGAAATAATGAGAATTGTGTGAAATGACCTTAATCAAAACCCATTAGCATGGAAACTGGCAGACTCTACTCTGCCAGGTAAGTCATTCACCACAATACAATGTTGGACTGATTGATTTTTTATTTTTTATTTTTTTTTTGCTCTGTCTGGACAACATATTGCTGATGAATATGATTGAAGTACCCTGATCTCATGCCAATTATTTGCACCAAATCAATTCCATATTAGCCGGAAAAGGTTGGACGACATAATTACTGCATTTTGTAGAATACTATGATGTATAATCTGAGCTAATCTGAACAGTTTTAATCGTAAAACTTGAGTTGATCTGCGTTTATAAAATGTGTGTTTAGGCTTTTGGATCATTTCTTTCACATAAATGTCACTCCATCACCTTAAAAAGTTACAATTTGATACACATAATCCACAGCTGGCCTCATCTATCAGTTTGCTGTGCATAAACAGACAATAATGTCTGCCGTTAACAGCACTGAAGTCTGCATCACAACAAAGATAAAGTAAATGTTTCGCCACATTAACTGCAGATATGAGACTCCGGTAAGGAGGGGTGTTGTTGCTGCTCTCTGCTGCCTCGCCAGTTGCTACGGGGAAAAGATATTACCATTGCTGCGGAAGAGATCCCAAGTAATCAGTCAACATATTACGACGTGTCACTGGAACCTCACACATCATTGTTTTCATTAGTTTTACTCGCGTAATGTCGTCTTCATTGTCCAGACAGATGGTAAAGCAGTCAGCTGCACTGGCAGCTATTATAAAAGTTTTATGGCAGCCCTTAGAGTGTGGATGAGGCTAAGGGCCCCTCTTTTCACTCACTTTTGTTTTTGATTTATGTTTCTAGTCCATCAGTATGTGCTTTGATGGCTTTGTACTATGCTTCTAAACTTGATTTCTTGACACTGCAGCAAATTCTGGATGGAATAATATTAACCCAAAGGTGTCAAGTAGTTATGACATGTTTTTCTTGCCTGGATTCTTTCCCTCTGCAGACTTCTGAAAGAGCTCTGTTGTACACAAGCACCAATCAGCAGCAACATTAAGTGATGTCTCTCAGCCTCTCCAGCTCTTCTCAGGTCTTGACTCCTAATTTATCTGCGCAAGTATAAATTTTAGTTCGTGGCTGTGTATGCTAAAAAGATCTAACAAAGCACCCAGCAACCTCTCTTCTTCTAAAAATCGGAATTTCTGAAAACGAATGGTGTTTAGTTTGCAGATTTTAACTTGGATTTTTTGTGATATTTGATGTGAACACTGAAAAATTGTATAAGATATGATGCAGATGGAAACTTAAAAATGATATCAACATTGCAGTTCCTCGCCTGGCCACTTGAGGCTGTCTCCACAACAAGTCAATCTCAATAGACCAAGGCAAGGCAGCTAGACTTACAGAATTTTCTTGAAGATAAGCAAAACGTATTCAAAGAAAAGTCCAGCTGCCTTGCTTCAACCTTTTGGATTTACTTACCTACATTTGATTAGTGCAACACCCATTATTAAGTATTATGTATACACTACCGTCCAAAAGTTTGGGGTCACCCGGCCAGTTCTATAGCTTCTCTGATCAGCATAACAGTTCAGCTGTGCTAACATAATTTCACAGGAGTTTCTAATCATCAATTGGCCTTTTTAACATGATTAGCTAACACAATGTACTATTAGAACATAGAAATGATGGTTGCTGGAAAAGTGCCTCTGTATACCTTTATATTCTATTAATAATCCTTTTCTAGCTAGAATAGTCATTTACCACATTAACAATGTCTAGACCGTATGTCTGATTACTTTAATTTTATCTTCATTGAAAATCCACCATCTTTGCAGCTTTTCTCAGCTTTGGATTACAAAGCATTTTAGAATGGTCCATCTGGTGATGCTGGAGATGCAGGAACCACCACACCGAGCCTCACAACTGCTTCTCAGAAAAACTATGGGTTACATCACTGACAAGTCATCCATCTTTATATACAGTACAGTCTGTGAACCCTGAAACCTTAATATAAAGTCAGGTTTTTTAGACATTAGATAGAAAAAGCCAGCTCATCCTCACCAGGAACATGTAACATGAGGTTGATATTTCAGTTCTTGGAAATGGAACATAGATGGCAGGGTCACTTGGAGATTATTATCTCTGGGTTTTTAATGGCAAAAAAACTTCTAGATTTAAATGTAGATTGATTTAAAAATAAATACTTTTTCTTCACTTTGTTCACAAATCTATCCTTCAAAAAACCTTCAAACTTCAATTTTAGCAAATGGCGGTAAAACTGATTTTATTGTACAGAAGTACACAGCCACCATAATGCAGTATGTCTGTGTCGGTTTGATAGAGCTGTCGATCAATATCAATGACTACCTGGCGAAGCGCTTTGATTTCTGACTGTCAAATCTCACAAACTGACCTGTCCCCCTTCTGGGATGAAAAAGCCTCTCTGTGCTGGAAATGTGAGATTTTATTAAGCATTTTCAATGGCTCAGCAATAATGGTACAATAATGCACCACAAGTGAGATGTTATGAAGCAATTCAGTACCTGAAAAATGCTCACTTTTAAAACCAAAAAGGTAGTGACAAATCTGTATTTTTTTATTTTTTTGCTGGTGAAGTAGAGCACTCATATTTTATGGATATCTCGTGTTAACACCTGCAAGTTTGCATTAATAATAATCCCATCATGGCTACATCCACCCCAGTAAGTCATGCTATAACCACAACACTGAAGTCTAATACCCATAATGCTTTGTTTTAGAGGGGAAGCCCATCAAAGAAACAGTTCCAGAGGATCCACACATATATATCATAAAAATCAAAAAGCGTTTGGTGTTTGGTTTGTAGAAAGATCACAGCACAATGTGACAAGTTCTTGTCCTGCTATAGGGATGAGCCCTAAATCAAAGTTATGGTACTAATACAGAGAAATAGAGAAGCAATTTTCTGTAGATTATAATATATTGCATGACTTGGAAGGACCGTGTAGTATAAGGACGCAATTTATAGATTATAAGACAAATCAAAGATCTATGATAAAATATATACGACATAAAGTAATAAATCAGTAGGCCATAAACATGTGTAGCTAAAACAGTGAGCCAAAGGATGCTAAAATGCGAAGACATAAACGATCTTGGGGGGAAAATCAAATCCAAGACCTTGAGTGAGGAGAGCTTACTGTTCATGTTAGCAGGCAATGAGATGTCGCGCTCTGACTGCCTTGTTAACTAAGAGCCACCTAAGAGAAAATCTTGGTGTTCTCTTTCATAGCATTCGTTTCGTGTCTCACTATGGGAGAACGCCCCCTGCGTGATCCCGACAGAAGCTTTAATTACACTACACCAGCCCTTGGGGCTGGTATCAGTGACGTCTATGTCAGGAGGGACCGCCCTCCTCCTATATAATAGGCTGACATAGCTTCAGTCGCCATTCAAACACCTCTTCTCGCTTCTCACAGAAGCCTGATGACAACTGTGTTACTCGGTGCCTAGCTAAACTGCCCACTGATTCGAGTGAAAACTCGGTCACCGGGCGCTTGGTCCCACACGACATGGTTGCTTCACAGCTGAAGAATAGTAGAAATACTATTCCACGCTATCGGTGAAAGTAGAAATACTCTTGCCTCAAGTAGCAATACTTGTCACAGCCGAAGTAGCGATACTTCTGCTAACAGCGGGTGCGTTAGCATCGTCTGTAGGTAGCAATACCACTATACAGCTCACGCTAATAATACCCACAGCAGGTAGCGATACCTCATCACAGGCTAGCCAGGAAAATAGCCATATTTCCCTGAACACAACCAGTAGCTGCACAAGCTAACGCTAGCGCCCTTGAACCCTATGCTAGTCATGGCCACGGCTAACAACCCCGCTGAAGTCGGGAAAAGCCCAAAGCTTTGCCCCTGCGGCAATAAAATGTCTAGCTGGGACACTCACCCCGTGTGTGCAGCATGTCTGGGCGTACCTCACGCGCAGGCGGCTATGTCCTCCACGGACGATTGTATCCACTGCGCTGCTTTCCCACGCAAGTTGCTCCGCCGACGGCTAGCTCGCCAGGCTAGTTTGTCCGGCGGTGACCCACTGCTGTCGGAGACAGCCTCGCCGCAAGGCGGGGTGGATATGTCGGGTGGGGCGGCTGAAGCGCTGCCGCCCGGGCTGAGTTGGGCAGACGCAGTTAACCAGACTGCAGACTCCTGTTTCCCGTCAGAGGAGGGATGGGAGAGCCTTATCCGTGTCGACCCGAGACGAGACGCTGATGACGAGGAGGGAGAGTCTGCCGACTCCGAGCTCCTGTTATCAGACGGTGACGAAGAAGAAACTAACTTCAGCGTCACCGGCGGGGCTGCAAAGCCGGGCGTCGCGATGGGAGAAATCCCTTCGGCGCTTTCTCCCCTGGATCTCGACATGCAGGACATGTGCAAACGTGCCGCTGTAAGGCTCAACATCCCGTGGCCCACGGTTCAAGCCGAGGAAGTCAGGTCTCGCTTTGATGGCAAGAAGCTGCCCAAAGCAAAGAAGACGGGGAAACAAGTGCTGCCAATTTTCCCAGAGCTGCTTGATGAGATAGCGGCTACGTGGAAAGCTAAACCATACAGCGAGAAACACCCCATCTCGGGGAGCTCCCTGTTGGATTGCGAGGGGATGGAGGCTAACGGCATCCGCCAAATACCTCCCATTGAGCCGCTGGTAGCAACACACCTTCACCCGAAGACGTCCCTGTCCTCCTCGGTTTCATCTTTTCCCTCCAAGACAGACCGCTTTCAGTCCAGCCTCACTGACAAGTGTTATAAGGCGGCGGCTCTGTCGGCCAGAGCTCTCAACGCCTCCTCTATCCTGATGGCCTACCAGGCGGAATTAGAGGAGGACATGACGGCTAAACCAGATAACTCCCTGTGGGAAGAAATCTGCGTCATTACGGACCACGTCCTTCGCCTCCACAAGGTGGCTATCCAAGCCACGGGAAGAGCCATGGGTCTTATGGTCCTGCAAGAGAGAGCGCGCTGGCTGGGGCTCACCAACCTCACGACTAAGGAGAAAGAGGAGCTCCTCGACACTCCGGTCGTCCCTCATGGGCTCTTCGGCTCGGCTGTTGCCTCCATGCAGATGTGAGGAGAAAAAGAGAGATGATGAGGCGCTGAAACTTTGCCTGCCGAGGAGGGCTCCACCTGTTACTCCCGGCACTTCGCGTCAGTCATATGCTCAGGCTGTCTCTCACCCGGCTCCTGCTTATCGGATCCCCAAGGTGTCCAAGACGCAGGCAGCCCCTCCAGCCCCTAAAAGCGCCGGCAACCCATGGGCTAGGAAGCAGTCTCCCCATGCTCGGCAAGCCGCTCCACCACCTCAACCCGCTACCGCGACGGTGAGGAAGAGGAAGCGGCAGGCCTGACCGCTTCTCCCCAGGTGGAGGGCCGACCCAGGCTGCCCCCCCAACGGGTCGCCCTGCCCTTCTCCAGCTCAGTTCCAGAGCGGGTTCTGCGGGACGTTGCCCGCATAGAGTGCAGCACTTGGGCCGGTGTTCACGTTCGAGTGCCCAACAAACACAGACAGCATTCTCAGTGTTGCACAAGCACTTCTGTCTTGCACTCTGTAATAAAACAGTCCAATGCGCATCCAGGCAGAGAGCCGAGGGCGCTGTTGACTATGACTATGAAAAAAAAAAATGCAGAAAAAAGATATGTTAAGACACACAACTATCTTCTCTGCTATAACACAGCCCGCGGGGACCAACATCCCCGCGGCTGTGACGCGGTCCGCCCGGGCACCTCCATGCAGCAGGCAGGAGTCACCGGGGCGGATGGGCGTTGGGTGTTACGCACCTCGACCTCAAGAGGGCGCCAACGTACCACATATGACAGAGTTGCCGGTCAGCCCGCTTTCTCTGCACACAGAGAATTGGGCGGCCTGCACACGGTCAGAATGGGTGTTGAGAACCGTTCAGAAGGGTTACAGACTTCAATTCAGAGCCGTTCCACCTCATTTCAAAGGGATGATTTTTTCTCATGCTCAGGGAGAATCCGCAAACATTCTCCTAGAGGAAATTTCCACTCTGAGGGAGAAAGGAGCAATAAGAGTTGTCCCGCCCGAGGAGGCCCACAGCGGGTTCTACTCGAGGTATTTCCTGGTTCCAAAAAAGGGGGGGCAGGGGATGAGGGCCATCCTGGACCTCAGAGCCCTGAACCACTATTTAAGGAAATACAAATTCAGGATGCTGACACACGCCTCTCTGCTGCGTTTCGTGCGGGCAGGCGATTGGTTCACATCTGTCGACCTGAGGGATGCATATTTCCACATTCCAGTGTATCCTCCACACTGGAAGTTTCTCAGGTTTGCCTTCCGAGGGACAGCATACGAGTTCATGGTGCTGCCGTTCGGCCTGTCATTGAGTCCCAGAGTGTTTGTGAAATGCACAGAGGCAGCTGTAGCCCCACTCAGGGAGAGAGGCATCCGCGTGGCCACTTACATAGACGACTGGCTTGTCGCAGCCTCTACACCCCGAGAGGCGGCCCACCATACAGATGTTCTCAGGGAACATCTGGTGAGTTTGGGGTTTCGCCTGAATATGGAAAAAAGCATGTTGACACCTTCTCAGTGCATCACCTTCATAGGCCTGACTTTGGACTCTCTCCAAGGCAGAGTTTTCCTGTCTCAGGACAGGGTGGTGGCAATGAAAGGATGCCTTGCACTGTTTCACAGGGGCAACACAGTCACACTCAGACAGTGTCAGAGGCTGTTAGGCCTGATGGCCTCGTCTGTGGTGGTGATACCCCTGGGACGCCTGTACATGAGAGGGCCTCAGCGTTGGGTAGCCTCCCTTGGCCTAGATCCTCTCCGAGATGGTCATCGACGGGTGAGGGTTTCTGTGGACTGCTCACTGGCTCTGCGCCAGTGGAAGAGCCCAGGGTTTCTGACCCAGGGGGCTACCATGGGAACTGTTTCGGCCAGGAAGGTGATCTCTACAGATGCCTCTCTCACAGGCTGGGGTGCTACACACGAAGGGAGGACAGTGAACGGGAAGTGGGGCCCTCACATGCGCTTCACCCACATAAACTGTCTGGAGCTGATTGCTGTTCATTTGGCTCTAAAACATTTCCTCCCCTGGCTGCGGGGACACCATGTCCTAGTGAGGACAGACAACTCCACCGTGGTAGCCTACATCAACAGGCAGGGAGGCTTGAGATCTCTGCGGTTGCATGCGCTGGCACACAGACTGATAGTCTGGAGCAATGTGCACTTTCAGTGACTGAGAGCGACTCATGTTCCAGGCGTACTGAATTGCGGGGCGGACCTACTCTCCAGGGGGATCCCTCTATATGCAGACTGGAGACTTCACCCAGAAGTGGTGAAGCAGATTTGGCTGCGGTATGGACGGGCGGCAGTGGACCTTTATGCGTCAGCGGAGAATGCCCAGTGTCCGCTGTTCTTCTCCCTGCACGACCGAGTGGCTCCGCTGGGGATCGATGCACTGGCACACGAGTGGCCACGTGCTCTCCTGTATGCTTTTCCCCCAGTGGCTCTCATCCCTCCAACTCTGGCCAGAGTGAGGGAGAAGGGGCTGGTCGTAATCCTGGTGGCTCCGCACTGGCCAGCGAAACACTGGATGGCGGAGATTTACCAGCTTCTGGCGGGCACGCCTTGGCAGCTGCCATTACGCAGGGACCTGCTATCCCAGGCACGAGGGGAAATATTTCACCCTCACCCAGAGAGGCTGGCTCTGTGGGCCTGGCCCGTGAGTGGTTTAACCTGAACTCAACAGGACTCCCAAACAGTGTCATTGAGACTATTCAATGTGCTAGGGCCTCATCGACTAGGAAGTTGTATGGGCTTAAGTGGCAAGTGTTTGAGAGCTGGTGCTCGGAGTCCCAGGCCATTCCTTTTCAGTGTTCTGTGGGGGTGATTTTATCCTTTCTGCAGGACCTCATTGAGAAGGAAAAATCTTTTTCAACCATCAAGGTGTACCTGGCGGCAATCTCTGCTTGCCATGTTGGTTTTGATGGTAAATCTGTGGGTCGACACCCTCTGGTGTGTCAGTTCATGAAAGGTGCACGACGTAAATTGCCGGTATCTAGGTCTCTTACGCCGTCATGGGACCTGCCCACGGTGCTGGATGCTCTTTCTGGTCCACCTTTTGAACCACTGGATCAGGTGGACTTGAAGGTGGTATCTCTTAAGACAGCGCTGCTCCTGGCCTTGGCCTCGGCTAAGCGCGTCGGTGAGGTTCATGCCCTGTCTGTGCACGAGGCTTGTACCCATTTTTCACCAGGGGGCGAGAGGGTCAGTATGCAGCCTAACCCAGCCTTTATCCCAAAGGTGGTTGGGTCTCTCTCCCCAATAGAGCTGGTTGCTTTTTATCCACCGCCTTACTCCTCTGAGGAGCATCGGCGTCTGCATACGCTGTGTCCGGTCCGTGCACTAAGGACCTATCTGGACAGGACTCAGGGTGTTAGGCAGAGTGACCAGTTGTTTGTGTCCTGGGCTAAGCCATGTGTGGGCAAGCCAGTCTCAAAACAGCGGCTTTCCCACTGGATTGTGGAGGCTATTGCTCTGGCTTACACGACCAAAGGTCTTCCGCCTCCTGCTGGTCTGCGTGCGCACTCCACTAGGGGCCTTGCTGCTTCCTGGGCTCTCTTTAAGGGGGTTTCAGCCCAGGAAATTTGTGCAGCTGCAAGTTGGGGTTCACCCCACACTTTTGCTAGGTTTTACAAGTTGGATGTTACAGTTCCAACCCTGGCACATTCAGTTCTTGGGGTAGGGTTTTCACGGGGTACAACCCACTCTTCGTGAGGCCCCTCTGGGACAGTTGTCATTTTTACAGGCATGTCTGGCAATCCGGGAGTCAGTATTTCTCCCATAGTGAGACACGAAACGAATGCTATGAAAGAGAACTGGAGGTTATGGCTATAACCATGGTTCTCTGATTAGCATGAGTGAGTGTCTCACCAGACCACCCTCCTTGCTATGGAAGCGAGGAAGAGGTGAGCTTGTTTGAATGACGACTGAAGCTATGTCAGCCTATTATATAGGAGGAGGGCGGTCCCTCCTGACATAGACGTCACTGATACCAGCCCCAAGGGCTGGTGTAGTGTAATTAAAGCTTCTGTCGGGATCACGCAGGGGGCGTTCTCCCATAGTGAGACACTCACTCATGCTAATCAGAGAACCATGGTTATAGCCATAACCTCCAGTTTAAATTGCAAGAAAAGACCTTGAAGTCAAAATGAGGAAATAGAAATGACCTTCAGAGCAATAACCAACTGTGTGTAGTAAAGGTCAGAACCAGAGGAGCAGGAAAGTGGAACAGCTAAGACAGACGTGGGAAAGTGAAAGCCACTGGCACAGAATGTTCAGGAGCCACATAAGCAGGCACTGAATACCAGGGATTACATCAAGAAAAGAGGAAGGCAACATAGAGCTGAGAGGAAATGGCAAGCCACCCATGGAAGCAGATTTGGAAGCACATGTGAAGGCAGAGAGGCAGACATCAGATAAGAACCAGAAAAACAAGAGCACCTTAATGGATAACTTCAGAATTCTATTAGAGGAGAAACACAATGACACAGAAAGGATAAGAGCAGGACAAGGACAAAGTATTTGAAGAAAACGACAAATTACAGATAAAAATCGATAATTGTGTGCCAGGGAGATTAGAGTGGGCAGCGGAAAACAGCACAGAGACAACTTGAGGAACAAATTAAAAATAGAAAATGTTGGAGCGGGTGAAAACACAAAAATGTGCCTTTCACATGTCTCACTAGAGATTTAACAGTTGGATAAGTTCTTTGTTGCAATTATAAAATATCACACAGCGATACTTTGTCAAGAACCTGGCAACCTGTTTGGGGAAAATTACAGATGCCATCTGAACAGATGGCCTCCTCTGTGACCTCACAGTGCTTTTCTCTCTTCAGCTGTACATGTGTTGCTGTACATGTTTCGTTGTCGTTTATCCCAACACATGTCTTAAAGGCTGCTATTTTTCTTGCTTTTTTCTGTTGGATAGAGTAGTCAACCTTTTAAGGTGGTCACAATAATGGTGTATTCACAACTCATCACACATGGACACCTGGCATCATGCCATCATGCCACCCCCTTGGTGTTTTCAACATACAGTACAGTGGACGCCTTGTTACTATGACAACTTAGAAAACAGAAAACAGCAGGACAAAACCAAGCGAGGCTAAGACATGAACAAGACTTAGCAGATGAGAGGAGATTTGACTCCTAATACTAATTCAACACAGTGAAATGTCACCAGGTACTTTTTTTCTTCTCTAAAAGTCCTTCTCCTCGATCACATTTTACCTCCAGAACCACCTGAAATTGCAGTTGAGGAAATGTTTTGACCAACAGTGAGCCCTCTCTTTATAGAGTGATGATTTCTCTCTCTAGTCCCACACATTTGGTCAGTTCTATTGACTTATTCAGCGTCGAATCCTGCAGTAATACATGCAAACTACTGACCAAAGGTTTACCTGAAATGTCAACAAATTTTGATGATGTACTAGTGTTCTTTGGACTAATAATGGGTCAGTCTGTGGGGGCTGCACCAGTGGTTTTGCTTGTTTTGGCCCATTAAGTGCAAATTGCATACACTTTGCCATCAGCCACTTTTCGAAGCATCGCCCGTGTTTCTAGATTGATGTCCTAGCTACAAGGCTGCCATTAGTTTCAGTTAATTCAATATCCCACAAAAAAGAAAAAAACTTATTTTAGATCCATCACAGTAAACTACTTTATTCCTTTCTTTTCTGTGTTTTTACAGAAATGTGTTAATGGGAATAAGCCTTTTAGCTTTTCCAAAGTAATTTACAACTTGTCCCTCGTTCAAACACACAGACACACACACACTCTGCAAACTCTCTGTTCTTTGCATACAGAGCTTTGACACCTGCTTCCTGTATCTCTTTTGAAAGCTCACCCTTGTTAGTGCCCACTCTGAGGCTCTGTCCTCACTCCGGCTGCACTGCAACACTTTTAATCCCAGAAATGACCAAAGTTACATTAGGCTGTTTTATAACAGCTATATTTGCGCGCTGCTTGGTTTAAGGGTTTTATTTTATGACACCATCACTCTGTGCAGCAGTGACTTTTTGTGAGGCAACTATCAGTTCTTGGGAGTTTGGAATTATAGCTGCTCACTATGCTACCGAGCTATAATACTAGTTCTTTATCTTACAGAGGATTCTATAACCAACTTTTGCAGTGTACAGACTCTTCAGGATGCTCCCTGTAGACTATATTAAAATACATGACAGCATGTTGTTGTGTAGAAGGAATCAAGTCGAGAATCTGCTCTTTCTGTGACTGAGCCTCTTGGATATTGTCAGTGTAATGCAATGACATATAAGCTTTTATGTTGTTTCTGCAAGGCTTCCAGCTCTGTAACTGTGTGTTCATATAAGGCTGAGATCTTTGCTGTTTTGCCTCCATTGCTACATTAAAAACTTTTGTGTTTCCCTCGTGCCCTCATTATAAACTTCAAAAATACCTATGATTGAAAATAAAATTCTAGCAGATTAACTTTATGAACATGCATAAGTCTGTTATTAAGATTACTCTGGATTTCATCACACTTTCTCCAAACATGCAATTAAAGCACTATTATATCTTTGGAAAATCTACAAATCTTGCTTGAGTTATGCTGCACTGTAGCTACACAAATGCTTGGGGTGCTGACCGACAGGATTGCTGTTTAAAATCTGCTGAGCTGTGAGAATGCCAAGACATGCGTTTAAAAGTGTGATGCTCAGTTAGACAGCACTGATTATCATGCTAATTGCTAACACTGTCCCTACACATTTTAGCTGAACTTTGTCATACACAACCAGTTTAAAGGCTGAATCTGGGCATCTGAGTCAAATCGAGTGCCGTTGTCAGCACTGTTACTCCTCTGGGTCTGACAGTAAGAGCTCCCCATATAACAGCCTGAGGCTGTTCCATGCCTGGGGGGCGACTGATTCAACACTGTCGTCCCCTGCCATGACAGGAAAAAAATGTCCACATATTTAGACTCATCCATGGTTTATTCAGGAAGCTGCGAGCTCACAGCTGAGACACACTGCTGATTTTTTTTTCTAAGTAGATGAAAGGACAATGATATCTCTTTGGGAAGTGGGAGTTCATCAGACTACGTTCTTGTACTTGACACGTTGTCAGAGTGTTTGACACTCGTCTTCCACCTAGGATGTGGCTATGAATATAAAACCCTACTGAGTGGGGCAGGGCTGTCTTTCAGTAAAGTGCATCAAAAGCAAACCTGTCAGAACAAATGGTTCAGCTAATAGACCTCACTAAGACCCCCACTACATGTCATTAAGATATGATGTCCTTTGAGTGAATATAGTGGGTATTTTAAATTAACCAGATTTGTTTTTGCCTCAGCAGGCAGGCATATAATGACCTGTTGTACATTTCCTGCATGATATGAGAAGAAATATATATTGTGAATTTATGAGTTTGAGGCAGGTCACCTGGACTTGTTGGAGAGCAAAGAACCATGCAACCATTCCTAAAGAATTAATATACTGAGGTGGAATGCTAGTTATCTGTTGTCAATAGAGGAGAGACGAGGGACACCGAGGACAGGTCACCATTGCAGGGCTAACTTAGAGACACAGACAACCACCACCTCACACTCACACCTACAGCTAATTTAGAACCCCCAGTTAGGCTAACATGCACATCCTTGGTATGTGGGAGGAAGCTGGGGAACCCAGGCAGGCACATAGAGAACATAAAGGCTTCTGCTCCCACATGCTAACCACTGCACCGCTGTGTTGATGTTACCTTATCTGCCGATATCTTAATAGAGCCAGCATCTGCCAATGCAGTGTCTTAGAAATAAAATCATGTATCCCTACTGACCTGCTGCTCACCTGTGCGATTTGAGATGGATCTTTTGCAGGTATTTTAAATATAATAATTATGTTTTATATAAACTTAAGTTTATTTTAAGTTGATTAACATGTGCTTTGATGCTTTATCAAACTAAACTCTTCCTAACACTAAAGAGAGTTTGACAGTGAAGGCTATTGTTCTCCCAGTGAAGTCAGATTAAAGCTTTATACATATAGGATGGAGGTGACCTAGCCTGGGGCCAAATGATCTGTGTGCGCCCCAGAAGTCATTGTTATCCTGCAGTGAGAGGCACCTGTGGCTAAGCTATCATTTCACATGAATTTTCAAACTGAGCCACTGAGCACAGGGGCAGCTAACGTGGGACCCACAAATGAACACCCCTCCCTGGAGTTTTTAAGCATCAATTCCTGCACTACCAAGGGCAGCTAATGAGGAAGGGGTGAAGTGAGAAATAGTTTGAATATACTGCCACAACCAGTCTACTGCTCCGCTCGGAGTTTCCACAGACAGGGGAAGCCAGCAGACTGAATCCATAATGATACGGCACTCTGTTGTGGCGTGCCATTATAACTGTATCCTTCTTTTATGTTTTATCGCAAATAGAACTAGCCTGCTGTTCCCATGCAGCTGTTGTATGTGAGTGTCTGTCAGAGAAGCTGTAAGCATAGCGGTGTGCTATAAGTTCAATCAGTTCCTTACTTTTTCATGCACACCAACCCCTGAGGATTGTCAGATGTGGGAAAGCAGGAGGCAAAGACAAAGCGTAGCCTCAAGGCAAAGCCATGCTTGTCTTAAAAAAAAAAAAAAAATGATGGAGGGAGAAGGCTCTTTCTTAGTTTTCTCATGCTTCTAGCGTCCAAGCATACAGTGTGGAAGAGTATGGGTGATTTATTAGTTTAGAATAGGAGGAGGATGGCTCTTTGAAGACCATGAGTGTGTGATCTACCAACTCCTGAGGCCTCTAAAGAATAAATCTGCATACCTTACTATGTTGTTCTGTCCTGAATTAAAGTTCTCTGCCCCATATTGCTGATGGTCACTATACACACTTATCAAAGTCTGTAATCTTTTTAGAAATATATTGAGCTTCCCCCACACAGCTGTATTACTGATATTGGATTTATTTGCCTGAAGCTGGCAGCGTCTAATGTATTGGTCTGAATGAGTCATTTACATTAGTAGGGGGGATGATAAGTTGAAATTTGAGTTGGAACCTCAACACCCAATGTGCATAAAAACAAGAATATTCTTTCCCCCACCTCTGCATATGTTTCTGTCACCTCCTAAGCTGGAAGGCTGTTGGAGCGTGATAAGCAGGCATAAACCGGGAGAGTAATGATTTTCCTCCATCTCAGATGTTCCTTGTCTTTTATGGTTGACCCTTAAAAATGTCACCGCAGCCCAAGAATCTCTCAGTCATTTCAACCCCAAGCATATAGATTATCTTATGGAAAGTCGTCCTGCTTCCTCATCGTGCTCCGTAATGATCTGGGAGGAGCGCATTCCTATTGAAGGAAGCGGGTGGCACTTTAAGATAACGTCCATGCTGACTGAGTCTTCGATTTAACCCTGCCCCTGAAATCTGACCACACCCGTCTTTGCCTTTTGTCCTTATAGCATGGCAGTGCTAACTGTACTGTAACTGTTCAACATGTACAATACAAGAATATTTATTTTCAGTTTGCATCCAAAAACAGGGAAATGAATATGGATTAAAAAGCAGCCTGTTCTCACCAGGAAAAATATCATTAGGTTGTTATTTCAATCCTTGAAATGTACGCTTATTTATCTGGCAACATGTTCATGGAGGCAGAGAGTTTCATTCCAAAAAATGATATGAATTCATGTGTTTTAAGATGATCCTTCTCTAACCCATTACCCTGTTTTTAATACTTAACGTTTAATTTTTTTATGCCACATCCAGCTATGATTAAAAACAAGACTTACTGTGGGTGAAAAAGAAAGTTAACAGTGAATTAAAACAGAAAGCAGACTCTGCATTGCATAACCATTCACTGTCACTACTTGGCCCCTATATTGAGATCATGTGGGGCAACATGATCATGTGTTTCATTAACATGTACATGTAAGATAATGATGTATGTTGGGCAACACGTCCATATGTCGTTTTAGCTGAATTGTAACCATGTGTCATATGCAGACACGCACAGCTGTAACATACAAAGTTGTGTTTGTGTAAATTGGCCTCTAGGGCTTCATATATGTTGTGCACTGACACACTTCTCAAAGACTGAGAGAGTCATGTTACAATTGTACAAATGCAGTCAACAACAGGCCTCTTCACGCTTTATTGTCAGTGTCAGATTGGCATGCAATTGTAACATTACAGTCAAGAAAGAAGATATTTTTCCGAGAGCTGAAAAGTGCTCTACTAGGAAAACCTACTGGTGACTCACCTAAGCCAAGCAGCCACTTGAAATGAACACTCATGAAAGCATAATTACTTATATTACATTGCATAAAAGATGTCTTGACTCCTACACACTACTTTGTTAAAATCATTTTTTTGTTTAATATGTGAAAATATGACTGAATGTTACAGAAAGAAATTACCGGAAAGAACTTTGGTACGCTTAAACTTTAGCTGACAAGTTTACCAAAGGCGCCTCACAAAGAGAGACCAGGCTTTGGGTCAGTTGCTTGCTCAGGGATACTGGCTCAGGACACATGTCTGTCGATGGACATTGATTGTTGCAAGATTAAACCGCGAGCCTTCAGGGGTAGCAGCAGATAGGAATAAGGAGTAAAACTAATTCTTCATTTTTATAAATAAATTCATTACTGTAAAATAAGCTTTAAAAGTTATTTACTTAGGAAACAAAGTATTTCTAAGAGGAACACATTATATGGTTTACAGCTTTAACTCAAAGTTTAAAGACAAAAGGTTTAAAATCTGCACAAGTAATCCAACAATCGGTACACAAGTGTGTTTTAACTGCATCCATGTTTAGAGCAATATATTCCAGTACTAAAGCTCAACATCTGCTCAATAAGGGCAATCAGGGATACCAAATTTCTGTGATTCTCTCATTCAAATCACATGGTAGTACACAAGGGCAGTTTATGGAACAGCTTGCTGCAATATCTCGCCTTGTTTCTATAGAAGGTGTGAAGTTTCACAAGTCTGTGATTATTATAGAGGTCACTGCAGTCCCTTCATGCAGTGATGTTAAATGATCAAGCTCACATCACAGTATTCAAATGCAGATAAGCCCACAAATATTTCCACAAGCGAGTCAGATTGTCACTGTAATTCACCAAGCATAGTGGCCCCACAGACAAATAAAGCTGGTTAACTGGTGCAGAACGCTGACACGTAGGAAGACACAAACACGGACACCCCGGGTCCAACAGAGAAGCACAAAAAAAGCCTCTCATGGGCTGTGGTGCACTACTAGAGAGGATGCTGTAAAGTCAAAGAACGTTTGTGCTGTCATGAATGCTGAAAGTTTCTGAATGTTTTTTTTTTCTTTTCTTGCTGTAAACAACAGGCTACCAAGGTCCTGTGGATTGAAGCAGAGCATGTGGATGATAAGAAGCAGCAGCACTGAATTCTGCCTCTCACAGTCTCAGCTTGCAGGTCAGTTTGATGCAGTACACAAGGTCAAAATATCTTTCTTTGTTTTCATATGCAGACATGAAACAACCTTGTTTCCTTGCCTGTTGAATTACAAAAGCGACCTTCATGCTAGGTAGCCTGCTATCACCTAACTGCATATAAGGCATGCACATGTTTTAGTATTTAGGTCCAATGTCACAATGATCTGCTGTAGCAAACATCCATCAATGCCATGTGTCAAAAAAAACTCCTTTATACAGTCAACATTCATGGTTCTAAGAGGATTAACTCTACTGATTTCTTGACTTAATACATTTGAGTTTTTAGATTTTTAATACAAGAATAAATGTACTTTTTATCCCTATAGTTTTATCTGTAATAGAAAATATTGAAATGTTTCATATCTTAGAAGAAACTGCACAGCCCTGCACAGCATCTTGCTTTTGTAATTTTGAAAAATGGCTACAACTCTGTGGCGTTTTTCTCTCCTCTGCACAGACAATAAGTTACTGTCACTCTCTATCATGGAAGCCTAAGAAGTAATTTGAGAGAATATAGAAAATCAGGAGCTGAAATAGAAGTAGATGAGTTTAGGTTGGGCTAAAAATGAGGCTACAGCGAGAAAGTAATTTACAACACTTCATCAGAAAATAAGCTCTGGAATGCTTTGAAGATCTCAGACCGATGATATGTTGCAGTTTGAGAGGTGGGCGGCTGACTGAATGTCCCCAGCCTGACAGAAAGACCATGACCTAGTTAAACTTATTATAGGACGGGGCACTGGGTGCTTTGGAGCAGACAGGAATTGTTCACATTGACAGGAGCTAGTCAAATCTTTTGAATACCAAAGCTGTACCTGTGTAATGCTACATTCTGTCCTCTGACCTTGCATCATCACAGCTGGATTGTTTTGTAGCAGCAGAGAGGAGAAGGAGGGGGAGGAGACAGGAGACGGGGACAGGGACAGGATGTGTAAAGGAATGAGGGCAAAGGTACACCACCGTATCACTTAAACACTTGTATTGTGTGTGGCAAAACAACTTGTAGCCTGCACATTAGCATTCACACTAACATACCAAAGTCCTTGAAATTCCTTGTAATGTGGGGTAATTCTAACCAATTTTCTACAGCATCTGTTCTCTTTTTGATCTTGACATTCTGCACAGAGCAGAGATGATGCAGAAGCAGATGTAAGAATCTGCGGTCAGTTTTATAATTTAAAGCTTATAAATGTTTCCTGCAATCTTTCTTCTAGAACCAAAGTCATACAGTAAAACAGGCATATGATGCTCCGTACGAGGACAGTGATGCAGATCATACTGTAGCTGTTTGTCTCCATCCTACAATAGGCAGCAGAGCAGCAAGGTGCTCATTTTGGTAGAAAAAACTACTGAAGTGATGCTCCTTCTGCTGATTCAGTGCATTCCTCCAACTTCAGCCCATGCTTGCTGCTGTACGCTATTTGCCCTGCTGTTCTTAGGCTACAACTTTACACCCTGCGAACCTGCACCATGTTCTAGGAAGCCACAAAGTCATAAAAGAAAAGGAGAGGGGACATCCAAACAGTCAGTGCTACACAAAATCAGAGGATTCAGCGTGTGATGGAAATGATAGCTGAAGGACCGTGTGACCGGCTACATTCCAACAAAAATCTGTGATGCTGATGTTTATTTCTGTTGCCAAATCCGTCAGTGTTTCTGAGCCTAGAGAGCACAGTTAAAAAGCGACAGCTCAGGACCTCACACACTGTGTCACCACAGACAGCACCCCTAATCCTCATTACCAGTGTACACAAATGTATCATCAAAAGCTCTTTCAGTCTTTGAATTCACAAAGCTAAAGACTGTACAACACAGCATTTAAATGGTATTATTTAGACAACACAACATTTGTTGGCAACCGAAGCCTGCAGGTAGAGCCCGTGGCTTCAATCCTGCTGAGACGTGCCTGTTCAGTATGTCCTTGTATTCGTCTTTCCTCGTTGAGTCGGTTCTTTGCTGCTCTGTATTCCTCTCTATTTTCTGCCTTGTGAGCTCCCTCAATGTGTCTCCCTTTCCTGAGCTCTTTGGTAAACCATAGCTTGTTGCTGCAGTGCACATGAATGCAAATCAGCCTTCCGAAACCACTGGAGTTTTCAGCTTTACTCTGTTTTCTGTTAAAGCGATGAATTACACACCTCAGACCAGGATATCACATACTACTAAACAAATATACAGAAAGGTGTGTGTTAAAAAGGGACAGAGCCTGTTAACTCCACGTTTTTCATGCATACTAGCTTGCAGGATAAACGTAGAAGCTGGAAAGGTCCGCACATGTTTGTATTTAAATACTGTAATAAATGTACAAAATATATGACATAGACATTGAATATACTGAAAACAGAGATGAAGCCTTGAGGTTTGTTTTTGCCATGTTCTCAGTACAAAAGGTCAGCCTTATATTTTCATGTTGCTCTAAAAACTCTCCAGCAGCACGGCGGGTATACAGCGACCCTGGTTTTCACAACATTTAATGAGGTCAAAGCTATTACACCAGAGGTCAATGGAAACTATGCATTTATGGCTTTGGAAAAAAAGAAGGTTTGCTCTAAACAAATTGGCAGTCATGACTTGGAGCTGCAGCAGAACAAGCGGATTTAAGAAGTTTCCCTATCTCTGT
Source organism: Parambassis ranga (assembly GCF_900634625.1). Lineage (NCBI taxonomy): Eukaryota > Metazoa > Chordata > Actinopteri > Ambassidae > Parambassis > Parambassis ranga. Next base: position 8,265,711 of record NC_041040.1, on the reverse strand, counting down.
ATATGTGGGAGGAGCAGGCTGAAGGCCGCAGGGGGTCGCCAGCGAATGTAGCACCAAAACAAGCGGAAGATCGAAACGGGTTACAGTCTGACACCCAGAATGTAGATGAGAGAAGTGTCACAAAACATACACATACAATTAGTGCTTGAAGAGCAGCTTCCTTAATTCCCCAAATCATTGACTTTGAACTTAAATGACAGTGAAGATGCCACCTGTTTGTCCAAGTGGTCACTTATAATGATCAATCCAGATTATTATCAGCAGGGCCTTTTTTTGATTTCCAATAAAAGCACCCAAATCTATGCAGCTGTATTTTACATGTTCAGTTGATAAAAAACTGATTATCTTGTGTCGTGCAAGTGCAGCTTTTAGCAGCTAAAGGTTCTGATATTTTGTTTGTGGAAATGAAACCAGTGACACTGGAAATCAGGAGGCACCAATGAAGCACAAGACTACAAATGAAAGCTGAAATGTGTTGCTCCTGGCTGTGTTTGTTAACTCACCGTATTCACTTACATTACATACTCTGCTTGTGGACAATGACCAAAAAGTCAATTGTTGCATGTACATTCAAGATTTGCTTATGTTGTATAATGGACCGACAAAATACACCACAAGTTCCAAATCCTGTATTTTCTGTCCTTTTTGTGTTTTTGTGGTTTTAAAAAGTTTTACAAAAATCTTGCACATTTCCTTAAGGCCTACATTTGCACTCTTTGAACAGATCTGGCTGTAGATGTTATTTATATAAAGCAACAGGTAGTCTGATGACTCCAGGTAAGAGGACAGGATCATTCCTGGAAAGCTGCCATCAATGCAGGTGTGGGCTGAAGGGTCTTGGAGGAAGAGCATTCTTGTCAGCTTCCCACATAAAGTGGTCTTTTTCCTCTGCAGCTAACTCCTGTGTGACCCTTGTCTAACTAGCTCAGCATATGCAGCACCGTTGAAGCTGGTTTTGCTTCGACACAAGACACATTTCATTAAAAGTACCCAAGTCTAGATAAGTACACCTTTTTTGCATCACAGAAAATTAAGCTTTCACCTTTCTTCCAGACCTGTTTTGATTGTTCTTTTATGGTTTCAGATATCACACAGTTATTGCTGTTTTTCAGATATTCAGTACAGTAATTTCCTTTTAGGCCAAACCCTGTTCACCACTATGATATCCCATATAATACACAAACAAAAATTTGCAAAAAAACAACATGCAGCCTACTTTTTTTTCCTTTGATAAAATGACTTTTGTCTGTTTTAATGATTGTAAATGAGGTGCATCAAGCCAGTCAGATTTTTTTTATTCATGTTAGGCTCTGACATTAAACTATAAAGAGATTCTTCTTTTAACTGGCACCTGTTTTTGATGGTGGCTTCAGTTGGTGGTGCTGCTGACCGTAATTTTAGACTGCCATTCTGTGTGTTGTTCAATGCAGTATGTTGCCTTTTGAACTTAATTCTGTACCCTGCATGTGTTATTGTTCTGTATTATCTGAATACTAGTGGGAATCCTAACAACAGGGGCCATCCACTCAAATTGTTATCACCCAGCTCTGGCTGATGGTTAGTGCTGGCAGACTGAATTTGATAGAGTTCTGGATCAAGAGGATTCACTACACTGTGATTCAGCCGTGTGCTGAATACTAAACACTGGTATTTATTAGGGACGGTTGGTGAGATATACAAGAAAAACTCAAATAGCCTTTATGTGCGCTTTCTTCAGCTTGTTCTAATGGAAATTAAAACAGTGGACAAGTGCTTCCAGAAGGAGACAGAGGACAAGGGAAGATCGAGTGCTTCTTTACACACTCCTGACAGCTTATAGAGCCGGTGAGGAAAAGGGTCGTCAATGGGCTTTTCCGATGATTGACACATTTTGGCCAGAAGACTAAGCATGTATAGATTCTGAGGGTATATAAGTACTTTAAAGAATCAGCATAGGATGTTAAAATTCAGTGCTATAGTGAGGAGAAGATGCACCTCTTTATGAGAAGTCTCAGTCCAATCTAAGATGTGAGGTTCTTATTTATTTAGCATTAGATAAACTAGCAGCATACAATTCAACATTTTACCTATTCTAGCTAGGTGGATCTTTAGATTTCCTCATCAGGCAAGGTCACAATGACATGAAGATTCCAGGTAATAAGAGTTACCTCCAGTAAAGTAAAAGTAAAAAGTAAAATGTATAAAATAAAGACATTTACTTAGAATGTTCCTTTAGATCCTTGTAAAAATAAAAGATATTTACAGAGCATCATAAGCCTGAAAGGAGCTGTTAGGTGAGAAATGGACAGAAGGCAAAGAAATATGAGATGCAGTACTACATTCATTTTTATGAATATTTTAGCCAGTCTATTCACATGTCCTGACACTGTCCTTGAGAAAGCCATCAAATCCATGATACTACCGCCGCCATGTTTCACAGATAAGGTTCTCATGCTAGAAACACAGTATTTATCTGTTTCGTGACATTTGTTTTTTTCACATTTAAACCACATAATTATATTTTGGTCCCATCTGTCCACAGATAATTTTCCTAGTAGCCCTCTGGCTCGTTGCAGATAATGGACTTTGTCCTTGCATGATTCTCTAATGTGATGCTGGATCACACATATATTGCTGTTTTTCAGATATTCAGTACAGTAATTTTGGCCAGACTGATACTGAGTGACAGATTGTGACCTTTTTTTTTGGTCTCTTATTGACTGTATGCAGCATCACTACATTTACCAACATTGCTGATCAGCACCTTTTGAGACCTCCTTTCTCGGAATGTGTTTAGAGGGCAGTTCTGTCTATGAATTTCTCTGCTGCCTCAGTAAAAATTTTGTGCTAATTACACGCAGACTGAGTAAACTGAATGTATGTAAGTCTGGAGCTGAATATCAATCAAGTTATGTCAATGATGATATCACAAGGCTATAGCTTTATTTAGTAACAAGAGTACCTGTAAGACTCGTCTATCATTGTGGAATCTGTGAGAGATGCTTCATTTTAACCTTTGGTTTCCCCTTTATCAATTAGAAGAGAACAATATCAGGCATCCCTTTAATTAAGAAAGAAATGAGTCAGGATATGGCTTTCTCCATGCAAATGGGACGGTATTTGCATTGCAGCCACCCAAATTTGCATTTATAGTGTTTTAGTAAGCTTGTTTAGTTGTGTGTTTAATTATCAGGGGTATTTCTTGGAAAGAAGGGGCTCATTAAACTCTTGTAAAGCCTCATATCAATACTGTTGGCTTTTATCAATGCAAACTAAAGGAGAAAACATCTCAAAGTTTGGATGAGGTTGGTTTCATGCAGGTCCATCACTTAGCCAAACTGGAGAGACTCCAGAATTACTGAGATTTATGACAATAATTTGGCTGATACAACAGTGGACACAGTGGATGTAAATAACAGCTGGAATGATTAATTTACTCCAAAAAGTGACACGCTGAGCGGAGTGTGCGCAGAATGACAAGCAGCACTGTGAATATATTGAGTCAGATTTCATTATCAATGGAATTACTCTCTCCTCCGTTATTATGTGTGCGATAAAGACCAGCCACAAGGTTGCTGAACTCATCCACTGCTCTTCTGCACTGCCATACTTTGTAATCAAATGTCTAAATTACATTAGTGTCGGCAATTGCACTGTATATACAATAAAACAATAAAAAAACCCAGCAACATCCACCGCTAAAGTAAGATCAATAGTCTGACGACATAGTTTTTAGTCCAAATTTTGTGCAACTTTATAAAAGGAGACTTAATCTAAAAAGCTTCCAGCTGAAGTCTTCTAATATAAATCCTGTTTTTTTAATAACTACTTAATACAGTAGGCAGCTGTTAATTAACACCACACTGCAGATGTGAGCATGTTGCAGTTTATTGAACCAGCTAACATAATAATCAACACGTTTAATGATCAGATACGTTAATCAGAAATGAGTGATCCATTAATTTCTTTGCACTGCCATCGCGTCTGTATGCAATATGAAGCTATTCAATGTGTGAAAGTGAAACTATTCTATCACCTCAACGTATATTCTGTCTATATTCTTCATTTCACACATGTAACACTGCATTCATTGTCCCAGTTTCCACACTGCTCTCTCACTATATTTTTGAACTGCAGCAGAATTCATGTCTCTCAGCTATTTCAAATACAGACTAAACCACAAGATTTTTTTTTTTTACTTTCTTCAGTCACTCAACTCATATTTTTTCACCCTGTTGTAGAGTTGTCTTGAGGTTTTATACACATTTTATTCTGCATTTTCACCTTTTTCTTAGTCTAATATTTTACCAAAATATTGGGTTAAAGCAATAGCACTCTCATCCACACAGAAATGATCACTTCAGATGCAACACCAGTTAATGCACAGCCAGAGTTGGTCCGGATTAATTTCTCCAGGGCCCGAGAAAAAAGTTTAATTAGCGTAACTGTTGTAATTATTGAACTATTTGTTATATTTAAACCCCTTCCATGAAAGTGTGTTGGGATTTTATTTCACTCCTCCACACTAATATTAATTTCAGTCCCAATTCCCAGTTGTTTCTGTGCAACCTTTAAGTTGGTCCAATAACCTGAGTGCTGTCCACACAGGCTCCTCTGGGTTTCATTTCATTTGCACATGATTTAGGTGTCAATCATACTGCGGAATTTCCTGAGTGGGGAAAGAGCATCTTTTCTGTGAGAATGGAGACAAGCTGACATTAAGGCTTTGAAGCAGTGACTGTCTAATTTAACTGCTCGGATGCTATGAGCATACACACACACACACACACACAGGAACTTTTAAAGTGAAGGTGAAGAGAATGTCCTTCAGGAGAGCTACATTCAAGTTGCAATAACGGGTCATAGACAGGATAGAGAGGGTTGAAGAGGTGGTGGAAAATGTATTCAGATACTTTAGCAAAAATGCTAATTACACAATATAATATTACTTATATACATATATATAAGCAATAATATATAAAATATGAAATAATATTTCCCTCTATAGGGACAGTGAGGTGAAGGAGCAAACAGAAATGCTGAAATAACAGAAGGGATACTAAAATGGAATAAATTTTCCCTAAGTAAAGCATTTTAAAAGGCCAGTGACATGCACCTTGTAACGTACTGCAGCTTCAACTGCCCTGTAAAACACACACACACACACAGAGTGAGAAATAATCCTCACCAATGAATAATACAAAAGGCTGAACTCCTCCACGACTTTATCGTCTGTGTGCCCCTGTAATTCCGTCTGGATGTGGCTCGACAGATGAAGTTTCAACTCTGTGACAGGCAAAGTTAAGCTTCAGTAAGTGACAGTGACATAAACGGTGGGCTTCCATAAAGCCGGCAGAAAATGAACGCAACAAAAGCAGAGCCATAGCTGAGACAGCAAAGCTTGAAGAAATCCGATGAGGATGTCTCTATACCAAGAATATTGATGCACTGTAGTTAATCTGGCAGTTTGCCATGAAGAAACTCTGAAACTAATGTGCACCTGTGGGAATAAATCAATGCTGGCAATGACAGGCGCTCATTTTTTTTTTTAAAGGGATTGAATTGTAGTAAAATAATGCCATGACCGGTGAATCCCCAGCTACATCTCATTAAGCCTTGTCTTCTTTCAAATTTTTAAAGCAGGGCCCCTAAATGATCCAACAAACCTCCCACTTCCTTTGTTTCAACACCGATGCACTCAGCTGGCTTTGTGTTACTAAATGATTCATTCTTCAGTCCATGTCCAATTGCTTTGATTCACATTGTTAAGCTAACAATATCTAGCTTAGACTGGAAAAATGGCAGCACATGAAGCAGGTAATCAGTGAGAAGCGTAACATAAAGAAGCTTTGATAAATCTCTCTGTCTAGTGAGCAGAAGCATGTGCTTACTATGATTTGTGTGCCCTGTTGTTTTTGTTAATTAATTTCCCACCTCTGGCAGTGGGAAGATGCACATCTTATCACCTGCAGTATATCTTGCTGTGCCACTAACCTAATATGAAAGCCATTCATCACCTGATCAGGGCAACAACAGGTGAAGGTGTTGGTGAGCTGGAAAATATGGCTTGTGAAGGAGCGAGGCTGCTCTGCAGTGAATAATGAATTCATGTCTGGACAGTGGAATTAAAGTTTGTCAATCTGTATTCTAGAGAGAAGCTTCACAGAATAGAGATCGAGCAAATGATGCAACAGAGATGAAATATCTGAAGCTGCTCTGAGATATTAATTTCACTTTCTCACTTCTCACTTTCTTCAATATCCACATGTAGTAATTTGGGGCACTAGTTTTGATGTAAGCTAAATAAATATATGTTATCTGAGTTTAAAGTAAGACACATTCATTTCAGCAGCTGCTCAGATTAATGCCAGATGTTCTTATAAACCCACACTCGCAAGCTAGCCTGCTACAGTACAGTAATGTGCGCATTCCTCCAATCAGAAGAAAAGCAGCGCTTGTTTGCCGCTGTATTTGTACGTGTAATACCTTCTGTGTTTACACACGTCAGCCGAATCTCTTGTTTTCCCGTAGGCAGATGTGATAAAGAGCCAGGTAAACACACTTATTCCCCATGCTGAGCTCATCTGAGGGTTTATTGACACAGACTAGTGGAAAGGCTTTCACAGCGTTTGAACTTTATTCCCCCGTCGCTGTGAATGGCTCCAAAGCACTTAGAACTTTACTCAACACAAGCACTCACTTGGACATCTGCATAATAACAATCATGACACTGAAATGGTCTTCACAGCCACCTACATTCAGATCGGACCTGCTGCTGTGTTATTTAAAATGTGAGTGATGTCTGTTTTTATGTATGCCAGCGTGCTTCTCTCCAGACTTTCAGTTGGCAGCTCTGCAATCAGTTGTTTACACATATTCAGATATTTCAACAAAAAAATGCAGGAGTGCTTTATGTTCATGATTAAAAGTCTATGACACACCTCCTCCCAGGGTCATTATATCAATAGTTTAGTTTTCTTATTTTCCGACATGTTCATCTCTGTATGTGCAGCAGCTGAATCTTCAAGGTGCAAAAATAAGACATGGAGAACAATGCCAACATCTGCATAAGCTGAAATAACAAAGTTTCTCTGTGATTTATATGGAAATCAGCACCAGACCTGGACTTTGCAACATGAAATGAAAATGGAACCTTGGTGCAGATATGAGGTTTCAATTACTTTTGTTTTGGGTAGGTGAGGCTGTTTCATACCCCCCCAACAGAGGGAAGAATATGATGAAAGGTACAACCTTTGTCTGACTATTCCTTGTTGCAAAGGATCCTAATAGAGCACCATGCTGTCCTTCAAATAGGCCCTGCTTCTTTCATTTTTACTTTAAATGTTTTCAAAGGGTGTACATTCCAAAATGAGAAAGAAAACATTTTATTTCTTCTTCTTTTAGTCTTTCAGTGCTTTTTAAAATGACATAGAGAAACAAATGTGCCTGAAAGATTTATGGCATTCAGCTAAAGTTGGCCTAAACAAATTTTCTTCAGTCAAAGATAATGAAATAAGAGTCAAGTGAATCATCTCCTACAACCTCGTGGCTGCACTTTCAAGGTTAGCATAAACATTGATGCACCCTTTGAGACTGATACTCATTAGGTGATTAGAAGATGGTAGGATTCTTAATAGAAGCTTTTGTCAAGGCTAAGGTGGCTTTTCTATATATTTTTTGTTCACAAATGCAAGTACAAACATAAAGATGGAAACATTACCAGTGAAAAGTGGCACATGATATTCTAACATTAGCATCCCTTTCCAGTCATACCAGCTGACTTCCTGTTGGCTTCCCATAGACATGAAGATGCAGATGGATGAAAAAATTTAAAAAAGTGTAATGCAAAATTGGCTTTTTTAAAAATAACCCCTAAAATGCCATAAAGGATACCACTAAAAAAGTCTTTTTGTCATGGTGCTCTTGAGTATAAAGTTCACAACAGTGACTTTAAAGCTGCTTCTTTCAAAAATGATCATGTACAGGAATAGCACCATCCTGGATGGTTTTTAAAAGATTTGATCATTTCCTTAACACTTCCCTGCAATACTATGATCAACTTAAATTTCCCCACCAAGAACTGGGAAAGATTTGTATTGAAACTGTGTTTTTCTGCTCTAATATCAGTTGTATACCAGAAATTGTTGTTGACCAAAGAGCTCATGATTTAAATGGATTTCACAGTTTGTAGGGGCAGTGTAAGTGAGAGGTATTTCCCCCTGAACAACAGATTACACATCATGATCTTTACTTAGATGTACATGCAAGAACACTCTTGTGTCTTTATTTCTGTTTACTCTGAGATCAACTGAAGCTTAGCTCTGCAGTCTGTTGGCTCAATCAGATGCATTTTTTAACAAGTCTGTCATTTTTAAAGAAGAATATTATGAGATGGCCTGAGACAGAGTTTGGCTAAATATACTGTAGTCAAATCTAACTGCCACAGTTATTGGGAAAAAAAGATATCTTTGTACCTCTATTAGTTTCAGTAACCTTGCATGATGCATGATTCTAATGCATTGCAACCAGTAACCAGCGCAATCATAATAACATCACTGTTACATTAATGGAACTCTATCACTACCCATAGTCAGTCTAATATTAGCTAAAGCTCGACAATTATACCAGTTCTTTTTTTTTTTAATTCACCCTCTCGGCCCTCTTTTGGTGACAGATAATATTTGCACCTCATCACAGGACATATCAAGGCGTGTCATGTTAAGCGATGCAACTTATACGCGGGTGACATGATCATTATCTCCTGGAGCGAGCAGCAGTGTTGTTAGGTCACCTCTCCTTTCGGAGGGTAATTTTGCAGCTTTTTTCATGGTGATGAAACTGGCACAATGGAGAGTCAGAATATGAAGTGGGTGAGAGAGAGAGAGCGAGCAATCCACCAGACAAAAATTAGCATTTGATTTCGACCGTTCCACAGCACCGAAATTCTCGCTTCACAAAAGTGGTTGTGGATGTCTCTCATAAAACGTATATTACATCTGGGCTTCAGGGAGATGAGGGGTGGGATTTTTGCAATACAATTAGAATTTATCAAAGAAAGTTTAGTCTCTTCTGTTGATGTGTCAGCCAGTATAGAGGTTGTGCTTTGTTACGTGAACACAGACAGTTTTTGGCAGTTGTTTCCTGCCTTCTTTTTCCTTGACTTGAAGGAAATCACTTCTAGTTTAGCTCCTGGGAGAATTAGAGTATCATAATGGCCCTTAGCAATTAAATTTAGGCAGATGACAAATACAATAATGATGTACAGAAAAGTGAGTGGAGGCATTTAAAGTTGAAATTCAACAGGGATTTCATTGCATAGTGGAGGTTTCAAGGCACGCTGGTTCATAGGCCTAATCCAGGATGAAGTAAATTTGAAATCAATTAGGAGCTCAGCAGGGATTATTGACAGAAACCACCAACTCATTACAGCATGTGAACAAAATTACTTTTCTCTGAAGCTTCCATTAATTTAGCTGAAATGGAACAGTGTGCAGCAGCCCCGCTGAGCAACATCTGGATCAATGAAATGGAAAAACAAAAAAAAATACCAATTGTTCCTCCCTGCTAACATAAACTGCACAGCACGTGTTCGATCAGGAGTTCTTTATAAGAGATGCGAGGAACACTGAAAGTGAGGAAGAGTGGAAATTTGGTGCCTTCCTTGTTCCCAGCAGGTTTTCAGGTCGACACATTCTTGCCTACATATCAGCTTTTTTAGTGATGTGATTGTTTGACAGAAATCTGAATGAGTTTATTCTGACATGACTGTATGACATGTAATAAACAAAAACACGGATCTGATATGCCCTGTGAACGGCACTGGAGCGTGTCAGTGGCTGAACACAGATAAAGATGTGAGTAGTCAGACATGCATATACTTTGATCTGATGCATCCCAGCAGCCACATGCTGCGTACAGCGAGGGAGGAGCGGGACGATCAATGCTAACGGAGTTTTCTGCATAAGCCTGTTCTGATTCAATTAAGACTCACTGATGGGAGGTTTTTGGTATTTTTGTTGTTGTTGTTGTTGTTGTCAGTGGTGGAGTTGGGGATACAATGCATGTGCTTTTACCCAGTGGTACGTGTGGGCTTGATCACTTGATGGAGAATCAATAAATGAGGAAAGGCAGTAATGAAGGCTCCTCTTAAGAACCCAATCACACTGTCCTGCAGCACAGTTAAGTCCATAGATTGTGAGTTATTTATAGTTAGTTCATGCTGGTTTCACAATTCTCTTGTGTCCCACATAAAAGGAAAAACAGGTTTCAAAGGCACAATCCTCATGATACATTACCTTTAGTTTCCTGACACAATCAAAGGCTGTTGCAGAGTGTGTGTCAGAGGCCAGTCACTGACGCTGCCTTTCCCTGTGATTGCCTAGTGGAGGTTGATTAAGTTAACAGATTACAGTCCACCTCCAAGCATGCATCTGTGTTTGTTTTCAAGAGCGCATGCAAATGTACTTCGCCTCAGGCATACTTCATTATACTGACATGGAAATGGGACCGTGTGTTTACCCATAAAAAACGTAACCCAACGCTGTGACATATTCAAAACTCACCATAAGGGAGCGTAATGTAAACATATTCCTTATTATTGAAGACACAGACCCGATGGCGAGGACAGGAAAATTATAGTCAATCATTCCAGCAGCTCATTGCCACTTTCTGTGTATGGAAATGCCAAAGGATAACGCCCATCAGAAAGCCCCACACTGAGACCGTGGAAATCCCTTCCTCCCTGATTCCTAGATCTCTCCAAGAGATCCTCTCATCACCACCATCATTGTTATTCATTACAGAAAGAAGGGGGTGTTTTTATGTGAATGTTATTTCCTTTATATCTTGCATGAATTATGGGCACAACTTACATTGATTACTTTAACAGAAGTGACATAGAAGAAGCTGTCCACTGTCAAACACTGAACAGAATGAAGTAATCAGTAACTTACCCTATTTTTATCCACTGTACTGATTCTGTTAGGTGGGGTACCCATGCAAAGATATAATATCTTCAGTTCTATCAAGGTTTAGCCATGTTCCTGTGTTTTTTCCTGCACTGCAGTTTGGTCCAAATATTTGAAACGACTATTGACTGGTCAAGATGTTAAATCCAGAACATTCACATAAAAACACACCACGTTTAATCAATAGTACATTACCTAGATATGACACATGGTTACGTTTATGCTAACGGGACTTATGGACATATTGCCTAATGTCATTCAATTATGGGACCGATACAACCACAAAAGTCTGAGTAAGGAGGGGGAGGGGCGAATGCAATGTAGCAGAATTTCACTGCGAAGTCCAAGGTTCAAGCCCCCCTGATAACATGAGTTGTTTTGTTTTTCCCCTCAGTAAATTTAAATAATACATTTTTGCAGTGGGGTTTTTACAGTTTTAGGGACTGAGTGGTTCTCTTTGCCCCCTTGTAAATCTGCCCCAGCTATTGTTTTCCTTCTTTTGCTGCCAAATCTGAAGGGGGGGACATCTACCACTACATCCACTTAAGAGTAGTACACAGACAGCAGACTACAAATATGCATTAAAAGTGTGACAGTTTATGTTCCTGTTTGAAAGCTCAAGGAAAAAGAAGCCATCTTTAAACACAGAGCTCTCACGGGCACCATAGGAATAAAAATAATACTGAATATCTGCTTTTATGATTGCACCAAGCTGAGCAAGCTGACATATTCTCCATTCGATCAGAAGAGATATTATTGTTATGAGAGGAAAAATAATTTAAATGAAATGTACAATATTTAATTTTAATGAAAATGTACAGACATCCTTTTACAGTTCTGTTTTATAAAAAATACAAATGTTCTTCCTCCACAGAGACATACATAACAGTAATCATTTACAGGGCCACCTTCAAACAAATGTCTACTATATTTTATAATCATCTAGTGGTGGCCGATATGCAATAGGTTGCTTCTAAGATTTAAATACTGTACTTTTAAATAGAGAAAATAAGTAAACACTTGAAGCAGGTAACACATTTGCAACAAAAACATAGCTATGATAAAGCAAATCACTGCAGACATTCATGCAGAAGCTATCCAGAGTCTTAGGCCAGTGACCCAACACTGATGCAAATAAGGCATACCAGTCTGATCAGCAGCAATGGAAAAATGTAAAAAGTGTGTCATGTATTTTCCGGTAAAGTATTTAATCATTGGTGTCCAATGCTTTGTTCAGCCAAGAATCTGTAGCCGTGATTTAGAAAAGTTCAACTGAAGATGCCACAATCCATTTCTGAGGAACAGTTCCTTGTATCACAAACAATGGTGTTTTGTAGTTGGAAAAGTACCATGTTTAAGAGTCATCATCAGTTTTTATGACATGAAAGAGGGTGACATTAAATATTACCTGGTGTCCGTTATTCCAAGCGTACAGTGCTCGCTCTCTGGCGTTGTAGTCGAGCATGGAGATGTGAAAGTACTGGTTGTGGAAAGGAATGTCTATGTACTCGTAAGTGGAAGTCTTGGTGGAGTAAGCGTAGTAAACCTTGGCTCCTGACAAGTGAGAGTTAGTGATATAGAGTGTCCCACAGATCATGAACGATTCACCTCCGTTCCTTTTGGAGTATTCGGTGTTCCAGGTCTTCAGGACCTGCAGCGTGTCGGGGTCGATCTGAGAAATGACGACATTTCCGGCATTTTGATTCGTTGCGTACACAACCCACATTCCCAGTTCGTCAGCCATGACGTCAATGTCGGAGTATCCGCCCCACGTGTACGGGTACATGTTGTGGAAGCCAGCAAACTCCAAAGCCCGCTGGGCCAGCACGGTGCCAGTTTCAAAGCTGTATTTTACAATAATGTTGCTCTGGTACTTGTTGTAGTAAAGTGACCCATTGTAGACCATGTGATTAGTTCCCTCCCATTTGAACGGGAGGCTGTACGTTCGGGAAACCACTCCTGCTACAAAGTCATCCACCGTTTTGTACTCGCGTACAATCTTGCTGTTGGTGTAACCGTCCATATACCAAATCTACATAGAGGATGAAGAAAACAGATATATATATATGTATATCATACACTACATGACCCTTGGAAAGCCCCCATCTCCCCTGCTCTTATAACTCACCCTGTTGTTCCTGGTAGATGCTAGAGGATCAGTCATCCATGCCCCAAATCGGGTTCCAGATGTCTTTATTGTGGCAGGTCCAGTGATTTTCATTAATTTCCCACACGCTGTTAATAAAGAAATGCAGCGATAAGATGTGCTGTGCTGGTTTTTGTCTCTAACTAGATTTCTCAAGCCAATTTCATGCCTGTGCCACCAGAGTCTGTGCCCTCTGTGCATACTAAGATAGCAGGGAGACGCTTTGTGGAACATACTGTAATGGTGTTTTCAGCTGAAGGCGAAACATCTTTCTCGTGTTCAGGTTTTTTTTTTTTACGGTACACGCTCCAGGTCATTCTGTATCATAAAGTTTTTTAATACAGGTTAATTGTTAATTGGTGGGTAAACTTCAAGTTTAAAACAGTTCAATCAGAACATAGTTCTTCTGTTTTTTCCCTCTTTGCTCCTGAAACCTGCAGTGTAATTCAAACCCTCACCAGTTAATATCTTAATGGAGAACTAGTACAGGGACTGTAGGTATTAAGGCGACAAGCTGCTTTCTTTTCTGCCCATTAGGAGTCAATTATGTACACTGTGTTACTCTCAGCTGCTGTTTGTTAGAGTTTTTTTGGAATATTTCACTTTTAAAGGCAGTCGACACACCAAATGTCCACGAGAACAGGAATAAACCTGCTTCTTTTTTGTTCTGCCAGCATGAGATTGAGTTAAAAAAACACACACACTGCCATTAATTACTTTTAGGGAAAATACAATCTAGGTGTGGGATGTGATGCCTAAACACACACACACACACATTTGTAGTCTAATAAACTTGTACCATAAGGAGGTCTGTCAAGCTAAACAGTATACTTTTCAATTTATATTTCCCCTGTGGTTATTTCCTTCTGAGGTGTCCCAGCAGTACAACTATGAGGGCAGAAATGACTGTTACTATGGCAACATACTGTCACAATTTCTAGCATCACACAAATATTCCATTATATCTTTATCTTTTGGCTCTCATGATAAGGCTGCAGAAAACACTGCACAACAAATCCGTGTTAACATCCTATCTGCAGTGTACACTACTCACTCAGTTTGCCCATGCAGCTGCGGAGCCTGCTGTCCAGCCGCAGCACTCTCTGATAAAGCTCATCGTAGTCATAGGCCCCAAGTTCCTCCTGGATGCCTGTCAGCACTGCAGACAGGTTCCTGATCTCCTCCTTGAACTGGGAGATGAGCGCAGCATCCATCTTGTACTGCTCCAACACAGGGATCAACGGCTTCAGCTCGTCCATCTTGTCCTTAAGCTCCTGCAGAAGTGACAGCAACACAGGCAGAAATGGGAAACGGAGGAGGAGGGAGAGGTGGAGGGATGTCACGGCCAGGAAGAGATAAAACTATAGCTTGTTTGACAGTGGAGCAAACAGAGTGCCAGTACATGTTAAATATTTGTATCACAAGGATGCATTAATGTATTGTTACATGGTCTACTAGCTGACTGATGGTAATTCTAACACTGGCAGTAATGTCAGTAACATTAAAGTAATAACTAAAGTGGTGCTTTTTGAGGTACCTAATCTACAGACTGAATATGACCTGAGCTCTGGGTGGGGTCAGCAGCAAAATATACTTCTATAAAAAGACTCGCCTAAAAATCAGCTTAAGTCTACGTTTAATTTAAATGTTATCACAGATTTTTCCAAAAGTCAGCTGAAGAAGTTTAAAGCCATCGTACACTAATAATGAAGCAGTAACATTTACCTTGTGACTTAATTAATGCCACACGTTATCATGAGCAAACCAACCACCACTCCTGTGTAATGTGAGGTAAATGACTGCTTTGTGAATGGAAAAGGCCGCCTGACAGCAAGCTGAAGTCAAGATAATATTCTCAATATTCTGCTCTAGAGGCAGAATAGTGCATGCAATGAAAACAGTTACCTATTTTGTATAACAGAAAAAGATAGTATGCCCTTTATACTCATAGGTGCCCACTGAGTGAACCTGTCTTAACACTAGGTTGTACTTTTTTAGGTTGTTTTTGTTATGATCAACCTTATTTGCTTTAAACAAATACACTGACTGTACATAAGTATCCTCTTCGTCCCTTTAAATATTAGGGAACAGGCCATCCTCTCCCTGTTCCCTGTTTTCCTCTCTGTTTATATCCAAGCCTGTTGTTGGTCAACCATGGCGTCATTTCTTATGTTCCTGCCATGCCTAGTGGCTCCAACGCATTTATTGTCTAACAACTTGACACGCTTGCGATATTCTACTCCCATACCAGCTGTCCAGTCCAATCCACACAGGGGCAGCTAGACAATCGAAGATGCCATTGTGTGGAGTTTCTGAATATTTTGTAGTGAATATGAGTATTTTTACTGGAAGGAGAAACAACAAAGAAGATCTTCTATTACCCTTAACTACAGAGGCTATTTCCTGTGCTGCTTTGAAATAGAATAACAGCCATGATTTAATTCCTGTAGCTCAGCTCTACATGACAAAAAAAGACTTGAGTGAAATTACACTTGAAAGCGTGTCTATGGTGTAAAATTGCACTTGTGAAATCAGTGTTGCATAAATATAATTAAGTAAATAGTAACGATTCAGTGAACATTTGATTAAACCAGGTTATGATTAAAGAATGCTGCTTGTTACCTGGAAATTTCTGGCCATGATGGATTTTCTGTCATCCTCAATCTGTCTGAACTTGGTCCTCAGGCCCTTCATTTGGTTCTCCATCTTCATGACATATTGGAAGTCCCTCTGAGTCCGCAGGTTCAGGACCTCAATGGACTGAGACATGTTCTGCACCTGGAATGAAACAAGCCACAGTAAATAATCTGCCGAGACGTGGTTTTTATGCACAAATCGGGCTTTTATTTGTAATAGTGTAGTTTCTGTCGTTGTTTCTCCTTTGCTCCTCGCGCTGCAGCTAATTGAAAGGCACTTTGATGGGTTTTCCCTGGTGAGCCTGCCTGTGTGCTTGGATGTGTAACAAGCTATTGTTGAAAAAGAAAAAGCAGCAGCATACCTGTGTTAAATCAACATAAAACACTAAATTAGGACTATTACACTCCTCAAAAGAAAATCAAACTGTTCCCATCATTTACAAAAAAGGTATGCGTGCGTCCGTGCGTGTGTGTGTGTGTGCGTGCATGTGTGTGTCAGCATGCTGCACCGGGGTGGTAAACAACCCCCTTTTTTACCTTCTCTAGTAGCTGGCGGAGCTGTCTGCTCTTGGCATCTCTGGAACACAGGCTCTGTTCTGGTGCCACCACGGTGCAGATACAGCGCCCATCAGCATCCTGGGCTGAGCTGTACACCTGCCAGCCCTCCTTTGGGCCAAAAGTCTGCTAGCACAAACAAAAACAAACACTATGATCAACACAATATACTGTGACAGACATTGATTTTGTATTTATTTGACTCTAATAATTAGCATGACAAAGAAATCTGCATAGAGTCCACCAAGGCTAATAATAAAAGGGTTCAGTTTTTTCATGAAACAGAGCTCCTTACAATATTAATAGTATAAATGGTTTATAAATTGAATATCTGAGGTACAGACAAAACTGGAAACAAGTTTTAAATGTAGGTTCCGGTTCTTCTGTGACACGTATTCTGCCATGGCAATTAAAACTATGGCAGTGTAAAAAGCGTTTGATGTTGGTTGTTTTTGAGCCCTGATACACATGCTGTGTTTCACTGTGACTAAACACACTAATTAGTCTCTTCCCCAGACTAGTACATACTTCATTACAAGCATTTAGGCATCTGGGTTGGTGACAAATTCTCCATCTAAGCACATATGCCTACATTTAAGAAAGGGAAAAGTTAACTCGTACAGAAATGATGCTTTTGGAAGAAGGGTGGAAAAGTTAAGCCTCCTCTCTGGTCAGGATTATGAACATGATTTATAGGCAGGTGGCCTCCTCTACTCTAAAACATCTGGAGGCTGTCTGCCCTTCAGCTTTCAGGTTTAACAGGTAATACCAAATATTATAGAAGCCAGCTCGGATTTTTTTCTGGTGAAAAGTTTTCCAACCTTCTGTCTGTCTCTGTCATGAACTAAATTGCATCTTTACTAATTATACAGCTGCACGTTCTCTGGCATGATTCACACCAAGCCATGTGGTTATCTGTAAAATCACACAAAAGAGGATCAGTTTTTAACTTTTTGCTGGGCTCTGACCTCCTGTTGCCGCTCTAACTGATGATTCATTGTCATGCCACATAACGTTTCATTGTTATACACAATAAAAGCGCACAATTACATTGCTAAAAAAAACCTGTGTGTGCTGGGTTAGGCTCTCAAGCATGGGTCAATACATTTATAGAAAAAGTGTAGCCCTTCATAATCCATAAATGTTTTAGTCAATGCTGATCATTTTAAACTCACTGAAAGCTCTTTACCTGATTTTAAATAAGGCAGTTCCATTGACAGCTGTATTTAGATAAAGGACCCCTTTTTAATAATCTAAAACTAAAATATATGATGCTGCATTACTTCAGCTGCATCATTTATTTTTTTTAAATCGATGATTCTTTCAACATTTTAAATTATGTTGTTACATACACATCACATTAGCGATGTGACACTTAACCATGTGGGTCAGAGGTGGATTATTTTAACATGTCCATTTGGCAGTATTTCTTGCCATATTTTTGCACAATATTGTATTAAGATTCTCATACTTTTTGATTCTTTCCTGCTTCACTGTAAAAACTGTGGGGTTAGCTTAATATAATGCTGATCAATCAGTGCCAAGTACATACCAAAACTAAGAAAAAGAACTTTGTCTAACTAACTTCGAGTGCATTTTCTTAATAATTCATTAGATCTGGGGCCACACACACATTCCAGCAATGTAGATATTGAGCTGACTGTTCACTCTAACAAACAAACAATGCTGTGGATGCTTATATTTATAAACCTCAGCTCATCTGCTATATAACTGAGTGACATTTTAGACGAGAAGGAGGTGAATTTGCAAAAAAAAAAGAAGAGGAGGGTTATGAATAGATGGAAGAGTTGAAGAGGTGGTTATGCAGGTAAACAATGAATGCTGAATAAAACAACAAACGAAAATAGGACACTGCTGACAAAGATGTAGATGTAGATGGTGAGATGAGGGATAAACATGCAGGGAAGGCTCCAACATGCTGAGGAGGGAAACGGAAAGCAATGCTTATGAAACTAAACCATTGAACATGACATAATTTGATTAAGCCAAGCCATGCATGCTGCATCCTGCATGAGATCCAACATGTGTTACCTTGTTTGCTTTATTGCTCCTGCATTTTAATTATGAAACCACTAATTTTTCAATATTTTCTGTCTCCCAGTGTGTTAGATAGGAGATCGGGCTCCAAGGCTACAATGGTTTCACTGTGCTGCAAGCCAAAAGTCTAGTCATTAATCATCCTTACAAAACAGCATCCAGCAGCTCAAAGCTCTCCCCTGCCGCCCAGCAGAGTTTCACACACGCACACATACCCACACACACACAGGCATCACACAAGGAACCGCACGAGTAGTGACATACAGTACGTATTGCACATACAAACACACAACCAGCTGCCAAGACACATTTGTATTTCCTCTGTTGTTCTTATTCCTGAGCTCACAGTTTGCCAGGGTTTGACTCGTGGCCTTTTGAAAGCGGATATACAGCAGTCATCAATATTTTTGGAACAAGGTTGCCAACAGAGACTATTTCCTGCCAGTATGCAATATGTCTACATTCAAACGCAGAAAAACAACCTGAATCAATCACTCCTGGTTTATCATAGGAAGGACAAAGATCTAAATCTGCTTCCTTTCAACATATTCTCACAGAAAAATGACAGATTTGGTCGATAATATATCCCCCTGACACAATGGTTATGCTTGTGCCCCATAAACACTGCAAGCTGTTTTTTTTGTCACTTGAGGTTGGGGTTACACATTTGAAACTACAGGTTTAGCTTAGGCATTAATAAAGAGCATTAAACATTAAACCCATTTACAAGGAAAACCGTTACCTTGGTGATATGTCCCGCTCCCATGAACACACAACCTTGTGTTACATTTGTTGAAGACAGGCTGCTACTTAACAATCATTCAGTCACTCCTTCATGATGTCTGACATCACCTGTTAGTAGCAGATTGTTGCTTATTTCATGGTATATAGGACAATAATGCAATACTCTCCCAACTTTAACTACAACTTTTTTAGACTGGCTGCATAAAAGTACTGAAAAAGCACCCAAATTATACAGTTAAATGCTGAATGTTCAATAAATCCTAGATTTTTAAAATTCTACTAAAAAGTCTGTTTCATGAAATTTGAAAATGAGCCAAGAATGATAAAAGTTTATTACATCCATTGAAAAGTTTCAGTGACAGAAATGGAGTGCCTGAGGGTTTTAGAGGTTTCTTCATTAAAACAGTATAGAGGAGGAGTGTTTCACTGCTGCAAATATACATCATGTTATTACACGAACTTCTAAATCGTACTCTGCAGTCTGCTACTTCTGGACAGCAGACAAGTGCTGTGGCTGCAGATCTGGTCAGTGGTGAAAGAATGAACCCTTTCAGGGTCCCACATATAGCCTGTTGGTAGTTCAATCTGCTTAAACTAAACCAAAGGTTATGAGCCATTTATAATCTGACTCACAGATTATCAGTCACTGTAGCCACTAATAAAATACGATCATCATTTTGTACTAGCGCGGACTCCCTTCCAGTCCTTATCACCGTTCTATGTGTTATCACGTGACCTGTTTCAACTGTGAATTAACCCTCAAACCTTTTATGTGTGAGAGAAGCTTAGAGTGACATTTACTGCACTGTATGCTGAGGCCAATAAGGATTAAGATGACAAAAAGAATGTTAGCAGTACTACTGTAATCTGACTGGAAATGCAAATTTTGCTGCATTATTGTCAAGTCAGGCCTCAGGTTGACTATATGTGTTTATTGTCACTTGTTATTAGCTTAGCTTAATACTGCTGAAAGGCTGCTCTTTTTTTATTGGATGCTTTTAAAAGCAGTCCTATAAAATCTGCCTCTGTTGTGATTTGTTGTAGTCACACTGTGAAGATGCTCTGCAGCCATGCTAGAGGCAGTCATTTGAGTTGTTTCAGCACAAATATATTTCAACAACAACTGGATGGATGGATTCTACATCCTGGAATTTGCAGTTTGTCCTCAACAACAGATGAACAACAGTACTGGCTGCATTTTAAATTGACTGCAACAACCACTGTTTACATAGCAATAACAAAACGCAGCAGTCATGCTGGTAACTTGCATCCATTGTAGCCAGAAAAATGGTGGAAAGGCTTATTGCAGATGGGTGATTTGTTGCAAATGTTTTGTTAAGGAAAATAATTTGTTTCAATGCAAATACATTTTTTTATTGAAATACTTAAAACTTAGAAATTGCACATCGAAAATATTCTGTATTGTCCTTAGCACTGTTAAATTCTGAGTATCACATGCTTGTCAGCAGTGTCCATCTCTCAGTAATTGTGTGAGGTGTTTTTCAGAGCCCCAGACCTGACCCCTAGAGTCCAGAGATGCTAGGCTAACTAGTGGTTCTACACCGGCCATATGTGTGAACGTGACCCTCCGGTGGATGAAAGGATAGAATCTTCAAACATGTCCATTACACCTGTAATCACATAGTAATGTCCTGTGACCACTGCTGTATGTCTTATTGTTGGTTCCTCAGCAAAGACATGCAAAGCCTGTGCATCTACAAAACAATAATGATAATGAACTGTTCATAGCAGTATTGTGCCAATTACACACCAAACCGAATCCCTTTTCTGGTTGTTACTCTGTCATTAACATGCATTTCACCTTGGCCACTGCAAACACACACCATTAACTGTGTGTCCTCATCAACCTTTTGTGTTTGATTGAGGGAAAGACGTCGGGAGCTGATGAGGGACTGAATGTGAATGGATAGGTTAATGTAGATAATACGGTTAAGGCTGAGTTTGTAAATGATGTCTGAGGAGAGTTAGCCACAGTCATTAGAACCAAATCACTTCCTTTGTCCTCACCTCTTGGCAGGGAGCAAGCTATGACAGTGGAGAAATAAAGGTTGTTGTTTGATGCTTTATTTTTTGTGTGTATTGATCAGTCTCACTTAAAACAGTTGTGTTCTAAGAAGATATTTTTGCTGGTGTTTTTTTATTGCACCCCTGCATGCAAAACTATTTGAGCCCTGTGAGAGAAATCATTCTGTACTGTGCTAAGTAGATCTGTTTCAGCCTCTGCCAAGACTCTCAGCAAGTCCACATACTCCAGCCTACTGCCTGCACTAAATGAATCTGCACCCTGCTGAGTATACACTCGGTCTCTTGATATAAGTTTTTAGGCATTTTCATGATTGTATTTGTTTTGCTGCAGCAGTGTGAGTCTGGCAAAGTGTGGCACCACAGGTGAGATGCTATAGTGCCAAAAACAAAAAAGACTGTGTGTGTCTCTGGCAGGAATCGATCCATCAACAGATGAAAAATAAGGCTCATAAAGTATACTGGATGAAATGGATAATGTGCTCCAAGATGGTCTGTTTTTCAGTCTAGTATTCAACACAGTTGTGATGAGGCTTGAAGTTGGGTAAAAAAAGATGAGTAAAGCAGCTTTGAGTGACAGGTGCATGTTGCTGTTTCAGCATCTAGGCTTCATTCAGCTGCTTGACGCTTCATTCACTCTGCATTTATGGATTAGCAAGGAGTAAGGCACACACAGCCATGATAAGCAAAAGCTAACGCATAAACCTGACATCACAGAGGGTTTGTCCAACTTTAAATAAGATACAACTAAAAATAAAAATAGCCAGAGAGGTGACCAGCTCCCTTAAAAGCTTCAGGTAGAAGTGTAGAGAGGCCTCAAATCATGATAAGCTGTTGTATTTTTATCACTGTAGAGTTAAAAAATGGAGCTGTGGTGATATGAAGTTCATTTTCAGGTGGTTTTGTCTCATGTGGCTGCTCTATTCCCACTGTGCTAACAGGAAAATGGTGGTAGCCTGGAGCAACTTCTCATAGGCACACGCCTTTGCTTTGCAGAGTATCAGAAATGTCACTTTTGCTTAGAATCTGTTCTGGTTATATTAACCATTTATAGGAATGTTTCCACCTGCCCTGCACATTTGTCTCATCTACATTGCTATACATAACCTTGAATTCAGATTAAATTGCCATTGTGTGATTATGAAACACTAAAAAAACTCCTTTTAGAAACTGATCTTGGTGACAGTGGTGCCAACAAAACTATATCTCATATCACAATAACACTGCCGTCCTGCCTGCCACAAGACAGAGACCTAAACAGATGCTATCTTTTCAGTCATCTATCAACCTGTCCAAACAAAAAGCCACCAGGGTATTGGAGGCAAGTGGAGTGGAATGTGCATGTCAGTACTGTAACTGATGATCATACTGCTTAAACGAGTTAACATTTTAGCTCTAATGGCAGGGGAAGATGAACTTGCATGTGCAGCCAGCTCTGTAACCAGACAGATGCAGACATCTAAGACAGCCGTGACAAATGGTAACACCCCCTAAACTCAGGAGCAACAGCAATCCTGGCAGCAATAATCCTGAGACCCAAAAAAGGCTTCGGGAAGATACTGACAAAGAGATGCTGCATACTATGGAGGGAGTGGAAAAAAAAGACACAAAGAAAAAGCCATCTTTTCTCTGTGCTGTGACTCTGGTGAAAGGCTTGCGGGGAGATTAATTTCCTAGAGGCGTGTCACCTTCTTGCCTTCTCTGACCCCAGTGACGAGAAGATTGAATAGATAATTCCGCAAGAGCTCGGCACATTCTGCCCTAGACAGTCTCAAAGCCACAGCATTATCTTGTTCACACCCCTGCGCTTCTTCTCCAGGGTGTGCTTCAATGAGTCTTCTGACTGAACAAGACGACATGTCAGTCATAAGCACCATGGAGGATGATAATGAAACAGTCATCAAACATTATCGGTGAAGTAAAGCCAGTGGACAGCTTCAGGCCACACTGAATGGCACATGCAGAATACTAAGCAGCTGTTAGTTGTTTCCGTGGATTTTGAGGATGTCGGGAGACACGATGGACATCTTTGTTGCACTACGTTTTATCTGTGAAGAAGTTTTATTGTGGAAAATAAACTAAATCAAAGCAGCAAAATAACACTTGCGTGTTTCATACAATTTCAAGCGATCACTCACATCACTTTTACCCGAGGAGGACCTGTAATTGGAATCTTTACTTATTATGTTAGTAATTTATGTGGTGCGCTTTGCCAAAACAAGAAGCCTTCTTTAATTTATGCCCAAATCAAATCTGTGTCATCAGCATGCACACATCTTGGCAGCTTCTCAGGGTAACTGAATAGTGAGAGCACTCTCATTAGTATTGCATAAAAAAGTAGAATCCTGGTAAAAGGACACTGCTGTCATATTAATGTCAGAGAATCTGCAGATTTCAGACATGGTCACATTTCACAAAATGTTGCAACAAAGGTCGATCACCTGATTATTTCATGCTCTTTAGCGTCCCCAGAAATTTTTTTTTCTGTCTAATTAGGCTGCAGAGTGTTGCCACTGTGATGGGATGCTGAAAGTGCAGTAAAGATTCTCCATCGTTTGAGCGTGCACGAACACCACCCATGCTTTAGACTCTTTAAATACCACCACATTAGTATGTTCATGGCATTTCAGGAGGGTCTTTGAAGTTATGTTGCAATTTATTTGCTGTAACTACTTTTCCTAAACTAACTTCTAACTCTTTCACTGCAGCTAATGGTTTCCTGTTTCTTGGAATGCCTTTCAGCAACTTCCTGACAGTGTGCCTAAGCTTGTTGCTCAGAATACATTAGAATACACTGTACTGTCAATATATTGTACAGCTTGCCAGCTAGTCTGCAGACCAAGGCTACTGCTAATGGAAAAAGGCATTTTTGTTATACCTTGTAATCACTACATTCAGTTAGACTTGTACAGATCTCTAAACACAACTGCATCATAAGCAAGCAGACCTAATAAGCTATGGATGTCGCCATGTGTTAAAGGTCTCTATTGAACCAACATACTTTTATCTATAAGCTTCCTTTTAGCTACAGACTTTTCCGATATTTAGTGGTGCATTTACTGTCTTACTGCTGCTTGATGGAAATCACACAGCTTAGACACCACACCAACAGTGTTACAGTTGCTGACATTATATGATGTGTTGCCTGCTTTGCTGGCTGGCAAACGGTAACATAGAATAAAAACATACTCCTTAAGTTGTCCCTTCATAGGGTAACAAGAAATAGGCTTGTCCAGGGCAACTGACAATGTTTTGAAGCCTCTGATGCAGCCATCAGATAACTGGAAAACAGGCATTCCTGCTTCACCTATCCATCCATCAATTTTCTGAACCCACTTTATCCTGTATTACAGGGTCACGGGGGCCTGGAGCCTACCCCAGCTGTCAAATATACCAATTAACCTAACATTCGCGTCTTTGGCATGTGGGAGTACCCAGAGAAAACCCATGTAGACACAGGGAGAATGTGCTAACTCCACACAGAAATACCCCAACCTGATTCAAACCAGGAAATGCCCCAGAAGCAAGAATCATGTTTGCTAAAGTCTTCAACTACAGCTAATAAAACTGATGTAGAGTTAGAGTACTTACAAAATAAGTTTATGTTTAAACAAAGATTTAGGTAAACCGCTCTATTATTGCAGCCTCAGTCCAGATCTGGTCTCTGTTTACTTAACAAGTAACGTTCCATTTTATCTCTTGTCTCATCATAAATTAAAAAGCATCGCCTGTAATCACATCTCATATCAGTACAAATTTATTAGGAGCACAAATGTCTCCCATCCTCTCATGTCTAGCCTTACAGCTTTCATCCAGTGATATGCATCTGATATGGAGACTGCTCAGGCTGTAATTATAGTAATCATAAGGGGAACAGGGAGAGGGCCGTAACTATGCCCCTGGTCGTTTCAACATCATGTCTCAACTCCTGTAATTATGCTCAGGCTTATTATTAACTGAATGGTATTCACCCAGAGGGGCCAGAACAGCTCAAACAAGGGAAAGTCACTTTAAAGGGTCATAATCATCATATATAAAAGACAGTAATATTAAACATTTCATTATTATGCACACTGCCTGTGTTGATGTCTCTGTTTTTGAAGTGAATAATGGTAGGAGCCAGGAAACGGAAAAATAACACAATTCAAGAATGAACATTTGTCCAGAGGTAACTGCAGGTTCTCCGTCACTATCTCTGCTTGCTAATCAACAGGATGAGTTTACTTCTCAGCTGAATTCTCAATAAAAATCTGCCCCACTGATACATCCTAAAGCACGTATTCAAACACTGTGACAGAAAAGCCAGCACGGCCTCAATCTGTCCACAAAAAAAGTGCCACATATTTACCCTGCTTCTGCTACAAACCATTCGCATCCATCATCGGTGGACTTTTCTTTATTTCCAGCCCATCAACCGCAACAACCCCCTCTGTGCTTCAAACACGCAACACACAGCGTCGCAACTAATGACTTCACTGGCAGTCTTGTGGCTAACAGTTTGCTTTGTTTGTGTTGGCACATAGTTAGAGGTTGTCATCTTTAATTTAGCCTCTGGTGGAAATGCTTATGTGAAATATGAAACCTCTAGCAGCATTTTTTTGTTAGTTGCTAAATAATTGTGTGTAGGTGGCTGCCCATGGCATCTCCTTCCTTTAATGTGGCATCTGTGTTCAACAAATCTTCCCTCAGCTGATGCTAATACCAGCATAAATGTGGATTTTAGACAAGAAAGGGCAGATGAACACCTTTAGCGCAAACATATAGACTTTTTATATGATTTTAATCATATATTATTTAAAGCTTATATATAGAGGTCTAGCATTTTCTCTGCAGGATTCCTCCTGTGATAATAGTCTGATATTTATGACCTGAAATCTCTCAATAGAAGATCAACAATAAATTGGCATACCGGGCATTTGTGTGTGTGTGTGTTTGCCAGCCACCTACTTACACTGAGTACAAGAGTGCAAAAACCCACACGGAGCTCCATCCCACTGGTGTTGTAACTAAATCCCCACGAGAAACTACAGAGAAACATTCACATTATTCACACTCTAGTTTTTTTTTTCTGCAGGGCAGCCATGGAGGGCAGTGGTTTTGTTTTTTTTATCCACCAGGGTGCAAACATAAGTAGGTGAATTAAAGTCCATAATGTTCGCTGGCACCAGTATCCCAGGAAACAGCAATTAGTAGTCCTGTCATGCGGAGTTCATTTATCTGTCTATCTTCTGCTTTTTTTTCCAGCTTTAATACACATTTAGTTGGTTACAAATGCCTGGACACAAATGTGGCTTTTAAACCTTTCAAAT
This sequence comes from Parambassis ranga, assembly GCF_900634625.1. Taxonomy (NCBI): domain Eukaryota; kingdom Metazoa; phylum Chordata; class Actinopteri; family Ambassidae; genus Parambassis; species Parambassis ranga. The sequence continues at coordinate 8,239,274 of NC_041040.1, read as the reverse complement.
GTAGCTCATGACACCACATCAACACACATCCAACACGTTTAAAAAAAAAGACTTTATAAATCAGAGCGATTCAAAGTAAAATGACTAAAATGCGGGTGTTAGCTGTGCGAATTTAGGTAGACAGACACAATTTTGCTGTGATGTCAGACTCTTAAGTCTATTAAGTCCCTCTTTCTTCTTCAATCGATACGTCCTCCAGGTGCAGAATATAATGTGTAATCATAAAGCACAAATTCCAGTCATCATTTTAAGCATGATGAGAGTATGCAGTGCCGTTAGCAGCCACTGTGTAATTACCCGGCTGGCACAGACCATAAGGGAAAACTACACTATGCAAATATTTCATTTTCTCACAAAGGCTCTTTAGGGATTGGTTGTGTACACTGCAGAGGTAATATCTGCCAGAGCTCATCATGCCATACACACACACACACACACACACAGGACAATCCATACCATTAGCCCAGGCTTTAGCCATGATGTGCAGCTTGTAAAAGGTTATTTTAAAGTTGGTGAACTGAGCCCATGAAGAAGAAAAGCTAAAGACAGCACTAAATGCCAAAAGGTAACGGCTGCCGCCCTTTACTAAAATGCACAAAGCCTTATGTACAAGGTCTGACATCCCATGAATGACAGCTTAATCATTTCTAGCTTACTGTAATATCATAAAACGCTCTCCTTTCCAGGTAATTTTTTGAAACACTGAAGCTGAGAGGCCTTTGGGGCCACGCTGGAAATTTGCATGCGGCGCTCGATCAAGCAGTATCTCATATTCCTCAATGGCAAAGGTGTATTCATCGATTTAATCACAGATGATAGATAGAAGCTTAAATAAGAGGTACAACTGCAGAAACAGGATTCTATTCAAACAGGATGACAAAAACACACAATACACAGACCAAGAATAATTTTTTTTGTTTAAATTGTCAGTCAACCTATCAGTTACCGTGTAAAAGCTTTAAAAATAAGGCGTTTTTCTCACTGATTCAACAGCTTTGACATAACAAAAAGCAGAAAAAAGTACAGAGTCCTCTCATCTAAGCAGCTGATTACCAAAACTGCCATCGATACATTTCCTGTCAATGCACTAATTGATTAATCACCTAATTGCTTCTGGAGTAGCAGGAGATCAAGGATCTCAACCTTATGATTAGAGCATCTGCCTCTGTACTCCCATCACCTTCATTACAATACCGTGCACACATGAAAAAAAAGGTTTAGAGAACTGCATATGATTTGTTGGATTGCAGCAGATTTTTCTTCTTTTCTGCAGATTCGCTGAAGTTTCAGCACCACAGAGTGGACAGCTCCACACCCTCAGCACCACATTGATTTATCCATTAATCATACAGGTCCACGGGTCCTATGATCAGCTTTAGTCCCGGCTTTGCAGACTCCATCCAAAGCATTTCAATTCAGTTTCCAACAAATTTGCTTAAGCACAAAGAAAAAAAAAACCCAAAACAGGAGCACAGATTTAGGTTCTAGGAGGTTATGACATATCCACAATCCTGCTGGACTATTAAAGCACGAATGGAAGTTATGTTTAAGGCTTAAAAATCACCATCTGTTTAGTCAGATAACAGTGAACACCCAGTGGTTATGTACCTGCTCTGTTTTAGGACAAATGCAGCTTAGAAAAGATGGATAAATATTCACAAAAATGATTATATTTTTTTACCTTTATATAAAGAGACAAAATTGTCATGCATTTTTCATATTTGTTGAGAAAACAGGTCCATGATTTCAGAGACGCACGCTCATTTGCATGTGTCAGCGGTACCTCGCAGTGTTTCTGTGGTTAGTGAAGGACGGCTGCGAGTATACACTGAGCACTGTTCACTTTAAATCCGTTGTCGTGTAAATACACCTACACCGAAGTGTTGTACTGACAATGGGGTTTTAAAGCTGCTTAAAATGATCTACACTCACGGTTAGATAACGATAAAAAGCAAGGTAACATTAAATCGCAGCACTTTTGGGTGAAGTTTGGTATAAGAGAAAACAGGTAGGCTGCGTACCGAGGGTTACTCTCTAAAAACTATACTGTCCGTGTTCAAGCCTGACTGCTGTGACCACATGAATTATCACCTGGCTCATAAACGAAACAACTGTCACAAAAAGAACGGGAAAAACTCACCATAGAGGGATATAATCCGAAGATGGTGAGGGAAAGGACGGGGTACAGGACGCTCAACAGGACCCGCATGCTGACGGGCTCCGGGCAGCCACTTTTCTCCCAGGTGCAGTCCTTTAACATGGAGCTCCTCCTGTCCTCTTCTTCACCTCACCGCGTTGTTTTTTTACTTTTCTTTTTTTTTTATTATTATTATTAAATTATTGCTGTGGAACCGCAGAGAGAGCGCTCTGACGGCGGCACAGCAACCACACGTTCACCGGCATCACACCCACCGCTCCCCGGTGCTCCGACTGAGGGGCAGTGCCGAGGAGGGGAGAAAAAGTTTGGAGAGAGGAGGGGAAGTATTGTTGTAATATTTAGTTCCAGCACACTGCAGGGGAGGCGCACCGACAATGTGACATCACTATCTATCTATCGATCTACATATCTACTGTGTATCCATAGTATACAGATGAAATGACTGCAAGGAAAAGACAGAAAATAAAATATTGATTAAAGAAGCACATAGGTAGGAGATATCTGAATGCTTCCTTACAGCCTGCATGATGATTGTTAATGCTGCATTGCTGGATTGGACAAAATGTGACTATTCAATTTGAAAAAATTGGCCCACCTACCTCCAACCATCCTCTCTTATTATGGTGGCCCTCAGATTTCAATGTTCTTTGCACAAAACTCTACGTGTACACGTGTACTGACTGAACGGTGACATTTCTTTTCTGCTGAAAATAATCTTGCTGTGAGAATAACCTAATTTAATCCATAACAGACAGTTTGAATTGCTACAAAGTTTGTAACATTGGGATTTCTGTTCAAATGTCAAAGGAGCCGGCCCTCACAGAGATAGAAATGTTATCGGGTGAATTGTTCTGGCAGAGAATGAGTCCATGTCTGTGGTACACAGGCAGGAGAAGACCAGTCTGAGCGTAAACACTGCTGTGTGCCTGCCTTACTCTGCAATTACAATGCCAAAGCACTAGTCGGCAGCAGGCTTTCCATGCACACTGCATCGTGTTTATGTTGGTTAACATCTCACATTTAAGCTGGGGCTAATGAATGTTAAACAACAGCAACTATTACTTACTCAAATTACTGCAGTAATGTGGGAGGAACCACTGAAGCTGCTGAGGCAGAACTCAGGAGACAGAGACCAGGAAGTGCATTTAAAATGAGAAGGTACATTTGATATGTTCTTTTCTTATATATGGGAGGAAAAGAGGATGACCAACCCCGATATGCAGCCGCATTAGGCTACTATAAGAAGCTGCACATCAGACTGCAGGCCACAGATGAATAAATCACATCCAGGATACTTTTGTTATTGTTAATTACAGCAACATATTCATAAGGTCAAACCTACCCCAGTAAAGCAGATTAGAAACCTGCTCAGAGATAATAACATGTCGGTCAAGATCCTTTTTCATACTTTTACTCTTTACTTTTAAAGAAGTACTAGAAGGAATAACTGAAATATTTCATTTGTTAGCACTCCTTACGAGTTTGCTTTGACCCAGGCTCTGCAGTGCCCAGTCCCTGATTACTGCCCATCACCTGGAGAAATCATGATGTGGATTAAAGAGGAGAAACATTGACGAGACACACAGCTGGTGATAAAACTAGGAAGAGTGTGACATGCAGCACTCCATCGTTATATGCATTCCAGTTTAATTCCCTATATTAGCTCACTGAAACAAGATTAGCAACAATAACAACCCATGATCATTAAATTCTTCAAATTCTTCTAGCTTGAGAATGAAGCAGTGGAGGGGGTGTGGCTCTTTATTGCTCTCATTCAAAGCTAGCTTAGAGGGTTTTATTTACAGGTGTGATGCTTGGTTTGTGCACAGCTCAGTTTGCATTTCTATATAGTTTCTTGAAATCTTGAGATATTCATGAAAGCATTCATCAGTGGAGCAGCAGTGAGGCGATGAGATGTCAGTGCAGGCTACTGTGACCACACAGCCTCTAGAATGCAGCGGTGTGAGGCCATGATATGCAGCGCTGGCAGCTGTAGTCAGCTGAGGGTTGGATAATCTGGTCATCTGCAGTGTGACACATGTGCTCTGGGTCATGTGTCAATCAGAACAGATCCATACTTCACTGTGTTTCCTCCTGATGTGTGTTTACTTCATTTTCCAAGCTGTTTCTTATCACTTCTATTTATCTCATTACAGATGAGGCCACCAGCTGGATCTTAAGACCTCCTCCATTAACCCAACATGCAGAGTGCTCTTAGTGGAAGGTCAGCAGTTTTTTTTAATTATTTCTTTTTCCTAATATGTAGATGCTAATGAGAATGCAGTCTCTGTCTTTGAAGTTCTAGCAGTAGTCGACTCAAACACAGTCTCATTATCACCAGGCTCACGTAAGAATTTTGAGCAGAATCTGATCCATTTGCTTCTGTTACTCCTCTTCCTGCGTCTGTTATTGAAGCTGCTCTACAAGTGTTCAGGCACATCCCTAACCTACTGAATGTGACGCAGCAGAAATGAAGCACAACATCCATTTTAGGCTCAATAATACAAAGCAGCCTCTTAAAAACTATGGTGGCAGTGGCATCTTTAGAACAGATATGGCCACGTCTCCGGGGCTGTGCATTGGAGGTGTGTTTGAGTTTGCTCTGTAGACACGCTGTGGCCTCACTTGGGACGTTTAAATTGCGCCTGGTTCCACTCTCAGACTCCTAAATTGAGTGTGAAGCCTAAAGTGAGACTTGGATTTTTCATTCTGTTTGTGACTTTGGATTCCATACAGTTTATCGTGTATATTTTGAGAAGTGTGCTGCTTTCTTTGGTGGCCTGCTGCGTTCCTTCCACTGCAAAAAGACATTTCCTGTCACACTTTAAAGCAGCGGGGAATGAAGCTGCTGTTTAAGCACTGCTTACCAATGAGCTCTAATACAACCATTCTCTTTTTAAAGGAAACACTGACACTGAAAAGAAAATAAGCTTACATCCACGTTTGCATCTTAATTAGACACGTGTGACTCCTAGTTTTAGGGTGAAATTAAATCCTATCTATAAAGTAGATTTAAAAAAAAAAACAATCCACTTGTGAAGCAATGCCTATTCACACCCATATAATGAAGTCTTAATGAAGCAGGTTTTAATAGAGCTCATTCAGATGGTTAAGTAAGAGTAATTAAAATTAAACAGACCTGCTACTGCTAGGAGACCAACAGACTTACTTCTTTCTTCTTTTAGAAGAGTGTGTTGGGTACTGAAGACTCTCCTAGTTGTCATGTCCAATGTTGTTAACACATGTCTATATTTATATAATACATCTGCATTATTCTCTGCTTTTTTACACCTTTAAGAGCTCTGATTATTTCTCTTTGTTTGCCCTTTTTCTTGTCTGGATGAGAGCTATATAAGGTTCTTTAGATGAAAGTCTACAATGTGCCTGCTGTTTCTTTAAACCTCTGGCAGATCTTTTTCACACTTGGGGAAAATGTTTGCATGTACTGTACAGTTTCTCTGCGTACTTGTGGCTAAAGGTTAATGCATCACTGAGGGATGCATATGTGTGTGTGTAGGATGTTCTTCTGCATTAATATTCCCCTGAGGAAAGCTAATGAGTAGTCTAGGGAGAGAAATGTGTCCTGAGGTGGTCAGTCTTAGTAAACAAGATTGACTAATACTGGCAGCAGTAGTGTCGTCCAGTAGATTTGATCCAAAGTCACCTCCTCAAACCTCTGAAAGGCTAACATTTATATTAACGTCATTTTCACCAACACAAAGTTAAATAGAAGCATGAGCAGTCGTCCAAGTTTTCACTCAGTCACTTGTTGTTCGTCTTAACGAGCGTTGTGACATTTCTTAGCACTTCCCCTGAGGTTAGCTGGTTTCTGAAGAACCTCCAGAGATTTGGAGGCCGCACAGAGTAAACACGGCCAGTAAACAAATGCTGATTTTGTCGGTGCTTTTGAATTATTTTCCTGTGCATCTACCTTGTTCAAGGTGAGGCTTGCTAACACAGCGCTGCTTCACAGCAGATGCTCTGAGCAATTAGTGTAAAGCTACTTAAGCAGAATGGTTCTCACACACACACATACCGCCAAACTAATATAGCCTATGCAGATGTCCGAGTAAACTGCTCATCAAAGCCCGTTTCATTACACATTTTACAGGAACACACACAAACATCAGAAGGACTTCTCACTGCTATTTGAAATCACAGTACAACACACTAATCATGACGCAAAAGCTGGGGTTTGTTGGATTGAAGTTCAAAATATTCAAACATCAACAGATGCTTCATAGATTTCTAATAAAGTTAGCAAGGCAAACCGTAAGTTTGAGCTAAATGCAGCCTCTAGTCTGGAGTCAGCGTGCAGGTTTTTGTAGCAGTGTAATAGGCACAGACGCTACATGGTCTACACACCATAGAAACGAGAGATAGTTGGGCTGTGCAACAGTGAACCCCCTTTGAAGAAAGACACTAAACCTGTTGATATAATGCAAATTACCTCATAACACTTTATAACACATGTTCATCTACACAACAGAAAACAATGGGCTGCATAGCAACACTTTACCTGTAAAAACCAAGTCATACTATAAGCTATGCCAACATTATTTTAGAAGGCAATATGTAGCATATGCAATATGTATATATCAGGACAATTAAGATGCAGCTTACTGTCACTGTACATTATCAGATATCAATAAATCACACTCACACAATTTTAACAGTGTAAAAAATATTTGAAAATAAATGTTTACCTCATGTCATGGCATAGAATGCTATAATATAGCTTTCTGGAAAAAATAGCCTAGCAATATATTCTGACAATGAAACTGTAGGGCACAGATTCAAGAGAAAAATGCAAAAGCAGGAAATTTAAATACACATCTGCACGTACAGATAAATGTGAGAAAGGGGGTCTAGTATGCACAGCATGCAAATACACACGTTTGTTTGAATCAATGGTTCAGTGTGTAAGCATTTCTTCAGGGTGCCCCTTGGTGGAAAAAGTAAGAGTCTCATAAGCTTCTAGCTTTTGAGGCAAAAGGCCATACCGAAGCACCACTTGTGACAAGCAGAAGGGGGAACCAAAGGAAAGTCTCTGAGGGGCACTTGGACTTTGAGTTGGCTCAGTTCGAGGTTTGCACTCAAGTCAGCAAAGTGCCCTTCTATGACATGAAGCCTGGTAAAAAACTCATATACATGTCAAGTTAAAGGAGCACATCTGCTATCAGAGCCAGGAGGGCAAGACTCCACCACCACATCATCATGTATTATATAGAAATGATCCACAATGAGGCTGTTTTATATGCATGGTATATAATGATACATTAGCATGCCATCCGCCGCTCCCAAGAGACTAGATGACAGGAGCCTGCCATGTTTTCCACGTCAGAGATTGACAATGTAGACAGAGCAGTATTATATTTCCATTGAAATAGTTCCATTACTTCTTACTCTTATTTCCTGTCTGCTTTTTTTGCTATCTCCTTAGCATTTTGTTCCAGAGCTGCATCCCTGCCTCTTGCTCATCTAAAAAAACCTTATATGCTATTGCCGAGCCATTCTTCCTCTGTTGTTCCCTCTGCTGGATATTCCTTTTTCATTCGCTCCCTTGCTCTTTTCTGGCATTAGTTGCTCAGCAACATCAAGTGATATTTGTTGGTACAGGAAAAAAAATGAGTGAAGAAGAAACAGCAGTGTGGGGTCTTTTGTCACCCTGCGGAGGTGGTGGACCTGAAAGGCACACACAGCTTTGATTGGACCTCTACATAGGCTGTCAACATTTATGTGTGCTTTAGAATGGACATTTATTTTAAAAGCTAAGTAATGGTGCCATTTGAGCATTTGCCCATGAGTGGTGAATTACAGTTACTATTCATTGTATTGTGTGAGGATGCAGACACAAGCAGACATTAAGGAGAACTGCTGACAACGGTGATGGACACCAGCTGAAGATGAATAACATTTGATCTTTTGATGCATCAAGTTTATGCAGGCTGCCCTCTTATACAGTTTCATTTCACGTTCCTTTTGGTTTCGTCACTATGAGTAGCCATGATTTGAGATTTGTGGAGCTGGTTTATGTGAGTGGGTGTCGAAATGTTTACACCAAACGGACAAGCTTTCACTCCATTAATTGTGTCAGTTTTATCACGAAGTGGTTATCTCAATTGGATCAGTTTTTTAAACTTCCGTTCCCCACCAAAGAGCATCTTCATTATACAGTGTTGAACTTCCAAACACTCCATATTTTCCTTTTTTTGAATAATCACTTGCTCTTTGTAGCATGCAAAACAAACACCTCTCTCCCAGGACCATTAACTATACTGACTAATGAACGCACCAGTATTGTTGTGGAGTAACACGCACAGAGAAAAAAATTAACCTGGTCTGTTTGATACATGAATGAAAACTCTGGACGGCCTACACTGCTCATTTATCAGCTGATCTGACATGTTAACTGCATTCTGCAGGAGCTAACAGAAAGCTAGCAGGGAAACATGTCTGTACGTTCCCACACAGAGCAGAAAAGAGGTCTGATCAGCCCAAACCACCTGTGTTGGATTGCCATGCATGTCCTTGAATAATAAATACACAAGGGCTTTTTTTTACATAAACCTTGTTTTATATGTCACAAGTGAAAAAGTACAGGTGCAATAATAAATGATTACTGAATTCTATTTTGCTGTGCTGGGTTTGCCTCCTATTATTCTGCATACTGATGACAGGGAGCCATTAATCTTATTTATGATACTATGAATGAAAAACATTTGTTGCATTGCAACATTTTTGTGAAACCACGAAATCCCATCAGAGCGAATTCTCCATGTTATCAAGCATACCTGTGCTACCTCTACACTGTCAGACCTCCACTCTGTGTTACTGCTTCGAATGAAGCTCGAGAACTTTCAACAACAACACAGTGATCCCAGTGTGTGCAGATAATTAGCTTGTACTTATATAATTGGCTCTTGGATGCTGGATGCTGGAGTGGCCTCTTGTGTATGACTCCTCCTTAGTTTGAACCAAATATAGATCTCTTTATTATCCTCCATAATATAATATGCCTTTCCTTATTAGTCATATTAGATATTTAAGAAAGTTAAGATCCGACTGGGGAGTTTGATGTATCCTGCTTTTTGAATCCTGCACTTACAAGATTATGCTAATTTAGCCAAAGGATTAGTGCAATTAACTAAAAAACCTATTTAGAAGGAAATTTATACTAGTTCTCCTTTCTACTTTAAGCTATTGTGATGAATTTCCGTGGTATGGGAAAAGGCTTAGGACCTTAATTTAGGTTTCTTAGAAATGAGGATCTATATGCAAAACGATGTGAATAAATTAAATTATGCAAGTAAAAATATACAACAGCACATAAATACATTAGAATCAATGTTTAACAAGCAGGTGCTGCCAACCTAAACACTGTAAACTGAGCTTTAAATAAAATATTACTGTACTGTGATAACACATTGCCTTAACGTCGATGCTCATGCCAAATGTATAAAATTAATATTTTGTTGGTATAAAAAGGCTTAGCACTCTATTGTTCTGACTTCAGCTGAACTGACTATACTGACATCATTTCCACCCTTTACCCTGAAGCCCTTTCAGACGTCACCGTCCAGATAAAGAACGGACAGCAATATGTGCAAGCTGAAACCAGCATGAAGCCGCCTCATTCAGCATCATCAATATGCCTCCTCGTTAGCTGTAGGCTAAATATAACGGGCTCGGCTGGACATCACACAGATGTTAATGTCCGATCCAACTGATTTGGACATTTGTGTTCTTGCATACAGCTCCTTGGGGTGACTTCTGGAAAACTTCAGGGCAGCAGAGCATATGTGCAAAAAAACTCAACTTTATTATACAAACACATACACAGCAAAGCCACTCAAGTTTGTGAGATGATAAATAAGCAGATGCTGGTTATCGTAATAGCTCCTGCCTGTGAAACAGCTGGACTGTAAGGTGAAATAAGGAAGAGAATCATTAAAATCTGTATATCACTCTACAAAATATTGCTTTAAACTCATATGTGGGTATAAATCCATCCAATCTCTTTAAGTTTAATATCACAAATATTGCATTTGATGAGGAGGGTGAATTATTCCTCTGATTTTTTCACTGATTGGCTCATCGGTGATGCTGCATGATTCATAATTGTCAGAGGCTTGCCTTCCTCCAATCTTTTCTCCCCTTCTAACCCACTTATCTCTCAACTGCACTTTTTCCTTTTCCTCTGTTTGACATGAAAAACTGCATAAAATGCTGAGGTGTGTGGACAAGCAATCTCACCACCTCCTTGCTCGACTGAGAAGTCTCGGGGAAATGTCAGCTTGCCCATGCTGAACAGCAGCTGAATCACAGTGCATGAGCATAGGAAAATTCAGCAAAAGTTTGGGCTTTTAAAAATGCACACTTCTGTTGTACTAAGGCTGCTTTAGGGTGAGGGTGTTCACACAGGCATTTAAATCTAGAGAAGGCAGTAAGGAGCGTATCATTCTGGTCTCACATAAAATGTCTCTCATTTACTTGTTTGTACTATCGGCAGCACTCCTGCTCTCCTCAGCCACACATTTAATCAAAAGCCGGATGCAACAAGTTGAGGCTGGATCTCAGGGGACTGTTGAAAGTCCTTCTGGGAAAACAGAGGAAACAGAAAGAAGATCAGAACAGCAGAGTAAATGTTCACAGTTGTATCCTTGATGGAAAGCAGGATCGTGGGGCTGTACATTCAAGACCAGACGTTTATTAAAACCTTCATACTGTATGTAGGTGAGGGTTGTGCTGGTTTAAAGGCAGTAGTCTAGGTGTTAGTCGTTGAGATTTGGCAACCTGTTTATTCGTGAAGGAAGATGTGAACCAGCATAAGACACTGAACCTGTTTATGGTGATTTGCTTTAAATGTTTACATTACCCAGTACTGTGAATTAACAATATACAGTAGTGAGGACATTTACTTGCTGCCACTTTATGCTTTAATTACTTTATGCTTTAATTGATAGCACCTGTATTATGTAGCTTAATAAGCTGTATTACAAGTTATTCATCCAGCTAGGAACATTACTATTTCAGCTAAGCCTATATTACCAGATTTGTTAAACACAGATACTGTACCTTAAAGGAACAATAAATTACATTTAGTGCAAAACATTTGAATATAGAGAATAATAATGTTCAACAAACAAAAATACACAACCCACAACTCCATTTGAAGGAAAAACAAACTGCACCTGCAACAGTTTTTGTACTCACCTCTGTTAGTTTAGGCTTATAGCATTGAACTGGTGAGGGTAAAAAACTGATGAGAGGAAACTGATTGATAATCATGAGGGAAACCCACTGACGACTATCCGAGACCTTGACGCATGCTAGCCGGGATAAACCGGGATCTCCTATGAGGAGAAAGGCTGTGTCCTGATAGTGTCCTGATCAAGTCCTTTGGCAAACACACACACACACACACACACACACACACACACACACACACACACACACACACACACATTTCTCAGTTACTTTACATGTCTAAACCTACAAATGTTACAATAACCTTATTCTAAGCAATACGCAGTAACTTTAGGCTATGTCATCCTCGCTGCTATCACCAACATGATAATCACGCTTAGCAACACATATCACACTACTGTATCACACTACAATGGATAGTAAGTATACACCTGTGTAATTTGATTGACAGTTGGTGTCAACCAATATAAAAAAATACATGAGAATACACGCAGACTGTGTGTACGCAATAACCAAACTATTGTTATCACTATGATTCTGTTTACATGGATAATAATGTTATCTCACACGGTTTTCCATTCTTTTAACTGTGATATGAACTCACTAATCCTATAAAAGTATTGATAAATATTTAACTTTATTTTTCTTACTTATTGATTTGTGTCTGTAATTTTTAGTAGACAAGACTGTGTTAGATAAATAGTAGGGTAGGACCCTGCACTGCATCTCACCATCACCCCCATGTCTCTGCTCCTTTTCAGCCTACACTGGCAGTTATACCATGCAAACTATCTGGAAAATATAGTGACAGCACCTGTCACCTCTTCATTATCTCAAGGCTTTAAGCATTCATTGAGCGCTCTGCTGCATACATCATGTGAACAGGTCAGGTCATTCTCCTGAATACCCAAAGGAGAGAAGTGCTGTGACTCCTTCCTTCACCAAAGCCACACAGATGTGACATTACCTCCAAAAAAAAGGGTCGTTAAAACGTCAGACCATCTGGCTCGTGGTCAAATACTCAATAATTGTCCATTTATTTCATGTGCAGCTGAAGCCTTCAATCAATTCCTGAGTGTTTTAATTTAGTCTCAATAAGAAAACGTCTCCGTAGTTTTTCAAATCTAAATGCAGAAATATTCTTCCCTCCTCTCTGCAGTCTTCATTTACTGGAATTGATTGTCAATAAACACAGTTATAGTCAGCGGTAAGAAGGCTCTGTCTCTCTTTACAGCCTCCTTTAATCAACATAAGCCGAGGTGACGAGGCTGTTAAAAGAAATTCACAAAGTGTGAAGAAGGTTGATGTCTTCACTTTTGAACTTAGGATGGATATTAAATGTGAAGTGATTCTCTGAGCACTTGGAGGCAGGAACAAAAATGTTTCCATATCCAAGAACATTAATGTCACATAGACTCAGGCTGATTTCTGTGTTCCCTCCCTGAGAACTGTGCTGTCCTGGATACATTGCCAGTTATGTGAAAGGAGTGAGGCTGAATGAGGATAATAGATTAGATTACATCATGACTTTTAATTACATTTTGTCCGCTTTTAAAAATCAGAAAAATAGCCTCTGAGTGGAATGGCTCCTGTGACAGCAGACTGTAGTCGAAACATATACATTAGGGAGTAAATGTACAATCAGCCAGCAGGGATACAGCCCATATTGTGCTGCCTCTGAGGGCTTTTTCAACTCAAAGGATTAGACCACTGATGTGTGACATCATCAACTTTCAGTTGAAATAAGGGATTTAGCTCAAATAAGAATTTCATTGCCTGTACAAATAGAAGTAGACTGTCAGTGCTGTTTTGTACAAATATGTGGGTTTAGAAATAAAATTCAAATTCAGTCACGTGACTGAGGGCTATTGTGTAGCATTGATTGTGTTATTAATTCAGAATTGAATTTGAAGGTCACCTATTCATCAAATTACCCCCACATTTAAATGACAAACATGACCATTCACAGCGAAATTGAAAAATGAAAAGGCTGGAAAAAGATTACACCGCGTCTGTGGCGTGTCATTTATTTCTTGATGCGAATGTCAGTCTTTCAGGTAGACCGTTTTGTGTGATCGGACTTCAAATAGTCTTTATTATGGATGGGGCTGTAGGAGGAGCAGTGGGCTACATATCAAATCCATCAGAGGCAGGTGGATGTGGGACCTTGTAGAACAAATGTAGACTGTACCATGTCACACTGCTTTCACAGTGGATAAAAACCCACTAACATCTGAGACGGATGTAAACAGTATGAACTATGTTTATACCATTGATAATCAGTGGTCTTGTGATGCTTGCTTTGGTTTGCTTGCGGGGGTGATGCCAGGTGGGTTTTTAGAAGGCTTATGTACATTTCAAAAACCTGATTTGAATTAAATTTGCTATGAAACCAAACAAAACTCTTAATCTTACTTAAAATAATGAATCAAATGTAAATTATAGGTCCAGATTATTGGCTTAAAAATATCAAGACATGTCAACAAATGTCAACAAATAACAGCTATAGTGCAGTAACCAGCAAGCTATGAACCATAATACCACTTTTGTAACATAGATAATAGCAAGTCAGTGCAATTTGTTTCTCAGTCCAACATTATAACTGAAACACCATGTCAATCATGTTGATGAGCAGCTCCGGTTTCAACAAATGAAACCGTAGCAGCAAGCATGCATCGGGGAGCAGGATTAACAGGAGGGCCAGGAGCTGGGGTTTGTTTTTAGCCAAGAAAAACAAAGTGTAAGACTGAAACTCTCAGATTTTCTTTGTTCCATACCACAGTGAGCAACAAAAGAGAAATGTAGCATCAGACTGTTTCAGCACCTTCACCCCTACATGCACAACTGGCCAACCACAGCATTAATTGGGTGATGCTCACACTAAGCAGTTAAACTTAAAGGAGTGTCATTAAATTATTATTGAGAGATACTTTGAGGTGTTGTTTTAGTAAGATGCTGCTATTCTCAAAAGATTTACTGCACTTCATCTGTATTCCTGCGTTATCAATTAAATATGAACCTGGAGGCCTATCCCCTCCCCGTACTGCCCCTTCATCCTCCTCTGCTTTCATTTTCCTAAGATCTGTTCTCACTCTTTCAAGTAAAGAAATGGCTTTTCAAGAGTCTACCTGTTAAATGTTTTAACAGGCGCTGCCAAGATCTATTCCACCCTGTCCTTTCTGCCCTGGGAGATCTGCCTTCCTTGTCCTTGGCAAGTAAACACAATCTTCACGATTGTCCCTTACCTGCTATTTAAGAGCACATCGACACATTACTTCCCAGGAGATGCACTGGAATTTATTGGTAGGGAGGTCAGACAGCCTTGTTGTCCTGTTCGAGATTCATGGCCATGCATTGGCTATGGTACGCAATGCACAGGATGAGACAGAGCAGAGCAGGGCTCATCTGAACTTATTCAAATGAGAGTGAGTCTTTGAAGCGTTGCATGGGGTGAGCTTTGTTATGGGTCCCAAAGGATCTGCTGATGACAGTCTCTCAGGTTCTCTAACACTGGGAGCATTGGCATGTGCCTTAGGGCTTATTCACCATCACTTGTGCGCCTCTCTGATCACTCCCTCTGCTTCTTTATCCCCCCTTTTAATTGTGACCTTGAAGTCCACTTGAGGATTTTTAAAAGGCAAACACAGAAGAAGACCAAATATTCTAGCTGCTGGTTTAGGGCTGCCAAGGCAGTGTCATTTTGTCCAGTGAATCATTAAAAACAGTCTGAGGTATTTCTGCAAGGATCTTCAGGGAGTGACTGATACTGATTCAGAAAGCTCCTCTCTCAGCTCTGCCTTCCACTGCAGACTCTGAGAACAGCCTGCAACCTTTTAGCTGTTTGAGAAGATTCCACTGCTCAGAAAGGGTGTGCAGCTGGACTGGTATGGATGGTTTTTACAACACTTAAGCCGGATTTACGCGGCCGAGTAACTGAAGTGTATGAATGAGAGTATTTACACCAAAACGTCCCAGAAGTGTAGCTCTATTTTGGAGCTGACAGGTAGTCTGGTAGATTTTCAAAATAAAACACTCTGAGACTGAACTGTCACTGATTTAACATCGCAACCGGCAGAGAAACAGCCACAGCCATGTACGAGGAGAGATTCATTTTAGAAGTAGAGAAACAGTATTTGATATGATATAACATGCCTTTTATTTGGACAGCATCAGAAAGGGAAGGGCAGGGAGAGAAGCAGCAGCTGTTCTCAGAGTGGAAGGTGAGAAGCTGCCCTGTGTGTACATGTGCTGATGGATTAAACAGAGGTTTCAGTAACATGCTTTGAAACCCAGCCTGATACATGTAGCGAGGACATTAAGCATCAGGTGAACAGGCAGATTACTACATGATGTTGTGAATCTCGCGGGAGCTTGTAACAAACCCATGGATACACAGCACTTTAGGAACAGTACAGAAACACTTCTGGTGAGGATTGAGACGCATGGGAAAATATTAAACAAATAAAAACATGGAACCCATATGTTATGTTTGTATAGACTGTAGTGTTAGTAAAGGGATCATATTAGGCAGCATGGGTGTGTGAATTCAGGTTACAATAATGGGAAAAACACTTAAAAACACTTTTAAAGACTATTGGGAAATGTAAAATTAAAAAAACAAGATAAAGCATGTACAGTGATAAACTACTGTTTTGGGAATATTCACATCGAATGCTATATAACTTCTTACATAAACACCATCAACTATAATCAATGCCTTTAGTAAAATAATACTGATGCACTGATAATTCCTCTAGAGTACTGACTGGTTTCTGGATGTAAGAGCAAAATAACTAAGCTAAGATGTAAGAAGATGAGTTTTTCAGATTAACTACCAACAACCGCCAAACAGACCTGACTGAACAAAAACACAGAGAAGGGAAACAAGATGGAGACCTCTCAGCTGCCTCTTTATAACACAGAGTAGAGTCTTCATGTCTGGTGAAGTTCCAAACTGTGATTGTCTGGCACTGCAGGGCAGAGTTTGACAAAGAATCATGGACAACACAATGTGTATGAGGACAGACAGAAATGGCTGAAAGCTGCCAAGGTGGAAGAACTGGACCAACTGAAAAAAGAGTTGGAGGAAGTCCAAGCTTCCCGTCATGCACTGAACAATAAAAAATTCCTTGGTGAGCTTTTTAAGTCAAAAGTCTTCAGCAACACCATCGATCATACGTTTATCAGAAACTTTTGGAGAACCGAGATGAGGAATATCTGGCAAAGAAGTGGATGATGTCTACAGAAATGCAGCTCATGGATTCTTTCTTCACCAGGATCACTCACTGTGAGTGTGATAGTGTGAAGTCAAAAAGTCCCTTGCGCAGTATTGTATAGATTCCTAAGAGCCTTTTCACAGGCCCATGTGAAGAGCTGCAGTATCACTTTAACACAATTGCCACTCAATATTTGTGCTGAGCGAGCGCTCTGCCTGCATGTTTAATGCCTTGCTTTGGGTTGGTGAGTCATATAGGAATAGTAAAAATGGGTGATAACCCATCTGTCATGCGGAGATAATCCCAAATGTTCCTCAGTAAAATAAAAAGGTTTTAGAAGAGAGAAACATACTGTAGAACTGCTCATTTTCAAGAGTAGAATTCTTGTATTAAGTGTGAGGACAGGTTTATTTGCAACTTCATAATTTTTTGCTATCACTAGGAAAATGTATGAGGTTGATATTTCCAGGCCCTGGAAACGACTGCTGCGTATTTGTCTGCGGCTGAATGTAATTATTGTGCATATCATAGATGTGTTGACTCGACTTAGCAGAAGGTTGGTAATGTTCTGCATCATAATATAAGTTTAGCATATGAAAGTGTGTGTTTTAACTCAAACTACAATCTTTAGCTCTTTTGTTTTAACACCTCAGCCCAACAACAGATGGAGCTACAACTACAACAGAGCAGACACAAATCCAAGCCTCCTCTACAACAGGGTTCATACACACCTAGGCCACAGTCTGACAGAAACAACAAATAAAAACCTCTAAATGAAGATATATATACAGCAACTCCACAGCTTATTGACATGTTTGCTGTGGCCCATGGTAAAAACTGGCAGGGGGCCTCTACAACCAGAGCGCATCAACATCATATATAATCTGACACCTACAAAAATGTTCATTATTTTCTTGGCTTTACTTGTCATGAATGTCCTGGGCCAGGCAGTCGCCTGCCTTGCTTACTGGCACTGATGTAACCTGGGTGAACTCGTGCCTCTGGTTTGGGAGTTCTCGCCTGGTGGTTCTTGACACATCATCCGAGCAGATCTTTTTTTCTCATGTGGTGTCCGACAACTATTGTGTGATTGGTCAGAAACTTGAAGTGAGCATGGTTACTGCGGACTGGCTGCATTCTCTGGCAAATTTCTCTTCTGTTCTTGCAGAGTATGTACGAGCCTTTAGTTGTTGTTAGTGCCACACCCATTACACCCAAAAATGCCTGAACCATTCATCAAAGTAGCTACTTCTAGTCAGCTGGTACAACAGAGTTTATTTTACTTTAAAGCTGGAAACCTTCCACTCTGCTCCACAACTAACTGTTGCTTTCAGCCAATCAGAGCGCACTATGGTGACTCTGACAACACCTAGTCTTCAAACTGTATTCAATTAAAGGCCATTTAACTACATTGCATTTATTTGTGGAGCATCATGAATAACATTATTCTTGGTATCGTTGAAAACACAATTATGATAATTGAGCAATACAAAACATGATGTGACTGAGTAACGTTGAGTCCTTTTAGCCGTGTGTGTTTACTGCTGACATTTAGTCTCCTTTCAGCTTCTCTTTATCTCTAATTACAAAAAGCCCAAATTACCTCCTGTAAAGGTGAAATTAAAATACTCAAATGGTAACAGCTTTGTAGAAAAAATTAATTTGAGTCACTCTGTATGGATGCAGTATAGTCACTACTGCCAGAATACAAATGCACACAAGATCCTGGCCAAAGAATGTGAGTCCCTTTCACTGCTATAGATGCCCACCACTGCTAATCAAAGCTCACAAATTACTCACTAGTCTCTGCCCAGACTGTCTCAGACATATAATATGTGATGTATATGTTTGTCAAACAGCCTTTGAATTGAAGCTCCTCCTGTGAAAACACAGCTACAGTTCAGGGCCATGTGAGATGAGTGCCTGATTCAGAATTGCTACTTTATTTTAGTCTCTGCTGCATCTAAAGCCCACAGTGTGATCCTTGCTGAGCTGTGTAATCTCTTCATATCCACCAATCTGAGGGGAATAGAGGTGCAATTTAGACAGCCACAAATGTCCTGACACCTGAACACTAAATGGTCCCTAGGTCTACTACAAAACAAAAAGGGGTAGTGGAACTTGGTTAGGATAGTACAACAGTGTAAATTGCATACATATATTTTGTTATTGTCAAATTTGAAGCTATTATCTGTACAATCAGGGGTGTTTAACCCCGTGCAAGTCCATATAATTTCAGTATAAATGGGTAAAAAGGGGGGCCACAGTAGAGTCTAGAACTGCATCTCACTGTGTTCTTTTTCAAGTAGCGTCCCCTTTTTGTTGCTAACAATGTTGTTTTTCTGCATCACTTGTCATCCTGTAGTCCTGCAGTGCAGTGCTGGTTTGATGTGTTTTTCTACATTGATCTCCTCTTTATAAATAACAGCGTTCGGCAGGGGGCGCTCTTCTCTCTGTGAACTATATACACTGCTTGATATACAATACAAAGGTAGAAAAGGTGACATTTATATGATAATGTAGGAGATTATTACTATGATCTTTCACAACAACTCAGGGAAGTTTGATTGCTTCATTTAAATGAATGGTGTGTCTTGAATATGTAAACAGAGCCATTAAAGATTCACGTAATCTCCCGAGGCAAACACAGTATTTGTTATAGGACTGAAAAGCTGCTTGAAAGTAGCATGGATGGTGGAGCCGAAGCCATGGGGAGCATTTCTTGATTGTTTTTCCTTGTGTGTGCAGTTCCACATGAGTATTCTCTTTGGTTGCTTCTCTACAAAGGCCCCCACTCCAAGGAAAGAAAGATAAAAGCAAACACAAAGTCCATTTCTTTTGCTGCTCCACACAGACATGTCACTTGTTATTATGTGGATTTCTTTTTGCGCCTTTCAAGGGGAAAATAAAAGGTATAGTGGTGGTCAATCCTTTGAAGTGACACAGGCCATTGCTAACATTTGTTTCAAGCAGACATATGAGGACTGAATATTAATTAGACTGGTTTTCCTTTATCCCCTTTTCATAATTTTTATGAGAGAAGAAGAGGAGATATGGGATTGCAGTGATTTGACTGCAACAGCCTGCACAGTTATAATAATAAAATCCTAATTAGAAACACTTTGAGCACTTTCAGGGTAAATTACATATTTTAATATCAAAGCTGTAACTTAAGAGTTACATGATACACGATGCATGCTGAGTTTGAAGCCACAGCTTAGCTCAGATTAGCTTAGCTTAGCATAAAGATTGAAAACAGCTGTGTATGTTGCACATCTTTGTTTTACTTATATATGTGTTTACTAAGTACATATAAATGTGTACATTTCTTTGTTGAGAGCGGTTGCTCGGCAACCAGAAGAACCACCAGAAAAGAGTCCTCATCACTTTGCTGCATCTTTCTGCTTAGCAACCTGGACAGCTACAGTTGAGTAAGAGTGTTGTCCTCAATTCTTTGTGTGGAACTCTCAATACTTGCTTAGAATGGTAGAAAAGCTTTTCTTTAAAAAAATTACTCACACTCATTTTTCACATGTAGGCTACCTCTGTGGATAAAATTGCTTAAAAATGATTGTGCTAAAAATCCAGGTCACTCACTTTGAGCCTGAATCTTTTGTGTGATTCCTTCAAGTTTTGTGTGTTTTGAGATAGTGTTATAGGTATAGGTGTTATAGGTATATGTAAGCACAGATAAATAAGCAGTAAATACAGGGACATTCAAACATAGATCTTTTTGTTTTTGTCCTAATGAAAGAAGACATTTTATTCAGATTTTAGATTCATATACTCAGAATAAAAAGGAAATTAATGTTGTTGTACTTTATTGATTTCAAAAAAGATGGAATTGCACCAGCCCAGAGTCTTAGTTGTATTAATATATCCTTGATTTAAAGCAATTTACAGGTACAGTAGGTAGATGTACTCCAAAAATCATCTTACACAAACCATTGAGACATTCAGTTCACTGTTGTTTAGAATCCAGTTTTTAATATTTAAATGAACTATAAAAAGCACATTAAAACATTTTCTCATTTTAGTTACAAAAATGGGTCACCGAAAAGGGCTTCTCATTGCATTCACAGAAGGATTTGAACAGTGGATGTCTAACAGTTAACGTATTTCTCTTTGAAAAAAAAAATCCCCACCCAAAATATATAAACTTAATTGCTTAACCAAGGTATATACAGGGCATAGCATCCTTGCATCTTAAAGGTTATCAAGAAAGTTTGAGGTATACAACCAAAATAAAAGCCTGTCAGAGAACAAAACAGAAAAAAACAACAAATAGAATTAAATAAAGGAAAAAAATGAATGCCATGGTTGCTTCCTACTAGCACAGGATCACAACATTAGTGGGAGATGTTGCCATATACTGTACGTGCTGATGAGATACTTCCAGTTGTTTCACCGATGGTCACAAGGGCAAAAACAGCAAATAACCTCAAGCTTTGGACTGTCAATATATACAAAGGGCATACAGTCTAATTTAGCGATAGAGAATTGGTTGAATGCTTTTATTTGCTTCATGACATGTACATAGTAAAAACACCAGAATTATAAATTTATTTGATTTTAACTTACACTGTATATCTTTGAACCGACATTGAAAATTAAAGAGCCAAAAAAAGCAGAATCTGATACACATGCAAGTTTTGAAAGTGGATTCAGAAATAACAGTATTGTACAAAATAATAATTACAGTTTTTTTTTAATATAATTATCAAAATACACCTTCTTTCTTAGCACCTCTTTATACTTTTTGTGTGTTTTGAAACAAGCACCATTGTAGTCGTTTTCATACAGCACCTGGAGAATCCAGAGAGGAGATCTGTGTCCCCCTTAATGTTGTCGCCTGACCCCTCCCCCCCCCATTCTTGGTTACCTCCGATTCACCCTCCTCTGCCACGCGTTCCAATGTCCTTCACCTTTGCTCCATATCGTGGTTAAGTCATGTGGTTCGAGCCCTACAAGGGCAACAAGTATTTTCCTGGGTTACACGTACATACATGGAAAGACATGTTTGCTACACCATCTCTTATTCAAAACTTGCATGTGGCATAGAAAAGGGTGGGGGGCTAAAAATGGGGTTTGGTGGTACCCAGAATGTCTCAACTTGACTTTCTTTGCTGGCCCCATCAAGTCCTTTTTTGTATTTTTTTTGTTTTTGTTTTATTTAGCCAAGGAAGCAGACGGGCCCAACTTCAAATCCAAACTTCTGGTTAGGGTCCCCAAAGTCAGTCAACATGACATCGATGATAGGAACCTGATCGATTTTGGGAGTATTAATCTCCATCACAGTCTTTCCGTAACCTTTCCTTGTCTGAAAGAGAGAGGAGGAAACAATATGAGACACTTTAAATCATGGTTAAAAGTGATAGCTTTGATATCAAATACAACCATAGCATCCCTTATTTATTCATTTTATTCAACAACTGTGGGATGAGGATGAGAAGGGGCTTGACTCTTCATCACCCTTTATTTAGAACACTACAGGAGCAACTGGGCCAATAATCATGCTTGCTTTTTTTTGCTGGAACATAACCTAATAAATTTTAATGCCAATAGCTAGTTATGTTAACTCACAAATAATAGGCACAAAAGCAAAATTGGAGAGGCAGCAGCTACAAAGTGCATCCTGTAATCTGCCTCTTAAACAGGGTATGATGTCAATGACAGGCTGAATCTGCTCCACGCTCACTTAAGACAGACTGTATCTGTGGACAGTGCTTACCGCGCATCCATCTAAGATGGCCTTGATGTAAGGGTTATTGTCGTAGGACATCTCCTCATCATTAGCACCCAAGAAGCGCAGCGCCTTATCGTAGCTGTCGCTGGAGGCGTCGTGCCACGCCACAGACTGGTGGCAGCTGTAGGTGAAGTTTTGCCTGGCTGAGGCTGTCAGTAGTCTGAGGAAGGTCATTTGTACCATGTTTATTGAGTTTCCGTCTGCGTCAACATAGGAAAACTGTCGGAAAGAGAAAGAGAGAGGTCAAAGATAAGAAGCAAGCATTAGAGTACATTTTTATAGATGGCAACTAAAAGATTAAAATGCAGATAAAAAAAAGTTGAATGCAGGGAGCAGCGTTAGCCAGAACAAAACACTGACCAACAGACATAAAAATCATCGTTTTTCTTTTACAACCCAGCAAGATTTTGTTTGATTGCAGCCGTAGTGCTTATTTCACCCTGTCTGCTGTTGGCCTCTCTGTGCTACCTGTGGCTAGCTGAGCCACACCCTCGGTCAAACATATACAGCATGCTGCAGTACTTTACAGACAGAGAGCAGAGGAGGAGGAGGAGGAGAGATGCTATCGGCTTTGGGCTGCAAACCACTGCCCAAAATAAGAAACCAGGAGGGGCTCTGCAGATCAATACACCATCACACGTTTTAAGTGGGTTATACGTGCTGCTTGAGAGGGATTACCTTTGTATTGTCTTTTGAAATCCTGCATAGTGTACCTTTGTGTGAACCATGTCTGAACAATTCATTACAGTGCATTACAAGCCCTCTGAGTTTAGTGGCAGGAGATGGACTGGTACACTAAGCGGTACAAGCCGGAGCTGCCTTTTGAATGACTTGGCTGTGAAAACACATACAGCCTGACGACAGTTTGATGGAGCAGGACAAGAGATGTTAAAAGATGTTGTTTTTAACTGTTCAAGGGCACAGAGAGGATTAGAAGTGGAATGCTAAGATTCTGAAGACCTCTGCTTGTATTGTCTGTTTTATTAAAGCTTTGTTCTTTATTTGCTAGGTTGGTTTTAACAAAAACTAACTGAGATCGAGGTGCTCGATCAAAAATATGGAAGTTATTTTAACCAAAAGCCGTTCTTTTCCATGATTAAAAAAAAAAACACAAATCCCTCACACTCTCTCTCTGCTCTGGCTTTGTCGGAAATATGAACACACACAAACCATTATGTACTTTGGGATTTCTTTATGGGGAGCAACTTTGGGTCACTGCCTCACAATTTCATGGCTGTTGCTGCTATTTGAATCTATTAGCACCTTCCCTCAACAGCTGCACAGGAGAATTGGGGGAAATAAATGAGACAAAGCACTGACTGAGGGAGGTCCTGTGAGCTGGAGGAGAGGGATGGAAGAGGAAAAAAAAGACTTACTATTTTACCACGCTTAAATTCACTGAACCATGAACGTGGGACTTCTTTGGGCCATGAAGATATTCTGACCTGTGGAAAACAAAAGGAGACAGAGCATATTAACAGTCGACATTATCAGGGGCATTGTTTGTTTTTTTTTTTTTGGTGTGAATCACACAGCAAACATGAAAACAAAGGCTTGTATAAAGCACAGCCTCTAGTGTAGCATCAAAGTTTACCATGTGGGAGCAGACCATGCACTTGTTTGGTATTTTAGTATCTTTGAAATATTGTTTAAAAAAAATCTTTCTGCCTTTTGGTGGTGTTTGTGTTCAAACATCTGATCTATCCATGCTTCCTTTAACAGCTACAGAATAATGCTGTTCAGTGATAGCACTAAAACATAAGCATACAAAGCCGGGCCATGTGAGTACAACCAGAAAAAATTAACATATAATTACAAAAAGGCAGTTTCTTGTGACTTTCTTGATAATTCTCTGACTAAAAACTAAAAAATAATCACATCAGGTTTAGGTGAAATAAAGGCAAGGAGAGGCGGTGACTGACTGACTTACTCAAACTTCACGGTCAAGGCCACAAACGGCAAAAACAACACATCCAAATAATAATAATAGTAATAATCTTATATCATCTAAAAGTCTCCCAAACAACCAGCTACAACATACATGGAACTATATAAGAAGTTTCTGATAAATTAGACCTTTACTTAGGGCTATCTGGCGTTTTAGGGACCTGTTCCTGGCCACATATTATTTATTTGCTGGACATAAAAGCTTTTTATCTTTGTAAGCATGATATTTTTTTTCTGAGGTCACGTGGACAGCGGTGGCTGCATCTTAGCAGAAAGTATTCCCCTGTACACTAATTACTAATTACTATTACTAAAATACTTCTAGACATTCTCCATTGACCACACCTCTGTAGTCCGCCAAAGACACAGAAAACAATGGCATCCTTCTACTGCATAGTGAAGGCACATTGCCTTCTAATGCTCCACTGTGGAGCTGATATCGATGTTGGGCTGTGTACTGGTTTATCATGATGGCTTAATATTTGATGAGAAATGACGATTAGAAACATTCTATCATAAATCCAAAGTCACTCACCCCATTGGACTTCTTATCTGGATAGATGCAGGTTTCGCCTCCAGCGGTGAAATTACAGTAGACTTTGAAGGAATCCCCTGAGCAGCCTTGGTTTGGATCGATCCAGTACTCACCTGAGGAGAACCAAAAACACTCAAACACCCCGTTCAACTCCACAGAATATTCTGTGAAATGTTCGTTTTAAATCAAAGTGTATTTGATCTGGATTTCTACATCTTATGTGAAATTATGCTTAAAGGCTCAGACACAGCTGGATAAAATGATGTTATTATGCCTGAAGCAAGGACTGAGAGCTCAGAAGTCATGTCTCAATTACACTCAAAAAGTAAACACAAAAATAAGTCCAGAGATACTGAAGGAAGTAGAAGTTCAAACACTGAACAATGGGCACAGAACGTAAAAACCTCTCCAACTCACCATCAGGGAACTCGGGGTGGCAGAGCTGGAGATCTTTGCATGTTCTAGCAGGGTTGTTCTGTGTTCCCATGGGGTATTTCATGCGTTCAATATCCTGTTTGAGGTTGTTAAGTGAACCAAAAATATCCTCCATTCCCTCGCCGTAATCCAAGAACGTGCCAGCGACATCTGACTGTATGTCACTCGGTGAGCGCTTGGTCTTCTTTGGCGACTGAATGGGCAAGGGATGGATGATCTCACCTGGTGGGCCCTGCAGGGTGTGGTAGGAGAAACAGTGTCACACAAGAAAATAATGACAATTTAACTTAACATAGGTCAAGTCAGATACTCACAGGGGGGCCAGGAGGACCAACTGTACCAGTGTCACCTTTAGGACCAGCAGGACCCTGAGAGGAACATGAACAGAACGATGAGATCCAAGCAGGGTTTAATATCAGTCAAAGTATATTTGTAAAAACACATATATTATTTTACTTACACTTGAACCCTTGGTTCCTTTGGGACCTTGGGGACCCTGTGTGATACAGGACAAACCAGTTTGATCAGCCATGCCATCATCAGAACAAACAAGTGAAGAATAGAATAAATGAAAGACTTACAGGCAGACCAGGGGGACCTGGGGGGCCAAGAGGACCAGAAGATCCACTGATACCCTGTAATAAAATGAGATTAAAGTCTGATAATATATTCAAAGAAAATAGAAACAGAAGCAAAATAGAAATATGAGGACAGAGGACCGGGGGATGTGGAATGAGGCTGTCACTTGTGAGCTGTTGCTTCTTCGTGCCTTCCAATTTTTCAGTCATAGCAGGAAATGAAGCAAAACAATATGAGGCCTGTTTTCAAGCACTAAAATGAAAGTGCTAGGCTGAGTAAAAACTTTTTGACGCCCAAGTGCTCTGACAAAAAGGGGACATTACAATTTCATTAGGCTTAATCTCCATCCAATGAATCACTTGGCCAGAGCAGACTGAGGGCCACAGCAGACACAGTAACATATTCAGTCATTCTGCAATGTTTGTTTAAAAATAGATGAAGGCTGTCATCAGCCCTTTATCAAGACCAGAGCTTCTACCTTTTTTTTTTAGGACTGACATGTATTTAAATGGAAATGTTTCAAAATTAATGCTGCAGCTCAGAGCAAACTCTTAACAGTGCACAGCAGGATATTACAACACAAGACATCAAATATACAGCAACTGACCTCGACGCTAACAAGTGGTAAAAGAGAATCTGTTCATAGTGTTACGAGCATTATAAAAACAGAAAAAGGGGTCTTGTATCCACTCTATCAAAGAGTTCAATTTTAATGGCCACTTAGAGTCAGATTCTTTACATGTTTGGAGATTTTTCTTGTGTGAGCATTAAACTCCAGAACTAGCCGAATATTTTCTAACCGATGACACAGTTGCACTTTCAGTTGAGTTCAGTGAATGTTGGTAAGACCTGCGGCCACAGTAGAAAGGGCAAATGGGCTGAAAAATGGCAAAAGGTGGAGGGCATATAGCCTGTGGACCAGTGTGGGAAGGGAATCATCAATCACTTACAGAGTCGCCCTTGGTACCGGGAGAACCCTGCGGCCCCGGCAAACCTCGGTCGCCCTTCTCCCCTTGCTCTCCAGGGGGTCCAATCAGACCAATCAAACCGGGGTGACCCTGCAGGAAGGAAACAAATGAGCAGGCACAAAGAACAATCAAAGATAACAGCAATGTCCCTCTGTGTACTGCAACTTTTAAAAAGCTGCTGCATAGCACAGGTCTGACAAGGGCAACGTTATTTTCTTCCACACAAACTGAAATGCAGACGAGGGGGGCTGTGAAGGGTGAAGTTTCATTACAGTAGAAATCCTCTGGGATTATAATTGAAATGTCTCTCCTACAAGTTCTCCGGAAATGCAAAAGCAGCCAGGGCCAATTCAGCACACAAAGATGATGACTTTGAAATAGGCAGGCTCTAACCAGGCGCTATGATTTTCCAGCATTAAAAACGCACAACACGCCACACAGTGCCTCTGTTATGCTTTTAAACTCTTCTCTCTCAAGCCATCATGTCAGTGTGTGGGAAGCAATTTAGATAGAGTAATGTGTGCTGTCTGAAAATCCTTTGCTGTTATATTTCAACAGAAAATTTGACGGTGGCAGCAGAGAAAGAAGCGACAGATTAGAGTGATATATCACATTCAACTGCACATTCAATCCTGATGTTTCTGTCCTATAACAACTCATTTTGTCTCCTAAATGTTAATATAGGACACCGTGGTGTTCACACTGTTTTTTAAATCTTTTTTAAAAGCTGTGAAATCTAAACCTGAACCTGTTTTCCTAAAGTTTGAAAAATCAAATCAGCTTGCAGTCAGACAACAAAGGAAAAAAAAAAATAGCTACACTCACCTTTTCACCTTTAGACCCAGGATCACCTTTGAGGCCAGGAAGACCAGGAGGACCCTGCACAACAATAGCTGGAAGTTAAAAATCAATTTCGCTGGGAGAGCAGATAAAAAGGAGGGCGAGGAAGTGTGAAAAGTTGAAAGAGAGCCAATAAAGACAAAGAAAGATGAAAAGGAAAGAGAGTAGTGAAGAAAGGAGAGAAGAGGGGACGTCAAAGTGAGGTGGAACAAGCTGAAAAATGTGAAATTTCACAGAGTAATGCAGGAAAAGAACAGCTTTTTCAGACATTTTAATAGCATTTTTTTGTCCATACACAGTACACAAAGCACACAAAACATGAGTTCTCCAACTCTGTTAAAACTTACAGGGAAATACTCCTTCCACCAAGTGTAGTTAGACAGATACATACTGAGAGAGGGAGAGAGCAGGGTATATTATGCATACTAACCATTGGACCTGGTGGGCCATCTTGTCCTGAGGAGCCGGGCAGTCCTTGTTCTCCCTGTGAAAAGCCATTCCATTGTAGTGAGCATTATAGGCTGCTGTATTTTCTCTGCTCTGCCATTGATTTTCTGTGGCCAGCACGATGATTAATAGCCCAAACAGGGAAGAAAAGTGTGCTGGAATAAACAAGCGAAACTAAAGCATAAGCCAAATGGGAGTATTGATTATTCCATGAAGTCTATCATCATGCCTTAGCAGGACTTTTTTATATGTGTGTTCACTATGTATATGTGTGTGTGTAGCTTTGTTTGGACATGTCTTTTTGAGGGCTGGATATGTATGTGCAGTGGGAGGATCACAGGTTCAACTTACAACAGGGCCAGGGATTCCACGCAGACCCTCTGGACCAGGCTTTCCTGCAGGTCCCTGGGGACCAACTGGTCCTGTTTTACCTGCTGGACCCTCAGCACCTGCCTCACCCTGTCAGTCAATGCATAACAGGAAAAAACAACTTTACATTGTGAATGCAATTTTGAACGAATCCATGCATTTCCATGGAGTCATATTTCATGTGAAGCTCACTGTGACTATTATATGCAGAGTTTGTAGGTGGCCAGGTATATGTTAGTGGTTTATATAACATTTATGTAGGAAATGAAGGTAAAAGTCTGCATCTATGGCAGCTTTTAAAAGTCTGATACTTTTGATATGTTGTTGCTGAGCTTTCTTTGGAGCCTCTCAACACTTCAGAGTATCTCTGTATCAGAATTCGGCTGCAGGCTACTTGAAGTTTTAAATTATGCTGAGGTGGTATGCAGGGTGTAGATCGGGTAAATGGGGACAAGTAAACAAGAGTCTGAGATATCAAGTGTTCCTGTTCCTTCAAATGAGGTTCAGAACAGGCAGGAGTGACTATAGGTTGGTGGTAAATCCTGCTTTTTCTTGTGCCTGTGCTTTTATATTAAGTTCACAAGAGAACCATGGAGGCCACAAGGTCAACACGTTCAATAGCTCAAGACTGACCTGAGCTGTAGTCAGAAATATATGCAAAGACAACATGAAGATAAGCTATCACGTCTGAGTCTTTGGGTACAGGTTACAGGCCTACTCCAGAGCTGTCACAGCCAATTTGCTGAATTTATTAGCACCACTGTGCATTACAGCTGCAGCATTAAATAACCTGAGATTCAGCTACAGTGTACAGAAGCTCTATGATGCTATTAGAATAAAATGATTGTGCAAAAGCACAGCTAAAAATGGCTGAAAGTAACACAAGCATAGATTGAGACACTGATGAGATTGTTGTACAACAGATGCAACTTCAATGAAATTTCACTGAGCTCCGATTCCCACTAAAAACACAAAACCACAACAGTACCTGAGGCATAAATAGCATTCACTTCTTTTGCCGGCCTTGAAATTAAGCCACAGTACAAGGCAAGAAACAAGTGAATCTTAGTTTTACTCAAATCGGCTGCGTCCATAAATTTCCATCTAATCTGTGATGGAAATTAAATTACTTCTTTTTTTTGCTTTTAATTCAACAATGTGGGTGCACAGAGAGAAAGAGAGAGAGAGAGAGAGAGAGAGAGAGAAAGGGAAAGGGTGGGGGTGGGTGGACAGTCGAGGGACTTGCTGAGATGGCTCTACTGTGCACAGGATGAATTGATTTTTGTTACCTTAGCGCCCTTCTCTCCTTGCCTGCCCTCTGCACCAGCAGCCCCCGGTGGTCCCTGTGGAGGAGGACAGGACACTGCTTCAGCATTCCAACACACGCTAAAGATGCACAAACAACTTGAATGTTTGGTCATCGACCTTTCACAGAGTTTCACACACTACAGAAGCAACCGTAATTTTAATTTTAGCGTAGAGCAGAACATCATGTATGCTGCATAAATGCTGAGGGATGATCACTGGAGATTTTGTCAGATTGTCTCTTTGGCTGCTCCGTGTTTTACTTATTAGATTCATATTATGCTGTTGTCTTGCTTGATGAATTCATGGTTCAGACGCATTATCCAGTGTCATCAAAGGTGCACTACTTCATTTATGGCAAGATCTATTTTAGAGATTTTGAAAAATCATCCAGGCATGTATGAATTCACATAGAGAACACACAGGCTTCTGCAGTCACATCAACAGATGCTGGGTCGTCTTTTCTTTCTGGACAGGGCCCCTTCAAGGCTCAAAATGATTTCTTTTAACTCCACCTTCAGTCTGCCTCTTCAAAAACACTCTCCATCCAAATTCCACTCTGATCTGGCCGACTGCAGCCTGAGTGCTATTGACTGAGAGCCTCTAATGTGAGCTCGCCTCCTGTCTTGGATCTTTCATCTTCTCCTGATGTGTACCTCTTACTGGTGGTGAAGAGGCAGACTCTTGATCAGCACAAAGCACCATTTTAACCGTGGCGCAATATAGCTCGAGTCAATGTGTAGGTGTGTTCTTGTTGTCAAGGTGGAAACAACTTGGTTGACATGTGGATTATCACTGTTTCTAACAGGGAGGAAATGGCTACCCTTTTCTTAAAAGGGTAAAAACATTAAGCAGTGACCTGAACTCCAATAGACAGAATTAAAGCCAGATGAGGTTAATAACTTGTTCCATATTCATCTTTTTCAAGAAGCAAAGTTGAATACATTTCTTGTATTAAGTCATTTGGATATCAGATGAAGCTGACTTTGAAGACTTGTTTAACGTATTAGGAATTATAAGCTAAGATTTCTGGAGAGAAAATGCAGAGAAAACATAAAAAGGGTTGTGGAATTATGCATTCAGCGGAGCGACCTGTCAGAGAGGAGCAACCATCATCTTTTTTTTTTGAAGCGATGGAAGACCTGTGTATAATAAAAATCGCCCCTTTTCCTTACCATAATCCCTGCAGGCCATTTCGGTGCGGCATATGCGGATGCCAGGCTAAATACTCAGAATATCAATTTCACTGGGGCACATTAGAAAAGCAATCAACTGATTTAAAAATGCATGACATGTTTTTTCCCCATTGGACTCAGCTTTGGTGCCCGTTTTTGAAATGCAGCGAGTCGCTAGAGAGGGACTTTTCCTTTCAAATCCAGGAGAATGGCTGCTTATTATCCATGTGGACTTTGAGCTTCACAACATATTATACATATATTTGATATTATATACATATTGCATCATCTCAGCCTGCTGAAGTATATATTACTTATGTCACTTTTTATGTAGATTATGGCTTACACGGCTAAGCTTTATTAGCTAAATTACTATTACTCCATCTTACTTTAAATCAACCTGTTAGCATTGTTAGCATAGTAGTGAGTAGGTTTAGCACATTGGCTTGTAATTGACAGTGAAATACATTTTTTAATTAACATCGGTGTTGATTGGTGGCCTGATCCCTGCAGATTTAAGCTGTCCCAGGGATAACCGGGGCTCATTAAGGTTTTATCTTTTTCCATTTTCTCTGCCGGGAACTCCTACAGTCCAACCCCTCTCTTCTCATAACCTCTTAACAACTTTACCACGTCCATGTTATGTTTTTGTTTTTGCTCCAGCTGTCAGTCAAGCACCCACGGATCAATAGTGTGTCAGACTTGCTATATCTCTTTCGCTCTCTTCCCACAGCCACAAGGACATAAATTAGTTTGGAACCCTCGGCTATTTTTTGGTAAGCCTTTTCAATTTCTTGCTAAGAAAAAAAAAATTGATTCATGATTTTCACATCCTGACGTTCATTTCTCAATAGGCTTTGAGACAGCTTTTCTTCACAGACAGCGTAACGCCTTGACCCCTTAAATCTCCCTCTTTGTTTTCCCCAGTCTACTTTTAATGAAAATGAATCTCTCCAGCTTTACTGCCAAAATTGAGTTGTTGAGGAGGAGTTGTTGCGAGGCGAGGCGAGGCAGAATACTGGTCCATTGAATAAAGAGCCGGTGTATAATGCCAATAGATACACACTCCACTCATCTATTTTAAAATGAGGCATTTTATGTGGGCCTGTTGAGTCATGATTTTAACACGGACAAAAGCTTTGGTCAGCAAGAACACAAGTCACTCTTGAAATGATGAAATGCCAGCAACAGACCGGTCAATCTTGACTTATTGCTAGAGGCAGACCGGTGGTGTGTATACACAGAAAACAAGTGCAGTAAAATCAGTTTTA
Source organism: Parambassis ranga (assembly GCF_900634625.1). NCBI lineage: Eukaryota > Metazoa > Chordata > Actinopteri > Ambassidae > Parambassis > Parambassis ranga. The sequence continues at coordinate 8,207,073 of NC_041040.1, read as the reverse complement.
TGGGCCACAGACTTACCCTCTTTCCAGGTGGTCCAGGTGGGCCAGCTTCTCCTGATGGACCTGGTGGTCCCTGAAAACAAGCAAGGAAACAAGAAAAACAACACGGTGTGATTCAAAGCCATTTAAAACAGATAGAGAGCATAACATGCACCAAACCTCTGCCAAAAGGACAATAACACAGACAGCACAAAGACATTTAGGGAATATTCAACCCAAGTGTTAAGTGTTAAGATGCAACACTGCACAGTTTGAAGAGACTGAGACTCTTTCATCCAATTATGACTGTTAGCTGCTAGCAGGCAAAGCTTCTTTTAATTATTTGCACTGGAAAATATTTACAATACTGAAAAGTTATTATTATTATTATGCTTTTTACATGTTTAACACACAATAAGGGTAAATAGTGGGTTGTTTATTGCCTTAGTAATGATAAAAGCTCTTTTACATCTATACAAAATAAGAATATCTAACATATAATGCTTATAGAATCTACAAAGTCTGTTTACTCAACACCCAAGATTATGAAGTGCATATCATGAACTAAAATGCTGCAATACCCTTGAAGAAAACCCACATACAGCACAGAAAATACAGCCATTTGTTCAGTGCAAATACTGAAGCATCAACTTACTGTTTGACCGGTCTCACCATCCTCTCCCTTCTCTCCTGATTCTCCATCAGTGCCCTGCGAAAGAAAAAAAACAAAAACACATGAAACATCTGCAACTACCCCACTGATCCACAACACAAATACCTATGTGATTTACTATAAGAGATCATACTTACAGCAACACCTGGCTCTCCAGGGGGGCCTGGGTCTCCAGGGAATCCAACAGGGCCCTGTAAAAGAGAGAAATGAGATGCACCCGTTTATAAAAACCAAATGAGAGGCACTGCTGCTGAGACACAATTTCCCTGCATGCAGGTATTAAGGACATGGTTAGTAATTTAGACGGTGATTCAGTCCTGGTGTACCTGGTTACAACCACTGAAGGCAATTTGATGGACTTAATGATGATGTTGCAAATCCATGAGAAAAGGCCTCACTGCATCCCATTACCATGCAGGCATAAAATATAATCTCCCTCAATAAAAAGGCTTTTTAGCTCTTGAATATGTTCTAGGATAAAACCGCCTGCCTTGGAGGCTTGGAGGCTGTGTGAGAGACTTTCTTTTTGAAGTATTTGAGCCTGTGTGGCTAAAAGCTCCTTTACAGATTTTTGTTGGACTCACAGGATTGCCCTTTGGTCCGTCATCACCAGGGGGTCCTTTGGCTCCAGCAGGTCCAGCAGCTCCAGGGGGGCCAGCTTCTCCTTTCTCTCCTCTCTCACCTTTAGGTCCCTATAGTGACAGCAGAGTAGTGGGAGGACATTTATTACAGTGATACAACAAGAGGCAGCATTTCTTTTTTCTTTTTTTCTTTTCAAGAGTCCACACCGGTCTGAGCAGGGAGATCAAAAATAGACATGCAATCAGAGGCTGCTGAGAGATATTGGATCTGAAGATGTGTTTGTGGAACAGAGCACATCCACCCCAGAGAATCAACACTGCTCTTATAAAATGACATAGAAAAACATATATTTTTAAATATACAGTTGTATGATGTGACTTCCCAGTGCAGGTGTCAGCTTATTACAATGTAAAAAGACAGAAAACTACACTAATATAAAAAATACATATCTAACAGAAACACCAAGCTTCTCTTGGTGTCTATTATTTGTGCTCATAGAATAGTGTGTGCTACAGATGAGGCATAAAGAAATCCAGCAGATACTGAATAAGATGTGGAATCTGCAGAGGTCTGAGTCAAATATTGTCCTGAATGTCCTCGGCTCCTGCACTGGATGTTTGTGTTATCAGTCATTTTCTGGTGAGATTACAATTTAAGAATGGAGCTCATCAGAAAAAAACCTAAACTAACTCATCCAGTTTCATCTGTATCTTTATGTCGAGTTACTGATGACTTTGTAGATTTCAATGGCACTAAAACACGACACTCCTTTGCCACTCCCATAGGAAATAGGCCATCTTTTCAATTTGCTGTTGTACCTCAATAATAAATGATAAATGGAGTCATCACTGGTGGTTGTTTGTTAAAAGAAGAAGAAAATAAACAGGTCAAATTGTCACAGACTTCTGTCTTCTGGCAAACACAGGGGATAAGAATAAGAAGGGTAGTACTCGATATTAAGATGCAGAGTGATACTTTGTACAGTCTGCTCCTTCGTAGCCAAGGGTAGACGAGAGCTTAGCAAAATGTGTGTCTGATGTTTTGATGTTAACTTGATTCATGGGGGCTGCAATCATTGTTCTTCACGGCAGAAGCACCAGGCATATCCTCCTGCTAATTATGTCTTAAGAGTCTTGGAAGAGACTCAATTTGGCAGGCCATGTGGACATGGGGTGCAAAGCAGAAGAGCCATGCTGAGATGAACTACCAGCCTAAATGTGAGGAGCAATTACTTTCACTGTGATGGATACACAGTGTCACTGCAGGGAAACAAAACTCTTCTCATTAGACTGGATATTGTTCTATATTTACTAAAGCTGCCCATTAGTGTTTTTCACAGGATCACCTATAAGTATAAGATGCTACATCCACCTTGCTGTGAAAAAAATACTCATGCTATGGATGGGTGGTATCTTAAAGATACACACAGGCACTTATAAGAACATAAAAATTTGACTTACCCCAGTACCAGGCTCTCCAGGTGGTCCTGGGTTTCCTGCTTCACCTTGTTCACCCTGCGATCACACAAATGTCAGCGTCTGCATAGATAAACCTTCAACCTGACACACGCAGAGACTCAACAGCATTTAAAAAACACCACACCTACCAAACTGCTGTCATATAATAACCATGATAATATGTAATAATGTTATTAATAACAACAAAACTCCATTTCACCTTTGGCAAGTAAGTTTCTAAATGTACTCAATAATTAGGGTGGTAAAAGTCACTGCTTTCAAAGTGTTTTCATGTTTCATATGCCAGGGTCATTTTAACATGGAGCAGCATTAAGTATTTATAGTGCAGCCGTCTGCCAAATGGCAGTAAAATGGACGAATCTTGTTGGAAGCTCTGTAAAGCAGACATTAATAGTGTCAAAGCACTAACTCAGACAAAAAGACTGAGCATATGAACTGAACAGACTGTAGCTGGTAACAAAGGAGGGCCAGATGGACTGAGCTGGAAGGTGCGAGGAAGCAATATTTCAGTCCAGTTTCCAAACAGAAAGAACACTCAGGGGTACCATGTTCTGAACCTTACCTTCTCACCCACAGATCCCACCGGGCCAACGCCACCTGGAGGACCTTGAGGACCCTGCAGCAGGACATAAAGAAATCATCATCCATCACCTTTTGGCTGGGAGAGGGTAAGTGATTATATATATATATATATATACATATATATATGATGCTAAATAACAGTGTGTCACAAAATTATAATTTAATGTATATGTAGTGTAAGCCATACGTACATCAGCTCCACTAGGACCCTGAGGACCTCTGGGACCAGGGGGACCAGGTGGGCCCTGCAGAAGAAAGTTACAGCGTTGTTAACATGTATTCAAACTTATTATGTGAGACCTTACAGAAAGCAGCGTCTCTTACCATAGGCCCGACATCACCATTCTCTCCCTTTTCACCTGGAGGTCCAGGAAGCCCCTGTGGACAAATACAATGAATAAACAACGATAAGAAGCAGAAAACAATCAGAGTAGCTGTTACATGAATACGCAACAGTGTTCTTAATTATTTAAACCTGTTTGTTGGCTTGAATACATTGTAGTAATGCGCTGAAATATGAAATGTATCCGTGAGTCACAGCACGCACAAATGAATCACTTGAACGCAGACCTTTTATCTGTTCAATGAAATATTCAACGAGTCCGTGTGGAGTGAAGTCAAGAATAAGTTTACTCCATTAAAGGGCTTGATCTGGAGAGACTTCGTGTAATCGTGTAGGTTAATGACGAACTTTATGAGATGCCTCCTCACTTGTTTCAGCAACAAGGCATCTTATAAATACTCAATGATTTTATTCCAAGGTTCTGCGCACATATAAAACAATACTCGTCTTCTGATTACTTTCTTTTTTTCTTTTGTCTTCATCCTCACTGAAAGGTGCAGGCATGAATCCAACTCACTCATGCATGTTAAACGAGCGGCGCGGTCACGACCTCATATGTGTGTTTGATCCCTGACATTTCTACCAGTAATTGCCATGATTAAATTGCCTTCTTTGCGCACTTGCGTGTGTGTTTGAGTGTGTGTGTGTGTGTGTGACTGCTTGTGATTCTGAGGCAGTCTGTCGTCAGTGTAAGGTGCAAGGTTGTGAGAGAGGAGATCAAAGAATTAATTCCTCTACACATGCTTACACAATCCTCACAACACCAGGGAAGAAGACAGTTTGTGCATTGCTCTGTGTGCAAGTGCTTTTTTTTTACTGGGTGCTCCAAAGTGTGTCTATCTGCATGCTGATTCCTCTCATGCTGAGAAATATCATGTGTGTAAAGGTCTCCTCTAGTCTTAGATCGTTAGCGATGCCACTGATTATGCAGCATAGTAAATGGGCTCGATGAGGAACAGGCTTTTGGAGCAGGTCACTCCACGCAATTAATGGAATCACGGTGGGAAGTGAATTACTTCCAATTAAAAGTCCATTGAATCCAATCCTGCAGAGGTAGAAGAGCACCTTGGAAAGATGAGCAGTAGTCTATGTGATTACACCAAGAGAGTCACCCTAAGCTCTGCAGCAAACTCTGAACATATTTAGCTCATAAAGATGATTACTAATAACCAGATGATTAAACAAACAAACAGGTGACTACTGTGAAAAGGTCAGTCCTCATTAGGTTACACTTTTGTATCAATAACTGACACCAGGCCTATATTATGTCACTAAATGGATGCTATTTACCAATTAATACAAACTAGTGTACACTGCCAAGCCTGGTTGAAGTGCAAATTGTGACAGCAGTGCCAACATCACATCAACAACCCAGGTGGTGCGAATGGAGGTGAGACACATCACTCAGGTCACCATACCATAAAGCACAGGTCCATAGAAGGTATTTTTACAACAGCTACAGATGAAGACATGCAATCATCTGAAAAGTGCAGAAAGTAGCCGCAGTACTTTGGTACAGAGTCTGAGTAAATCCTGGAAATGTCACAGTTCTCAAAACAAGCAAGAAAACATGTGATGGTAGTATGTTTCATCTCAGAGTAAGCATCAACAGCACCTCCAACATGCCACATTGAAAATAACAGGTGAGGCTGTGTTGATAAATGCAGACTGGATGCAAGATCGCATAGCTTCATTTTGTCTTGCTTTCCATGTGTGGAATTTTATAAAAGACAATCTCTCTAATGTCTCTTACAACATGTGATGTATGTTTGGCTACTTTTGGTACAAACCTGCAGACCAATAGGACCAGGGGGGCCAGGGAAACCTCTGGATCCCTCATCTCCCTTCTGTCCGAACATACCCTGCTGACCTCTGGGACCGGGCTCTCCATCACCTCCCTGAAAAACACACATTTCTTTAAAAACCTTTACTGCACGCAGCTTAAACTGCATGAATATTTCGTCTTTGAGTACTATATGTGAAGCACTGTTAAATTGCAGTGCATTCATCATGGGAATTGAAATTTTCATATAAATAAGTGTAATGCTTGCTGAGACAACACGACAGAGATTCCAGTTTAACACAGGCAGCTTTTCAATTTGCAGTTTAAACAGCTTGTGTCTGGTACAGCAAGTCTTTATCACAAAATGTCCTCTGGCTCAACATTAGGCAGTCATAACATGGATTTTTACAACTTTGAATATCAGCTCCTTATTTTTCTGTCCATCTTGATCCTGCTGTCGAAATAAAACATTCATGGTCTATTAGAGTTAGGGTGGTTGTACTCACAGCAGGACCTGGGGCACCCAATGGACCTTGAAGACCAGCTGGGCCAGGAGGACCCTGAAATCAAACGAAAACAAAAATGCAAAAATGTGAGTCCTTAAAAGATACAGTTTAAAATGTGAATAATAGATGTAAATCATGTTCATAACCCACCTGCTCCCCCTTGTCACCTTTGCTTCCTTTCTGACCGGGCTCTCCGACCTCTCCCTGTGAAAGAGAAACACTCAGATCAGCTTGGCCTCTTCTCTAAATGTCAACAACGTCATTGAAAACCCTCTGCCTAACACAAACAGCCATTATCTGCGGCTGTGATCTTGACACTCTAATGTATGGATGTACAAATATGGGCTTTTGTTACAGTCTCGTTCAGGGCACTCAGTGACATGTGTTTGGCAGCACAACAGAATGTCTGACAGTAACCTTAAGGGACACAATAATTACAGGAGATGAACTGAGCAACAGTATTTCACTTTTCCATCTCCTCTAATTGTGTTTCCTGGCACATGTGCTTATGAAGATGAATAGACAACAGTGAGGACAACAGAGAGACATATTTTTGATGCAGATGGCCTGAGTGTGAACATGAGGATGAAGATTGATAGGCACTCTAGTTCAGCCCCCTAATGCATCCCACATTGTGAATGGAAACAGAGCTGTAGCTGCTGACAAGTGTGAATGACTGACCTTGTCACCATCCTCTCCGGGTGGGCCCTGGGGTCCTGCAGGACCGGGCAGACCAACAGGACCTTGGACACCATCACGACCAGCTGGACCTTGAGGGCCTTTCTCACCCTAGAAGAACCATGATATTTGTTTCCATTATATTTTGAAAGCTGGAAGTCAAAGGAAGGACAAGGAAAAGGACACTGAATAACACTTACAGGTGCTCCTTTCTCTCCAGCAGGACCAGGGGGACCCTGAGGGCCAGGTCTACCAGACAGACCAATTGGACCAGCTGGACCAGCAGCACCTCTTTCACCAGGAGAACCCTGACAGGAAGAAAAAAGAGACCTGGTAAGAAATAAACAGCAGCAGCTATTTTTTACTTAGAGTTTTGTAAGCCTGTTGAGTATTCTCATCGACAAATTAAGACAGTGACAAAGTACACCCCAACTGAGTCCCCTACTGCTAATAGATCAAAACACACATACACGCAAAGCTTTTTAGGAGGAAAACTGGGAAAGGAGCAGGAGCAACACATAGTAACAGGTGGCTTTTAAGTTCTAATAAAGCACCGCTGCTCCTTGAAAACAGCCGATATTATCTTCTGTCTGGGAGGTGACGTCTTGGTGGTTCTTTAAGCTCAGAGCAGCTCTCTCTCTCTCTCTCTCTCTCTCTCTCTCTCTCTCTCCTGCTGCTGCTGAAAATGCATTTCTGACTGAAACACTTCTTTCTGCTGTGCATCAGTACTTAGATCCTGGAACTCAGTGTTCCTCTACAGTAAATCCATAAAACATGATGGTGGCTGAAACTGCATTTTTTTTATCTCTGCAGCACTGAGTCAATCTTCTGTTTATCTGCATGCTAACTGTATGTTTGCAGGAAGAATAAAACCGCCACAACGAATTCCTCATATTAAGGCAATAGCATAGGTGCTGTTGCTGTGATGTGAAACACACTGTTACCCTGTTTAAAATGTCCTATAACACCAAGTCCCAAAAGATTGAAAATCCTGCTCTACAGTGTTCAGTGACAGCCTCAAACAATAAAAAAAGATCTATTTTTATTATCTGCATTGCCATCTCTGTAAGGCTGTTACTGTTGGTAAACACTGTCTGAGCTGGAGTCGACTGGAGTGCCTGCAGCGATGCATTTTTATCGGGATGATCACTGAATAAGGACAGCATTTATGAAAAACAATCACAAATAGCAGCGACAAAATCACTGGTGAATGGGGAGAATTTGCCATTATTCATAATGTGGACAGAGGGACTGAAACTAGAGGGAAAGGAGCAGGAACGTCCAGAGAAATGGATACAATCAGACCATTTATATCATAGCTATCATTATTGTAGTTTAACATATCTGTGCAGGGAGCACTTTCTGGCACTTTGTGCATCCTCTGTGAGCTGCTGAAATACAGCATGAGATGTTGTGAGGGTTAACTACACAGTTACTTTAATGTATAAATGCAGGCTTGGATAAGAAGTCATGAAAGTATTCATTTAGCAGACTATAATTACTGTCATAAGGCCAAGTTGCTGCTACATTATTCTCAACATGTTCTTTCTCAGCAATTACAATATTAATAAAATTATATTATATATTCCACTTCAGCTGTGTGTGTCCAACATAATCCAATAGTCTCTGGAGACAATAAAAAGGGCCTACAAATTACAGTAGATGTCTGTAAGACGATCTTCTTCTTCTGTGGTTTCATAGCTGACAAAAGACATACATTCTATGATGTCACGCTTAGCCACACATTTTCTGAAGAACCTCTAGAGTCTCTGTAACAATCTGAGAAGGATGTAGAAGGGACACATCAAGTGCCAGGACATAACCTTTGGGACTGATGAGGGAGGCCAGGAGGACTAGACAATGTGACTCCCTGAATGAATGCTCTCCTTGCTGTGCAGTGCGTTTGTGCCAGGAGCACAAACAGTACCTGATACCCAGCTACTCTAACAGATTAGATGAAAACCACTGTGTGCAGCAGGATGAGATGAAATCTGCTGGCACAAACCTAATCAATAATTCACCGGTGACATAACTTTGATGGCTGTATAATGCATGCACATGTATTCACTTTGTCTCACGTCTGACATTAATGCAGCTGTTGGTGCATTTTTGTTTTGTTTTGTTTTTCTCTGCAGCATTTAACCAACATCAGAGATCAGTAAAATGTGCACAAATGCATAATGGTAAGTAAATATGGTAAATATTTAAAAAGGCTTTAAAATTACATAAATAAATCTAACGTGGTCCCATGGGTTTGAGAAGCCTCCTGTGTGGAGAAAGAAAGCAAGTATAAAGAAAGCCTATCAGGTAAGATGTGATTTCAACTTTACCTGTCCTCACCTGTTTGAGGTTAACATAAAATCCTCACTAACACATATAAACATACAGTGATACAACACTCAGAGTAAAAAAAGTTACTTACAACAGGACCAGGTGGACCTTGAGGCCCCTCTCCTCCCTTCAGACCTGCAGGACCCTGAAGTAAAGACAGAAAAACACTTATGATCTACAGCATCAGTCACATCATTACACGTCAATCCAGCCAGTACAGTCTGCCTTTGTTTATTGGTTTGTCGCTTCAGCCAGACACTTCTGTAAATGTGCTTTGAGTGCATTTGACCTCTGAGCGCTACTTCGGCAGATACCAGTGTTATTGACATTTTCATTCTGGTAGATCACCAATGTGAACCAGAGGCCAAAAATACAATTTATGAGTAAAAATCCTCAGCAATAATAATATACGTGTGCGATAACGAGCCTGGAACCATATCATTTCCTTCACAGATGCACAACTATGTGTATATGTGGATATATACATTTTTTTACAATCTTGTTTCACATAGGCGAGCTCGTCAATTTTTATTTTGCACATGCAAGGGTATGCATATTATTATTGCATTGATGTGTGCTTTCTTGTATGTTTGTCACTGTCCAACATGTGTTTGTGTGGAGCTCCCTAGTGGCCCACAAAAGAGCACATGGCAGTGTGGGTAATGAGTTTCTGCTGGCTAGGCTGTGTGCTGGAGTAAATTACAATGGCAGAAAACAATCAGCCGTGCTGCTGTCCTGCAGAGTCTGACCGACCTTGAGGATGGAGGAGGCACAACACTTCCTCTCCCTCCACTATATCCTTTACCAGCCACCACAGTCTAATTGCCAACATTTCTTAATAATTTATTAAGTAAACAATGCAACTTTGCTGTAGAGTGAAAATGCTGGTACTGAAATATGAAAAACGATTTAAGCTGGAGAAAGATTTTAAAAATTAATCCCTCAACAACACTTCCCAAATTCTGTAATAGAGGCCTATGATCTATTGCAGCAGTTAAAATAGTGGTGTCAGTGGCAGTGGAGCGATGCAGAGGCACGCCTGTTCATTTGTAAGATGTCGCTTTGGATTTCCTCTGCAGTGGACTGATTGCTAGGAGTGAATTCCAGGGCTGGTGTCTCTAATGAAGTGACTAGCTCTAGATAGATGCTGGTTCATTTGTTATGTAGGGATGTCCTGTCACTTTCTACTAGCAAACACAGGTAACAGAAAACTATGATTAATAGCTGCAGGTGGGTTCGGAGGTCTCACCGTGGCGCCAGGTAGACCTCTCTCTCCGGGGAAGCCGCGAAGGCCAGGGGGGCCGTCTTTACCAGTGGGTCCTTGTGGTCCAGGATCTCCCTACACACACACACACACAATCACACATGTTTATTGTTGCTCATAGCGATGCATCAATACTAAAAAAGAAAAAGACATTTACACAGAAAAGTTTTCTCCATATTTATCACAGATGATGAAAAAAAAATCTAATATCATCACTACAAGTGATTAAATTAGAAGCAACAAGTAGTGCATTCATTCAGTCAGGTGAGAAGGGTCTCTCAACAAAGCAGAGATGAGATTGTGTTGTCAAAATGATCAAAAACCACCTGGGACATGACTGCAGCCTTGTTGCAATTAGAACAAATATTGCTGAACAACAATGTAATACTATACAAATTATGAATAAACATGCACATGATTCAAATTGTTTACATATCACTTTGTTTGCAGGATTGCATAAAAATACCAGCATTAGGAAAAAGGCTATAATATGACACATTTGAAGAGCAATTATTGCACGTCACTGATCACCAATTGGCAGCTAGATTAACAAATATTAAATGTTAAACCTCTCACATAAAACTCATCTTGCGTCGCTGGCCAAAATCTGACACTTACAACACTAATATATGTTTTTGTAATGTAGCGATGGATTAGTATGGCCGCTGTGAATCCTTCGGAGAATCCTTGATTTGAGAGCAGCACTGCACTCCCACAAAAATCTGAATTTTAAAAAATGACGACCTACTTAACAACCAGCCTCTCTGGTGACATGTGTACCATGTTTTGGAATGTAAAATGAAGAATTGCACAGCCTGCAGCTCAGCAAGAAAGGTGAGCAGAGACTGATGAGTAAATATCATATGTGCTAATGGCTTTGTACATCCCAGCCGGACCATTTAACAGTCCATTAGCAGTAATTAGTGTTTGTAGTATGTACAGTATGTTTTTTCTTCTTCTTTGGATTCATTAGCACTACACAATCAATGCTATTCAGAATCAATGCTGCTTTGTTTTCATGTAATCAGCTACAACATGGAACACAGAGATGTCAGATAATGTTGAAAAAAAGAACAACGGACTACTGAAAGTGTGATTACATACCTGAACCAGAACAAAAACTTCTACTTCCTGAACTATATGGACATTCTCTCAGCGCCTTTAGAAACTTCTTTTGCATTTTATCCAAAAGAAATAGTAGCAATAATTCACTTTATTTACCTCCTGATTGATTTTTTACCAAACATTTCTAAAACAAGGACATTTGACTTGAGAAAAAGTTACTCCTGGCTTCGTTGTCTTTTCTTTTGTATTGTCAGGCTGACTTTATCTGCAAACAGAGAGGCACAGAAGAGTGGGCTCGAGAGGTATAAGAGGATTTGGGTTGGGCTGCCAAGACCTCCACAAACTGTCCCTGGCATACTGATGCACAGGTCTGAGAGGAGTGGGAAGGAAAGTGGGGCTGTGAGTGGCGGAGGGTTTGGAGTTAGCCGATGGACTTGATTAAACTGTCTGCTTGGGGAAGACGGGGAGAAAATGAAAGGAGAAGACACAGCAGTTTGAGAGAGGGGAGGGATGCTGAGTGGCCCTGGGAATCAGCAAGCTGGTGTGCAGCAGCCCATACTTCTACAAAATGGCTGCTGTCTACTCCTAATGGGCACTCAATTGCCAGGCTGGGAGAGCTAGGGAGAGAATGGAACCAGACACTCCCCAGATCTCAGCTACTGTATCGTCAGCCGTCACTTGCTAGAATCAGAGGGATGGCGAGACTCTGGCATTTCCTGGGTGGTGAATCTACTCACATAGATTTATCTTATTCTTACAGCGTTATTTAAGCAACCCAGTAGTGTACTGAGCTTTGAATGCCCTCAAGAAACGTATCAGCTTGTAAATGCACCTGACTTCATCTGAAAAATCAAATCATGTACGATAATTGTAACTGCATACGTCAGCCTCTCTTAAGTGTAACAGTTTAAACACAGAACTCCAGAACAAAGTGCTCTAATGTCAAACTGATACTCCCTGAATGGGATGATAAGAAGGAGGCTATGGCGTAATAGTAATCACATACCTTTGCTCCCTCCTTGCCAGCAGCTCCTGGTAGACCCTGCTCTCCAGGGGGGCCTGGAGGTCCAGGGTGGCCTCTCTCACCAACAGGACCAGTCTCCCCAGTGGGGCCCTAAGATGTCATCACACACTTGAATGTCAATAGCAGTTTAACATAGACACAAATGTTATTTGGCCAATAAAATAAAGCTGTAAAATAAGTGATCTTATATGCTTGATGCATGTTTAATTTAGGATTGTAGTCCATAATACTGCTGAACCGTGGCTTGCTTTTGATCAATAGCAACATTTAATAATTCATTTTACCTGGGGCCCAACAACACCTCCTGGGCCTGGTGGACCAGTTTTTCCTTGGAAACCCTGAAAAACAACAAAACGACAAAATATTACAAAAACTCAATTACACCGTCTACAATAACAAGAATGTAAATGTACAAATATTGATCTACTGTATACACTGATGTTTTCATTAAGTCTGGACTAGACAGACTGAAACAAGCAGATGACACACAGCTCAGTGGAGCCAGAGGCAGTACTGCAATTCAGATGTTGACAAAGAGCCATACAAACATGATTTATTCCTGCTAAATACAATGGATACTGACCCAGACTATGTTTTCCTAACAAGCCTCTTGTTGGAAGTGACATGAACACACAACTTGTAGTTTAGGTTCTGACTCTTTGGTGTGCAGTCAGTTTAATGAAGGAGATGCTGTGCACTGTAACCTGGCTTTTTCCTGCCATAAGCATCATAGCAGACCTGATCCACAGCATAGCATTGTTGTCATGGGTAAAACTGTCCAGCAAACATGTTGCATTAAGTTTACATTGCAGCTGGTTTGCATTTCAGAACTGCCTGAGGATATGCCGAAGCAGATTTAAACGGCAGAACAGGACACAAAAAAGTTTTGTGCCAGGCATCGACTCCTGCATTGCAGCACAAATCAGATGAACTTCTGTCTTCCAGGAGAGGAACAATCCAATCTGCATTGACTTGAGTCCTCCTCCAAGCACTCTGCAATGCTCCTCAAATATTCACCCAGCACTGGTGCCTAGAAGCCGGCTATAAAGAAGGATCCTTCACATAGATTTCATAATCTGCTGAAGACATTGTGTATCTGCTCCTTTTATTTGAGCTGCTAAATGTTTTTGTGATTTCGAATTCTTCAATGAGATATTGCAAGCTCTCAGAAACCCGATCCGTATGGACATATGACTCCTGGCCTACTGACCACATCGTAGTGTGATTTATGGTGATGTATTATTCAATGGAAGCCCTCAGGCCATGCTGTGGCTTGAACCTTATAGTTGCTCTTATGCAGCTTGTGTTGATGGGAAAATGGGCGTCGGAGCTATTTTTATTGCTGTGATCCATTCTCATATTGGATGCTTGTGGAGCCTGCTCATCAGCACATAAATCTGCAGCCATAAACACTCTAATGAAGACCCCCATCGTTGTCGCTTGAATCGCTAGCAAAGTGCAGGAGAGCGTTGGTGTGTGGCGTATTGCGCTGTCTACAGGAAGGAGGCAGGGAGAAAGGGAAGCTTTAATGATAGAGGCGATGATCTGTCAAGCTTTTAGTAGAATTTATTGCCCTCTAGGCCTCAGCAAACCAAGGTACACCGATGCATACCAAATATAGAGGAATCGAAGTTGAGAGCGGAGGATTGCAGCTAGGAGAGATCAGATAAAACTTTGCTCTGGGTTATTTGCTGCTGTGAGGTAGATCAGACATCCCAAAGGATGCCCCGTCTATGCAACAAGGCATTTGTAGCTATTTCTTATTTAAGCTTTTAGGCATTCTGCAAAGGATTTGAAAGTATCTTTACAATGCACTCTAGGTCAGCTGATTTACTCCATCTCCCAACTATTACTCTTATGGTTTAGTATTCTTTTATTGGATGGTTTGCCCGCCTCATAATGTCTATCTGTACAGACAATGATTGGCATGAGGTGTCATTGATTGTTATCCCTGCATACATGAGCACCAGTGATAAGATGCAGAAGTGGAAAGAAAAGGGTGATTCAAGCACTAAACCAAAACATAAGTAAAGTATACAGTTATAAGGTGATTAATATAAGAATGGACAGCTTAAAGGAGGAGGTTTTATGCAGCATCATCACTACTCACCGTCTCTCCACGCTGGCCAGGGTGTCCGGGCAGCCCATCCTTTCCAGGTGGTCCCTGTTGGGTACAAATCAAGACACCAAATTCATTATGATGATGTTCATATCTAAAATGAATAACTGCACCACAAAATTGGCCTTATTGGTTAAATAGAGGGTTTTCCCTCCAAGCAGTGAGCTGTATTAGTCCATTATCATACAATCTAAACATAACATCAGAGAGGAAATGTCATAGTTAGAGTACAGGAACACTAATGGAAAAATAACAGGCTCCGTGTGTGCATTTTATTTTATTTTTTTTTTGGTGAAATGAACACCACTGGCTGAGGGGTGAGAGCCGGCTATGAATCTAACAGGAATCAATAGGTGGAAATTACCACTTGTCTCCTGCCTAGACTGGGGAGTGAGAAAATGGGTTCTGCTTCAATAACAGTTCGACTAATGATCTCTGCGAAGAATTAGGGATATTTCTATGTATTACTGCACTCCATGAATTCCTCCAATCGAATCAATTACGACTTATAATGTTTGCAAACTACGCTAATTTGCTATAGAGGCTGTAGGAAGACGAGAGGAAGTTTAGGCGGAGGATCTTCAGGAAGCAGCTGCAACCCACACACTCTGAGCTGTCTGTGGCAGCGAGGACGAGTACTTACAGGGGGGCCCTTTGGTCCAGGGAATCCCACCGGTCCCTGTGGTCCTTGAGGCCCCTGCAATTAACACAAAGATTGATTAAAAAATGAATGTAGTAATGATACAGCTTGCACTCATGTGTGCCATCAAGTGAGTCAATACTTAGTGAGCCCATAAGTGGCAGAGAACAGCAGTGAATGTGGACATAAAAGGTCTTTTTATTAGTGATCATTTGCTGGTTCAACTAACTTACAGTATAACTGAATGCTTGAGCAGTATAATTGTGCAAATAAGAACATTTCTAGCCATAAAACAAGATAAGGTAACATAAGGTCAACCTCAGCTTTGACTTTCTATGCCATGATACAAACAGTCATGATAAAAGGCAAGAATGCCGCTAATAATATTATATGAGCTACATCAGAATCCATTTGAATGACCCAGAATAAACACATTATATTAAAACCAAACATTCTGTTTTCTCAGACTGTAACTTATTAGCTTTATCTTAGGTAGTGGCAGTTCTTATATAAAATATAAAAAAAAGCACGTAACAATAAGACACATAATAAGAGTTAAATCGAGTGCTACATCAGCAAATGAAACTAAATAGCAGAATACAGCTGGTGTGGGTGGTTTTAAATGATCACTTATCTACTTTGTCTTCTGTGTGACTTGGATTAAGCTTTAAGCTACTTTAATTGATATATTGTTGCCGTTTAAACTTTAAACTTCTTTACACAGGGTATTTTCATGCAATATTTAAAAATCATTCATAAGCTGTAAAAAAAAATCATGTTACAGTTTGGCCTGCTGGGACAGTGTAAACGTCAATGGCTGCTTATTAGATTAATTTGAGCTGATCTGTTTCAAAACAGCTCTCTATGGAAGGACCTGCACAATACTTAACATACAGTAGAAAACAAACCATATACAAATGAAATATACAGAGAAAATGTAAATCTAAAAGCGCCGACTAAAGCTATAACCTGCGTAGTAAACAAGTGAAATCAATAAACTTAATTAAAGTGCCTTTATAGAGATTTGTTCAGTTGAAATTAATTCATGTAATAATGAATGCTTTGTCAAGAGTTGTAATAACGATAGCTTCTCCCCTGTAGTGTGAGTGCAGGTAAATGCTAATATAACCTGAACTCTTGCTGCAGGTGCTCAACACTTCCAGCCCCTCATGCTTCACGGCTTATTGGGACTTCAGTGGATTCAAGCTGTTGTTTCACATTTCTTCGTTACACAGCAAAATCAAATTACACTAAAACACCACTGGAAATCTAACACAATCTAATAAAAGGTATTAAATAAGGTGTCACTACTGGAAGACTTTTATTGCAGAGCAACTGCAGAGACTGTTAACTTTGCTGCTGAGTTAGCCACCTGGGGCTAAAAATACGGATGTGGATCATTTTCTGTTCTTGTTTTTATTGAAGTGTCAGTTTAAAATGCTGCAAATGCAAACCTGAAATATTGGATTTAAAAAAAAAAAAGCATGCAGCAGCTGCTCCACATGGCGTTTATACAACATCAGCATGTGTTGCCTAAGCTGTCCTAACTGACAAACCTTTAACATGTTTTATTGATAGAATAGACCATGCTTTAAAGTACATGCAGGTCTATATGTGCTGAACTGATATCAATATGAAACACTCTCATGTATCAACAGTCATTACAGACTCAGTGTGTTATGGACTTACTCTCTCACCGGGAGGGCCTGAAGGACCATCATTGCCTGCTGTGCCCTGAAACACACAACAACAAATCATTAATAGTGTCGTCGTTTTTACTCTAGCAAATCTTTTGACACTTTATATCATGTGTTCGGCACAAGCCAGTATAAAGTGGCATCATCTGGGCACAGTGTCTGTACCTTGGGACCAGGTTTTCCTGTTGGGCCCCTGGCTCCTCGAGCACCACGGGGACCCTGAAGAGGTAGAACAATCGATGTCAAACATATAATGTGAATAGCTTGTTTGTATAGATTAAAATGACTTAACACTGTCTGATTCATTACAGAAGGGATGAGGGTACGGGACATACCGTCGGACCTCTTTGCCCTCTTGGACCAGGTTTGCCAGCAATGCCCTGTTGGATAACATGAAGCTTGTTATTTGTCATTATCCATCATTATTCCACAGCACATGAATGTGTCCTACAGAAGACGTCCACAGTACAGTCTGCTCCGTTTTCTCTAATTTAGTAAACTCTGATTCTTTAATTCAAAGAGAGGTTTACAAAAACACACTTGAATTAACCCCTACTTTAGTGGTTTTGTTAGATAAGACATACTATGTGTTTGTTAAGTCATTACTTGCACTGTCTGTTTAAACAGCCTGCCAACAAATGCAGCGATCCTACAACAGCCGTAAAATGACTTTCTGGCTGGATTATTTTATTTAATGAAAAATGAAAACCTTGGCAGACGGACTTTTAAAGTGAAATAATACACTCTAAAGTGGTCATTAAATGATATTTTATTCAGCAGAGGAAAAGCTGAATCCTTTCAACATCTATAATGGATTATGTACCTTCATGAATCACGTTTTTCATCAATGTGAATTAAGCCGATCTGAAAATATTTTGGCAAATGAAACAGTACAAAAGTAAAAACCTGAAGTATATTTCAGAATTTCTCAAAACCGTGTGAGCTGAACATTTTGTTTTCAATCCTATAAATGAAAAGCAGAGCCTCAATATAAAGGCAAAAGCTTCCCTGTCTTTTGTTGTGCCAAGTCAACATACAGAAGCCTTTTCACTAGGAATCCATTTCCTCTCTGTTTTGGCATGATGTGTCTCACACACATCCAGTGTGTGTGTGTGTGTTTTCTTACCCTAGCTCCTTTCTCGCCGTTGGCTCCAGGGAACCCAGGGAAACCGCTTGAGCCCTGTCACCAGGAGAGAGACTTGTCATGGAGGGATGTGTGGGTCAGTGCATGCATAATGATAATAAAGACCATCCTGTATTCCTCTGTAACACTGCTGAATGTCATGGCTGTTAGTTTTACACAGGTTACATGAACATAGCATGAGTATGAAGCAGATCACTTCGTGACCCTCAACGCTGTTTTTTTTTTTCAGAACAGAGTGCACCTTCAGCTGGGCTGATTTCATTCAGTGACATCTTTAAAAGTTGTTGTGAAGAGGAACAGCAGCGTGTCCTTCCTCCTCACAGTGACTCTGTACACTGTGCATTAAGCCTGTACAAAGGATGACGCTTCAAAGCCAATAAGCGGTGTACACAAACAGATACACAAAAAGATGAGGTTTTACAGCACAATGCACGAGGCACATACGCACAATACAAGGTGACGTGATGTTTTTCCTTTACTCCACACTCTGAACAGCAGATTATAAAGCAGCAGCTTACCTATTCTGCAGAGCGTCCCCACATGATGCATTAGGAACATTTGATAAAAATGAATTCAATGACAAACATTTTCTTCTTCCAATTCTCACATATTATCCAGCAGTTATTCTAACTTTGAGTTGAAAGCCACTCTCAGACATTTGTGGATGTATGTTGTGTTAGCACATTGTAACACAGCGATGATTAAAATACAGAGACAGAGTAGTACAAACATACCTTAGGTCCTTGTCTGCCAGGATATCCAGGTAATCCTGGGACGCCCAGTTTACCCTGAAAGGCATTAACAACACATGTAAGCAAAGCAACATACTTTTAGCACAACCACAGCTAGATTTTTTTTATATAAGGAGCATGATTACCTTCTCTCCAGCTGGACCAAGGGGGCCGGATTCCCCATTGGGCCCAGATCTGCCTTTAGGACCCTCGGGTCCATCTTCTCCACGAGGCCCAGCCAGGCCAAGCTCACCCTGCAACCCACAAATGTACAAAGAACAATCACGATGACTACAATTATTTCCACTTAAATAGGAAATGTCTGCTTTCAGTCGAGCTCCTTACCCGGTCTCCTTTAATTCCCATGTCTCCTTTGAAACCTGGGAAACCATCTTCACCCTACCAGAAGACAAAAAGAAGTTAATTAATTTGCCAGTGACAGTTCAGTTACTTCATTATACTGTTATTTAAAGCTTTAGGTTTTTCCCCATTAAGAGAAAATTAGAAATCGACTATTTTCTATATTTCTCCAGGGAGCTTATTAAGCCTCCAAAAACTTCTGTATTTATGGAGCATGTGTGTCTTAGGTTCAGTGTGTGGATCACAGGCTCGCTGCTGCTATCTGCTGGCCAGGCAGCGGAATAACACCTGCAAAGTTCTGTTGGTGAATGAGCTGTGCTGCTCTCACAAACTGAACATTTAGCATCTGTGACTAGAGATATATTGATTTAAAATAATCAGAGTAAGATCCAAATCAGAGGCTCCAAATTGTGCTGTACACAGAGACCATATAACGAAGCTGAATTTTATAAGAAGTATGTGGGAACTGAAGGACCCTTTCAGCCAAACCTCTGTCTTTTTTTTATCTTTGCCACCTAGTCCTTCTGGTCTGTCTCTTGTCCATGTTTTCAACCCTATCTGATGCATAATGCAGCACCGAGCATGTCGATTGCCAGCAACTCACATCACAAAGGCCACTCACACACACACACCTACGCATACACAGATACACACCTGAAAGAAAGCACATCCTTTATTCATTACAACCCTTTCTCCTCAAGGTTTTGGCTTTTGAATTGCTATAAATAATTCAATAAAACTGATATGAATACCTGTCACAGCGGTGAAAACAACACCCCTCAGTCAGATAATAGATTTTATACAGCTGCATAACTGTATTGATCTTAAATAGAAGTCATGCATTTAAAGAAAATAGTTTACATTCTACATAGTTGCACACAGTTGATCGCTTCAAAAGTACTTGAGATTGATTGCAGTGTCCTTTAAAATCCAAAAGGCCAAAGCATGGCAGCTTTACATTCAAAGAGTGAGGGTCACTTCACTGAAGAAGGCTATCAGCGGAGCTCTGCATGGCATATCTGAGCTGTCCACTACAGCTCCAAAGAGTCAAAACAAAGTTTGGAGAACAGGTAGACGGGGCACGTTATAGACAGGATATACGTGACAGGAATATATTTATAGGCTGTCACAAAGAGAGAGTTCAGGCCGACATGTGGACGATGTCAAGCGCTTCTCTTAATAAAAACACACAGAATACAGAATTTATTTCAGTCTGGCTGCTTTGGTTTAAAACCTACCTTCTCTCCCTTTGATCCCTTAAGACCACGGACACCATCAGCACCCTATTAGAAGAAGAAGACATCATTAGAATACAACACAAAGATGTGCAACAGAACAGAAACAAGGACTCTCCTCAAACAAATACAATACCTTGACACCACGCGGGCCAGGATAACCAATAGGCCCCTGTGGACCTGGTGGACCCTGGAGAGAAGGAAGCGTACATGAGTGATGTAGAAATAGCTGAGCTGATGGATGCAGGTGGCATTTATTTCAGAGCTGTAATGATGTATTTGCAGTGAATTTGTTTTAAGATGGCTCATTAAACTCATTACACTGTAATATTAAACACTGCCAGTCATCCATGAGAGTCGAGGACGCATTCTGTGAAGCAACTGAAACACAGTGAAGGAATGCGTAATGCTGACCGACACTGAAGTGGTTCGTTATTTGTATTATTTTGTATGTATTAGTTTATTATATTATACATTTGTGTTGTATGTTTTGAGCAATGAACAATACATGTATAATCAGAGTATTTCAGAGTAGATTAATAACATTAGACACATCTGTAGACTTAGTAAAGCATGCATAAATGTAAAAACATCAGGTGATTTAAATGCACGTACTTGGCCTCCTTTCTCACCAGCTGGACCCTCCTTTCCAGGATGACCCTGTAATATAGGATGTCACACAAGGGTTAATATGATTTATGGTGTTGAATCAAAATAAGAAGTTCACACTGAAACTAAACCATACAGCGAAACTAATCATATGAATGCTAAGTAAGAAGTAATATTAACAATAATAGCTGTACGTGTGGGTGGCCACCAGTGCAGGGACAGGCAGATAGTGAACTGGCCCCTCGCACATATGGAAACCTTCAGCTGTGAACACCTGGCTCCTCCACTTTGAGGTGTGAGATTGAGGCATAGGGCTGTTAATCATCAGGCGCTGCGGCCTGAGGGCAGCAAGAGCTGCTGCCTCTTGAACTTACACACCTAACCCACCGAGGGCAGAGAAGGAGGGGTATGGCATGAGCGACTACGGGTTGGGAATAACCAATCTCATATTATTATATTTCTGCTGATGAAAAATGCCTTAAGAGATTTCTGAGTCACAGTCCTGCTGCATTTCAAAGGAAGCCTGGATATATGTTGTATACCAAAAGCGTAAACATAGTAAGATTCAAATAAGAAAAAGCTATGTGGAGATTTTAATGACTTTATGACGCTGACAGTGAAAAACTTTTTCTTTATGACTCCAAAAGGCTTGCTAAAGAGTAAACAGTGATGCAGTAAATGGCTCATATTTTAGTTGCGTTGGTATACAGGTGACAGGAGCACTCACAGGAGGACCATCAGCTCCAGGTAATCCAGGCAAACCCGACCTGCCCTGAGGTCCCTGTAAGAGGAAAAAGAAGGTCAAAGGTTTAGAGATCTCGCCACTCTTAGTACATCTTCATTCATCACTTGTTGTTGTGCTGATATTGTTGAACATACTTTTTCTCCAGGTGGTCCAATGGGACCTTGGGGACCAGGAAGACCCTGTAAGACAAGGTACAGAAATGAGTCTGTTGCTTTAGCAACAGCAGGCATGCTCAAGCACACACACACACACACACACACACATGCTGGATAGACTGAAGAGTTTGTTGGAGCTGCAAATAGCTGAGCTGGTAAAGGAATGTTGAGCTTGTGTGTGTTAGTTGTCAGCGGTTGTACATACACTTAAATATTTGTTCATCTATGCATATATGCATCTCTGAGTGGTTACCTGATGTAAGCCAATGGAACAGTGTGTGTGTGTTTTAAAGGGCCCTGAAGCTTTACTCTAACATCTGTGGCAGCTTTGCAGGAAGTCCCTAGAATAAACCCTTGAAAATACATGAATACGTTACCTTTTACCTGTGATTTACACTCTTTGATTATCTGTTTTATCAAATTGTTGTTACAAGCTGCTAACTCTGACATCAAAGCTTTTCTTTGGAGTTTGTGGTGACAGTATGGAGACCAAATGAGGTGTTTCTAAGGCCAGCATACAAAGTTCGCACAGCGTGGTGCATGTCTCCACACACACCTCTTTGTCTTTGTTTCTTGACGTGTGTAGTGGAGCAGCGTATGATTGATTCGTTTACCTGTGTTCCAGGGATTCCCTGCTGACCGGGTGGGCCTGGCTCTCCTTGTGGACCCTGTAAACAAAGGCAACTGTCAAAGCTAGACATTGAACATTAATCCCAGAGTAACGGTAACAAATCAGTGTCATTCATCTGACCTACCAACACCATAAATAAGAAATGCTTTTGCTGTGTCTGTTCTCTGTGTGTGAGGAGAAAACAACCCTCCTGCACACATTCAAAAACATGTAAAGTGGTCTCGATGCTTGCTCTCTGATCATTGAGAGGAAATGACTTCAGTAAGATGTTCTGGCTGTTTGATGAAAATGTTGTCATGCTTGAGTAACATTCGCTGGCTCCTACATGTCATTTTCTCAGGTAATCTGAGGCACTGGAATGATCTTCAACCTCAATGAGGTGTGTACAAAGCTGTGCTTACTGAAAGGTCTTTAACAACTTAACCTGGAATATGCAGACTGAATCAAAGCAGAGAGCAGCACGAAGATATTTTTTACTGAGTAAAAGTCATGTTTGTACCATGTTTCCTTTGGGGCCTTGAGGTCCGTCGACTCCAGCAACACCCTGCAGAAGACAGATCAGATTCATGACACGCCGCATCAAAAACAGGAAGTAAAAGGCTGGTAAAAGTTAAAGTACATACAGGTGCTCCGGGGGGTCCAGGAGGACCACGGGGTCCCAGCAAACCTCTAGGACCCTAGAGAGAATGAGACAGGAATAGTTTGAAGGCAAATTTGAATATTATTCGGTGCTCACTAAGAAAGCCAAGCTCTTGGCGCTCTTGTTGCAGCTTGTTGGTTTGCGATGGCATGACATAATAACACCAAGAGCAGACAGCCTTACGCTCTCGCCAGCTAATCCTCTGGGCCCAATCTCTCCATCCTCTCCCTAAAGGAAGAAAAAGAAGGTTAGATTAAATTAAGTAAAATAAATTTCAGTGAAGAATTGTGGCTACAATACAAATACAATGTGGCATCGTGTCTGTCTTATCAACTGTCAACACCTATAATCATAAGCCTGTATTAGTGAGAGCTTAATCTCAACCCAGCCACACTTTGTTGGCTGCAGTAACCGCCTGGAGGTGTATTGGGGGATGAAAGGTTAAACAATCCTCCTCCCCCAGTTCACAGCCTCCGCCCAGCTGCTGCTGCCTGAGGGCTCAGCTGGTGGAGCACAGCTGATGTAAATGGGTATGGGTTGGGATGTGGGTTGAGTGCAGTTTTTTAGAAAAAGTTTTTTAGTAAAGAGGAAGCACTTACTCTCTGTCCATCCTCTCCAGGGGCACCTGGGGGTCCCATCGGTCCTGGCTCCCCCTGGTGAAGAGGAAACCAGTGAGGTCATTTTATCCTTTTTGTCAAGCCTTCATGGCCCTGCTGTCACTCACCGCACTGAAATTTAACTACTCGACATGATTTTACAGAGATAAATGTATTGACTGACTCACAGCAAGCATCCTCAGTAAGTAGGGAAATTGTTTTAATGAGCAGATTTAAAAGCTTTTATATGAGAACGTCACGAGTTGCACATTTTTGTCACATGCTTGTGACAAACAGAAGTTCTAACATCCCAGCATTCATTGCTCACCCTGTGTCCCTTTTCACCAGGCAGGCCGGGAAGTCCATCAAAGCCTCGGTCACCCTGTATATGAACAGAGAGGACCACAATGCACCATCAAACATTCATTACGGCTGAAACACCACTGTTTACTTGTTTGTGTTTCAGTAATGTCACCATGAAAGATTGTGTACCTTGGAGCCTGGCTCTCCGGGCATTCCGCGGGCACCATCAGCTCCAGCACGGCCCTTAAAAGAGCAGAGAAATCCTGCATTATGATTCACGTAATGTCGTTCTGACTAAAAAGACCTATTATTAGCTATTATTTGAATATGACGTTTAGCAGCTGGATTGAGCAACATGTTGTCAATAAAAGGACAATAACATACAGATAAAATGATTTAAGGTTTAGAACTGGACTGCAGAAAGACTTCTTAAAAACTTATGAACTAAATAAGCATTGACACATTTTGTGACGTTAAAACCAGCTAATTTCAAGCCTGTATAACTAATTTGCCAATGAATGGTTTATGTTTATTAGTATCCAATTAGGTCAATATGCTTGTAGAGCATATTGACACTAATTGTTCCCCACATCCACAGTCGTTTTTCACATTTTGGCATATTCAGACAGATTAACCAGCCCGGCCGCTGATGCGAGCAAAGGCCTTTAAGCACATATCAAGCAATTGTTTGTTGAAGTGGAAGTACCGGTAAGCCTCTCAGTGTTTGACGACTGACCACAAGTACAAACACACAACATCTTACACGGAGGACTGTGAGCACACACACACACACACACACACACACACACAGTGAGGTGTGAGCACTGAAGGTGAGTGAGTTCACTCACCCTCTTGCCAGCTTTGCCAGGTGGTCCTGTAGGCCCCTGGATGCCCCGGGGTCCCTGTACAGACACATGAGGATCATTTAATGAGCAGAGAGAGTGGGACGTGGCGTTCAGCAGCTGGTGAAAGACATTTTTTATGCATTATTAGGACTGACACTTCTGGCTCACCTGTGGACCATGGTCTCCACTTTCACCTTTCAATCCACCAGTACCAGGTGGGCCCTGAAGAGAGAGAGAGAGAGAGAGAGAGAGAGGGAACACAAAGCAAACATTCAAGTTTTCATTCATAATATCACACACACGCAGTTTGTTCACACAGGAAGGACTAACACTGAGTCAACAGCAGATGGCAGTATTTAGCTTACACATCATCTGTACTAAATAAACTACTGGACAATGTTAGAAAGTGATATAATTTGGACCATTAAGAATCTAAATCTGGCACAAACACTGACTTTGATCTGTGTGATTGTTTTCAGTATCTAAATGATTTGCATTGGCTTAACATAATCTTGTAGAAGTACCCCGGTAGCTTAAACATATACTTAAAAATGCAACACAAACTGTAACACTGAGCAGAGATTTGAGGCACACAGTATTATAATCTGTCCATGGATGTGTATGGATTCAGCTGCAAATTTCAGACAGGCACTGCTAAATCGTAACAATATCCATTGTCTGAAAATCTGATTTTTTAAAGGATAAAAATTCAGATTCATGAATCAGGCTGACTACTTAGAAGGATGTAGATTCAGATGCAGATTAAAAGCCGGAGATGTCTTATCTCATCTGTGGTTCTTTGTATATTTCCATATCTTTTCGGATCACTGTGTTCAGCCTGAGTAGAGCAGATTTAGCGCTGTGTAATTCCCTGTGCCTTTTGTCAGGCCTTCTCCTGGAGATAAGCTAGTGGATCATGTATCAACAAGCCCAAGGAGGCGGATGGGTAGTTGAGGGGTAGGGGTGGCGATGGTGTGGCAACAACAGAATCTGATTTTTTTTGGCGCTGGTTTTACCAAACAGACAGGTAGGGTGTCCCTCGAGCCATAAAACATGGGATCTGTTTACTGTCGAAGCACAAGCACACGCTTTGATAAATCCAGATGAACGATTGGCATGAGCAAATGCAGCAGATTGAGTAATAAAACTAAATTTGGAGTTTGGAAAAAAGAAGGAAAGCTCCTAAAAACAGCCAGAGACTCACCACTGGTCCCGATCTTCCTGTCAAACCCATTGGCCCTGGGGGTCCTCTCATCGCCAGCTGCAGGGCAGAAACACAGTCGAGTCGAGGGTCAAAGTCCAGTCAGAGAAAATACACACATAATGGAAAATAAATGACTAACATTATAATATTATTGAGCATGTTAAAGCAGTGAGAGTGTGCAGTGTCTCTAAATATACATAATGTTAAATTCTCTACATCTCATTCTGTGTTTATCACATATGCTTTTCGTTCACTGTGTACACATTCAGGATTCACTTAACTTCTAAAGTTGTAGGAAACCCCTCAAACACATGCCCTGTTCACTGTGCTGTGTTTGTGTAATTAATGTGGGTACTGCACAGAATCCAGGAACCTTACATACCAAGTCCCATTTTTTTTCCCTCCAACTTCCCACCTCCTAGCCCACAAACACACAAAGACATTTTCTACACCTGTTTAGCCC
This sequence comes from Parambassis ranga, assembly GCF_900634625.1. Lineage (NCBI taxonomy): Eukaryota > Metazoa > Chordata > Actinopteri > Ambassidae > Parambassis > Parambassis ranga. Next base: position 8,180,671 of record NC_041040.1, on the reverse strand, counting down.
ACCCGCAGATTGAGAGCCCCCTAAAGTATTTTTAACAGTCTCTCCTGCCTGCCCATCTGTTCAAAGTGGCCTTTTTATGTTGTTGCTCTTCAGCCTGCTCGGCATGTCTCCTTTTAGCCTTGCAAGACCAACCAAACTCACTGCAACCCCTCCCCTCCCCTCCAAAATACGGTGTCCATCTTCCTTCCCCTCCTTTGCCCCTACAGCTGTGAGCAGACAGCAGGATGGGGGTGGAGGGTTTGTGCACAGCCTTTTGGCTTCCCTGTGTTTTTTAATGCCTTGGTGCCTACAGTACTTACTCTGGCCTGGGAAAGGATGGCTTGGGCTTGGGCTTCTTGGGCAGACACCACTGGACCTTTCTCGCCATCCCCACCAAAACGGAACTGTATAACACACAGACAGCTCATTTTGGTTGTCATTGCTATACAATACACTAGAAACTCGCCTGGCAATCCTCATTACATGATCAAGAGTGTGGCGTGTGCACTTACTGGCAGCATCAGCATGGTACCAGGGGGACCTGGCAACCCATCAGCACCAGGCAGACCAGGGCGACCAGGAGGACCCTGCAATGCAGAAAGTGACACCATTACTTTTCATTGTCCCTGTGCTGTATTTATTCTATTAGCATTAGCATAATTGTGCTGCACATGCATACACACACAGATGGAGTGATATATACTGGAGGTTTACTTTGTTAGTTTTGATTAACATATGCGCCTCCTTCTCCAGCACACATAAGACCCAGCCTGTCCATCTGTAAGTCACGCTTCTATCTATCGTCCAAAACTAACTTCCTTCTCATCTATTCTGATGCGCATGTTTGTGTGTGTCTGTGTGCTGCCTGACTGTGGAACAGAGAGACGGTTCAAAGAGCAAAGCACTCGAGAATGCCAGAAAAAATATTGTTACTGCCCTTTTAACCTTCAAGTGTTCTAACACAATGATGTGTTCAATGTCACACAGAAAATGTCATAAGCTATACTACAATGGAAGTGAACACATTAGAACATCAGACCTCTATGACACAATGTGAAACTAGACATGCTCCCCTCTGACTCTGATGAGATCACTTAGACAGCAGTATAGTCCTCAAGAGAGTTATTACAGTTGACATTTACAGGTTCAAGGATATGTCCCACACCTTCTATATATAATAATGAGGAGGCCTAAAGTGCATCTGAAAAAAACCCTCAATACTAATGTTAATATTTAAAAACTTTTTAGATGGTCACACAGTCATTGGTTGTAGTGAATAGAGAGACAAAGCTTGAAATGCAGCTAAAAATGGAGTCTTGTGTAGCTTGTTAACTTACTGGCAAATACAAACATTAGACAAGACTAGTGCCTCAGCAAGGTGCAGCAGAGTCACCCATCTTCAACTTACACTATATACACATATATACATAAAGAAATGTAGATGGCCTGAAGCCCTAAATATCAACTCACCCTGTCACCTGAGTCTCCTGCAGGGCCTGGGGGTCCTTGGAGGCCTGAGGGTCCTGGAAGACCCTAAAAAGACAAAGTTGGTGAGCACCACCAGCACGCCAGATCATTAAATCCTGACTGCAGTGCTGTGCAGTTATGCTCAGGTGCAACAATATACTCACAGCTGGCCCAGGTGGTCCTGGTGGTCCCTCAATCAGCATGCCCTTAAAAAAAACAAACAGTTTTACAGCACACATTCTCTCAACTGTGACATGAATCATTTAACTGGACCTTACAGGTTCAATCACAGCCGGCTCGCCCTTCTCTCCCTTCTGGCCAAAGGCTCCCTCAACACCAGCGACCTGGAGTTACAGAGCAAGAGAAGAGGTGGCGTTCTTCACACTGCAGTTACAGTAAACTCCCCAGGTGAAAACAGAACTGATGAGAGGCTGTTCAGCCCATCAAAGCAATGTGTGTTTAACCACTTTAACTCAATCAGTCAGTATCATTTAATCAGCTGCAGCTAATGTAGAGGCAGAAGGTGAAGCACAAATATCACACAGTGAAACAACAACACAGGTAAAGTGTTAGTCCTAATGAGTGACAGCGGGGCGCTACATGCTTGAAATGGAGCAATGCTGTCATTGCATTGCCATTGAGCAGTGTGGCTAATTGATGGTGAACAAAAAAAAACAAACAAATAAATACGACTTTCTTTGTGCAGACAACAAAATCTCAACAGATATCTGAGTTTTAGTTTCAGTAGCAGCTGATTCTGTCTGATGGAAAAAGTGGGGTGAGACGGGAGGAATTAGAAGGTGCCTGTGTGTAAGTGGGTGGGATTTCTTTGTGTTGAGAGTGGTATTGAAAAAGGAATACAAGGCTAATAAAGACCTCGTGCTCACATGCTAACAATGCCCAGAGGCTCAGAGACACACAACTGTGTTTGAGGGTGATCTGACAGAGGGTGTATTTAAACAGAGCTGGGGCCCATAATGCATAAAGTTAAGGGGAGGGAGGTTTACCATGGTTACTGTTGATTTGTTAAAGGCAGAAAGGGAAGTGAATGAATCCCTAACATCTTCTTTACAACTAGGTGTGAGTGCACTGTGCAGACATGTCCCTACGATTTATTGAGCACGCAGGGAGGTATATGTCACAGGCAAGCTGCTTGTTAAAACAGCAGAGGGAGAGAGAGGGCGGAATTAGATCCAAGTGATGAGAGATGAGTAGGTGAGGGGGTGCATGTTGGGTATTTATGGGCGGAGTCTAGGTTGGTCCAGCGCACACTGATTGAGAGCTGTGTGTGTGTAGAAAGATGACGTAGGAGTGTTTTCTGTGCTTGTGCACACGCTGGAATGTGTCAGACAGAAAGTAAGAACCCTTTACAAACACAGATGCATGCACTGTCCCCCTATCATAGTTGTCAATCTATTAATCACCGGTCACACACACACACCCACACACCCAGCAGCACAACATACGCATTAACAGATTCCACACTCAATGACGCATTTCCCATGCCAAGCAACCGACTATAGGAAGACATGCACTGAAAGACAGAGGGAGTCCGTGACACACAGAGGGTCCCTGACACCGCCGTTCATGCACACACCCCAGGGTCTCCAGGTCAGGGTGTGATACTTACGGTACTCTGGGAAACGTCGGTTTCAGCAGCAACCCCAGGCCCCACCTCATCATCGTAGGTAGCCGTGGGTTTGGGAGGGGCATTGCCATACTCATCATACTCCCCATAACCATACAACTTGCTGTCAACCTCGCCCAAGTCATACTCCTTTAGGTCATATTCCTTAAAGTCATATGATTCTGCACCGGTTTCCGCGTTCTCCACCGTTTCTGGGACAATAGTGGTCTCCGGGGTAATGGGATCGGCCTCACTGACATATGCACCGACAACATCCTCCTCCACAGCCTTTTTCGGGCATTGCCCAAGTAAAGAAGGGGAAGTAATGGTGAGCAACCAAGGAGACAGGGTTAGTTAAGCAACTGAGGCAAATCTACTTTTAGATGTTATTAATGCAGATTACAAATAGATTCAGCATTATATGTAGAATACTGAGCTAAAAAGCAAATGTAATAGCAATGGTAACACTTTATTTATTGTACGTATCATCCCTAACACGTACAATAAATAAAGTGTTTCCCTAATGGCTGAGGGAAATCATTATGAAAAATAAGCTTGATATTCATGATGACCTCAGCCTTGGCTTTTATAAAACCAGACAGCTGTCACGATACACTAAAAGAGGCAGTAAAGAGAAGCTGAAATGGCATTTAAATCAATTTGCATCAACATCAAGATTATTATTATTTTTATTAGTTGCTGTGCAGCAGACACAAAATCAAATTTTCTTTGACTCCTTTTAAAATGAATCTGTTTGGAGCCACCTGTTAGCTTGATGCTGTGTGTCTGGCAACACAACTATTTTGGAGCGCGACAGAGTGGATGCAATTACACAGGTATGGCTGGCAGATCTCCAGCTTGGCAAATTATATATTTAAAGTAGCCTGTGTAATCACACCTACTTTGTCAAACATAGACAGTGCATGATCATAGCTGGCTGTGAGGAGACTGCTGCAGCCTTGTTGATCATAGTTCTTTCAGAAGAAATAAGCAGAACTAGTGATCAAAACCAAGCTCACGATGCGATGGACAACAGGGAATACGTTTTTTTTTTACTATCAGCATTTACTGCAATTGACTTCTTTTAATCCTGATTAAGGCTGCAGTACAGTAAAGCTAGCAAACGCTGCTGTACAGTATGTAAGGAAGCTGATGCTCTGAGGTCTCGTGTCAGCTTCAGGTGTTTCATGCTAAAAAGCAACATAATCTGCAGCATTAACCAAAACTAAACGTCACAATATACAGAACCAAATGTCCTCCAGAATGTCCACTGCATGCAATGCATCACTGGATGGTGTGTGCAGTGCAGCAGGAGTCCCCTGTCCATCATCTCTGCTACAAAAGACACACCCATTCATCTAAATGGGTGTATCTTTTGTATCTTATACCACATACTTCCTTGGGTAAAATCTTCCTGGCTCACATTTCCCAACACACCTAACAGTGCTTTTCCAAAGTAGATGTGAATGAAATAAAAATTACCTCATGGGGTCCACTCGTGGCAAAGGGAGACTGAGTTTGAGTACCATCTACAGTTCCGTAGTCAATGTCTGTATTGTAATCCTCTACATTGTTTAGCTGAGTCATGTTGAAAAAAGGAAAGAAGAATAAAAGGGTTAACACAAAGGGGTTCTCCCAAGCTTGCTACCGACTCTGCTACGACTACACAGAAGGAGGTTAGAGGAGCTCTAAGTCTGCCATCACAGATTTTCCCTTTAAAACTGAAGACAGGAAGATCTTGATGGGGTCTGGACTTTGTTTTTTTTTTTTTCTCGATGAATGTTTACCCTAAAATTGCCTCTGGGTCGTGCCGGCGCTGTGGCCTGGTAGCCAGGCATCGGTCGCTTCTTCTTAGAGGCAAACTTTTTAGCTGGTGATTTTTTGGCAGCCAAGAACTTTAAGGGCTTGCTCTTAGTTTTACTGAGGGACTTTCTGGTCCTCTTCTTTTTCATGGAGACACTACGTTTCTTTCTCTGGAAGAGGTGATGGCGACAAAGAACACCAAGACAAACATGGGACATCCAAAAGTGGAAATGATTTTAAAAAGACACACTCTGCAACTGGCGTACAGTCTTTCCAACACAAATATCAGCCCATGTTCATGTTCTCATATGTTCTGCATGGCATTGTTTAAATATTACTCATGCATATCAGGTACAGGGGCTACAAGCGCAGTCTTGATTAGCACTTCCTTCAGGATATATGTGCTGAAAAGATGCTGTACAGCAGTCGCAGAGTGGGCGGTCATGTGACACACACAGGAGGGTTCAAAACAAAAACATAAGATTTGCCTTTCAGCAGCTCTTTACAGCTATTGCAGTTATATTTAAAAATACATTATATATGCTATCAAAATGTCAACAATAGTTTTAAAGATATGCTGGAATGCAAAGACACACTTAAAGCAGGCAGCATTAACAGAGGAGGCAGCAGACTTATAAAACAGGTACAAAGTGGACCAACACACTCTATATGTTTACATGCACACTCATATATTTAGTCACATTATGACACAGATTAGTGCCAGCTACTGGAGTGTTGGTGTGCACGTAAACATAACGCTGACACACAAAGACATCACAAACTGAAAGACATCACAGAAAAAAAAGCATCTTTTCTTTTCCTTTTTTCATTTACCTGCGGTTCAGAATAGTCATCGGTTGGAATGGTGTCTGTTGTTCCCTCAGAGTAATCATAAAACTGAGAATAATCTAAATCATCAGTAGTGTACTGGAGAGGTTGAGAGAGAGACAGAGAGAGAGAGAGTGAGGTTTTAGGGTTAGGATCAAGGATGCAGAGTGCTGACTCAGCAAGAAGATGACACATGTAATACATACTGCATCATCTTCAGCATGCTGCATGTTCAAACAGTTAAAAACACATGATAAGAAATATTAAGAGTTCAGAAGAATATTTCCATCCCTGACATGAGACAGAACACTCAGTCTATAAGCAACAGCATTGTTTAAAATGCTACATGACACACAGGATGTATCGTTAATATGTCTGTAGATCAGACTCACTGTTATCACTGTTTTATTAACAGTATGGGTTACTTCATTAGATAATGGTCTTAACATGGTAAACAAAGGCAAAAACTTTCATGTGGCTCTTACGCTACAAACATGGAAGAAAAAGCTAATAAAACAGAGAAAAACAAGCCACAAAGACAGAATGAGCAGCTGAGATCGTAATGGAATTATTTAAATGATACGCTTCAGGATGTGAGCTGGAATAAAGAGAGCTGGTTTAAACACCTTCTCTGATTAATGCAGTTCTGTGGAAGTTCCTTGTGAGCCGGTCAATATTAAAAATCGTATGCTTTCATGCCGATGCTTTGACATGGAAGTGAAGGCTGAATATTTAAACATGTTTAAATGATGCTTATGGTGTTTGTACAGTTATTAGAATGGAACAATTCACAATTGTTTCACCTCATAATCATCTTTATGATGACTCGTGGGCAAAAAGAACGCAGGCATGTTTCAGTGTACGAGTAGTTAATGAGGATTAATCTGTCTGCTGGTGTTTACTGACATAAGTAAGAACTGTAAGTAAACACCTGCGGTTAATAGACTTGTTTATTGCATCCTTCAGTTTGAAAAAGGTGACACAGGGAGAAATAGGGGAGACATAGCTCACCATTTTATCTGCTTTTAATAAGTCTGCTAGTGCTGATATCATTCTTGATTATTCACACTGTGGTAATTTTGTCCCGTCTTGATATTCAGATTTATAAACACACACTTGACTCCTGCGTGCTGCCGGTCACACACCTGCTGTGCGTCTCTCTATGGTTTGAAATGTTCAAGCAGGTTGCACATCTGCCCACCGTCCTCCACTCAAGGACATTACTGCAGGTATTCCGAATTTGACAGCTGATGGAAAACACCTGCTGTGACATCAATGATGGACGGGAGGGGGGTGTGGCCAGATGTGCACCATTTTGGCTGATGTGCAATTCTATACCTGCCATAGTCCCTATTACAAGCTACTTGTCTGCATCTACACTGAATAGAGTTAGAGTGATGTGATGTAGATATCTACTCTCAGATACGAATGCAGTTATGAACGTGCATTTTCCTGGAGTGACTTTCACACTGTCTGATGAATTATTGTTGAAAATACTACAGAATATCTCTTGACCGAGTTAAGCAAAGGCCCGCAGGAATTCAGTTCTACCTATGCCCCCAAAATTGGAAACAAATATGAAGGCACGCAGTGCCGGTGTGCCAGTCACACCTGGCAACATGCATCTTTGGATATGAAGTGGATAAGAACATTAAATTTAGTAATGATAATGTGCTGTTGCTTCATGGTATGCCCCCCACCCCCTGGTTGGCTGACCTCTTCCTCTGGCTCCTGTGCCTGCAGGGAGTCACTGTGGGGGGTTTCACAGTCAGGGCTGTAGTGTTCACAGTAGTCGTACGCTGCTTTAGGATCATCCACAATCAGAAGCTGCTGGATGTCACCCTGCAGGAAACACAAACACATTTCTACGTCACTTTAAAGACACATGTAGTCCTTCATATATGGCTGATGAGAGCAGACACAGGCACACAGACATACTAACAGGAGGGCTGTGTCTCATCTTGCTCACACACTCACAAACATCTTGAAGTGGCATGAATGCAAATCTTAAATTACAGATGCGATATCTTAGGTCCCATACACTTATGGAGTCTGGCAGACTCTAACCACCTTGTATGATTAAACAGCTCAACACACACACACACACACACACCACAGGGTCCAGAGTCACATGGTGCATGGAAGTTCAGACACTGGGAAAATTATTATTATCAACGCTGGATTTAACCACAGGAAATCAAACAAACATCAAGACACAAGCAACACCTGGCAGGGACATGTGTGCCACAGTACATATTAAAGACTTTATGCTTACTATTAACAGCAACACCACAAGCCAGGAGAGTACATGAGAATATGAGGATATCATCAATTTACATGCATGTTGATCTTTGACTTTTTAATTGTTACTTATTTTGTCATTTATGGTCTTACACGGCCTTATTAGAATTTAGCTTAAAGTGAGGTTTAAAGGTCTGCCACAGACAATAACTTCCTCTGTCTTTAGTCTTTAACCAACAAATCTGCCAAAAACCTTGACAGAAAAACTTCGCCCACAAGACCACATGTTTACTGACGTGTCTACTGCAATGAGCGTCAAAGATGACTGTGCTAAAACTTAGTCATACACAATGGCTTTTTTCTCAGTCATCCATTAAAATAGCACACAGGAAAGAGTAAAACTCTGACATGGTTTTGGGAAAGTCACACAAACCACAGTGTTCTCATTACTGCTGGGACAGGAGACACCACAATGCTTGACACCATTCCAGCACTGTCTCGCCTTGTTATCAGTCTTAGAGCCAACAACGCACACAGCTCACTGCGAGGCAGCGAACATACAAGCGAAAGCATCTGGATTTTTCTTTGGAGTCTGTAATTGCTTGAACCGAGTTCCTGCAGGCAGGCTGGTGTTTGAGCCTTTATACACATTGCAGAGACAGCTGAGGCGTGTTCTAAGGCAGCCAGGAGAGGGGCATGTCTTTGGTTAGGGTGTTTGGCAGGCAAGAACACACACACACACACACACACATTCACAGATGCCTGGGCCCAGAGGTAAAATCCTGTTGCACTTGTACTAGCAGGGAAACTATATGTTGAAGAGGACTGGCAGTGGAACACAAGGAGAAATCAAGCAGGCTGCAACTTGCTGAGAGAATGCATTTGTGTGTGTCTTGAGTGTGTGAGAGTATATTGTCAAAGAGATCAATGGGTCTAACATGCACCTTAGTGTAAACTTTCATGTGCTAAGGCTTGTCCCATGGGAAAACAAGCAGCGCTGCTTGAAACTTTCCCTGTGTAAGCGTCCATCATCCTCCTACTTCCCAACATGACTCTGTCAGTACAGATTCCTCCCTGTGTGTCTCTCTGTGGATGGATAAGTTCTTTAAACAGGACTTTGCTGTTTAAATGCAACATTATTTCATTCAGTTGTGTATATCATATATTTTAAACAGCAAACACCGTCTCTGCCTTGTGTTGTCAGCCGCTACATCTGACTGCCAAATATCTGATCCTACCCGGTGTGATTAATAGAAACATTCTGTTTTACCACAAGTCAGCTCTTATCAAGTGATTACACTGCAGGCATTACATGTTCAGTAGCTGCACTTCGACTGAGCAACAGATATGTTTTGAAATATGATTTGGCTCACTGGGTATTAACAGAACTCTTAAATGAATACATATTATTGATCATGAAAAGTCAGCAGAAATTCAACAAAACAGGCTTGAAAAGGGGACTGGTGTGTGTCTGTGTCCGTGTGTGTTTGCAGAGGCTCAACAGCAAAAGAGAGATCAAGCCTTGCCCTGAGTCAAGTTGACATGTATTACCTCATGTGTCACCCTAAGACCAACAGTGAATGCTTGAACCCTGCTTCGAGTCAGCTCTAATTAGTCCACGTCTGAGAGCCACCCGTCTGCACACAAATAGGCTGTGGAGACACGGTGTTCAGCCCCAAACCAGATCAGCACAATTACGAAACCACTTTCTGTTTTATGAGCATTATAGCACACGCATTCAACAGTGATTATAATAAATACAAAGATTAAATGTGTCAGGGCTACCAAGTGCTTAAAGCTGGATCAGCATGTTTCCTGACAGCATTCGTACAGACAGGTGTCTTCCTATAACGGTTCATTAACCTGTCTTTCAAATAGACTGCAGCAGAATCACTGGAAAAAACAGAACCAACTCACAGAACCAAGATGATGTAAGAGAGGAACTGATGATCCAGAGACAGACAGAGACTTTACAGAGAGCAGCTGGGATGGTAAAAGATGCTTTGTGCTGAGAAACACCTGGGCAGGGTTGCACCGAGTCTTCCATTGAGTACTGCTGCTGTGTAAAAAAAAAAAAAAAAGTTGCTCCTGGCAACTTGGAGCAAGGCCAGAGTTCCAAACTATGCCCCTCCTGGCTATAGCATAGAACAGTGCAGCAAAGAAGCAGGCCCATGAGGCTGTGTGTTAATGGCTGCAGGGTCAGAAGTCAATGGGAAAAGAGAGAGGCTGAAAGAGAGACGCAGGGTCAAGATCAACAGCTGAGACACATGAAAGCTCATAGATTTACTACACTACCTACTTTTATAAATAAATCATTGGTACTGCTCATCTCACATGCTTTATAATCATCATTAATATACATAAATAGGGAGGCATTGCATAGTGTCTATGAAGGGTTTTTTGAGTTTTGTCTCATCAGTTCCTTTCAGATTGTGACAATTGGATTTGCCTTTAAGTTCTCTGAAGCATGATGTAGACAGGACAGAGAATGACATCATGAGTGTTGTTAAATCCGTGGCATCATCCAACATCTTTTTTTTTCCCCCCCTAACCGCACAATAGACCTTGACCTCATCTTAACTCCAGGACACCATGAGATATAAATAACCATGGAAGAGGTCAGAGGTCACAGCAGTGCAGAGTAAAAGTGTTAGATTTCCAAAGAGTAGTCCGTGTTTTAAATCATGCAGTAACCAACAACAATGTTTTTTTCTCTGGTCGACTCTTCTGTTGTCCGTCTAGTAAAAGCCAATAGCATGTTGTAATTACAGGGCGAGTGCAGGGCATCACCAGCCAAATCAATACCAAACAGTCATCAACATACTGTAGGTCCTTTGACATACCTTTGCCCCAGGGCAACATACCTTTAGACTTACTACAGTCTACTGTAATTAGACAGCCACATACAACAATTACAACAATACTGTTGCTACCCCCCACAAAAAAGTCTCTGCAGTGCAGCCACTCAATGTAGAAATGCACACAGATGCATTTATGTGTTTTGAAATGCAGTACTTTGCAATGACTGACCCTGTCAAACAATATCCAGCACAAACCACCATGTGGGTTCTTTAAATGAGATGGAATACTGGCAACGTAGGCACCACAGTGTACAACACCAGTCCTTCAGCCCTGTTTAAATGTTATTTTTCCTTTCTAGGGAATAGCTACAGGAATGTATATGCGTGTGTTTAATTCAGACAGGTAGTGTCCCCCAGGTATGAATAGACAGTCTCATGGCTTTGGCACACTATGGAGGCCTCAAAGGTGGGGAGGGTGGAGGAGGTGGTGAGCAGAGGAGAGAGTATGCAGAGAGGGGAGGAGATGGGGGAAATAAGGAAAGCCTGACGGGGCAATGAAAGACTCCTATTCATCTGAGCCAGATCCCTTTGCGACGGTGGTCACCTCCAACCCGGGGCAGGTATGGCATGAATAGACGTTTATGAAAAATGCAGGTCAGGTTGTGAAAACAAATGCCCGAGTTTGAATTAAGAAGCGAATGGAAGCAATATTCTATTATCACTATTTAAATAATTAAATCTACAACTGGGGAGCAGAATCTCTCCTAAAATGTTCAGACTAATTAAAAGAACAAAAGGAGGTCTGACATCACTCCTTATTACCACCACTGAATGCACAAGGCCGAGGTATCCCCTTCCTCTGTACTGTATATCCCAGCATGCAATGGACCCTGTGGATCTCAGGAGGAGAGCAGGGACAGAGAACAGACAGGAGACCTGTTCCAAAAACTACACAGAGAAGACCCTGTTAGCTGACTTATGGCTACTATTTTCAGCCCTTCTACTGGCCGACCTCTGACTAGACACACTGTTTGATACAAATGCTGGCTTCAGAGCTCCCTCATAAATCTAATCAAAACTGACAGGAGATGTGAAAGCAAATCTTCTTATAAAACCGTGCGCATAAAAACAACCAAAATCAACCAAACATCTTCACAACTGCCAGTGAAAAAATAGAATTAGGTTGTCATTTCTTTGAATGTAATACTAATTAAACAATTTTAATTCATTTATTATTAATATATTTGATATTTCCTTCATCTTGGTGGTCTACCCTGTCAGACCTTTTACTTTTCTCCCACAGAACACAATCATCGCAGGAATGTTATAATCTCAACAACCTCAGAGTAGAACAGGGACACATAGGAGGAACAATCCAGGGTTGAAAAGATGGAAACCCCCTTCTGCACTCTCACAGAATTGACTAAAATATGCCCTGCGTCCCCGTGGCGATGACAAGGCATGCCAAAAACTATGGCTTTAAGATGAGAGTAGAAGCATCAATCACTCGAACATGGCATCAGAATAATGACTAGTCATTCCTACAGCACTCTCTCACAAGCAAACATAGCCCCTGCATAGCCTTTCAGTGAACTTTACTTCCCACTACAGAAAACAATGACTGCCGTGACAATTCAGCCATTGCCTGTCATTATTTACATCTGCCTGACTCATGACGAGCATCAACCTCTGGATGAACCGTGTCTCAAAGATGATGTCATCATTTTTAGGGTAAAAGATGGAGAGGCGAGCAGCAAACGGGCTTCACAATAATGTATATACAATAAATACTGCTTACAGTAGCACCAGTACAGCAGTTTGTAAGAGATACGTTTGCAGGGTTAAAGCTCTTTATGTTTGCCATGTTTCTGTTCTGGATACTGACATGAGATATTTTAAATTTTCAAAATTCTGTATTTAATAGTTATATTTAAGTAGGAAAAATGCTTTTCCAAAATAGTAGGAACAACAAGAAACAAGAAACAAGGTCACTCATGTGCTTCAAACGTGAGGATAGGTAAAAACAGCTGCTAGGACTCCTCTGCACTGTCATCATTTACACCACAGCACCGGCAGCTCAGATAAAAGGCCCAGATAGCTACAGTATGTGAAGTTCCTCATAAAATCCAAAGAACCAGAGACCTCTACATCTGCCCTGCTTTAACTCCACATTCCTTCTGTCAGCACCAAAGGGGTCCAGGACTATGTCAGTGAGACCAAACTCCTGTAGACTAAGCTCTTCAAAAAATGTTCATAATTCTGGACAATCAAAGAGACAGTGACTTCTCCACAGTCCACCATATGGTTGCCACCTCAGTTCTGAAATGCCAAGATGCCAATCTGAAGAAAAATCCACACAGTCACGTATCCCACCACACTGTAAACTTTACCTGGAAAACCTCCTCATCCAGAAGCCTGGTGCCAAACACAGTAATGCCATTGGTGCCGATGGAGGCATGGTCACTCCGGAGGAGTGGCTTGGTGAGCTTCTTCTTACAGTCTACAATGATAGTGGCCGTCTTCTTCTCCACACTGATGGCCACACGGTGCCACCTGGTCAAGGGCAACAAAGGAGGAATTAGCAAATGAACAGATTGGGAGTCAGATGGTTGCACATTATACACTTATATTCACTGTAATAAGGACTGTGTAACTATAATAACTTGGAAAAAACACAGCACACAATGGATAACTACTCAAATCAAAACATAATGTGTAATGAAAGCGACCAGTAACATGAAGTCTGATGTTTTATCAATCTAAACGAACATTTTAATAGTAATATAATCCATTCTGAATACCACACAACACGGTTCACAGAGAAACCGCTCAGATATGTGTGATGTAAGTCATAACGAAGGTTATGTCTGACATATTTTGATCAACGACAGCGATAGATGCAAAGAGTTAACTGGGGTCACACGTGAGTCTGACACCTCCCTTGCCTCTGGATCATTTGCCACTGCACTTAAGGGCTACTGCATACCAGGCAGCAGTGGACCACATTCTTGCCCCCACACTTTGGCCCTGTTTAACACAGGATTACACTCATTAAACTCCAAACTTAATCCTCCTTCTGGGTTACTCGGCATGACAGACATGGTGAACATTGTGGAAAGTGTGTGTCAAGATCCAGGAAGGCCTGCCTTGCCAGAGCAGGAGACACACAGTCAAAACATTGTTCTGAGGTGGAAGATGAGACCTGGCAACACTGCAAGCTCAAGATGGGTTTAGAAGAACCATTTATCACAGATATAATATGTTTGATGTGATATGAATTCTGTTTGGTGAATCGCGTTATCAGATCTAGCTGAGTTCAAATATCTTTGAACGCAGCTAGATCTTACTGACACATTCCAGGGCAGGCAATGGAGCTTAGAGAAAAATAAACGTGCAACACTCTCCAGGCTTAGCACGGCAGCACAAAGGATTACTAGTCACCTTATATGGGAGACAAGCAAACGTTGGCTTTAAACAATTTTCGAGAAGCACACTTCCTCAGCTTCACTTTGTATAAAAGAAAAGAGGATGGTGCTCCTAATATCATCATGCTTTTTAAGCTTCTTAGCATCTTAGCAGCAGTGGCTACATCTACAAAGACGCACTGTAGACTGTACAAAGTCTGAGCTGCAGTCACTGAAGATGTGAACAAAGCTTGAAGCTGGAAAGCATCCAAGACAAAAAGTGTTAAAATCCTCTGCAAAGAACATCTGTTCATTAAACGGAGGTTCACAAAATCTACACAGTGGACAAACTAACACAACAAAGCATCGTGGGGTGTGTTTAGTTTGTGGGAAAATCCTCATAAAGCTTCTCTCTATCATGATAACAAGATGTGCTCATGTCAGCTACACCACAGTCTTATGTGAGAGTTCTAGGCTTTCTGAACCCAGGAGCAGATAATCAGGTTTACGCTAAAAGGTTAGGAGCCTTGTTTCTGGTGGAGTGAGGTAATCCAAGGGGCTAAAAAGGAAGTTTAGGACTGCCTGTGTTCCCACCATCCTTTCTCCCCCTCTCTAAAATAACAGAGGCAGTGAGTTCATGTATGAGGTCAGGTTGCCCATAGCAGCCCTGCTGTGCCCCAATAATCCAGTGTCTCCCTGTCTCTGACCTGTCTCTGTGCCCACAGACCCCTGATGAGATGGATAATCCGGTGATGAGCACCTGTGGTGCAACAAGGGGAAGATCTGGGTTGTTTTCTTGCAAAAAGTCAGTGGAAATAGGATAATGTTACAGTGACTGAATCGTTGTAGAATGTAGTTCAATAGACATGTTTCTCGTGTTTTAAACTCAGCCTAAACAGGGCGTTTCTTAGACACATGTCATGTGATTATGTGAGTGCACGTTTGAAATTTGACATACTTTCCATCAGCGAGGTTGAGAGTTCGGTACAGGGGGTAGTCCTCTGGGGCTGGTTTGCCAGTCTGATCCTCATACAGGAAGACAGGTGAGCGTCCCACTTCCACGCCCAGCTGCTGGACTCCCTGCTCATTGTAGATGGACAGCAAGAAGGACTGGAGGCCAGATTTGGGGCGCACTGTGGTCAGGATGGAGAAGTCCTCAGGAAAAACACCACCTGCACAGGCAAGAAATGAAAATGTCAGTTGGGAAACAGTTTGACGTGACCCATACTTCAAAACCTCAGAGTCAGTTTTCTACTCTTCAATGATAACAAATGTGTTTTTACAAGTACGTGACACTGAAGTACATGAAAGCTAACCTCGTTTCAAAGCTTTGACGATGTCTTAATTTTAACTTTGGCAGGTTTACAGTCAATTATTACAACATAACATCCAGAATACAAGTCTGCACAGAGCAGTTAATAGTTAAGAGTCTGGGAGGTTTGCCTTACCAGGGAATAGCTGTGTGGTGGGGGCACTGATCTGGATCTGCTTGGCAACTCTGTACGCTGAGTCAGGCTTCGATGCTCTTCGGTGTGGGCAAAATCCTGATGTTTTTGTCACTCCTTCGGGGTAATTTTGAAATGCTAATACTTTTAGGACATCCACTGGTTCTGCTGTACAAAGAGCAAACACAACATTAGTCAGATGGCTGTATGTGATTCTGTACATATAAAGTCAAATCCAAGACATTTACGAAGGTAAATAAACACTCTGACACGATGGATTTTTGAATTGTGTTGTGTTAAATATAAGGATAAACTTCATGACACGTGTTTAAATAGTTAACTGAGGAAATGCTGCCTTGCCCAGGCTGAGCAGGCTCATCTGACAGGAAATGTCTATGTCATGGCATACCAAAGACCATAATGAACAATGTGCCATCAGAGCTCTAGTTATAACACCTGGATAGGTTTACAGTGATAAGGCTCTTCAATCTGATGCACTTTACATAAAGGAGCCTGTGTGGGTGCACACAGAGGCCCATGGGAAAGCAATATAATTATGTCCGCTGATCAGACCGACCCTCTCAGTATAAAACATTAGCCTGGCATGCAGCAACACAGTATCAAGGAGGAGCAAGTACAGTGCTCATACAAGTACAGTTAAGCATTCATTGGACATAATCATAAGTAGCATAACACTGCTCACATCACTCCATGGAGAAATATCTGGCAACTACCAGTAAAACAATGGCACACTGTTTCATGCAATAACACCAATTTGTTTTGTAGGAGGGAAAAAAAACATACCAAAGTGCCTAAAAGCACCTTTTCTTTGAGGTGGCATGTAGAGGTCAAATATCTCTAGTGTTTCTTTTACTTTCTTTTGCACATTTCCAACTAAGGAAAAAAACACCTGAGGAAAATTTCCTGTTTTATCATAAATCCATACTGAAGGTAAAGTCATTGTAGATTAAAAAAGGACAAAACCTTTAGATACAAATACTTCTGCAGCACTGAGGTGTGAGTGGCTTATTTTATTTATGGATAACAACAGAGCATGGCACAATGGCCTGAGCAGTGATCTGACTGTTTGCTGCTTGGCATGTCCCTGCTTCCTGGTGCCTGTCCTTTCTGACCTCATTAAATAAAGGCATAAGATCCACACATACCTGCTTATCTGCTTCAAAATAAAATACAAGCATTTCTTAAACATATCTGATAAAAAAACAAGGATCTGCAGGCCTCGCCAAGCCACCCTCCACTTCCCTTCTCTTAAAAACAAAGTTTCTGGATGGTCATAAAGAATAATGAGCACCCGAAGCATCCACTGATCACAATCCACTCACTACATAAACAGATGGCCTGGAAGAAGGCAAGAAAAATAACAGAAAAATGCCAGAAAACAGGGGGGAAAGCTCGGAACACACCATCACTAAAGGACAACATGGCCATTTTATAGCTTGTAAGGATGAACCCGCTACTTATTTTGGAGAGTGAACTGAGGACCTCATTGTGAGTTCCTGCAGAGTTGCTTTCAGTCCAAACTCCAGGACTCATATGTTCCAGATGTGGCAATCTGGCCAGGCTACGACCCTCGCACAGAGGTGCTGAGAAAACGTCAATACCAGCCAATCCATTAAAGCGGCCAAATGAGTGTGCACAGGCTTTAAAAAGAGTGCATCGGATGGGCTGGTATGTTTGTCCTCAGGGCTAAAGCAAACAGGCAGCATGGCTCCCAGCAGGACTCCAGTGGCACTGGAAGGATGGACCTTCCTCAGTGTGGAAGAGGAGATCCAGCAGCTGAGCCTCTAATGTTCAGTCATTGGATTGTCACCTTATGTATCAATATGCAAACCCCAGAGACGTCCAAAGGTGGGAGGAGCAATCTGACATATTACCATGACACAGATCAACACATTTGATGTCATATCCGTCATGTTTACAGGTGGACATAACTATAAACTGTCCCTTCCAAGAGATAACATACAACTTAGGACTGAGGCTCAGCTCATCCTTCATCACACATAAAACGATGACATTACAAACCCTGTTCCCTCTTCGTTACTTTCAGACATTTATGTCTTTACAGAAAGGTAAAAGAAAGCTTTTAAACTCAGGTGGACCTTTTCACCTGCAGCTCCCTGAGACTCTAATAACATCTTCAGTCAGTCAGTGTCTCTCTCTCTCTCTATATATATATATATATATATATCCCCCTCTCTCCCCCCTCTCCTTCCTTTAACTTCCACTCCGCTGCTGGCTAAAACAAGACTGCTTTATGCTGGTGTCATACCAAGGAAACTTCCCTGAGTTCTAACCACTTTTTCAAAGCATTTTTTCACACGACTCTCCCCCGCCTTCTTTTCCTCTCATTAAATCATAATAATCAGAGCATATAACGGTATTTCTCTTGATTCTAAACAGATCATTATCTTCAATTTCACACGTGTATGAAAAGCACACTCTCGAGCTCTGACTTTGTGTGGAGGAAGAAAAGTTTGTGACTGTAAATGTGTGACAGCTTGGTCAGACAAGGGTCCAGGCAAGAAGCTGATTAGCTGATGTTCCCAGTTGAGCGTATTAGGTAGAGGACTCAGAAAATGCTAGCTTTGTCTGCTGGAATGCACATCTGAGCCTGCGCCCCGGGGGCTGAGAAAACGTGTCTGTACAGTGCTAGATGGAGAGGGCACCCTGCAGGAACAGCTTCAACTGCCATAAAGAGTTCTGAAGAATCTGACTGAGACCCTGGAACCCTGACTCTGCAGCACAATACCTTAAAATCTACATAAAGAGTTTGGAATGATAAAGGATGATACAGTCAATCTGAAGTAGGTCCAGCCCATTAGCTCCTAAGCTGTAATAAATGCAGGCAACAAATGACAGCTTCGTGAGGTGGATATGTTAAAAACTAAACCACACATCTACTCATTTGAACAAAAACAAGACTTAATAATGTCTCATTTTAACTTCAAACTGGTTATTAAATAACTGAGACACCTGCACCTGCTGCACATGCTACAATTATTTCGATACACGTTGTTAAACATCAAGAACTGTACATACACTGTCTCTGGCTGTATCCAAGCAACAATAAATCCCCTACAGTGTTATCTATAGGCCAAGGTGTGAGGCCTATGTAATCCTGAACCCTGTGACTTGTGGCCATTATGGCTGCGGGCTAGGCCCGTATGCAGTCCTGCTCTTTGAAGGCTCTGAAATCATAGGGAAGCGCAACAAGGACCATTATCAAATAACTGCTCAGTACTTAGAGGGGAAGCATTCCCACCGGTCACACAACACAGCCTTGTCCTGCAGCCGACCAAACATCTAAGTGCAAAGTTGGAAGTGCAAAGATGGTGAGGGGGGGTGGGAGGTGGAGGGAGGAATGGTGGGAGGAGGGGGGGTGATGGGTAGGGGGGGTGGGTGCACAAGCCAGCTTTTGGGCTTTGGTGTGGACCAGGGCAGTGTGGAGATAGGGTGAACCTGCCTGACCACTTTTAGACCCCAGACGGAGAAAGGGGTCTCTCTGCACTGACAGGTCTGAGACTTACACTTCAGCACTGCATGTTTACTGTTATACTAGTGCACTACACCAACATGATATTAACCATGTCTGCAGAAAATGAAGGGTGTCTCACAACCTTCAATGAATCCTCCCTCCTCTTCCTCACATGGTAGTAAAAGGTCCGATCAATTCATGTATTTCTGCACAGACAGTCAGACATTGCACCTCTTTCTGCCTTTAGTCTGGAATAAAATAAAACACTAACAACATGCTGCATGTGGGAGGAATGTGAGACTTCACTGCAATGTAGCAGTTGTAAGCAACAAGTCAGCAAAGTCCAGGGTTCAACAAATGTCCAGTGTCATCTGGCTGAGGAAATCCACCCTGCTAACCGTGTTCACATCCACCTAGCGGACCACGGTACAAATACAGTGGGGTCTTTCAGCCTGTGAGTCAATCTTAAAAAGTAAAGAATGCTTTCTATAAGCACATACCAGAGCAGAGTCAGGGTGAGTTTAATTAGGCGAGAGGTGTTTCATCTCCGAGTCTTTCCATCCGTGCGTAAAAGCAGCCTAATAATGTCAGTTTGATCATGTGTCTGCTGAGTGTTCAGCAGCCCACTTTACTACAGTGCTGAGATTTTTTTCCACACAAGACATCAGCTCAATCACACGAGTATCGCGGCTTATCTCGCTTTAATCAAACTACTTTTGAACAAACACGACGCTGCTGTGCCCAGGTAAGTCCCTGAACTCCCCCCCAACCCCAACCTCCATCATCAGTTACCGAGCGCTTCCATCCAGGCGTCGCTCCGGTCCCGTTTGGCCAAACAAAGTAAAGACGCTCCTACAGATCTTACCTGCGCTGACATCAGCAGCCTGTAGAACCAGGGATAAAGTGATGAATGCTGTTACAGTGGAATCCATAAACCACCTTTTCGTTTTCCACCTTGTGGACCACCTTTGCATCTCCATGATCGGGCGCCCACAAGTGAATCAAACTTCTGGGCGACTTCAGGTGATTTTGTTTGAAATGACGTCCCTTCCACAATCCCAAATGATGAAGAAAACTCTGTCCTACAGAAAAGCCATATGTGAGGAGTTTCAGCCTCTTCTCTCAGCCACGACGAGGCCCCGATCCTCCTTCCCAGCGCCCAGCCTTCACAGTGAAGGTATTCGGGCTTTAACCAAAACGCACAGAGTGCAGTCGGTACACTTGGTGTGTCCGCGGACAGGAGGGCTGGGCGAGCTCCGCAAACCAGAGCCACGATTACAGGGAAACGACAAGGGAACCAGCCCCCGATTAGCAAATCACGGGGCTGGAAATTCTCCTTCGGGTCCACCCATTAGCTTTGAAATGCGCCCCCCCAAGTCTCCAGGGTGCATCTGAGGAAAGAAGAAGAGAAGAAAGAAGAAATAAAAACAAGCTGATAATGACCAGAAGAGTGCAACATGCAACACATGTGTGAAGAAAATCGTTATTATTGAAGCATTCTTCCAGGTTTTATATTTAATTATAGTCTTATATACTTAATATTTTATTATAACTTTGATTTACACCATCTTAAATAACTTCCTGGTTGAAATGCTGATAACTACAGCAGTTAGTAAGGTTTTCCTTTTTAAATCTTTTACTGAGAAATTAATGTATCTGCCAACAGGGTGCGATAACTTGGAGAGTCTCAGCAGGAAGATGAGGATCCTTATGTCTCTCATGTAAAGGCATGGACCCTGACCAGGTCCTGTCTGTCAGCCAGCTCATCCCTCCCTCCCTCTCTCCCAGCCAGCCGGCCAGACTTAGCCTGTTTCCAGCCAAACAGTATCAGATGCTGCTCCAGGATGCCCACTGGCAGAAAGCAGAGCTGATGTCCAGGCCAGAGGAGGATTCAGGCTACATCTTGTGCTAGCATGGTTCACAAAGTAAGGGCAGACGTTCAAAAAAGTTAGTTCTAGTGACTTTCACTAGAGTCCAAAGTAAACATTGTAGATCAGCCTGTTAATGGGTTAAGAAGTCTCTGGCTTTCAGGTTTCACAGTTTTTTTAGTATTCATGAAATGATTTTCCAGACTTTAATACAGTCAAAAGACAGTCACATCAAAGGAGTCAGCGAGGAGCGATGTCACTGAAAGATGCTGTGGTGACAGCAGCAGATGGTAGCCTGAGGGACGGAGAGGCTCGCTCACCACTGGAAGTTTGCTAGTTTGATTTCCTGTTGCATTTATACCACGAGCTAAGCACACTTCCCTTTCAAACACAGCCACCACACTCACAAACAAATAAAGCACAGTTCCTGCTTCAGAGGTGCATTGACACAAGCAGCAGATAATCAATAACAAGCACAGTGAGGGAGAGTTAGCTGGCTGGAGCATGCAAACGAACAGAAATATTAATACTTGTCATAACCATGTCCCTCACAGTTATAACTTATTATAGAAAAAACATTTCAGATATATATAATATTTATGAGACATACTATTTCATGTGTAAACTCTATGCTTAGTTCATATAGTCTCAGATATTCTCCCATAATTACTGTCAGCATGTGCATGTAATTGTTATCAGCTGTGACTATAATGACAGTCAGCCTTTGTTCAGACTTGTTACTGTCTCCACTAATGAGATGGCCCTAAAACCAACAGCTAACCCAGCCAGCAGTCTGCTGCCAGAGGAGTGATGAATAACCTCCCTGGCAATGCAGCCTGCTTACCTACTACAGTAACTTGCTGTAGGTGAATTGTGCTGAGTCAGAGTTTTGGTATTTCATTGCATCGGTTTTTGGATGTGTATTCTGTCACACAGGCGAATATGACTAAGTTTAATCTGAAGATTATATAAACCAACACGGCTGATTTTGTTAGAGCTGTTGAAACAGGCAGAACACAGGTGCACTTAATGATGGCTCACTTCCATTACTGTAAGTGTAAGTGGAATGCACCATCATGGGTGCACCTGCACCAAGTCAAAGCAGTTTGCTACTGGTTTAGCCAGCAGTTAGCCCCTCTGGACTGGACTCTGTGGCATAGCACAGATCTGTTGGAACTACAAGAACTGTCAAATTAGCCATTAAAAGCCTCAGAAAAAAAATAATGATCAGCCTGACTGGTAGGATTTTGGAACAAATACCATTATTGATAACTGATTTCTCAAATGCTTTATCTGTCTGATTTTACTATGTGTGGTGCATTAATCTGAAGAAACCACAATTCTTCTTTTAGCAGAGCAGTGTGCAGTCTTAACAGACCAGAGTTCAGTCTCATATGTGTTGCTGTCACACAACACCTATGAACGTAAACTAGCATGATGCAAATACTGAGCTGTCACTCAAAAACCTATTAGCCAATGGGAATGTAATTCTTCAGTCGAACCAACCCCACACTAGAGGCTGGTATCCAATGTGGAAAAAATCAGGAAGCACAAACGAGAGCTGCAGAGCTGACAGTGAATGCAACATTCGGTGTGAATTACCATGACGCAAATCTGGTTCCATACATTCTAAACAGCCATTATTGGCATATATATGGATATCAGTCTGGGTGATTTATTGGTCAAGTTCTGCTTCAAAACCTGTTTTCTTTATGAATGAAAACTTAGACAAAGCTGCTTTTCCTGAGGAATGTGAACCCTCAAACAGATTAAAGGGGTTTTAATGCTTCAATGTTTTGACAGTTACTGGTGCATAGCCTTATGTTGAATGTAGGCCCTGGTAGGAAATGTGAGGTAAATACATATAATGTATAACTATTCAAATGTGACACAAACTGAGACCCCCAATAAAAAATACAGATCTTTGTATAACATATATGGATAAATGTATAGAAGGTATGAGCATGGCTCTTTTACTTTTGCGTTGCCTTTTACCTGACATGGTATTGAAACACAAGAACTTTTCACAGGCAAACTTGAGGCAACCACCAGCCACTGTCTGTCACTGTGTACACACTCCAGAGGAGAGGATAAAGAGCTCTTTCTCCACACTCACTCTCAGTCCTCTGTCTAACACAAGCAAGAAAAAGTCCCCTTAACTTCACTAACATTATTTTTGGCTGCCGCGTTATTCACAAGAATACATTTACTTTATAATCATGTATCAGCTGGTAGGTTTAGTAACATTTTTTTAGAAGCCTAAACTGATTTTGAGGGTAATCTGTGGAAAGCCTGGGTTTAGGATATATCTCTGCCAGTGAGATATATATATATACTCAGTCAGTGCCACATCCACAGTGACATCCATGCAGTTGAGCGTGGATCACCATGCTGTACACCAGAATGAACATCTGGCTAAATGTTGGCTCCATTTTCACATAGTCAACTATGAGACTTCACCAAGTTGTTTATTTTATTGCTATCCAAGCATAGAAGCAGCACCTACATACTCCTAATCATGTTCTTATGGTTTCAGTTGGGTCAAAATGGCCGATCTTGCATGTCTAAATAAATGTATAATGATACATTACAGGTGACCTACTCCAAATATTTTATTATTGTTCAGCTCTGCCTCAACCATTCAGAAAAAGGGGGGGGGGGGGTCTATGTGATGCATTGAAGTCAGCCTGGCCTGGATTGCAGGTGTTCTTAATGGGAAGCAGCCTGATGCTATAAGGCACATGTGAGAAAGAAGGCAGCCAGACACGCAACATGCCGCCTAATGCCCAAGGAAGACAGGAATGTCCTGCTGTCTGAGCACACTGTAGCTGACAGGCATCCAAAGTGATGCCTTCAGTCCATAAAAGTATCTCTGTCTCTGATGTTTTCTGTGTGAGATGACTTCATAATAACTGTTTCAGAATAATAATGGTTTGGGTCCAGATCTCAGGGAAGTTTGTCTACTACTATGTTTATTGTGTCTTTTTCTTTAGTGCTTTCGTGGCTTCCTTTAAAGAAGTACTTTCTCTGGTCATAAACCCCGGGCCACCACAGTAAAATTTTGCTACTTTGCAATTTTCGGCCATAACATAAAAATGTAGTTGGTGTTGGAGCTTTGAAGGTTTGCAAAATTGCTGTGGGGGGCGCAACATGATAAATCTGTTTGATAGCTTCATAAATTGTGTTGAGTGCTACACCAATTTCCCTCCGTTAATAGAACGATTTATCACCCACTGTTTTCAACCAATCACAAAAGAGCTGAAGGTAGAGCTGTGTGTTTGCACCACCTGGTGTGGGCGGCTCTCCGGGGAGCCCTCCAGAAAAAAACACGTAGATTTAAGTGAGCTGCATGAGCTTGGTATGCACGGCCGCGGCTGTTTAAAAGACAAGGAGAGACGTATTCTGCAGCAAATATACAGCCTCCCATCCTACTTACAGGTGGCAGGGTGAGAGTTAGAGCCTGTCTTGACCTTGTTTTGAACATGGAGGAGGAGTTTAGTAAAGGTCATGAAAAACATTAGCTGCTGACGGCAGCAGGGCGAGGAAGGCAGGGAACCACCCTGAGAGGGGCTACTGTGATGTGTGGGTGGGTGGCCCTCAAAGTGTGTGTGGATGGGTCAGTGAGGGAGTTATCGATGCTGACTGGCAGCCCATTAAGGACTTTAAGGACAAATTTAAGGGAAAAAAAAACCTGGAAGACATAAAGAGAAACTTACCGCCACACGTGTTATTAATATGATGCCAAGCTTCGCCTTTCTTAGCAGAAACTGACATGCTTTCTCACATTTCCTGGGTTGCTCTGTGGGCAGTCAGTCAAACCTCATTCATAGAGCTTCTTTTCATGTGTCTCTCTCCTCCCACCCTGTTGCTGAGTTTTTGGGACCTTTAAATGGAACCTCAGAAGGAAGAGAACCTGGCTGAGTGATGCATTGTAGGAGGTGAACTGTATTTGACTATTCATATTACAAAATGACAGGGTGTGTGTGTGTGTGTTACTGTATGCATTTGATGTGGTGGAGTTTGGATGCATGTTTGATCCAAGTCTAGCAAATAGCTTTTGATTGTAAGGTATCATTATATATTACTCAGTAAGGTTCTTCCTGTGCTCTACAATGACCCACTTACAGTTACTACTTCAGTCCATGCTCAGTGTCCTACATGACTATCCTTTGATACTGAGTCACAGTTTCCACAAAGCACCTGTTTTTTTAAAGCAACCAACAAGCATTGATTTTATACAGCTTACTTTATAATCCACAATCTATCTATTAGGGCTGTGTATTGGCAAGAATCTGGCGATACAATACCACGATACACGTTACGATACAATACGATATACGATATATTCCGATACTGTAACAAAGACAATGTATTGCGATTGTGTGTGTGTATATGTATACACACCTCTTGTATCTCGTTGTTGGTGTCAGCCATGTTCAGTGTCAACATTGAGCTACAACGACCACGAGACTAGAGAATAAACAGCTATTGCGTAGTGGCTTAAGCAGAGCTGCTTAAAGAGACAGTGTGCACCACAAAAGTAAGACACTGAAATTAATGTTTGCTCATAAATAACTAATAAAAAATCGACTTCACAATCGAATCACAACTTAAATCAATTCTAGTATCCCCAAATAAAATATCTATCTACACTCAACAAAAATATAAACGCAACACTTTTGTTTTTGCTCCCATGTTTCATGAGATGGACTTGAAGATCTAAACTTCATTCCAGATACACAATATTACCATTCCTCTCAAACATTGTTCACAAATCTGTCTAAATGTGTGATAGTGAGCACTTCTGCTTTGCTGAGATAATCCATCCCACCTCACAGGTGTGCCACATCAAGATGCTGATCTGACATCATGATTAGTGCACAGGTGTACCTCAAACTGCCCACAATAAAAGGCCACCCTGAAATGTGCAGTTTTGTCTCACAGCAAAATGCCACAGATGCCACAAGCATTGAGGGAGCGTGCAATTGGCATGCTGACAGCAGGAATGTCAACCAGATCTGTTGCTCGTGCATTGAATGTTCATTTCTCCACCATAAGCCGTCTCCAAAGGCGTTTCAGAGAATATGGCAGTACATCCAACCGGCCTCACAACCGCAGACCACGAGTAACCACACCAGCCCAGGACCTCCACATCCAGCAGGTTCACCTCCGAGATCGTCTGAGACCAGCCACTCAGACAGCTGCTGAAACAATTGGTTTGCATAACCAAACAATTTCTGCACAAACTGTCAGAAACCGTCTCAGGGAAGCTCAACTGCATGCTCGTCGTCCTCATCGGGGTCTTAACCTGACTCCAGATCGTCGCCGTAACAGACTTGAGTGGGCAAATGCTCACATTCGATGGCGTCTAGCATGTTGGAGAGGTGTTCTCTTCACGGATGAATCTCGGTTTACATTGTTCAGGGCAGATGGCAGACAGCGTGTGTGGCGTCGTGTGGGTCAGCGCTTTGCTGATGTCAATGTTGTGGATCGAGTGGCCCATGGTGGTGGTGGGGTCATGGTATGGGCAGGCATCTGTTATGGACGAAGAACACAGGTGCATTTTATTGATGGCATTTTGAATGCACAGAGATACCGTGATGAGATCCTGAGGCCCATTGTTGTGCCATACATCCATGAACATCACCTCATGTTTCAGCAAGATAATGCATGGCCCCATGTTGCAAGGATCTGTACACAATTCTTGGAAGCTGAAAATGTCCCAGTTCTTGCATGGCCAGCATACTCACCGGACATGTCACCCATTGAACATGTTTGGGATGTGCTTGACCGGCGTATACGACAGCGTGCACCAGTTCCCACTAATATCCAGCAACTTCGCACAGCCATTGAAGAGGAGTGGACCAACATTCCACAGGCCACAATAGACAATCTGATAAACTCTATGCGAAAAAGATGTGTTGCACTGCATGAGGCAAATGGTACTGACTGGTTCTGAGTCCCCAGACCGCCAATAAAGCAGAAACAAAATGCACATTTCAGGGTGGCCTTTTATTGTGGGCAGTTTGAGGTACACCTGTGCACTAATCATGATGTCAGATCAGCATCTTGATGTGGCACACCTATGAGGTGGGATGGATTATCTCAGCAAAGCAGAAGTGCTCACTATCACACATTTAGACAGATTTGTGAACAATGTTTGAGAGGAATGGTAATATTGTGTATCTGGAATGAAGTTTAGATCTTAAAGTCCATCTCATGAAACATGGGAGCAAAAACAAAAGTGTTGCGTTTATATTTTTGTTGAGTGTATCTATATATCACTGTATATAGCTGTGATGGATCACCCACTGTACTATCTGTCAAGCAGTGTACAAGTTTCTGCATGTTGGTGCTCATACCACACAGTCATCACTTGTGACCAGCTGGAACATTTTTTTTAGAATCATCACTCTAAACCTGAGCACCTATAGAGTAAACAGTTTATCATAAATACAGAAACAGCAGCTGGGGAATAACGTAATAATAACTAATAAATAGCAAGTTAAAATGTTACAGGGCATGAGCCCTGTGTGACTCAAACAGTGAACTTAATAAAGCTTTTGTCCAGCTGAGTGTGATTAATTCCCTCACAAGCTGAACCAGAGGTCACAAGTTGTTCTTATTGTTTTTACCGCCTTGGTTCACTAAGATATTTTGATTATAAATTCCCAGTTGTGCGATCAGTTCTGGTTTTCAGCCAGCATAACCCTTAACTCACTGTCAGGGGACTGAATGAAGAAGGATAAGGTTCTGTGCTGCTTTTGTGCACAGCTGCCCTGTTTAACCTTTGACCCCAGAGGGAGTTTGGTGAAGAGGTCACACCATAGCTCAAGACGAGTCATGTAGCCCTCACCTCAAGTCAGAGCCGCCTGTCTTGCATTGCTCCTGTCTGTCTTTTAGCAGGTTTTCCTACACAGGCCCCTGAAGGCGAGCTTCCAGTGCAGAGCGCTGTGTTCAGGTACGCTGCAGTAGAACTGAGAGGGAGGGAGAGAAAGCTGCAAATGCTCCACAGACTTCACTCTTTAACTTGTCAATGCATTCTGTTGGTAACCCATAAACTGTTTTATTGTTTTACTTCACACTGTTTAGTGTCATGTAAAGCTTTATGAAAACCTTAAAATGCATTGACATGTTATGAAATATGCCCTAAAGTGTTGTACTATTTATATACAATTCTACAGCTTTGACCCCAGGAACACACACACAGCTATAGCCTACAGCCATTATTGGCACAGCATTTAAAAATTCCAAGCTGTCATAATGATACAGAAGGACTTCGCTTATTGTAACATCTGCAGGCCTAAATTTAATTGTAATTTTGTGCAAGTGTAAATATTATTTTTCCACCTAGAAACTGTCAGATATTAGCACCCTGCAAACCTGGGGTATTATTAGCCTGCCCAGTGAAACGTGATGCTAGCACTAGCAAAGCAGCTACAAATCATGCACGTCTTCCTGGACTACTGTGGCTAATTCTTTGCACACGTTGACACTGATGTCTTGACTGGAGTAACCTGCTGTGGTAAGTGTGTAAACAATACATAGCTCAAGTCTGTTTAATGTCTCTGATATAAGCCTATAGCTTTATAGCTGTTAGCTTCAGCCTGCTAGCCTGCAGTTGATGCTAGCAGTTGGCTAATGCTAATCTAGAAACTTTGACCAAATAGATTAAAGTTAATTAATATTATTTTTATTATTATGTCATACCGTAGATATTAACTCTTCCTGCCTTAAATTCTGTTGTTGTTTACTGATTGCTGATTGGACGGTTTTCTTCATGCTTAAAACAATGTTGTTGTGTTACATATGAGACTATTTGAAACCTAACAATGAGTTTAAAAGTCAAAACTAGAAATAATCACATTAGAGGAAACTCATAATATGCAAGAGTGGTTTTGAGCAGAGATGCGAGACTGTCTGGAACCCATCACAGCTGTGAATAGTCTCCACATGTGCAGTCTCCTCTTAACAATGCTGCTGCAGTCTCACTTGGTACATTTTGGGAGAATTATGACTGAACAATGTAGGCTTTGCTTTTACAGTTATCTGTCCTCTATGATTAAAAAACGGATCCACATGAAAGCAGTGAATGTCCCTCTGAGATACTGCTGGGAAATGCATTGGCTGTATAAAGCCAGAAGAAATGCTGCAGAGCTCTCACACAGAGAGCCCAAGCAGCAGCTGTCACCAAAAAAACAAAACTGTTATATACAGCTGCTGCTCGTAGAAAAAAAAGAGCTTCAAAGGATCTAAAATGTCCACAGAAAGTGTAATTTCTGCTGAAGAAAAAAGTGGATGAAGCCTGCTGTAATCCAGCTGTATGCCTTCAATTCAGCATGTGGGCCAGTCAAGCTCAGGGAGGTGCCCTTGCATTAGAGAGATAATTAGCAGGTTGGAGAGGGCAGCCTAGCCGAGCCACTGGATCGGGATGATGTGGGAAGACAGAATATCAGGATGGCCAAGCAGAATACAGGCTGCAGGACTCTTCAGGAGAACTGTGAACAAGGGATCTTTGAGCTGAAATAGAACAGCTGAGACATTCTGGCTTCTGTAAACACAGTGTAACTGTCGCTGGCTAACTTTATACACTGGATGCTGCAGCAGGGTTTTATCCTTATTTTTAACTCCCAGGAAGCAAAAATACACACTGTAAAAAAAGAAATGAATCACATGCACATCACATCTTTTCTGTCGGTTTGCTGGTTAAAGCTAAGAGACTTCAGCATCTTTGTCACATGCTCTGCTAATACAATACATGCACGTAAAGAAATGACGTACAGAAATACTTCAAGGACCTTCAACTTGACAATCAGGGGACCATTTTTGTAAGAGGAGTGTTTGAGTCTCCTGATGAACCCTTATAAATATCTGTTTTGTGTCCCTTAAAGGCTACCATACAGATCGCAGTGACAACCATGATGTATGAAATTAGGCAAATCATACAAATACAGCACAAGTAGTGAATTTACTGCAGCCTAGTCTACATCCTAGCCCTAACTACAGACTCACATTGTATTTTGTTTGTGATGTTATTACTATTTCAGCCTTTGTAAGAGGTCATTTGGATTATTACTGATCACCTCATGTTTTGTATTGATCAATTATCATCATTTTATCTATTTACAAGTATAACAAGAGTAATGTTATTCATGATGTTCCACAAATAAATACAAGTTAGTCTAATTGAATACATATTAAAGATGTAGCATTGCCAGGTACATCTGTAGGCATCAATGTTCTGTAAATGTTGATGAGAGCCTGCTAAACAAATGGCAAGCTAATTAGCTTCAGCTGTGCTACGTGTTTAATAGTAATTACTGAACATAAGCCCAAATGTTGAATCAGGTAACCATCTGCTAAACATCAGCGTGTTAGCATCCTAACTGCGAGCATGCTGCTGTTAGTGTGTAGCTCAGAGCAGCTTCACAGAGCTGGTAAAAAGCTCTAACATGCACTCCAGTGTCTCTGTATGGAGTTATGCAGTGGTGGAGGAAGTACTGAAGTAAAAGTAGAAGTGCTACATCAACAATCCTACTTAAGTAAAAGTCTTAAGTACTTACCTTTAAATGTACTTAAAGTATTAAAAGTAAAAGTACTCATGCACTGAATATATTATTGATTTCCATTGCAAAGGATACATGAACAGGGTAAAATTTACATTTTCAGTACCCAGAACAGCCATGGGCAGGTCTGTGTGTCATGAGGCAGGCTGTGGGCATCAAGTGAACAGAGAGGCTGCTAATAAAAAACAGGCATTCACCATTTTTACTGTGTAAGAATTCCTGCTGTAGATTCATGTTATGATTCATGTTAATCAGACATTAATGGATGGACTTGTGTTAGCAGACAGTAGCTAACTAGTTAGCTAACTGAGCCAGAGCACTGGCATCATGACTGAGGTTCATTATAGAAACACAGCTGGCAGCGTGACACCACCTCCATGCAGAGTCTGACCTCACATCAGTCCAGCACTGTGTTCATCAAATGTAACAAGTGACTACACACACTGTAGAAATGTAGTGGAGTAAAAGTATAAAGTATGCACGATTATTTTCACTTAAGTAAAGTATAACTACATAACAAATGTACTTAAGTACAGTAACAAAGTACAAATACTTAGTTACTTTCCACCACTGCAGTGATGTGAGCTCTGATGGATCATTAATCCCTTCTTAGAGCCACATCTGACTGTAGTTCAGTCCAGTAATGGTGTCAAAGCAAGCTGTTAGCAGGAAGGACATGTTTAAAGTGACACTCTGCTGCACATGCACACATTCATCAAGTGGAACAATAACTCTATGTGAGAAGCAGTCCTGTGCTGTCGGGCTAATAATGGAAGTCGTGTGTTGAACAGCTTGTTTTCATTTCTTCTGCAGAGACAGACAAACTGCAGGACTTCTTCTTCTTCCTCTTCTGTCCTTCACACATTTGTCATGAATTTATTTTCTGGAGCCGCTCTGGACTCTCGCTAATGTAACTCATCCTGTAGCTTTGACCCTGAGCCCTTACTTTGCATATTCTGAGATGGTATCTCTCTCTCTGGTCACTGGTTTTCAGTGTTCAGGTCTGGAGGCAACATTCCTCACATTCTGCCTCAGCCCTGGATTCCTGACCTCCCCTCACCCTTAGCAGTCTCCTTCCAGAGTGGGTGACACTGTGTTTGATCCCCACACACACTTCTTACCTTCCCTCACCATGGAAACCAGGAAGAGAAAAGTAAACCTGCGGACTGGTTTAGGCCTGTCCAATGGGAGTGTAGCTGATGGTGGGCTGTCATTATCATTAATCATAGAGAGCAGGTGAAGTGTGCGCACTGGTCAGATGTGAATGATCTCTGCAGCTGAAGTCTGCTTACATGCAGCTTGCATCATTTTGGGGTGTTTTAATATAGAGTTACACAGCATTGTTGTGAATATAACGTGCATGTTTGGGTGTATTCTGAACATACTCATCATACAAACCTAACAGGCTGAACTTCTACATCCCCATCTATCAAATGCTTGTTGGAAATGCTGATTAAACAAAGATGGCCGCGATTCATGTCATTTCTGCCTTTGCCTGGACTCCGATCGGCTGTAGGGACTCCTCAGAATTAGAGGTTAGCTCCACTCTGTGCCATGATTATCCACCTGTGCTCTCTGAATGTGCAGCCCTAAGTCTGCACACTGCATCTCCAATTTCTAAGCATTGTTTAGGTTCAAAGGCAAAACAGAAATTATCTTTTATTCTCTCCACTGTCTCCGTACAAGAATGACAGCGCAGATGTAAGGGACCTGTAAAAACATGCAGCAAACCCTTCCTCAGAAACAGAAAAACATGATAACGTCCATGGTGTGAATTATGTTGACAATACGGCACATCTGTAGGCCACATGAGACTCCTGATGCAATATTTATAGAGACTTTCTGACATTAAATAAACACAACACGTAACAAGTGGGAGAATGATTCATATCAGCATGGGACGTTGTTGTTTGTGATTCATTTAACATGTGTGGAATAATGTTTCCAGCTTGTAATGTATAATGTATGTAAGCAAATATCTCTGATAGACTGAAATATCTTCCCTGACGTCAACTATAGGTGTCTGAAGAGCTGTTTTGAGTCTCTGTGTGACGCTCCAACTGTCATCATGTCGACAGCGTCAGTCTACCTAAACTCCAAATACAGGCAAAGAGGTGGAGCAGGAACGGAGTTGTTAAAGCAGTTGGTTGGAGGCAGGAGGCTTTACTTGCCTGTGACTCAAGGTAGTCCTAATAAATATATACAGATCTCAGAAAAAGAGCACTTCTCAAAAGAGATCAAAACCATTTTGTACCATGCTGTAAACATGTTTATTTCTGCTGTACGTTGCCCTTTTCCACATAGGAGTCTATAGGGATTGACTCACTTTTGGAGCCAGCTCCTAGAGGCCTGGGCGTGCACTGCAACTTTTAACACTTCTGTATGCGCTTCAGGTCTCAGCCTGTTGCTGCTTGAATTTAACCTGATAGATTAACAATAGTAGTATTACTATAAATATAAAATCAGTCGTCTTAGGACTGTTGCAGTCACTGGGAGAGCCACGCAAACATACAACGTATCAACACAATTATTAGCCTGCCTTCTGCGATCATGTAGCCTCAAACTGACCTATCACTGCTCCACAGTAAACCTGGAGTCACTTTGTACTGGCATTCCACACCAATCTGAGAGATGGCTGTTGACAAACACACACACACACACACACACACACGAACAGTTTTAACCAGACAGACATTCTAAATGTGTTTTGAGGCTAACTGCTAACCCTACACCAGTTTTCCAGCCGGATCTACCAATCCTTGTATTATTTGTATAGCCTCAGTGGAGTCATGATATACTTCAAACCTATTTTTTTTTCCCAATGCAGTTGCCATGTGAGGCTCCTGGAAATACAAACTACACCCACCACAGAGGCCCCTGCTGCCCCTATTCACTGCTCCAACCATGAAAGAGTCCATTTAAAGCTTCAGGGGGCTGGACCTGACCTGAACTTACTGTCCAGGGTATATTAGCCTTGGGTAGTGGATGAGGACTACAGCAGGACAGTATTAGGGTAAAACAATATTGTTTAAGGAGTATTAACATATGTTTTTAATTAGAGGTTTGATTTAATTGATTCATTATGCGGCAGTCCAAAGATATGAGTGTAAACAGGAGTGTATGTGTGTTAATGCTACGGCTGTTTTTCTTCTGAGGCCAGAACTGGAAAATATGCCTGTGGTCACTCAGAAAGGAGGTGAAACACACACAGGAGACACGTGGAGAGTTTGAATGTTGACCTTATTTTTTAGACTTATTTTGAAGCTACCAGGTGCGTGGCCAATTAACATGGTCGCGATTAACCTTTAGCGAACTTCTAAATCCTTCTTTTGGCTCCTGAAAATGCTTCTAGGGATATTTTAAGCTGCATTTAGTGATATTTTTACCAGATCAAATTGATCCACAGAAAATAACAAGCGAACATTGCAGTTCCTCTCGGAGTATTTTAGTCTCTTTTAAAGTGTTATTTTGGTTTAATGGACCACGATTTTAGGCTTTTGAGCCACCTGCCCAGCACCAAATGACACACACTATGAGTGACTGTTGGATATGAAGATAATGGAGCACCGGGAGAATAAAAAACACTATGAATATCACCCAGAAAGAGGAAATGTTCATAATTTCTTAGTATTGTTGACAGCCAGCTTTCTCTGTGCGGTTATTCAGTGCAGCTACACACCATGGATTTATTTGTGGAATAAACTCTGCTGATTTTCAGTGTTAGCCAAGCTTATGCCAGGTCACCACTCCATGCTCCATGGTTGGTCCAATTCTCAGCTCACACTGGCCCAAATCCATACACCTAAACTCCAAATCTGGCAAACATTTCAGAGCCAAAGCTGCTCCCAGAACACAGCCAAGTGTGACTGATTCAGCTGGCTACCTGGCTGTCCCTCCAGGCTGGACTGTCACTGATTGCTAATAGATAAAATCTCTCAGAAGATGTGACGTTAAAACTCAAAGGAACCACAGCTTGTTTTTACACTGTAAGTTAAATGCTCCATGTATACTCAAAAAGACAGAAATACTAATAAGGTAAAGTAGTGAGCGTAAAAAATAAAAATAAAAAATATAAGATAAAAACCCAATAAATTCTAAACATTAATGTACATTCAAGTCATAATACTATCAGTCCAATCAATAATAACTGAGTCACTCCTCTATCATGCTCAGCTCACTTTCCCCTCTCTCTCTCTCTCTCTATAGAGGCACCACATTCCCGATCAGCATCTCTCTCCCTTTTCCTCTCCCTCAGTCTCATGTGTTACGTCGGAGGGAGGGAGGAGGATCGAGTGTCCACCGTTCCTCCCATCACCTGTGAAATTTCAGAGCCCAGCCATGGTGAAAGGGGTTATTGTGTCCCCCCTGATGAGGAATGCCCTTGCGTTGCTCGTCAAAGAAAAGGCTTCATTTGGCCAGGAATTTGGAGGCATCTCGAGAAGTGTAGAGCAGATTTTCCTGGGGGGGTGGGGATGGGAAGCTGAAGGCTTTCATAAGGCTGGACAGGAGACAGGCAGGCCTTCCCTAACTGCTGTTTAATCTCTGTGGTACTGATAGATGATTAGCATTCATCCAGCAGCACAAGGCTAAAAATCTTTTTCTGTGAACAACCTAACCTCTTCTATAATAAAATGTGTGTAAATTACACTGGATGTTTCAAAAACTTATACACTTACATTTGGTAACAAGTTTTTTTCTTTTTAATAATAGTTTGTGGCTTGAGAAAAGTAATTAAAAGTCTATTTACAGTAGTTTGGAAATGGCAGACTAATTTCTCCTGCATTAGTCATTATTTGACATGACGTGACTGACACCTACTGGTGAAGTATACTAACTACATTACACAATGCAGAGCTAATAATAACCTCATGCTTATGCTTATGTTCTTTTTTTGGTTTAGTTTTTACACTATATTTCGGTACTCTGGGCTCTGTCTTCATTGAAGCTTTCGGTAGGTCGCACCCGAGTGAGGAAAATAAATCAGTAACCCCTAATTTTTACCATGATTGTGACCTCTAGTTATACTCCCGTCCACTAGGTGGTAGTATTGTACAGTAGTTACTGACGCCCGCAAGAGAAGAAGAGGCGCCCGGAAGAAGTGTTGTTTATCGGCGGCTGCGGGAGACAGGTACGCTCTTAAATGTGTTAATTAAGGTTTAAATTATTACCTTAACGCATTGTTCAATTTTACCCGTCATAATTATTGTCATAATGTCACACTGTCTAAAGGAAGTCGAGAATTTACTTGTCGTTAGCTTCGTGTAGCACTGGCATTAGCAAAGTGCTAAAGTTAGGGCTAGCCCCGATAAAGTAGAAAATATAACTTAGAATGGAGGACCTAAAACTACCATAATTGATGAATAAATCATCTTTACTATACCCACTGCGTCTCATTTGCAGTATATAATAAAGGCTTGTCTTCACAACTAAATAAGCATGTTCTAAACTGCAGTCATACAGTGACATGGACAAAGATGAAGACCTGGTCCGAACGAACATCAGCAAAACGCTGCTTGTCCGTCATTTACCAGCTGAACTCAGCGAGGACGAGAAGCAGGATATTCTGAAGTATTTTGGAGCCGAGTCAGTCAGGGTTTGCACCGACAGGGGCCATCTGGTAGGTAGAACCATGTGAGCCTGAAATTAAGTTGGCATCCACTCCTAACTGTGTTGTCTTGTCTTCACAGAAACACACAGCTTTTGCGACGTTCAGAAGTGAGAAGTTGGCAGCAAATGTACGTTGTTGTTCTTCCTGTGGTGATTATTTATTAATCAGATTTATAGACATTATCTGATTATCATAATATTGCTATAGCGGTGTTGACTCCCCATTCTGATCTCCTTCAGGCTCTCAGCAGGCTACATCAGCTAGACATTCTTGGTCAGACACTTGTTGTAGAGTTTGCAAAAGGCCAGGACCATATCACAGTATTAAAGGACCCACCAGTGTCAGACAGGTAAGTCAGCTGTTATCTCTTTGTCAGAATTTGTTTTTGATGTTATTTGAAGTTTTTTGTTTTTTCTCCTCTAGTAGAGGTAAAGCTAAAAAAGAAGAGCAGAAGAAAAAGGAGACCCAACAGCCAAATATTCCCCTCATAGAGACTGGTGTTGCACCGAGCCTTGGGTAAGAGTGGAAGAAAACATATTTTGTTTTGGCTGATATCTCTCTCTCCTCCACCAAAGATGCTTTTAACTGTGTCAGTTATCAGGCCCTGTCTCCATTTTTTTTTTGGTGCGTGGAAGCTATTATGCACATAAACCATACCATACATAATGTGTGTGACACATGCTCTCCTACCCTGGTCAGATTGTTGTCAGTTTGTCTGTGTAGAAACTGCCTGGAGGCCAGCTGACAGACTGTAAACCTGGATGACATTCTGAAAGCTGTGGTTGGGAGCTGTCAGAGACCTTGTGTCCAATTAGATAGCCTGGCTACCACCGACAGCCTGACAGGCCTTCTGTCCCACCAGTTGGAGGGACCAGGTGGTCTTTGATACCTCTTGCTCCTTTACTGATCGTGTGTCCTGCTCCAGTCTGTCTTCTCTCATAGTTACCAGCTCAATATTTTAATACTTGTAGGACTTGTGGCAATTCTTCAATTCTCTGCTGTCATTTTCTTGTAGCCGAGTCACATTTTGTAGACACACACACATTGATTAAAAGTTATAAGCTTTACCTGGCGATCCTAATTCCATGGGATGTATGTATTTTTTTATGATGGGCAGTGAGTTGTCACTACAGTGTTCTTTCAAATGTCTTTTCTTCTCTTTTTTCTACAGGTTGAAGTTTGAACCGAATCCTACTTTGAAATATTTATACCCACCACCCTCCAACAGCATACTGACAAACATAATGCATGCCCTGATGAGTGTGCCAAAGTTTTACGTTCAAGTAAGTAAATGCTGTTTTTTCTTATATGTAATTTCCACCTGAAACCTTGATAGGCATATGTCATTTCTTAGATGCGTGCTTGTGTCTTTTAATACTGTTGCTATATACATTTGTGAGTGGGAATTTATACAAAAATATGTAAATATGACACAATTTCTAGCCTTGAGATTTATAGTGCAAAACACAAATATGACCCTGGAATAAGAGTCCCAGGGGTATTTCAACTGCATCCAAGTCTCTTAGAGATCAAACAGCAAACATTTTCCTTTAAAATTACAAGTTGAGACCAAGTATTAATAATAACCCATAAGTAGGAGGCATGAGTTATGGGTTTTAACATTTCCCTGCGAGTCACCCAGCATGGATTTTCATAGCTGCTACTTCCTGCGTTAGCATCTTGGTGGCGCTAGTGTGTCACGGAAGGTGGTCTCACTGCAGGTATTTTACTTCAGCCTCAATCTCACCTTGATCCAAGTATTTGTATGCAAACATTTGACAATCTGTTTAACATATGGAGCCTAAGTTAGAGGCTGCCTGTTTAAGAGCAGCAGTATAAATATTTATTTTACCAGCCTCCACCCAGCCTGTGCTATTAATCTTTGATACTACTACGTAAACTGTTCTCATATTCTAATCTGAAATTATGCAGGTGCTTCATCTGATGAATAAAATGAACTTACCATGTCCTTTTGGTCCAGTCACTCCCAGACCACCTATGGTAAGGGACATACTGAAAAAACAAAAACTGTTACTGCTATGAATAGTGTGCAGAATGGCTTAGATGGAAGTTTTTTTTTATTTCTCAGTTTATGTGTCAGTCATGTCAAAATTACTAAAATATGCTGTTTTTGTTTGTTTGAAGTGATGGTAATCTCACTGTTTTAGGTTTTACAGTATTTTAATCCAAATGTGAAACGAATTTAATCAGATCATTTGTAACAGTAACCATAATGGTTAGTTTTATCACACTAAAATAATTACAAAAGGTGATTTAATCTCATCTTAATATCGACCATTACTGGGATCATACTCTGGCTGCACTTTAATATGAGATCATATCACTTTACCCATATGCAGACTTAAGAATCATAGTTGGCTGTTCATCAGTTACCCGGGTGAAAGCCATCACCCCTGACATCACAGGAAACGTGTATGTTAAGCTGTGTACTTTTGTTTTCAGCAGTCAGACATGCTGCGCCCTGCTCCACCCATCCCCATGCCCCCTCCCTTCCCTCCTGAATACCCTCCTTTGCCAGAGGAAGAGATGGAGCTGGCCAGTGAGGAAGAGTCTGAATATGAGAGTGAAGATGATGAAGACAAAGAAAGGTGAGATGCAGTAACACACAATCTTCATTCTGATTGACAGCATATGATTTTCCATTATATACGGTATGCTTAATAAGAGTTAAGCCAGTGTTTTACTTTGTTGTTGTACAAAGATGTAAGTGGTTTAACATAAAATGGCTTTAAATCATGGGCTTTTCTTTGTTTGGAGGCAAACGAAATATTTTCCCTTATTCCCTATGCTTGCTTTATTTCAGGATTGTTCGTCTGATGGGCCTGGTCAACCAAGCATGCAAGAGACCCCTGAGACCAAAAACAGCTTCAAAGAGAAAGAAGCCCAAGATCAAGGATCTACTCTACACTCCCAAACCAGACTCTCAGAGGTAGACCAAAGGCACTCATGCATGTCACAGTCCTCACGCATTGCTCATCTCAAGACAGTATTCATAGGCAGCTAAAACAGAGGACAAAAACCTCCAGACAATAACTCTTCTTTATGAAAGCAGCCTTATGTGGCCCTGGGACTTATTGTACTGTCTTGGCATCGCATATGCACACGCTCCTCTAATGATAGAGCACGAACTTTTTTTCTAAGCTATGAATACACATGCAAAGTCTCCTGGCCTTATGTTTGTGGACTGGGAAATATCTCCAGATTGACCAGAACAAAATATTACAAACCCTAGGCTGTTAAGAGCCAGGTTTATTGTTGGCTCTTATTAGAGACTGCCATTGAGGGGAGTGGTGATTGTTTCTTTTTTTTGTGTGTCTTTGCTGTTCTCAGTGCTCCACTGCTGCAGCCCTCGGATGTGTTCGAGCAGCCACACCCCACTGGTCCAAAAAAAATAGAATTCCACATTTCAGTTCCAGAGGTGGCAGCTGTCATGGAAGGAAGTGGGCCTGGTCAGCCTGATGATGAAAGCAGAGGTAATGGCCCAGGTAACTACTTGGAATTACACACTGTATATCAGATTCTATGCTACCAGGTGTATTTATTTCAGTACATTGATTATGTGTACTGTTGCAGTATTTAAGAGACTTCATCATATCATATTATTTTTATACATTTTCTGAAATAAGGAGCATTTCCCCAAGGACACAATGTAACAGGTGGTTAGGTCAGTTAAACTGTTTAGTGTCTTTCCCTTTGAGCATTTATAACCATTGAACCCTGACCACAGCCGTCATCACTGAGAGGTGGAGTCTGTAACCACTCATACCATTTAGATGAAACCACTGGAGGTCTTTTGTTCTTAACTGTGTTGTGTTCTTATCTAACCTAAATTTTAAGGTGGTATTTATGTACACATTGGAAAGCTAAGGGGTTCAGATAGAGGGTTTTCAACATCATTCATTATGTTGTGTATAGTGTCCTGGCACGGCTTGTTAGCTTTCAGGGCCTGTTGAAACAGCTAAAATTAAGCAGGTTTGATAACACTGATTGCAGAGGAGTGCACAATTTTTAGTTCTAATTGGTTAAATAACTGAGTCAGAAGCTCATTTGTGGCCCATTAATAATGGACAGTTCTAGAGTCATTTGTGTATGTGCTGCACATTTCACTCGCAATCATAGTGAAAACGACAAACAGATGTCCTGAGCAATTGATTTATTTGGGCTTTATTTAATCCTTGCTGTGAGTGATTGTATTAACTATGCAAAAATAGTCAAAAACATATCTGACTGATGTTATAGCCTGTAAAAAAAACATGAGGGGAATCCATGTAAAAAAGGGGGCTTAGAAGTGTAAGGGTTTGATTATTATTGTACATCATGTTTATTATCATGTAGAAGCAGGCGGTTGTTTGATACTTCTATTGACATAATGTAAAGCGCTTACCATGAAGTCAGAGCCAAGTGTTACACAGCAGTGTATCACAGCACCAAAGGTTTTACCATTATCTGTATGAGCAAATGTCATTGAGGGCAGAGTCTGTGTTACTTGTCAGCTGTGCAGTTCCCCGATTGCCTTATCTCCTTCTCTCTAGCTACAACTTCACTCCTTGGCAAGTCCCTGAGAAGTAAAATAGATCTCAAAGTCAAACACAAAAGATTCCTAAAGGCTGGGGGAAGATAAACTATGACAGGTGGCTTTTTGGATTAGTGTTGTTTTGAGGAAGTGGTGGTGTGGGATCTGATAAACAAGCTATTTAAATGAAAAGGGGAGGTGGGGGGACAGGAGGATAATTCTGAAAGCAGTGATCTAGTTCTCTGCAGAGTGTATCAGCAAAGCTCCCCAACGCTTCATGCTCCATTGCGTTCAAACACACACACACACACACACTATGTGGATGACAATTTTTTCTTTTTCCTTCTCGGATTTGTACAGGCTCACTGCTCTTAGTAATTCCATCAACAGTGTGTGTGTGTGTGTGTGTGTGTGTGTGTCCCTCCTCTTTAAACTTGTGTTTGATTATTGCTCCTTAGCTCACATAGAAGGAACATGTTTAGGTTTCACTGTTGTGAATATCTACTCTTTATTTTATAGTGTGTTTAATCCTGACAAAAAGTCACTATTTCCAATCAGATTGTACAGACAAGAAACTCACTGTTAACCACTCTCCCACCCTGAGCTTTTGTTTGTTTACTTGAAAAGGATTATTTTACCATCTGCTTTAGACTCTTAAAACTTTCCATTGTGCTGGTAGGAGAGTGCCCTCTTCCTGCTTTATATCACAATGCAACTCAGCAGATTCAACTTTGTGGTGCATAACATAAATTGCACTCAAATCGAATGTAGTAACAGTCTGATAAATTGCTTTTAACATGCTCCATTTTCCTCTCTTTCCTCTCTCCCATCCAATCCTTCATCCGAGAAGTGGACGACAGAGAGGTGGTCCCCAGCAGCAGTCAGGAGGCAGCAGAGGCCGAGGGCTTTGGGAAGCTTTACCCCAGTGTGCAGGGATCCCAGCAGGAGGAACACAGTGATGAGGAGCAGGATCTCATGTTAGACTTCATCTCTAGGAAGGAGCTGGAGAAAGGACGGCTGTCAAGAGACGGTAAATAAAACCTTCAGTATTTACGTAGGTTAGCAGTAGCACGCTGAAGAAGAGTTTGATTTGAGTGTGGATATTGTTTATATGTGAACATAACAAGTTACCCATTTATTAATTTTTAACAAATTAACAAAACTCATTCCCTCTCATAAACCCAGTTTATTTAGTTTAGAAGTGAGAAAGAAAGAGGATGAGAAGCAGTATTGTGTTTGATAGGCACATAAGAATAAGCTGCCCATTATTAGAGCGGCATCATCGCTTAGCAAAGCTGAAAAAGTGCAAACTGTAAAATCAAACTTGAAACAAGGGAGTGATCAATCCTTTAGAGAAGCATGAGCTGGTGGTAAACATCAGCATTACCTGCATAAGATCCCTCCATGATAGCACAGGCTGAGAAGAGATGTAAAATATCGACGTCCCTTGTAGTGTAAATTCCTCTGTCTGTAATATGCCACCAATCACAACTGCTTATCATTGCATTCAGTGGGGCATGAGTGTGGGGCATGAGTGTGATGTGTATTCCAGTCTAGAGATCTATTGAAGGGTCACATAATATCAACATTGGATAAATTAAGTACAATAATGAGTGCATGTCAGTGTAATTGTCAGTAGACAAGCAGTGCTCGTCACTGGCTGGTGAGCATAGTAGAGCGTTTAGCAGCTAAATAAATATGAATAGAGTTTCCGTCAGGTGGTCTCAAATGCGAATGTTCTGTCTCTCGGCTAATGAGCTGTGAAACCCAA
This sequence comes from Parambassis ranga, assembly GCF_900634625.1. NCBI lineage: Eukaryota > Metazoa > Chordata > Actinopteri > Ambassidae > Parambassis > Parambassis ranga. Next base: position 8,138,233 of record NC_041040.1, on the reverse strand, counting down.
CACCACCTGAATCTACATTTGAGGATATTTAAACTGCTCTGAACAGAATCACTTTGATGAGCTGAACTGGCAGTGCATGTTTTTTATTGTCTCTTTGGCATCACAGCAGGTATGAGACAAGTATCCATTCTCTTTACTTAATAATTAACTTGGTGAGAAAGAGTGTAGTGTTTTTTCCATGTAAATACAACACACACCAGCTGAGACATCCAGCCTGTGCACGCTAGGCACTGAGATCAGGCGTGTAATCATTGCACTGCATTCTCAATAAAGTGGATGAATTTGATTTTATCTAAACGTTGATTTTATTGTCAGAGAGCCTTTGTACCTGTTTTTGAAATTCACCTTGCATCAAGTGTTTTTTCTCTCCCTCTCTTTTTTTTATAACAGAGATAAAAAGGATGTCTGTGTTTAAACATTATGAACCGGGCGAGCCAACCTGCAGACTGTACGTGAAGAACATTGCAAAGCAAGTGGAAGAGAAGGTGTGGCCATTTTGTTTATTTGACCCACTTCTGCTGCATATGAATCTGGAGCTGAATTTTGCAATGCCTATAATTGAAGATGCACCATAGTATTCATGTTGATATTGCTAATTTGTTCCTGATATTATTATTTATCTTTTAGGACCTGAAGTACATCTATGGGAGATACATTAACCCTTCGTCGGAAGCTGAGAGGAACATGTATGTACACAGTAACCCAGTGTATCTTCTCGACGTTCTTATTGACACAAGTCGTGCCTCTTTTCACCCCGTCTCCCTTCCATGAACTATTTTTGACTCTTGCAATTTGTCACACTCTCCTGAGAGTCGTTGGTAATTCATGCTGACTGAGTCTTGTGTTATTAATAAGTATCTAAACTGAAGTAGAGATCATGAGGGACTTTTTTATGTTTGTGTTCATCAGCAGTACTTCAAATGAATATTCCACCTGAGTCATCAGACTGGGCTTATGTCGAGGCCAGACTCACAGATGCAGGTGATAAACAGGAAGGTGCAACGCTGCCAGAGGATCAGTTTGTCCTTTAGTAACCTACTTTCAGATGGTGGCTTTTTTTTGGCTGTTTAGGGGTTGTTAGTAAACCGTTTGTGATTAAGGATGCTATTCAGAGTTGTCTCAGAGGTTCTAACCTGCATGATATCACAAAGTCTGCAGGTTTTAATTTCAGTCAAACACAGCAGCAGACTTTATAAGGTAGTTACAAAAAGATGATGGATAAGATGTATTGGTGTGGTCCAAGTTTATTTTTTTCATTGCAGGCTAGGTAGAAACCCTTTAAGATTTAACCACATATTAAACCTGTGTATTTCTGTTTCTGCATTAAGCATTCAAGTGCTTTCAGAAGCTTTTCCAAAACTCTTAAAACACTTGCTCACACACTGAGAAATAAGTTCTCCACAGTGTGTGAAGAAGTGGAAAAACCACTACCATTTCCTTTTTATGGTTTTTACAGCTTCATACAGCACGGCAGCTCTTATTAAGCTGTGGAAAGCGTCTTGAAAATTCCTGACTAACAGATCAAAACTTCCATTCACAGCCTAATTGTTGTAGAGCATATAATGAGCATTTTGTCGGCTTCCTGCTTCACTGTAGCACAAACAAAGGTCAGGGAGACGATCTTCGTGGTTTGGCGAGGATGAACTTGCCTGTTCTGACCTCAGGACGACCTGACGCCTCACCTCGTCACCCTTTAAACAACAGCTTTCAACCATTTAACATACTTTACCGATAACATGATGGGTTAGACAGTAAACCGGGAAACATGGAGGCCAGCAAACACATATGTCCACATACTTTTGTCAATATAGTGCATGTTATTGTGGATTTGATTGAATTACAACACAGCTAAGGAAGGAGTAAATAAGTATTGAACAGAGCGACACATCAATAACCAGTCTTGTCTGTATGAATTATGCATATGACCATGTGGCCCTGACCCCACTCTAAACGTGGCCTGAGAGACTGCACTTCACTGCATCTTGAAGCTGTCCACTTGTGATCAGATTACCCAGGACACATTTTATCACCAGATGAGCAGGACCTCAGTCAGTCAGTCAGCCATGTGGCGGTTTCTCTGGGATCACTAATGCAGCTGAACACACAGATGCTGTCATTAACAAGTATTTATGTTGATTTGTGTCAACCGTGACATGGTGATTTACACTCTCTGTCCCGCTGCTAGCCAGATGTTACCAATGACAAGGACCATTTTCTGTTTTATGTTTTAGTTGGACAATGGATGCAGGTTTTGGGATGTTGTCTAAGATATGATTTCACAAATCACAGATAGATTAATCAAAAGATCCTTAGTAACTTTTTATTTGCTTTAAATTTCCACTCAGTAAAAGTCAGTTAATTGGAATAAAAAAACCTGCAGCAGCTGTTTCATGTGCTTACAGAGGCAGATAACATTTACCTTTTGTACCACTGAACAGCCACAGTGTATCATTGACTCGGCCAGACCGCAAGCTTGGAGTGATAACGATGTCTCCCTGCTCTGCTTTGTTCCTCAGGTTTGACATTGTGTTAATGAAGGAGGGGCGGATGAAAGGCCAGGCCTTCGTGGGACTCCCCAGTGAGCAGAGTGCAGAAAAAGCCCTGCGGGAAACCAACGGCTACGTTCTCTATGACAAACCCCTCGTCGTCGTATCCTTTTATCCCCTCTTGCAAAATGAGGGATTTTATAAGGAGTGTGAATCCAGGTTATGTGTGTATAGTGGGGGGTTTAATTAACAGTGGTGAAAATAGTTCTAACATTAATTGTTTAAGGGAAGCTTACGGCTGATATAGTTAACAGAAGTGGCCATGATTTTGACGGGGACATGCATATAGTAGCATGGACATTAATAGAGGTGATGTGTGAGTTTTATGAAGCCTTCACAGATGTGTGGTTGGCTTTGGCCCTCTGTGCCTTCAGGTGGATGGAGGCTAATTTCTGGCAGCTCTGCACCACCACCTGCTCTTTTTCCTCAGCACAGATATTGTGTGTCAACTTTTGAACTCCTCTAATAGAACAAGGCTATCAATTTTGATGGTGTTTTAATGTGCACTTCATAGCCAATTAGCTTGGCAACGGCGTTGTGAGAAAGAGTGAACAGAGATGTCTGCATGTTGCATGTAGCGTCCTGCGTTTAGCGGCGATTTAGGTAACGGTGACAGAACATAAGCTGCTGTTTCAGAAGGAAAAAAATGGGGATTATACTTCCTTCTGGATGCACAGTTGTTGTTGTTATACTTTTTATTCCAGCAGGAGTTTGTGTTATTTTTTTCAAAATCTGGTCCATTTTATTCTGCACATTTGGTTGTCTTTGTATGTTTCCAAGACAAAATTCTAATTTGTGGCCAGCATGGAGTTCTTAACACACTTTGTACTCATACTTATTCATTTTGAGCATGTGTAGTTGGTGCCCTCACATTAGGTTGTCTTATGGACCAGTCTGGAAGACATTCTTAGATTTTATAATCGCCAGTTATTATAAGAACAGTAATAAGGACTAATAAGGACTTCTAGTCCCAGTTTATACTCCCAGTAATAACAGTACTGGTCTCGGATTCCAGTATAGACCCCGTTATGGAAAGACATTCTAGTCGATTAAATTGTAAGGTTTATTAAGACAGTGCTGTGGTGTCAGTGTGTTACGCCCCTGGCTCCTCCCTCTTTATTTAACCTGTCACAGGGGCGCACAGTTTATCAGTCTGTGTGATTGGCAGGAGCTGGCACTGAGTAACTGAGGCAACCTCAGCAAAGCCAGAGACCTGAGCTCTTATAAGGTCAATTTTGGCCGGTAGTCTTCTGGCATTTATGAACAAACAGCTGCGACCTTTTCTCAAATTAAATTCGTATGAGGCAGTGAGTGTCACAACCAAAGAGGGCCTCTTTGTCTTAAAGCTGCTTTGTAAAAGTTTGGGGATAAAATGATGTGGCATAAATACTGGCTCAGTAATTATATATTATCAGCTGGATCTCAGTGGCTAGAATTGACATTTTTTTTTTCTGTTACGCTGCCCTTCAGCTTTTAAAGGAAAACAGACCTTAACTATGAATTAACAGCAATTTGCCAGATCGGCAAAACCAAAACAAGAAAGCACAGACGGCAAGAAAGGACCGAAAGAGCGATGAACTGAGCAGGTGAGTGTTGACTTGTAACCTCTCATAGGTCTCATAGGCTGACTCAATGTGTTGCACAAGCCTTTTTTTGTGTTGTAATGGTGTTTTCTTTTCACAATTGTGTTTATACTTTATGTACTCAAGATGCCAAGGCTTGATATTGTGGCCCAGCAGAACCATTTGTATCCTTATTGTGGCATATCCTTTTGAAAATGTTAAAAAGAAAATCAATTGGAACAATTGTGGCACAGCTAAAATTTGAAATAACAACACAACACGACCATTGTACCACAGAATCTATATATCTGTGCTATTTCATAAATTTAATTTGTACCCTGTGTGACTGGATTGCAGGTGGGGATCGCTGGAGGTTTTCTTCTATTATATTTTTACAATAAATTTTTTTATAATTAAAATATCTTCTGGTCTTGCTTTCTTTCAGTCACAGAAGCCTCAAACACGTGTCAGCATCTGTGGGTGGGTCCACTCCAGTCAAACTGTCATGACTGATCATCTTTACTCCCAAACTTAAAGTTCTGTCAGCAGAGTAAATACAGACTGGGGGGAAGGTATATGAGATCTAGATTGGCTCTGCAGCAGATGGTAGGCTGTCAAAACGGTGGCAAAACCACCGTCCTGAAGAGACAGCAAACAAACCAAACAGACTGCAGTCTGGGAAATTGCTGGGACTCGGTTAGCTTACCTTTACAATCCATGGCTGGTCTCATCTGTGTGATTACAGAGAGTAAACCTTGGAGGCTGAAGACTCCCCTCAGCAGCCATCATATCAAAAAGATTTGGAAATAAAATTAGTGCTCGTCTTCTTCAGGTGTACGCAATACTAGAAAGGTGCAGGGTGCACACAGAGTAAAATGGGCTCTGGAGCCTGGAAGAGGTTTTCACTATACTACAATGCAAACATGGTGATTATACATAATGCACGTTGTGGATTCCCTCAAAGGGATTAATAAGACTAAGAATAGGCTATATTCTAATATTAGGCTCTATATCCACAGTTTAGGGCTACTGTTGAGGAGGAATGGAAAAATGTTTATAATAATAAATGTAGAAACTGTGTTCAGGTACAATTAAGTAAAAAAAAAAAAAAAAAACTTTTGAAGTCTGTGTTATTTATTTTCTGTACAAGTAGTCTAGTTTAGCATCTGCTTGTCAAATACTATGCTTACTTGTGAAGCTGGACAAGCCAACAATCTCCAAAGTGCACAACGGCCATCTTGTTTAACCCTTGGGGCACTTTTTGGCCCAAATGGGTATTTTTTATTTTCAATTCTCAAAATATCAGTCAGTGTAAAGGCTAAATGTATAACACCTGGACAGGAATCTTTTTTATAATTATTTTTAAAATTCAAAAATCCACATTTTTGTTAGGTGTGTAGTATAGGAGAGCCTTTTCTGTCCCATTTGGGCCCCATTGACTCCCATTATAAACACATCTTTTATATACTCTAGTCCTGACATGTTTTAATGCTTTCCCCAAATATACCTAATAGACCTGGGCTTGTGCCATCAAAAAAAAAATACATACATTTTTGGTTCGATTGCCCCTTTGAACCACCAGAGAGAGACAATACAAAATCATTTAAGTTTCAATAAAGGCCCAGTTCTCTTACCATGTAAAATGGAAAGAAATAAAACATAAAATGGTGGAGCCTCCTCTCTCCTATTGGAAGTAAGGTAGCATGTTCATGCAGGTGCAACTTCTCTATTATAAAAGTAGAGTATAAAAACATAAAAAATATTAAGAACTTTACATCTATCATTAGCTCTGAAGTTGCTGAAAAGACAGGATGCAGTGAAAGTTTTTATAGCATTTTTATGAACGTACCCGTTTGGGTACCAAAAGGCTTTAGTGTAGAGACGGTTTTTGCCCCAGGGGTTAAAGGAGGAAATTACATTTTCATCTTTGTAAAACTTTGTAATCAATGACAGTAAATGTATTGTTGTCTGTTACAGCACAGGGTATCAACTAAAACCTAATATGGACTAATATAATGTTTATGCTTACATGGCAACCTGATTCAAGCTCAAAAACATGTTGTGAGATTCACTTGTGTGTAACTTTGCCTGTAAAGTCTGTTGTAGTTCATTAGGTCCCCGGCTCTGCTCATGACTTCAGCCTCTCCCTGGTCCAAGATCCAAGCACACAGGGGTTATCAATCACACGTGCTCGTCTGGTTCGACCTGCAGCTCATACGTCAACGCCAGAGTGAGGGAGGAGTTCCCATCTGTGCCCTACTCTGCCCGCCATCTCAACGATGACAAATGTGCCACCCGCAGTGGAAATATTGAGAGTTACCAGGACATTTATCAAGTAACATTTGAGCAATATGAAAGATAACCTTTTGTAAGTGGACGCAGATAAAGATGTATGTTCTGCCTTTGCTCTGCACAGGCTTCATCTCAGTTTAATACTGCAACCACCCAGAAGTAATATCATGATATAATATGTTTCATATTTCGGGCTCAACCAGGTGTGCAGTCTGTTTCTTGAAGAGAGCCTTTGAATAGCTTGATACATATTACAGGCAGCTGTGGTTCAGGCAGGAGAGCAGTTTTTGGCCGGCCTTGGCTGAATGCCGATGTGTCCTTGTGCTTGCAGTTGAGAGTGAGAAGTAAAAAAATCAACCTTCATATCATATCTGGTGTTGGACTGCAACACCAGATATGAGTTTACTCCAAACTTTAAGAAACAACAGTATAATGCAAGGTACCCTCAGCATGCCTCAGGTCAGAAGACATCTCCAGATACTGCCAATGATAACACCCGCTTCTGAATCTACCTGACAGTTCCTTAACAGTGTTTGGCCTGGTGCCATGCAGCTTTCTGTTTTCACTGTCAGTCAGACCGTTCCCCATGCTGCCTCACATGGTTTATACAAGCCTGACTCCTCTGGGTTTCTCTGTGCTGGTAAACATAACATTCAGAGACGAATCAGGAGGCTGACTGTTCATAGTTCAATCAGGAGAATGTACAAATGTATTAGATTAAGTATAAATAGATTGTGTTTTGGCGCTTAGACCCAAAGTGACTTTGTCTGAGAAGAACATGATGGTGGTGGAGAGGAGCTGGATGAAGTGGAGGATCAAAAGCTGACCTGGCCCATGGGCTTCTGACTGGCGGTGCCCTGGGAGGAAGAGGGCTGAGGGTTCGATCTAAAAGAACGCTGACAGCAGAGAGGATGGTCTTCCATGACTGAACTTTCCCTAAGCTCCATTAAACGGTTGAATAGAAAGATACGGGCCTGCTGCTGACACGTACATAAACATTTTATGTATGTGATTGTTGTGTCATGAGCACATTTTAGGCCCAGTAGACCCAACATTCAGACCACAGCCAGGTAAGATTAACATTGATCACTGTTAGAATAGCACCTGATGGCAGCACCAGGCTAAAAACATGCGGATCTCACTTGACATGGTCCTAGCTGTGACCAAATCAGCAGGCGTGTTCCCAGCATGCAGTGGTTAAAGAAGGACAGCCAAGTGAACCACGGGAGCGGAGGCCATGCCGCGTGGAGAAAGAAGCCATGGGGTGCAGTGTAACGCTCTGCTGGAGAACACCGCCCTGGCATTCAAGCGGATGTTACTTGACTGGTATTAAAACACACACACACACACACACACACCCTGTCATGGCATCAGGCAGGTGGCTGATTGGTGTATTTGCACAAATATGACTGGCTGTTGGGATGATCAGAAAGCATCAGTGAAACAGCTGATTCTAATCAGATCATTTATGTGTGACTGAATGGAGCGCTTCATTTTAATAGGAGGCAGTTTATCATCGATGAGGCGCCCTTCCTACTTTGCCTGAACAGATAAATGACCTGCTCATAAATATAATTTCATTTGTAAAGGAAAAAATACTCTAAAACTCATCCATTTGATGGCTGCTGTGATAGGCTCAAATCTAATTACTGTTGTGTTCTGCTGTGTGTTGGACTCAGATTTTATAAAGTACAGTCATTTATATAACATTTCCCTTTTTTTTCACACACTGATCCAATACAGTGTCCTTACCTGCTTAATATTTGAGCCAGGAATGCGTAAACACATGTTGTGCATGTGATATTTTTTACTGTTTTGTTGTCAGTGCAGATAATGGAGTAGTTGTCTGATGAAACATGCTTGTTTTAGGTATTGAAAAGCTGAGGGAACAGCAGGCATGCACATGATGAGCAGACATGTCTTGGAGCTGATGCCAAGGTAAAGACCAAGCTAACACCTACAGCATGTAGTTTAAAGTTTAAAGCTGTGTGCTTGTGTCTTTCTGTGTGATGGTGCTCTATGTCATCTTTGCATCTTCTTTCTTCAGTACAGGGTGTATTAGTACTATATTTGCCATCTGCCTCTCCCCCCACAGCTTTCATCCCGGCTCTCATAATGTGCCCCAACTGGTGTGTGCAGCAAATTCTTGAGCACTGCCAGAATGCACAGGCTGTGGCTAAGAATGCCCCAACAATTTCATTTTATTTCTTCATCATATTATTGATCCATTGTCTTTTCCCTGATTTAGTTGTTGTTGTTGTTGTTGTTGTTGTCTTGCAGCCTGATTTTTAACACCAACCACAAGTGTACATATGTTTGCTGTGTTCAGGTTTAAGACAGCATTTTCATCTCACATCTGTGAGCTGAGCTTAGTACAAAGACTACATGACTCCTCATCTTGGGCTGGATCTATTTCCAGTGTTTATACTAAGCTAAGCTGTAGCTGCATCTTTAACACACTGGATTGTTACTATCCACTCAAATTTGTTCATTTTCATCCTTTTTTTTTGCGTTGCCGTTTTCTACACATGCACAAATACGAATAATTAAAACTCACCTTAATGTTTAATGGCTGAACCACATTCAGCAGCTGCATGGAAATGAAAAACTGAGATTTTCTGAACACTGCAGGCTGCAGGCTGATCAAAGTGTGTTTTCTTCAAAATGCTTTAAAGCCCCTTGACCCTGTGTTCCTTCCAGTTGTGTGCAGACATCAATAGATAGGATGTTATTGTGAGCAGTCACATTTGAATGAAGTAGACTTATCAGGAAGGAAAAACCATGAGAGTGATATGAATGTCAGCTGCTGGTTATACAAATTTAAAGCAGAGCTTCCTGATGGTTCGTAACGATGACATCGTTTGAAAAAGGTTTTGTTTTACAGCTCCCTTTATTGACCGCGGTTGTTTTTCAGTTTACAGACACTAAATTAAATCCATGTGGACAGAACAAGCTGTCTGTCAAAACAAATTAGATCACCTCATCTACGTGAGCTCTCCCTGAAACAATCACCTTGTTCCTCCTCATTGTTGTCCTCTTCCTGAACTGGAACCAGCATATAAACAATTGATGTGCCTCATTGAGTTTTTCTTCTTCTTCCTCTGCCTGGGCCGGCTGAACTGTGGCAGCTTCTGCTGACTTTGAAGGAGTGAATATGGAGGTAGACATGCACTGCTTAGTCAACTCCAGAGTGAAAGTCTGTTGTCGGACTTACACGTCTTTCCGAGAGTAAATGTGTCAATTCTAAGGTACGCTTATTCATTATGAAGAGAGTGATGGCTTGACCATGTATATTTTATGCTTTTTAAACCTGCAACTTTCATGAAGTTGTCCAAATGAGTAGCATCTAAAACTGAAGTGAAGTAATGTGCTTGAATAATTAATCTATAGTGTCTTTGATAAGAAGCACAGCCAAGGTCATCACTTTTATTCAGGCTAAGCTAACTTTATTTATTCATCTTAATTGCATATTTAGCTTGTTTGTGTTGGAAGTCTTATGGATTCAATTTATTTGGTGATGGAAAAATTCATCCTGAGCTCGTAACGCTTCTGCTTTTAAATAGAAAGCGACAAGTCACCAAGTTAAGCAGTGGAGATGACTCTAGGTGTTTGTCAGTTATTGCGTCGCCCCCTTAACAGCCTGTATTGGTATGTAAAAGTACACCCTGCACTGCTATAAAGTGCTCATCCCCTTCCTTTTCTGACATTACACCTCCTTTCTCATCGCTCTGCCCTGTGCTGTCCGAGTTGCCAACTAAATCTCAGCCTCATCTTGTCCGCCGTAACCTTGTTTATTCCCAACAGTGGCATTAGTGAAGCTGTAAAAGTATTTATGGGGGTACAAATGCGGGACAGCCAATCTAAGGTAAATCTATAAATCCTGGCTGTTGATTTCTCAGGGCCAGGAGGTGCAGGCCGGTGATCAGTAGAGGTAGAAAGTATTCCCCGGGCGGCTCTATGTGACTAACGCACAGAGGCCGAGCAGCATGCCAAACAGCGCCATGGCAACACTGTTGTGCTTTTAATATGGCTAAGCTGGCCTTCGCCTCTGAAGTGAGACACCGCCTGGCTATCCATCTACCCTGAGCTGGTATCATTAGCTAACACCCAACAGGGACCTGACTCAGCAAATGGTGTGTGTGTGTGTGTGTGTGTTATAAATATATATATTTGTGTATCACAGTTTGTATCCTGTCCTTGGCTTCTTTTGGGATTGTAGAGTGCAAACAAACTTGCACCAACAAGTACTGTAACTGTGCTGATATGGAAAATAGATAAGTGTTACCAAGGGTAGAAAAAAAATCCACACAAAAAAAAGAAAAACACAAACTCCCATAATTATTCCTGATTATTTTTATTTTGATGGAGGAGAAAGCTGCTCTGACCTCTTAATTAATTATCAACAATCCACAAAAAGAGGGAAAGGGATGATGTTTTTGTGTTTTGACTTCATGATTCCCTTCTTGTGTCTTCAACCAGAGGCCACACCTGTAAAAAGGCTGCATTTGAAGACCGACAACAACCACCTCAAGTCGCACAGCATCAGTGGAGTGTAACGTAAGTATAAAATATGACAAAAAAAACATCATTAAAATGCCTCCTTCCAGGCATATTATCCATGTCCTTACATTGCTACATGTATTTGGTACCTTGGTCCTCCTAATTTACAAATTTAGGTTAAAGGGCGAAGTGAGTGGGCGTATTAGTGAGCAGCTCACTTAATTATGCATGATTACAGGCCTTAATAATGTTTAAATGGGTGGTTTATTATTATTTTTTAAATCACACTAAATTAGCTACAAAACTGGTTTCAGTACCTCAATGGAAGGAAAGTGAACATTGACCTCAGGAGGCAACTTTTTCTATTCACCATCATATTTACCTTAAATGTTAATGTGCGTGTTTATAGTCAGTGTGTAAAGGCTGCTTGTTTTCAAGCCTCAGTCAAACTCATGTCTTCTTTTAACCTTGTGCTCTTCTCAGTGTCGTGCGGAGAAGGAGCTCCCATCAGCTTCCCTCTCTAATAAGATTTACAGAGAGTATAGCAGCGAGTGCAGGGTGATATGTCTTGGGAGCTCTACCCTCAATATTGGCAAGGAAATCAATGTGGTGAGTAAACCTACCGGCACAGTCTGCAATCAGCTGCTAGGCTCAAAGTAATCATTGAATTGAAATAATCCTGAAAGCCCCCCCTCCCCCCACTGTAGCAAAGTTAATAAGAAAAGAGGCGTCCAGGCCTACGCCTTGAATTAGATATTAATCCTTGTATCAAGAATAATTACCAGGAAGGTTCAGAGACAGTGACCTTGCAGAGAGAGTCTCTGGTTGACCGTCTGGACTCATTTCAGCATTCAACAGGCGCCTTGCTTCCTGGATGTGTACTCAGTGACACAATTTGCACCGTGCCAATGTAGTTTCTCACTGCTTAATTCTTAGAGCCACCCTGTTAGGGAATGCCCCTCCCCCCCGGCAGGAAGGAACCTCATCATCAACAATTTCTCTCTTGTTTACATTAATCCCATCTAGATATCCACTCATTCCCATGGCAGCTCTTTGTAATTCTGCTCTATTGTCACATTTTTGATAGACAGTCAGCCAACACTCACTAATTAGCTGTGAATATTAGCTGTGTGCGTTTCTGGAAATTCTCTTGTAATGCTCATTAATGGGAGTCAGGTCACTTGTTAATACTGCTAAGGCCTCACACGTACACAATCCCATTGAGGTTTTGGCATAAATCCTCGCTCTTCGCTGTTTCATTATTTAGAAGCTATAGGGAGCAAACAGAGGTGCCGTGTGAGGACGACCACATTATATTTAAAGGGAAGTGATGAGCCTTGGTTTGGGGAGATAAAGCATACTCTCCGGTAAAGCAGGTGTGCCTGTCAGCTGTCAGACGGCTGGGTCAGGCCTTTGTCAGAGCTGCAATCATTCCAGCTTTATGAGAGGTCAAGTGGGTTTGAATGAACTCTCTCGACCGCCTCTCAAAGGATAATTTCGATTTTTTCTTTTAATGTTAAAAAGTAAACACATTCCTGTTAGGTGGGTCCTCAGAAGCACTATTTCATGAAAACCACAAGCGGCTGTGTGTTAAAGTCTCTGATCTCTATCACCAGAATGTTCCAGTTTGAAAACACTAAATGGATCACAGGCTAAAAACTGCTCAGGGATTATTGCTGTGTAAGACTTCATTAATGATTTAATTTTACACATGAAGATTTTTTTCTCCATTCTAATTGGTCATACATACATGTTTCATTTTCTGAAAGAGGAGCACAGGCGCACCTGCATGTCACAAATTTGCTCCCATTTGTGAGAAAAATGTTGTACTTGTCACCTGCTTGAGCTGGATGATTCATTTTACTAAACCTGTTTGGAAAGGGCAATCACTATCAAAAATACTTGGCAGGTAATTAAATGAGCCACCTGTCTGTCCTTGGTTTATCTAAGCCAATCAAATGGCTTCTCTCTGTTCAGATAGACCTTCATAAAACACATGCTTAGGTGCCAGTGGTTCCTTCGGCACAACCTGGTCAGAATCTAGCTCATCCTCACTGAGAAACATTAATGTTAAGATGATCTTTACCTAACCCTTTACCCTGTATTTAATGCTCCTCATGGAGGGGGGACTTAAAGGTAGGGTAGGAGATTTTATTCTGATGCACTTTTTGTTAAATTAGTGTAACTTCTCTTTACAATCCGATAGCAACCAATTAGTTTGGCAGTTTCACATTAAAACAAAGAATATGAATCATCTGTGGAAGCTATAAAATGCTAAAAACATCAGCCAATCCTCCGGGTGGACCCTGCACGGAGTATTGGCTGGTTGTCACTCTCTTCCTGCTCTGCGCGCACCAGAGAGGTATGTGCATGATGGCCGAAGTCACAGACCGCAGCTCGTCTTCAGGTAATGCACGTTCATGTGATTGGGAGGCGTGGCTTCGGGGTGAGCTCCGAGGGAAAGGGGCGTGTGTTTACTTTCAAAATCTGGCTGACTCTCACTGAGTTTTCAAAATCTCCTACCCTACCTTTAAAACCAGGACTCCTGAGTGAAAGTTTGCCGTGTTGTTTGTACCCCCACCATCCCCAGCTGACCTTTATCCTCTGATTTTTGTGCCTGTGTCCGTCCCATGATTAGATGTTGTTGTTGATGGTGTTAGCATAAACATAACCATGTGTGTACCTGGCAGATGTATTATTGACCAAATGTGGTGGGAGGACATCACTTGTGATCGTACAAATCTGATAAAAAGTGCATACATAGAGAGCTGTAAAATTCTAATATTGGTTATGTTCTAGCTTTAAAGTTGAACACGGGTGAGTTATGTATGTGTTCATATACCCGGAGCAGCAGAGCCTGCCTAAAACACTGTAAGTGTGTTTTTTGTGTGCAAGAAAAACTAGTCGCCTGACTCAGTGTGTGTGTGTGTGTGTGTGTGTGAGGACATGCATGAAAGACAGAGATGTCACCACCTCCCTCCTCCTTTGATATTGACATAGGGGTTCTTATTAGTTAAACGCAGGCTTCAGGTCTGTCTGTCAAGCATTCTGCGCCTCGCTCGCAGCTCGTACATGTGAGTGCTCTCCTTGGCCCCAGGTCTGCAGAGAGGTGGTAATGATCATGGGGAGCTGGATCGATCAGAACTGCCGCTGAACTGCAGCCACATCAGACGAGCAGGGTGTAGCATGTTTGAAAGTCTGTGTGTGTGTGTGTGTGTACACAGACACTGCTGTGTGGAGCTGGGGGACGCATGGTGGGGCTCTGTATGTGGCACTCTCTGCAGTAGGTCCCAGTGTGATGTACAATAATGACCTGTCAGAAATGCAGGACTCTGAAAACAGGGATAATCCACAGAGGCTATCTGACTAAATGAATTCTAACTGGAGCCAAGCCAACCCCCTGAGACCCCTGGAAAGCATAATCTATTCTACTGGTCTCTTATCAAAACTGACAAGAAAGCACACCAGAATAGCACAAGGCTGGTTGAAGGAGGCGGAGGATATCTTTTCTAAATGAAACTGTCGTTTGCTACGTGATAATTACTCCTTTATGCTGCATTTAATGCCAGGTTCCTTTGTCGTGCTTTGGCGGCATTTGTTGTCAGTTGTAAATGGCACCTCCTTCATGCTGCAAACAAGGATGTGCAATGTCATTGTGCTATTAGCCATCAGCTTTATTTTCTTGGTGATAAATTGAATTTGCAGATACTGTGACAAGCCAATTTTATGGTGCCGAAGTGGTAGTGTACCTGTGGCCTGAGACTTGTTTGAAGATGTGGTTTGTGATAAGAAATAATTGATTAAAATTAGAGCAGCAGAAGGCAAAATAAAGAAAGTCAAAACACAGCATCATAAATCACAAAGAGGGGCTGACACAGGGTCAAGAACCACAACCCGACTAATTGAAACAGATATGCCAGAATGAACCAGTATTCATTCAGGTGTGACTAGATTAAATGAAACTAAATAAATTCGTTTTTTTTTTATTCCAGACTGAATTTTAAATGCTTAATTTGACTTTTATTTTTTAATCACTCACTCACTATCTTCTCTTACTTTCAGTTTGCTGCTTAAACTGTAACACAAAGTCAAATGAATTAAACAAGGCCTCTATATGTCTGTCTGTCTGACATAAATGTTATTCAGTCAAGTTTTTTCATTTATGACAGCTGTGTTATTTTTGTGTGTGGGGCGGGGGAGGGTCTACATGCATGCAGTATCTCAGGCAAAAGAAGGCCTTAAAGGTCATTTCTTCAAATTATGTAGACATTTCTTTGGCCTTAAAGATGAGGTGATCAAAGGTCACTGTGACCTTACAAAACACACTCAAGAATTAATATTCTAATTTTCACACATTATATGTTGCTGTAATGTGTTTTTTTTGTTGCAAATAAGAGTCTGCAGGCTGCTTGGGAGCCCTTCATTCTTGCTGTTTGTGATGCTTTGCTGCAGATGGGTTTTTATCTCTATGTGATAATAATATGTATTAACGCTCACAGCAAGAGGGTTCCCGGTTCGATTCTGACTGGGGCCTTTCTGTGTGGAGTTTGCACGTTCTCCCTGTGCCTGTGTGGGTTCTCTCTGGGTACTCCGGCTTTCTCCCACATTTTAAAGACGTGCTATGTTAATTAATCACTCTAAATTGCCTGTAGGTGTAAGTGTTGTCTGTCTGTATGTTGCCCTGCCTCTCACCCAAAGCTAGCTGGGATAGGCTTCAGCCCCCTGCGACCCTGCATTGCGGGACAACCGGGTTATGTCCTCATGATAAAAAAGCCACATTATTGTATTATTAATATTTTCCGTCAGATATGAAACAAAGCATATGGACTTGTTGCCCAACATATGAGATTGATGGAACATATGTTCATATTGTCTGCCGTCATCTCAACATGAGTGAGTGGGGGGTGGTTGATGTCCGAGGGTCGAGTCACTCTGACGCCACAGGCTGTACGTTTTCATCCCTTCACCAGGTTTGTTTTTGCCCAGGCTTAAGTTTTGTTTTTAAATACGGCTGGATTTGGCATAAAAATGACGTTATGGTGAGAGCATAGGCAAAGATCATCTAAGAAAACACATGAATTCATAACAATAAACAATTTTTAACAAGGAAAACAACTTTATCTCCCATCAGGATGAGTCCCCGCCCCCATGAACACATAGAGATGCAGACTCAGAATAAGCTTCTCCTCCATTTTCTTGCTTATACCAGGAGTCCCACCCATGTGACCGGTAGCCTGAACAGTGAAGTATGACATTTTGCATTTCATGCATGTGGGATGAATAGTGCAATCTGTGCTGGTTGGTGAATTAGTATGAGGAAGCACTTCTAGTTTAAAGTTGCAGTATACAGAGACCTAGTGCTGCTGCATTCAGTCATATTCTCATAATTACAGTAATTATGTAATTAGATGTTGAAAATATATGGGATTTTTTGCCAGCGGGAGCTTTTGCAGTGTGTACAAACTCGAGCAGTAAACATAACAGCACATCCAACAAGTTTGTGCACTCGGAAATATCTGCAATATTCAAACAAAATATCAAAACAAACACAAAGTATCTGCTGTGGAGTGCTTCGGGAGTTCTTCTACCCCCAAGTGAATGTTTGACAGCAGCAACGGTGAACAAAAATATGCTGCAAATTATCTTTTTAGATAGATATCCTAAATTGTCTTTGAGCTGGACTCCAACTAAACCCTTGCTGAATATATTTTAGATACTGTGTAGCGGGAATGCACAGTCTGCTGCTGTATATCTTGATTCTCGGGTGATGATAGCTATAAAATGTTCACAAAAACAGAAATCGCCATCAGTCATGACCACTTTGGACTGTAAAAAAAATGTGCAGCCACCTGCAGGAGGTTTAAAGCGTCCAGGACAAATGGAGCGAGGGAGTGCATGCTAAGTCTCCTGTGAGCTGTATATTGCCTTTAAGACATAGCTGTCAGCTGTGTCAGAGGTGCTTCCCTGTCAGGAATAAGTGACGTTGAATCTGAAACCACAGTCTGCCAAAATTACTTTTTGATGTAATCTTCACCCCATAATAATCCCATTCAGACGAATAATCAGTCTCCATATAGCTCTGGGTGTGAGCCAACCTAAACCTGTCAGCATTCAATTAGGCAAAGATTCTGATCTCCCCGTTTGGCAGCGCTTGTCAAGCTGAATAATATAGCCGTCACCCCCTGAAGGTGAAGAAGGTCCGCCGCGAGGACTGAGACCTATTGTCTGGAGGATTGACAAGAGTTGATGCAACAGGCTAAAGTGAGTTAAGGTCTTCACACATGCACATATACACCAGCACACACACACACACCCTCTCTCCTCAGCACTCATCCTCTCCTTCCATCCCCAGAGAGGGTATTTTTCATGCTTTCAAACCACCCAGCAGTGACAAGTCTCTGACAACCCTTGCTTACTGTGACACCTTTGTGGGTCCAGAGGAGGTTTCATCCACAATGCCTTCTTTGACGGGCATTCTTGAGAGAAAGCACACATTACTCTGCCATAACGCCCAATTTGATTGATTGGCACAGTCAAACTTTTAGTGAGTGATAGAAGACTTTGACACATATTTATTTATTTTTTTGAAGGAGTCCCAGTGAAAATTTAGGGACTGATGCATGTGTTATTCAAGATCTTATTCCAGCTAACTCACCCCAAAACTTTTAATTGCCATCAACAGAGTCAGTAATGCATGATGCATAATGACACACAGGTATTTAAAGGACTAGTGTGGAGGATTTGGTGATATCTAAATCAGAATCCAGTTTTCCATTAGTCATTAGCTTCCATTATAGGCCAGAAATATGTAAAATTTCCCTTTAAACTCACCACTAGATGGAGCTAAAGCCTGCACATTGGTCCTTTAAAGGGGATTTACAGTACACATGTATATATGGAAAACAACCAACCAATAATGGTTTATATATTAGATTATTATTAGTTACAAGAAAGAATACTGTGGCCTAAGCAAATGTCAATAATTTGATGTTTTGACATATTTCAATTTTATTACTGTTATATTACTGAAATATACAGCAATCGAAATATTGCCTGTTGATTTTTGTTTATTATATTGTGTGTATTAAACTACATTTTCTTTAGCAATCCTCGCTCAAGGCCCGTCTTCAAGATTTTTAACAAATATCTTGTCCACACAGATACCTGTGGCTGCACTGGAGTGGTGTTGTTTGTGTCAGAGGGCAGCGCCTTGCCTTCACAAAGAGGCCACGTCGGTTTCAGCTGACTGCTGCTGTGGCAGTCGCCATGTGTGCCTGTGAGACTACCTGCTTCAGTTGAATCCATTCTCCTCTTTGCACACACACACACACACACACTGCACAGGGACAGTCTCACAAGGTCAGTCCACAAACACACACCTATTCTACCTCACTTCCTACCACTGACAACCTTTCCCGTGAAATTGTGGAATCTGTATGACCGTGAAGTCACACGAGGGTGAGAGATGCCAGCATGACATCCCAATTTGTTGTCATGGCAACCTGGAGTCTTGATAAAAAAAAACCTGTAAGCAAATGATAAGAACAAAAGCATAATAACATAACAACTATTTTATCAAAAAGAGAAAAAAAAGTGGCATGTAGGGACCATGTGGCTGAGAATCTGAGACATGAAAGCTAGAAGAAAAAAATTGCTGCTGACAGCAGGTGCCTTCAGGGGGAATCAGGTGGAAGGGAGCATGTTTTTGCACCACAAAATGTGAGGCAAGTACTTTGACATTTTCCCCAAACCAACATTTGATGACTTTTACCCCAAGCAGAGGACACTGCAGACATTTTAGTTAAGGCCACCCCACCCACCCTACATATGCACAGACACTACTGAACCACTGCCCCCCCCCCCTCCACCACCACCACCACCACCAGCACCACCCACCCCTGCCTCAACATATTGCACCTGTTCAATTATTTAGCTGCTACTCTGTGGTTCGGTCCTGAGCTGCAGTGAAAGCTGTACCTGCCGATTAGAGCGGGGCTTGTCACCGGAGCCGGCCAGATATCTCCGACTTGTCGTCTGAGAGAGACAGAGGGAGAGAGAGAGAGAGAGAGAGAGAGAGAGAGAGACATGCCGTTGGCCACATTACGCAGGAGGAAATGTCATTACCTCATTGCAGTCTTGTCATTTCCAGCCTTTGGTCTCCTGGGGACTGTGACGACTTGATGTGTGTGAAGGGGTGTGTGCGCACTTTCAGTCATATGGCCCACACAAGGGTGAGAAAGAAAATTTTAAAAGTTGCCTGTTTTCATCACAAGCTGACACATTAAGATTTCACATATTTTACCATCTATTAGCCACAAAGCTTCAAAACAAAGAAAACACTGAAGGTATAAAACTAATATATTTTTCAAATCTATTTTGTGACCCGATGAACAAATGGACATTTAACTTGTTGATATTATGTCCACAGTGCAATCATCTGATGGGAAATCAAGTAGAAAGCCACAATGTTTTTTACCACTGGGGGGCACTGTTGAAGCAAATACAAGCCTTATCTGTCTTCAGTGTCCAAGGAATGGTTTAATCAGAGCCTGCCATTTTTTGGGGGGCGGGTGGGGGCGGGTGGGGTTGGGTGGGGGGTTCGGGGTAGTTGTATATTCTTCTCCTGGAGTAGTAAGGTCTCCTTTTTCCCAGCCTTGCTATGCATGGCTAGGGCCAAAGATTTAAGAAAAGGACTGGAGATGGAGAGTCCTCAGTTAATTGTACCTGAGTGGTCATTTTGTGTATAACCTCAGAATATAATACATTTGTCTCACCAAAGTCCATGTGTGTGTTTCCAGTTGGACTGTGTTTACTGTGTGAATGTCTGTCCTCAATTTCATCCATACATATGCAAATCACACAGGAGTTATTAATCGGAGTGTCACATGGATTATGCAAATGACTAAGAAAGAGCAGCGAGGGAGGAAAGAGAGAGTCTGGACGTCAGCAAACTTGTGTTGGCGCTCACCACAGGGACAGTTTTGTGTTGACGGGGTTGCTTTGTTGCTATGATCGTCTCGCTTGTTCTGACCCAACGCAGACCATTCTGGTGAAAAGGTTGTTTGTTTGTTTTATGTTGGAAGATGCTCAGTTAATTTCTGCCAAAGTAATGATGAGCCAATGAGGGAAAGCCAGACTTCATGTCACAAGGAATTTCCTTATGAATACCTCCATACCAATGTTTTGATGTGCAGCAGATGTCAACATTAGAAACCTCCCTAAACGCTCATCTAAACTGTTTAGAACAGTTTATTGTCATCATGGAGTGGTCTCTCCAGATCTGCAGAAATAATGTTTTTTTTAGGATTGCGTGGATAGTGACATGCAGTAAACTTGTCACATTATTACATGAAAATATTATGAAATTTATTATTATTATGTGTGAGGACTTGTGAAATATATTCAACAGGATTTTAGCTTCTATGTGCTCCTATAGCTCCACTGTGTTTTCACAAGTTCTGAAAACAGGTGCAAGCTGTGTTAATCACACCTTTAAAGCACAAATGTTTGTGAGGACTCCATGTACTTCAACTAATATCATGCTGCAATATCTTCGTGTCACATTAAAGGAGCTATAGCCAGTGCTTTATTATATTAAAGGTATGATGCAACAGTCCACTAACAGTGTTGGTGCTCTGCACGCTCTCTGCAGATCCATTTTAACATTTATCAGCTTGTTGTTTCGGCTTTGCAGCCTCAGCGGCTAACAGCTCTCTCTCTCCGCAGGTGAGTCAGTTAATCAATATTATTGGCAGATTTGTACATTTTTTGAAGGATTAATGGCGGTGTCATGCGTAGTTTTACAAACTTCATAAAGTACATGCAGTGTGCTCGCTTAAAGGTGAGCTTGTTTAAGCTGCCCCCATTTTAGCAAGTTTACATGGAGCAAGACTTCTCCTCATCCTCCAGATTATTTCACATCGCTTCATTCACTGGATGTAAACACAATTGCAGATGTCTGATTGGTAAACTGAGTGTTTGTTTTCCATCAGATCCCTGCTGTCAAAGTCCTCCGCTTCTTCTTAAAGCCTGTTTCCACTTGTCCCTAATCCACCGGTGGGACTTTACAGATTGGAAATAGATCACATGAGGAAAGCTGGGCTACCTGCAGTCATTCTTTTCCCGCCCTGGTGGACGATTATTGGCAGGTTTTGGGGCCCCGCTGCGAAGGGTGAACGAATGCATTTCTGCAGATGACTGTGAGGCAAGGAAAGATTGAATTCTCCTTCCCTTCCATCTGTGTGTGTGGCGGGGGAAACGGGTGAGTCTCCTAGAAATAGGCAGTGATAGATGAGGTACATGGAAGAAGACAGCTACCCCTGCTCTCCAGCCTGGCTGAATCAGGAAACTGTCTGCCAACTAAATGCCTCCCCCTCCCTCCCTCCCTCCCTCCCTCTCTCACACTCTCATTATAATTTTCTCCCTTTCCTCTTGGCCTGCTCTCTTCCTCTGCTTACGAATCAATCGTTTTGTTAGTGCTTACCAGACAACAGATCTTTAGTCATTATGAGATTGTGCTTTATATCACAGCTTAATGAGCACTGCGCCCACTGCAAGCATTCCAGGCAGCAGCTAATGGTCAGAAAAGCTACACTTTCTTTTACTGCTTTTTCTTGTGTGTGTGTGTGTGTGTGTGTGTGTGTGTGTGTGTGTCCTTTCAGTTAATTAAAATGTTTACATGCTGTAAATAATGCAAATAGACATAACCTTTGTAACCTTGTCCAAATGTTAAAATATAAATGTTGAAAAAAGGGCAGGTGTTTACTTTAAAAAAAGCTTCTTTTTTTTTTTTTACACAATATATTCTTCTAACAGATTACTTCAACATTGTCATTGTCATTATTATTGCATGTAACACAGTGAATCAATGTGACCTGGACCTCAGATTCAAGTCTGAGAGGAACCTGGTGACCAGTCCATACAACAACATTTAGTTTTGTCTTGCAGCTGGTCCCCTTAGAACAGGACAAAAGGCCACTTTCTCTGATAATTTAAATAATAATGAAAAGTTTCCAGACATGTAGGTAAATAGATTATTGCATATAATTGGCAAATTAAGCAGAAATGAGCTGGTTTCCACATGCTAGACCTGCTAACAGACTGATCTTCCTTATAGTCATATATTTACTGGGCACACTGTAAATATATGACTATCATTTGTATACAAAATTAAGGGTGGAGAGAAGGAGCTTTAAATGAGAGAAGATTCAACAAACACAGAATTTATTTATTCGTCTTTGCTTCTCTCTCTGTCTTCCGTCCTTTCATCTTTCGGCCTCTTTCATCTCGGTCTACCTCTTCTTCTCCTCCTCTACCCGGCCGGCTATCAGCAGGAAGGTTCTCCCTGATGAGCCGGGTCCTGCTCAAGGTTTCTCCTGTTTAAAGGGAGTTTTTTCTGTGTGAATTCTTATTGTAAAAAGCGCTATATAAATAACGATGATTTAAATTGAACTAATCTCCACCTATTTAAGTGTTGACTCATATTTCATAAAATATGTAACAGTGTCCGTTTTCTATCCAGCGTCTGTTCTGATCGTTCAGGTTTTTTTGGTGGTTCCTGTTCACACTCTTCCTGTTACTGTAAGGACCTTCTAATATTTCCCTTTTGGGAAAAGTCTCACTATTAAGGGCATCTTTGGGCCTCAGATGGCCAGGAGTCCAAGGCCCCTTTGAGCCTTGTGTAAAATCAGCTAATGACAGGTGGTGAACCCTCTTTGACCTCTGACCTCTCTCTCTTTTTTTTTTTTTTGTTCAAGCATGCTTCTCCAAAGTAAATGTTTTCCGTTCGATTCAGCCGCGCCTCCGCTTAGGCCTCGTATACCAGCCTCTAGGTGCTTCTTTATTCATTGCTTGGATAAATGTACATGACCCCTTAAAATAACAGGAGCTGCCCCAGAGGGCACACTTGAGCGATGTGACATTCTGGCTAACCTGAGATGACTTTTAAAGAACGGATAAGTGAAGGACAGTGGGAGGATGGAAGGCTGAAACATGGAGGCTGAGGGGTAAGGATGGTGAAATGGACAAAATCAAATCAGTGTAAGCAGAAAAGGTTACAGACAAAATAAGAAAAAAAAAATAAGAAAATCACTTTCTGGATGAAAGATTTTCAAATGACAGCTTGTTTTGTGTAAAGAAATTGTTTGATGTCGACCCTGTTTTTGAATTGAATTGAAGATTCCTCATAAAAAAATGCAGTGTTTGAATATTCCTGCAGCTAAGGCTAAGTTCTCCTGTCAAAGCCACAGTCGTGCACTCATCAAGAATCCCGTATTTAATCAGTAGAAGTTAATGCTTTACAAACAGTCTCTGTAAAATGTTAAGCAGAGTTCCTAATTAGCCTATCATGCCGGCATAATCACTTCAGAAATAAATTAAGCTGGAGGTATTTCAGCAGGCTAATGACCTGCAGTGGTCCTCGCAGCCACCATCTTCCACTAAGCTGTCATGTTCAAAGAGGGCCGATGAATAGCTCTTACTTTGTTAAGCTCTGTGGGTAAATACACTTCATCTGCGTGCGCACCGAGAGAACTGAGCTCCACCAGTATGTGTCGTTCTGAGTTTTGACTCCTGCCTTGTCTTCTGCAGAGCAGCTAGATTTTAGTGCAGTTGTTATCACTGCTGTCTGCATACAGATTATTTAGATATCTGAAGTTACTTCTACAGCAATGAAAATGTAAATTGAAGATAAAAATAATGTCATTTATTTTACATGGATAACACTCTAGTGATTTATATCATATTGTTTCTGCTACCATTCTAATCTGTACATTAGACAGTCACACTGACATGCCATGGCATGAAGTTTTACAAGTGTAATTACTGATAGATCCACTGCTGGGAGAAAAATACATATTACTTACTGGCTATTCTGAACTTTACATACCAGGAAATGAAAAATGTGCACGCTTGTGGTGTCTATTTATTCTACATTTTGACATCAAACGACAATTAAATTGCTTCCAAAAAATACATCTGGTTAACTTGTTATGAGGTGAAATAAATGAAAATGCTGCCACTGCCTATGTTTACATGCACATTGTATTCAGATTAAGGTCCTAGCCCTGGTTAAGGCAATATTCTGAACACAGTGTTTACATGCTGCAGCTACAGGAATAGACTAGTACACTGGTTTAGTTTATTTTTTAAAACTTGTAGTTTGACTGTGAGATGCTAATCTGCTGTTATACTTAAAGATCTACACATGTATACACTATTTATTACATATAATTATCTCCCAACTACGTAATCATCCAGGTCAGGGAATCTTTGAGAAAATACATGCAAAATAAATAAACTTTTTTTCTTCCAAATTAAAGACTATTATTAAAAAACACTGCAACAAGTACTGCACTCTGATTGATACAGGTCAACATCTGCACAGCATCCAGCCACGGAAAAGCATGCTATGGGTCAGGAACCAAAGAGAAGAGGTTATCATCACATGGTTAAGAATAAGTTATTCACGACTCAATCACTCACTTAACTGGATTAATAAACACCCAAGTGATTTATGTACTCACTGTACTGTCCCTAAGACAGTTACTCATGTTCTCATTGACTGGAGGAAATAAAAATTTGACTGTTAACAATATTTTAAGAGAAATTTCTGGAAAACTGAAAGAAAACTGAAAGTTACCGCCGTATCTTAAAATCACACGGATAGGAAATAGAATATAAGTTAAGTTTATAATCTATAGTTTTATTTCTGGTGAAACGCCTGTCCGCACTCCAGTCCGGTAGGTGGCGGTAATGCACCTCGCAAGTTGGCTGCCAACCGGCAATAAACTTAAACGAAGAAGAAGAAGAAGAAGAAGAAGAAGAGCTGTTTCAATTATTAACGCAGCAAAGTTTTACCTCACAGTTAAAGAATTAAAATTAACGTGCACAAGCAGTTATAATAGTATAACGTGGGTTTTTAAACATTTAATTAAGGGTAGAGTTTTATCATCTAACAGGTCGCCGGCCCTGGATCAGTGCGGGTCTACTTCACAGATGCAGGTATGTGGTGAGGCTCATTCCACAAACCAAAGCCGTTAGAAACTACCTGCGATTAAGGTGTTTACATGCCGTAATAATGCGGCTAAAATCAGTGTACTCCACATATCTTAATTCGATTAAGGTTTACTCCGACTATGACCTTAATCATGCTAAAACTGGCCGGTGTGCATGTAAATGTAGTCGGCGTCGTCAGAGCACACCTGCTAGCAAAAGTTTGAGGAGACACTTCAGCTTCAGCCCCTTCTGTCTTTAAAGGTGAAAACTGTGCGCTGTAAGTAACACAAATAAAACCTTTGGTGGATGTTATTAGCATATAGCTGTAGCCATTTCCTGTTTGGTGCTAATTGTTCATTAGCTTCAATTGTTAATTAGCAATAAGCATTCGCTTTTAGCCCTAATTCATTGTTGTGTAATTGGAGGACGATTTTCCAGCGTGACTGTTTACTGTTAATTTCTAATTTTGTCAAGTATTAATATATTTGCATGAAGGCAGAGCTGCCTGACTGTCTTCTGAAGGCTAATATGTTCATACAGGTAAAGCTACATTTTGGGTGTTGCTAATGGTGTTTACTGTGGTGTTTCTATTGAAGGGGAGGTGATGGAGGCAGAGGAGGAACAGCTGATGGAGGGACACCATTAAAGAAAAATACAGTGAGTATTTAAACGGTTAAAAAACATTAGCTAGGTAAAAGATGAAGGATTTTAGTGTTAACCATACTTTTCTCTGCTTTTTTCTGTGTACTTTCTTAAATTCCTGTAGAATGCAATAATAAAACAAATAGATGGGAAGTTTATTTAGTACCAAAACAATCAAACATTTGTAACTATTGTCACCTTAATATATATGTATATATATATTCATTCTAATCACAAGACTGTAGAACTTTAGGTGTAAATCTACACGTTTGAGAAGCTAGAATTAGACACTCTTGAGTAGTTTTCCATAATTTTTTCTTACATTTTTTGCTGATTAACATTTAAAATGTATGTGCAGAAATATTCCTGTAAACATGGAAACATCAGATTGTTTTTAATTGGTGTGTGATCCATTTTTAGCTACATTTACAGTATGAATCTTTCACACATAGCACACATATTTGCACCAGGTTGTGAAGAACTGACATTTGTTCTGAAATCATGAATGTAAGCAGTGATGCTGTCCAGAAACTTCAGAGATGCATTCAAAGCTTTGGACTCCTAGGAAGCCTCTTCCGCTTCTCTCTGCTGTTCGATCATACAGAAGACACACTTTTAATTGTGTTGTATAGAGAGAGAGAGAGAGAGAGAGAGAGAGAGAGAGTTTTGATTAGTCAGATGTTGGATTGTTGGTTCAGCACTGTGACTGGCTGAAGTTTTTTGGCCTGAAAGGAAAGAACTTCCTGACAGTTCTCACCAGCTTTGACAGTGCTTTGTTGTGAGAGTCATTTGAAATGATGGTGGGATCACTCCACACTGTAATCATGTGGGCTAAAGATGCTGATGTGGCTCATTGATAGATTATCTGCCATGAGTACAACACTATGATCAGCTCAGTAAGTTTTTAAATCTTTGTGTCTCCTTGGCCCCATCCAGCATACACACTGTCCAGTCACAGTAGGCTATGTATGTTTAACACCACAGCACAAAGCGTTGTCTTTCACAGTGATGGTCTCCCTTCTCCTCCATGTCACACACACCAACTTTTCTCATTAAAATTGGTATCTGTTTCAGGCGTTGTAAAGGAAGAGACATCTGGAGCGTGTGCACAGCAAGCTGAGCTGAAAGCTTTCCATTGTTCCCGACAGCAGATGAGGAGAGATCTGGGGGTTTCCACTTTGACATGGTACAGTCACTTCTCATTTTTTACACATACATGCTCTACCTCACACACTGGTTGCACACACAAAAAAAAGATTATTTAATTTTACACCACTGATTTTTATCAGCTCTTGGCTCTGGCCGACACTGCCATTATGGTACTAATGATAATCAATCTCAGATCAATTAGGCAGTAATTGCTGAGTCAATGGGGGTGGCTGGTTAAATATTGATAAGTGTCTAAAAGGCCCATCAGGCTCTATTGACAGCTCAGGGAGACAGACAGCACTGGCTCAGCTGAGGTGGGAGGGAGGAGTGATGGAGCGATAGCTCAGGGGCTCGGGTCAGATTCTGCACTGAAGCTGGCCACGCTGCTAATCAATGCAAACCTGCTTTGTCTCTGGCTGTAAGCTCCGTTCATAACCTTGATATTATTGTTGGAAGTGCCTGCTGTGTAGTAATGAAAATGGCAAGAAATCACTGTGTAGTACAAGCTGGGATAGTAACACTGTTGTTGTCATTTTCTGTGTGATGTCATTTTAAGGTTCGGATAGATAGATCAAGTATAGGTTTACTACTTCTGTAGTAACATGAAAACTAGCAACTGTGTTTTTGGGTTGTCCACCATCAGATCCGTCCAGAATCACTCATTGCTTCAGATTTTGTATGAATGTTCCTTTAGACCTGAGGAGTTTTATAACGATCCAAAAAATGAAATCTGTTGGCTCAAAAAATCTTAGCAGTTCTGCTTTTATTACTTCTGATGTCTCTGTGGAACTCTGTTGACCACAAAATTAAATTTGATGGCAAGTTGCTGGCACTCTGACTGACTGGAAAGGTGCACACCTGTGCTTATATACGTCCTGCAGTTCATACTGTTTGTCCTTGTTGACCCTCAATTATATTGTGATGATATACAGCTCAAAATTATACCTTCCCAGAGATTGGTGATAGATTTGAGAGCTACCTGATGAGTTCATCTCACATTGGATAAACTGAGTAAGGTCCTTATTTAATAGTGGCAGCTGATGTTGTAGGTGTGGTAACTAACTGGTATATGAGATCATCGTTGTTTCATATTGTTGTGTCAGGAGGATTTTGAGCTTGTGAGGTACTGTGGCTGGCACAGGAAATCATTTTAATTATGGCTTGGAAACCTTGTTGTAAAACCTTAACCTGTCCTCATTTCCTCTTTAAACTTTGGGTTGTGGAGTGTTACATGATACCTGGGACCTGAACTGAATTTATCAGCAATGGACAGTATCACTGCCGGCAGTTAAAATCCTTGGAGATAACACAGTCTGTACAGTCTGCAGTCTTATATTGTGTCCAAAGCTTGAGAGGGGAGATGAGCAAGGACTTTTCCCTAATTATCATGCTGGCTAAACCTGCTGTGTTGGTTAAATGATGTTTGCAACAGGCGCAACCTCTGGCTGCTTATAGCAGCTACTTCCTGACACTCCCAATCAGCTTGATTGATTGGCTCTCAAGCCACTCCCTAACTCTGATTGGCAGCTTAATGACAAAGGGGAGGGTAAAAGCTAAAGGAGACAGGGCATTTTGCCACTAATCTAAACTAGGTTTTCTTGAAATGTATGTTCGTAAGTACCTTGTTGGTCTGTAATAAAGGCAGCATTGAAAAAATAATCATCCATTTTAATCTGTCTGGGCCCTTTTCTTCCGCTTTCCCCAAAACTGTCACATCTATCAAGATTAGGTGACTGGCAGAGCCTCAATCAATCTCACTGAATGCCTGCAACAACTGATGCTGACTGTCCAAGTGACTCGTGTTGCAACCAACTCTGACAAATATTCAAGGCTCATATCAAACTAGTGATTGGACAGCTAAGTGATCCATAAACCGAAGACAGCTGTGGTGGTCACGTTAGCATCCTTCTGTGTTTGTGTTTTATAGGCATTTGATAGAATTAGCCTTTTGGGAAGCACCATTAGGTCATGGCTTTCTATAAATCCCTGCCTTTTCAAATCAAAATGAGGGGATGTCATTACATCCGAGTGTCTCCTTTCAAGCAATCCTTTTCTTTGTGTTGTACTTGCACTTGCTTAGCTTTGACTGACAATGCACTTTGTTCAAAAAACAATATTCAAATTTGCTTTTGTTTTTATATATTCTTATAATAGCATTGTTATCCCTTCTCATGTAGGTAGCATTGTCCCAATGGAGTAAATAGTTTGTAATCAGAGGAATTAAAAGAGCATTTAATCTTAAAAGGCGTGTCATGTGGAAAGGCTTTGATGTGAGCTAATTCAATATGAATGTAACCTGAGGGCTCTTAAGACGGAGATTGGGGTTGTGATAAGATGTGCCTTCAGAATACTGGTGCCGAGCTGGCACACACGGAGAAGACTAATCGTGTGAAGGAAATCTTTTCTTTGAACCTTTTCTTGAGAATATGAATAAGATGAATTAACAGTAGCTGATTGCATTCCACCACACGATTTGCATTTAGGTCTACTGTAATTCCATTACTGCTGTAGTGACACAGCAAGACTTAAATGAGGACAGAAACCTTTTTCCCCCCACATTTACATACACCAATATCATTAGTTTGATTGCTGCTAGGCAGCTTGTTCTTCACCCTCTTTCTTCTTTCTTCTTCTTTCTTATTCTTCTGTACGTTTTTTGGCGCAGCGTATCTTCAGCATACATTGACCGATTTCAGCCATTCAACTATCAAAATGCTCATCTCATAGAGGACATTCCAGGTCAACTCAAAAAATAATAGTTTTTCAAATATTAAGCAATTTCGGCGTCATTTTTAACATGGGAGTCTACATGGAGGAGCCTTCAAAACCACCTTCAACTTTGACATGTAACTAGTTCCACATGCTTTCAGCTACGGAAACTGTTAAAACATAATTCTGTTCAGCTCTTTGAGGACTATTAAACTTGTATTCAGATTTGTTTAAATATGTTTAGTTTTCAAAATGTTAATAAAAATTCAAAAGCCATTTAACATTGAAGTCTATGAGAGAGCCCTTCAACGAGGGTCATCTGCCAAATATATCTCCTCCTACAAATTTCCAGCTACAGACTCCATTTTCGTCTTAAAACGCTCATTAGATGCTGCTCTATCAAACTTGTCAAACAGAATATTCTAATTCTCTCTAACCTGCGCTCAGGCCTGCACCTTCCATCTAACTGGGATATTTTTTATATCAGTTCAAAGGAACACTCTTTCTGACGGTGTGACTCAAAACTGAACACCAAACCGTTTTGCCCGTACAGCCAGCTCTTTGGGGAGAGTGCCGGTCATTCTTCCATTAAGACATAATGTAAAACCAAAAACAGAGAAGCAGAGCAGCCATATTTTCTAACTCGCTGACAATACCACATCTTTGACGTCATAGGCATAAGAATTGCACCGCTTTGTAGAGCAACGTCTTGTGATTCTGACAGTGTCCATATTTTTTGTCTAAAGGCTTCGGTTTGGACAAAAAGAGAAGTTGTTCGGAGGGTGCAACCCCCATTAAAATACATGTTGATCTTAATATATAATGAAAATAACGGATCAAAGGTAGGTGCTCCTACTCAGGCCGTTGTTGGTGCAAGAGTGCAGCTCAGAACTTTAATTGTTGTATGACTCTGAGCAATAAAGGTGTTTGGTGAACAGTTTCAAAGATAGACACAGTAGGATATTTTGGGGAGTTCCGTGGAAACGAACCTGCCTGAAGTGCAAAGCAATAGGCGTCCTAAAGGAAAATAATCTCAAGCGTGATTACTGGACTAGAACGAGAAACACAGCTGCAGAGGAGGTTAACATCTTAGCAACATATTTCTTCATACAGTCAGATTCGTGGTGTACAGTACAGTAGTGTGTGAGAAGTGCAACTTCTTCGCGTTATCATTCCAAAATTCTTGAAAGATAACATATGTAGTTGTAACATGCTTTAAATAAAGTTACATCTTTTGAAGTAAATAAAGGCTCATTATTTGAGGACATATGTATTTTACTTATGAAACAAATATGGGCAGAAGAAGAATTGTGACTCGTGAAGTAGCTGGAGGCCGATTGACTTCTACAGGACTGGCCATTTGGTACAATTCTAATTAATCCACTAACTCTCCATGGGACTGCTGTTAGCACCACAGCAGCTCACACAAACTTACTTGGCCAAGGACACCAGCTAAGAGGAATTTAATCAATGTGATGGATAACTTTTGTCTTCACAGCTCTCACGGCAATTCCCATGTTAACCATTCAAGGCGACAGTTCTTTTCCTTCTGAATGTTCTTGTTTTTTTTTTTCAGCTGGCAGGTGATAAGGTAAAATAGAACCTAAAGGCAGAGGAAAATAGTAGAGTCATTGTAGGCACGACAGGGTGAAACGATGGAATACAACAAAAAATGCTCTGAGACACTTCAAAAGCTCGCTTTGAGTTGAACTGTGAAACAATGGCAATGTGCTGCCTTGTTGTGACATTAAAGAGTGATCACCACTCACTTTTAGAGCTTACATGTTATTGTGCCTTTTCAAATCTGTTATTTGTAGACATGAACAACTTTCATTCACAGCCAGAAAGCAGACAGCCAAGACTTTGATGTGTGATGCAGCCAAGAAGAACAAGCAGCCTACTTTCAGTTAATGAGAGGCTGAAATTTGTGTGGCTCCTTCGTCAGTCATTACTTTCCAACAGTGCAAACACCAGAATGTTTATCTTTGGTTTATTTGTGTACATAATTTTAATAGCTGATGTTTTTTACACAAGAGATGATGTCATATTTTTTTTTTTTTTTTTTTAAGATACTGTATTAATCCCAGAGGGGAAATTCATTACGGCTGCTGCACAAGCAGTGTCATACAATGACGCTGCACAAGCAGTGTCATACAATGACAGGCTAGGGTGAAGTGTCTTGCCCAAGAACACACAACACTAGGGAGGAGTTGGGATCGAACCACCAACCTTCCAACAATTTATGATGACTTATGGTTAACTTAATAATATATTTTGGTTTGAAATCAGCCAATACTAGAAAATGTGACATGAGTTTGACATTTCAACCTCATGTTCGGTGAAAATGGAACATGTGAGCATATTTTTCTGGCCGCATCCCTACATGTTCATGGGGGCCAGGACTCCATTAAATATGTTTAATAGTATGATTTTTTTTTCTCCACCTAATCCCTTACCCTGTTTTTAATGCCTGATCTTAATCCAGTAGTTTTTTAAATGGTATATCCATTTGCAATTAAAACAAATGTTAACTTCAGATGAAAATGCAAGTCAACAGCAAGTGAAAACTAAACAGTTCACGATGTCAGGGGACTGGAACCTCAGAATCCTGTATGAAAGTCCAGTTGAATAACACTCCACCAGCTCCCGCCCACCTCCTTACTCTGATTTTTGCAGCTGGACTCATGTTCTAATAAGACCAATACAAAGTTCGTAGAGAAGATTGAAGCAAGGCGTCTGGACTTTTCTTGAAGACATTTCGCTGCTCAAGGAAGCCATCTATGTTAAGCAGGAAAAACCTTCCCTTAACAGAGGTGGTGGCCTCAGACATCATCTTTCTATGACATACAATGCAGTGATTCCATCCATTCCCAGGAAGTTTGCACATACTCACAGCAAGAACAAAGGGCTGTCAACCAGTCCCCCTCCGGCAGTTTCATAGTCAGTAGCCAGTCATTAGACACACCTGGCCGAATCAGCCAGATCATCACAGGTAATTATGTAAACATTTAGTGCTATTGTTTTTTAAGTCTGACCCAGACCCACCCACTGAGGTATGTAACCACATATAAACCATGTTTCCCCACCAAACAGTTACAACTGATGAAGCTGCTTGGATGAGCAGCGAAACGTCTTCAAGAAAACTCTACAAGTCCAGACGCCTTGCTTCAATCGTCTCTAGGTATGATGACCTGGATGACTGAGAATCTTCATCAACAATACAAAGTTCGGTTAACGTAAACAACACATTATGATGTATGTCGGGCAATATGTCCATATGTTCCTTAGCAGAAATGTAATCGTGTCATATCTGGCGGGTGTGTTATCGACAACACAAAAGTTACTGTGTTACAAGATGCCTTTGAAACATTGTTAATTCACTGATCAGAGCAATGCTGTTGAATGTACATAGAGATGGTTGAAGCCCACTCCTGGCTTTTAGTACGCTTCAGGTGGCAAACTGAGGGACTGTAGCATTTGGCATTTTTGCTTTGGCTTAATTTGACCTATGTTGCTCATGTTCACGTCTCCAATTGAAAGGAATATACACAGGGGCTGTCAGTGCTCTGGGCCCCTGCCACAGCCACCCATAGTATTGGAGAATATATTGTGTGTATATTGGATCACTTTTTTGTGTATTTGCACAGCAAAACCTTTTGAGGGTCTTGATACAGATTAAATCCTATCATCATAATGTTTTATTCATAAAGAATTGCAAAGATGATGAGACAGTTTCTTTTATAGAATAGCAGGAGAGTGTATTTACAGGTTACATCATGCCATCATAAAAGCTAGTCTGTGGTCCATATGTTCACCATCTGCATGCTGTACAGACAGGAGGGAACCTGCACAAAATGGATAGGGAGTGTTGGGAGCAGTTTTAATCAAACAGCCCCTCCTGTACTTGCTCACCAGGTGAATTGCAATGTGTCTACTTTTACATCAGTGAAGGAGAGATGACTCCTTGCATGTCAGATGTTCTCGGCTTTAACAAGGCTGCAGAATGCAGTGCTGTGTAATCATGAGAGCAGAGATGGCTTTTTTTTTTGCTGTCACAGGTTGTCTCCTGCCAAGCTTCATGCACTAAGAGGCATATGAGACTGTTGAGAGACATTGTGTGGTTTTCAGTCCTATTCTTTCCATCTGATATCTGTGCAAGCCACAGTATTTTGGAATGTATTTAGAAGTCTGACAAGCTTTGACAAACATGATATTTTACCATCTGGAACTGTTGGCACCAGCGGTGCAGTAAAAATTAGAAAACTAGGATGAATTACAATTGCAACAAGCAACTTTCACAAAAGTAGCTTGCAGTACAAAAAGAGTCAAACTGTATATTATCCTGACATCGACATGAAACCCAGCAGTCAGTGCGGTACAGAACAAAGACTGAAACTCTGCAAAGAAACACAGGCTTGTCATGAATATTCATATTTACAGTTGTTTCGAGTCTGGTCGTCTCATTCAATGAAGCCAAAGTGTGATTGACAGTCGGATGGCAACGGTGCACCAATCAATCACACACTTGAATGAGTAGTATTCCCAATACCATATGCTGCTTATGTGTAGGACACTGCACTGTCTCTTGGACGCCTCACCATTCTGCATTTTTTATAATGTAATTTGAATGACTAACAAGTCAGACCAAGTGGGTGCTTGTTGAAGGGGTTGAATATTCAGTGAAAATGTTAATGCATCATTTTATGGAAATTAGGCACTGAACCAAGAGGCAGCAGATTTATAAACACCTGCGTGCTTTTGATAATTCCTACAAATTCACATTTCAATCTTCAACATGAAAACTTAAGAGACAGGTCAGGTCACTCCCATACACACACTTGTCTCGGGCTGTTTGTATTGAGTTAATGCATCTATAGAAAGTACAGTTTTGAGATGATACTGTAACATAATGAACTATCTATATTGGAACTTTTCTTGAAGAAGGAAGGGAATTCTTCTTTCTCTCCTCAGAGAAATGAACGTCTGTCCCATGAAATATTCAAAAAGCTGTTTTTCCCTGGGATAGTAATTCATCATCTAAATATAGCCTCCTTTTTATCACTCTTCCTGGATCACGGATGATTCCTGATTCCGGAGATGCTTTTTTTCAGGCATATATGATAGGAAGAATTGTAGATGAATAAAATATTCAGCTGCCTTCTTAGTCATGTGTGTGTTTCATGTATGTAACCATGAATAGCTGCAGCTAAACATAGATCAGGCGGAGGCAACGGTAGCCAATTTGTGATTTCAGACTCCTTTTAAAATGTGGGTAGATACAGGAAGTGAGTACTGACTGAAATGTTTAAGTGCACAAGAGGCTAAAGCTGTAAAGATGGAAATATTAGACAAACTTGTTAATACCTGAGGGCCACACACGAATGAATTGCATGCTAACAGGAGGTGAGTTCGCAGGTAATCAACGCCTCTACATGAGGGAGAATGACTCCAAGCTGAAATCGTAACATTTTCTGTGAAGTAATCCCAAAAGAGACGTGCATAAATTACTCATTTTCCACCAGACTGACACAATATTCAGTCACACTTTATGTTGAGACAAGCCTCTGTGAAACGGGAAGATTTCTGATTTTATTCATGTAAAACATGTGACCTGTCAATCTGAATGTCTCAATTCCCCACATAACACCTGCACCGGCTGCTACTGTGAGGGAGATCATTGAATCTGTTTCTTTTTATCTCGTCCTTGGTGCCGTATATTGCAAAGGATTGGGATGGGCCGAACAAGGTATCTTCAAAGTGCCTGGAAGGCTTTGAAGAGTCCACTTCCTCTTCTGTACAGATCAACAGGGCTGTGGCCTTTACTCACTCCAAGGAAGACAAAGTCTTTCCTTGAACTGGTAATCAGCTGCTGGAGGATCACTTGAGCCAAGTGAGGGACTTGGACTCCAGGAATAAAATCACTACACATGACATGTGGTTAAGCTGTTCAACTTTTGGTGTTTTGATCTTCCCTGGTCTCTGGGAAATTAAGACAGTGGTATTATTTTTCATTAAAATAAATGCCTCTGCAATTTATATTTATCCTTATGAGCCCTCTGAATATTGAAGGTCTTAGGACTTAATTGGAGTATTAGAATGAGGTTAATCATTCTGGACCTAGGACCAGGAGCTAATTTACATAGTCAATAGGGTTTGTTGATCCTTGCAAAGACATGAGTTATTTAATTGGATCCTTTTAATTTCTGTTTATAATGAGAAAAAAAAATACAAATTTGTAAGGTCAATTAACGTTTGAACCCTCACTACATTCTAATGCTAAGCATGTTTTGACGTTAGACTGGAAAAAAGAGATTTTGTTGACCTCACCCCTAGTTTTCTAGTCTGTGTGGGAGACTAGTCGTAGCAACATCTGTGTCCAGGTTAAGCCAAATATAGGCAAAGAGGTGAAGTGCTACTGAGGTACTGAGCATTTGGGGAAGCTAGCAGCATGTGCAAATTTGAAGTCTCAATTAAAAAGAGTTATATTCAAATTCACATGTTTATTCCTGCTGTAAAGTTGAGCATTTTAAAATGCGAGTCTATGGTGATTGACTTTCATTTTTAACCAGCTCACAGAGGTTGTGGGGGTAACTGGAGTTTCGGACACTTGGCCACCACATGGTCTTCATTTCTCAGCCATGGAAGTCGCTTGCTTGCTTTTGAGTGGTGTGGTTGACAATTGTTTCTTCTGTTATGCTTGTTGAGGTCGAGACATTTTCAAATAAAAGCTTGCACCCTCTAATTTGAGGTCATGGTTCTCTGCTGCACAGAAAGCCAAAGTGAGTTTATAGGCTGGTTTGGCTCAGCCTTAGAGATAGGATGATAGGTGCTCTGACATGTAGGGAGCAGTGTATCAGCTAGCTAGTTAAGGTGGTTTGGACATCTAATTATAATGCCTCCTGGACGCCCTCCCCTGGTGGTTTACCAGGGACATCTAGCTTGGAGGAAACCTCAGGGTAGACCAAGAATTCACTGGAGGGATTACATTCATACTCGTATAGCCTACGGGTGCCTCAGGATCCCCAAGGAGGAAATGTTGCCTTGCTTTGCATGCTTCCACCGTGATACAGGTTTGAATATTTGGATTTATGGGTAGAATAGTTTTCATAGCATGGATTTAAACTAATTGCAAGTATTGAACCTAACCAGTGTTGTCCGGATTTATTTATACATCAAATTCCATAGTTGAATCCAGACAATATGATGTATAAAAATACACATCATACGTTGCAGCTGAGAGTTAACTAATGTCAGGGAGCTGTCTGTTTTTGCTCAAAAGGCACCTAGTGCTGCATAAACAGGAAGGCCTTCAGGATGAACTCTGGAGTTGAGATGAGAGACACTGCAGGGTGCTTTCTGCGCAGTTAAAGAACAGAGATGACCAAAGCAAACCCCTGTGATGCTGGATTGGCACCAGGGTCCCTGGAGACTTGCGTTTAATGTTTAAATATGGAATTTTGACTGTGGATTTAAACTGCTTTAGTGCAGCAAATGTGTTCCATTTGCACTGTATTAAGTCAAATGACAGTCAAATGAGAAGATAAGTAGACATGTTATGTTTACACTAATGTCCACCTGCTCCATACTGAGCCTCTGCTCTACTATACTATTGTGTACTCTATATTATTATGCTATTCCTTCAGGCTGTACTTGTTTTAATCATGTTACATACATTTTTGTAACCCTCTTTTTAAAACTGACAAGTTTCCTAAATACTAAATAATGTGGAAAGTTTCATGTTTGAGAATACTTTGTTCCATGATCTTGCAGGTCTGATACAGATCTTCCCCACTGACTGTGTAATTACCTGCTGCCTTAGTAAATCAGGTGCTAATTACCTGCAGTTTGGGAGCGCAAATAGAATGAAAGGTGTGGTGTGGATTTGCTGTGCGCTTTTACAAATAGGTAAAAATCTGTCTGTCTTGTGTCACGTACATCTTTTTTCCTGGAAACATTTTCCTTTTACCCAGAAGTATCCGATTGTTTGGAATGAACAGAAGAAGACATGAGTCGAGGCTAAACAAAATCATTCTTCAAAATCACATATCCAAGGAAAAAGATATAGGCTCAGCGATTGACAGGTGCTATCTGGAAAGTTCAGGAAATCTCTGCAGTACATTCTTATCAGCAAAGTTGCAGAATCCACAATAATAAAAAAAAAATCAGAAGCAAACTAAGACCTCATGGAGTGCTGCAGTAGTTACAGCTTTTGTATTACATCATAGGATCAGCGACTTTACGCAGAAGCAATCCCTCAGAAAATCTAACCTGTCACCACTGTGTCAAACACCACCATGAGATATGAGTGCAGAGAGACAGTGCTGAAAGAGTGAAAAAAGAAAGTGTAGCTTAACTGAAGATTTCCCTGCAGACCCTCAATAACAGGTAACACTGCTCTCCCACTTAATTGCACCTTACAGTTAAGAGTCATTTTCTCAGATCCATGAACGCGCTCCAGTCTTGATTTGCTTTTAACAACCCCTCAGACTGCCACATCCTCCAGACAGAACTATATTAGACTTTAATTAATTCTGTGGCTGGAAGTACTCAAAGGTAATGGTGATGTGGGTATGCAACAGCGTAGGGCTGCAGCGCTGTAAAGGAATAACATGGCCATAGTTTAGAGTGGATGTTCTGCGTGGGGTGTTGTAGGACCTTGATTAAAAGGAATGCTGCAGAGACTGCAAAGGCAGAGTGAACGCTGTCTGTTAAGAGAAAGAGGTCACCTGCATTTAAGTGGATATCGTGAGACAGAGACATTTTTTGAACTATCTGAAGCAAGCATTTATTTTTCTCAAATATGACTTTTCATTGCAAATTTACAAAAGAAAGACAGATTTTTTTTTTCGTTACTTACAATATTTGGCTGCTAATTTGGTGAATCTTCATAATATAGCAAAACAAATGTAAAAGTGTAAATTGTAAGAGTCTCAGCTTTCATATGACACATTGTTTGTGTGGCTTGAAATATCAGAGAGCTAGCAATAACAATGTGGCCTCGATATGAGAATTTTAATTTGATGATTGACTTGCATGTTGTTGGGGGTAACCTTTAATGTGTGTAAATATGACTTATATGTGCTTATAGTGGAGTTTCTCCTGATTAATTTGATATGCAATAGGATTGTTTTTTTATGTGGTTAGAGCAGTGTTTTATGGTTTTTATTGTTGGGTGCATGCAAAACCCCCCTAAAATGGAGGCCGTGGGGGGGAAAGGGTTAACTGAGACTTCTTGTATCATAAAGCCAAGATATATCTCAGGCTTAAGACTTGGCAGATGACAGTGAGCTAGCATGCTTATTATCAGCTAAGTTGGGATTTCAGCTATCATTGATCTAATTTTAATAGTTCCCTGTAGAAGAATTGCTGTTTGTGTTAGCAGGTATATCAGAGGTAGAAGTTGTAATATATGTAATATTTGTAGTATTAGTAGTTTCAGCCCATAATCACCTGCCTGCCATCCGTAAGCTTA
Source organism: Parambassis ranga (assembly GCF_900634625.1). Classification (NCBI taxonomy): domain Eukaryota; kingdom Metazoa; phylum Chordata; class Actinopteri; family Ambassidae; genus Parambassis; species Parambassis ranga. The sequence continues at coordinate 8,099,366 of NC_041040.1, read as the reverse complement.
AATTTGTATTTTTTTATCTGAACAGTTCACATACAGGCTGGCGTGTATGTCAGATGTTCTGCTGTATGTTCTGTATGTTCTGCTTATGTAGAATTAACATGCTACAGCACAGCTTCTTCTACCACCCAGTGAGAGCTGTTTGTTTATTGTCAGGAGCATGATTCTTTTTACTCTGCAACAAACTCTGAAAAAGTTCTCTGCATTTAGCATATTGTCTGACAATCTGAAAAAAATATGCCCAATATTAGGTGATAACATTGGTAACTGCTTGGTGACACAGTTCTATAATGGTTTTGGCTAACAGGAGACCTCCTCTGTGCAGGCTGAAGGTCAGGGGAATGTCTAAGATCAGCATTGCTGGTGTGCTTAGGTAGGGCGCTACAGTGTGTAATCAGAAGAGATTAAATTGAAACACATTTTGATTCACCTTCATCCTGGTATAATACCTGTTCCTCTCAGAACACGCCGACTACTTTAGCTGAGGACACAGTATCAGATGCTGTTTGCACCTAGCACCCACATTCCCCTTTTTTTCAGAAATTAAACTGTTCACCACACAAAAGCATCATAAAGATACAATTATTTGCATGCATGCATTCACACACAAACACTGTGCGCATACACATGCACCAGACCCTGCTGAGGTTCATTTCTCTTCTTACAAAGATAGTGTTATTGATGTGATGGGTCACATTGCAATTTAGAGGCAATTAAAAGGTAATGAATGTGCTCAAATGAAACCTGTGTCTGGAGGGCATTTGCAGTGTATGGTAGAGATGATATATTTGTGTGTGTATATGCGTAAGTGGGTGCTGGACAAATCCATTCATGTAGCTTTAAGCTAGAATAAAAGATAACTCAAACAAAAGTGCCTTTGAACTTGACAGCAGGTTAAAATATTGGAGTGGTTATGATAATATGTAAATGTGTTTAGTTCAGCATGTGGAAACGTACACCTACATTACCAACAAAACACTTAGTGGTCAGATTTATTTTTTTTCCTCCTTTCATCCAATTAGACATGGATGGAATTGGCGTGTAACTGAATGCTGTTTTGGCCCGACAGCCGCTGACCCCCTTTTTCCCTTTATCTGGACACGCACAGGGGACCAAACACTCTATGACAAATGCATTTCTACCACATTACCTTTTCAAGTAGAACAATTTTTAGCTTCAACTATCAATTAAGAACTTGCAGAAATTCGCTTTGCTTCCTACCCAGAGGAATCATTTTAAGGTCAGTCCATTGTGAAAATCCTCTCACACACCTGTCAATACAAATAGATGGTAAGGTAACTTTTTACCATTTAAAGACAAACAACTGGTAAATGTACTGCCATGTTTTCTTATAGTAAAGCGTTGGGGGTATGCATTTGCACCGCATTAAATTATAAATGTTGAAAAAGTGTTTTAAATTTGGTGCAAACTCCCGTTCAGTGAAATGAATCAGAATTTGGTAGTCGAAGTTTATGATCTCACAAAATGTGTATTGGGCAAGCAGAAGAAGCTTTAAATATTCCATTGATCAATTTGGAACAACTCCATGAGTATTTTGATGAAATCAACCCTCCCTGCATGCAATATTATTAAGTGAATGCAAATTTTCTCTGTGGTTTTTGTAGAGTAGGTGAGAGCCTGAACCATGGTCGTCACAGTGCACCTAAACTATCACACAACTATTCTATTCGTCCTTTTAAAAGCATCTAACCAACATAAGGAGGAAAAATGTTTTTGTTACGCACAGATGTGTTTCCCCAGAGAGACAATGCCCGCCCCTCCACAAAGACCCGGACTTAACTCGAACTTATAGCAGCATTACTCATTTTCATGTTCATTAGATCTCCCTAACCTTACAAACCTACCCAGGTATTACTGCCTAACTGTTCTCCTAGGTGTTTTTAATTAGTGAGGAATCCTTGTTATGTGAGGCAGATGGCACAATCCTCCGTCTTTTGTTAAAGTTACACTAATTAGGATTCTAGGAGAAGATGCGTCGAACCAGAATTCTTAATAAGGGAGCCTGCTTAGCCAAGTAATAAGAAGCCTGATGTCACCACAACAGTACTGCTCACTTTGAAACATGCAAGTAGAAACCTGCCCATTTTTCAGCACAGACCTTTTGTCTGTCAGGCCATTTGTCTACAGGTGTTTGTGAATGTTTTATATTTTATTTATAAGATTTAAAATTCATTTCTATAGCTCTAGATTCTAACCTAAATCATCTTATAGATCTGGTTAAAATGTTTACAAAAAATCTTTATCAATCCATCATTACTCAGATATTTACTGTTAAATTAAACGAGCTGAGTCAGAGAGGGAAAACAAAGAAACACAAAGAGATGTCTGTTTGCTTTTGTGTGAATGGAAATTGCTTGCACATGAAACCCTCCACATGGCACTCCTCTCTTGCCCTTCCAACACTTTGAAAGAAGGACTTTGTGGAAGATTTGCTGACGCTCTCATCTGAGTCCAGATACCTCCATCTAAACAAGCACAGATGGCGCATTAAGACAAATATGGCTCCAAATAAATAAGTTCACTTTGGCTTCTTCCACAGAATAGTGTATGACAGAAAAATAATGCTTGCTATGGGTTTTGACTATTCTAACCTGCTTTGTCCTGTATGTGGTTGTAGCGGGGGTGGAGCCTATTGTAGCTGCCTGTGGACAAGAGGGAGGGTGCACCCTGGGCAGGTCACCAGTCTCACGCAGGGCCATTTCTAAAAATATTGTCCACTATCATTGCTGGCATCAGCCCACTTTCACAACATGAATAATGACAGTGATGATCATCACTGGGTTTGTACCATAAACTTTGACACCGTGTGTGTTAAAATTATTTTTCACCACATATGTGAATGAAGACAGTGTACACCTAAATGGTAGTTTTCTGGCACTCTCTTATTAAATACTACCATTGATGCCATAGTCTTAAAAGCATTTTACCAAATAAAGTTGAAGTTAATCCAAATGTGTGTTTACACACTGGAGAGAATTAGAGGCAACAAAAGCTGTTTTTCTTTTCTTCAGCTGGCTGTTGAAAAGGAAATAAAAAGATAAACCTTCAAAATTACAAACACAAAAGTATAGAATTCAGCCATTCTGATATTTATCGGTTGCTTACCTTGGAAAAGGACAATATATATAAATCACTAGACTTTCCCAGTGTGCAATCAATAATGGGTCAATAGCCTCTCATCTCCCTTGTGTGCTAATGGCCAAAGCTGGCTTTACAGAAACAAACAAGGCTGTGCTGAGACACACAACAACACAGTCTGTGCTTCTCTCGTGATGCAACAAAGAGTTACCAGTGCAAAGCTAGCTGATCCATTTTCCATGTGGTCAGGTTAGAGATCTCGTGCTTTGAATCTCTTTTATTCAACTTCAGACGTTTTTATAAGAAAGAATATGGACATAATAATTAGAGAGAATAATGCACCACTTAATTCAATTTGCTTTTTAAGATGGAATTAATAATAGGAAGGGTGAATGGAATTTTCTACCTGAATCATTTTCATAAATCTTTATAATGAAGTTCACTCCCCTGTTGGCTCTAAATGTCATACCTTGAACTCAGAAACATGGTGCCTTTCTCGCAAACCAATTAATCTTTACGATGAACTTTTTCTCTTTTCTAATAACAAGCTCTGTATTATAGTCAGTCTTATTGCGTGCACGATTTCACTCCCTTGTCTATGAGATCGTCTTAATCGTACAAGATAGCATGCTGTCTCCTGCTTGTATTTTACACAGTTTTTCTCATAGAATAATATGTGGCCAGTGATACGGGTGTTTTATATATTTGTGTTGCTTTTTGTAAAGAAAGTATTTAAATCCCTCTGCTCTTGGCCCATCTTACAGTAAGCTCTTAATATATTAGTGTTGTGATTCTATGCAAATTTAAAGATATTTTCATCTTTTCCAGAATTTTTCAAACCCATTAGTGTGTCACTATATTTAACTAGAAGAGACTTTACTATACAAAATTGAAATGGGGATTTATTTACAAAGAATTGATGAGCCAGTGATTATTTATTTTTTATTATTTAAAGCACATGCTGTGAATGGTGTGACTAAGGCTGTGCAGAGTGCTCTGCAGGAAGGCGTCTGAGCCTGCCTCAGTGAGGAGTCTTGACTCCCCTGATGGAAGGTGGAGTAGGGGTGGCAGTAGGTACCTGCAAGACAGGCACGAGAGACAATGAGGAAGGTTATTTTGTAGCTAAATTGTGCTCTTTAATTTACGTCAGTTCTATCACGTGACATTCTGCCCTAATTATTATTTCACCACCCCTTTAAATGTAGTGCAATTACATTTTAAATTACCTGCTGTCAGCATTAACGTTTTTATCCTTGGCAAGTGTGTCTGTTTCATAGTATAATAGAGTTAAATGTGGATAAAAAACATGATGAGAAGACATCTGGTGCAGATGGAATAAAGAACAGTTGTTTGGGGAGGGCCTGTGATGACTGATGTGTGTTTGTTTTACACACCATATGCATTAAATTATTTGTTTTCAGTGATCTCTTCCACTAGAATTCTGCCTGCCCAATTACACATTAAACAGAAAAACATGAAGTACAGTCAAGAGATTCTGTGGGAGGGCATATGGAGGATTTCAGGAAGGTAAATCCCACTTGCCAGCTCTATTTCAAGACCATCCTACATTAATGGGGAAAATTAGCAAGTTGCACATATGGAGGAATGTATAATGTTGACTCTGTGAAATCAAAACATATTTCATTTCTGTCCCTTTACATAATAAGACTAAGTTCATGCAGTATCATAAAATGGCCAACAACAGCTCCAGCTTGAGCATCACTTAGTGACAGTGAGGAATTAAGAAAATGCACTTGTAAAAACAGAACTGGGCAGATATCTGTCCCCCCCGGTTAGGGTGAGAAGATGGGAGGTTGGCTTTAGCCAGCATTTGATTAAAAGACATTTTGCCTAATGCTCATCTATAAAAACACGCCTAGACTGGCTTCAATATTCATTCTTCAGATCATCTTGGACCACATTGCTATTGCTATTATTTTAATGTTAATGGGTGGAAGCACAGTTTCATATCAGTGGCAGAAAGTGTCTGTATTATGGAAATGAGAGGTTCAGAGAATGACCTTTGAAAGCATCAGTTCTGCTGTGTTTTATTATGTTGCATTTTAAGCACTTCAAATAGATCTCTGTGTAAAACCTGTGTTGATACTATGCATTGGAGATGTCTGCTGCTACTTGGTGACAATATTTAAACATATCCAGAACAACCAGACATGTAGGCTGGTCTTGTTTGTGTTTTGGCTATCATAGCCTCTTAGGTCTACTTTTCAACTAATCTAAATTCTACGTATGCATGGCATTATTATTATCATGAGGCTATATGCTTTTGGACTGTGCCAATAAGTGCACCTGGACTCTGCATTCTTCAATTCCCACAATCCTTCACTCTAAATTACCCTCAGTCTTGAGGTCCTTTGAGGTTACTTCGTTACTTGACCTCTCAAAATTTTTGAAGCACCACAAGTACAGAGGTGAGTAGTTAGTTCAATTTCTTGTTAGTCTGCCTTGGACATTGTGGTGCAAGTGTTGAATTCAAATACCTGCAGATAATGAGAGCATTAAGGAGATGAGTTTGAGGAGGTCTCACCTTGAAGTACCACTTACATTTCTTCATGAGCCAATTTATTCCGAGGTAATTAAGTCACAGGTTGGAATAATTTGGTGGTGTTTTCTGTCATATGGTAAGGGGGAGGAAGCAGCAGTATGCACCCGAAAGCCCTCGTTGAACCATTTGGTGTGTTTTTGTCCTGGAAACAAATTAAATGCAATAACAAAAGGCCAATGCCTGCCCTCAGTTCAGCCGCAATAAATAGCCTGGGCCCTCACCACATTCGTCATATTGATTTTTCTTTAATGATATGCACAAGAAAGTAATTTCCTTGTCTCTGCATTGTCAGCGGTGACTAATCAGATTTTCCTGAGACAACCAATTCCATACCTCAAGGAAATGCTTGGGTACAGATACTGGTCATCCGAGTGACACAGACATCACCTAGCAGCTTGTACAGGTGCAATCTCTCTCTCTGTGTGCAGGGCTAGAATACTAAGCATGCACTTCTTTACCGTGTCCTTGGTTTCTTTTTTAACAGTGCATTCTACACTGAATATGTCTGCATGTGATCTGCAGATATTTTTCTGTACTGAGGAAAACATAGTACTAAGAAGTACACCAAGGTTGTTTGTGTTTTTACAAGTTAAGTACAAGAGACACTGAGACAAGTCACAATGAAAACTGACCTCAGTTCATCACTACACATTTGTTGTTACGACGGCTACAGTGGTTTTATTGACAAATAAAGAGCAAAACCTCAAATAGTCTACATATTCTTTGTGGGATTTTCTTATGCTTGCCTTCAATATTTAACCTTGGCTGAGTGAAATTTGAATATCTAATCAATCACACCATATTAAAGTTGAATGCTAATCGCCATCGGCTCATTACTATTTCACAAGGCGGCTCCATTTATGAAATGTCACTCAAAATAGTGTACCCACAAGCCAATCGATGTCAGCCGTCTTTCCGTCTGAATGTTTCATTTGCTGTAAATACAGAAACAGAGAGATATAGATTGGGGTCAGGCAGTTGGGCGCCCACATGTGGTTTCAGTGCTGGGTGGGGACACACTGAAAAGGCATTGATCAGCGGTGGGGCTTAGTATACAGTTTCCTGGAGGCCTAGTTCAGAGCTATGACTAAGGCCCACCGGGGCCAAGACGTTTGGAGTCAACTCCTGACCTTTGAGGCTTGTCTGAGACCATGCTATTGATAGAAGAGCAGATATGGTTACTTCACCACTGGCAGTTGTCATTTCTCAATAGACGATCGGTGCATGTGTGTGTATACAACATTGTGGAGACAGAGAGGAAAGTGCCAAAGGATTTATAAAGGAGTTTTTATTTATTTTGTCACAGAACACATACATGTTGTCAGGGGTTGTGAGATGGCGGACACAAACGCAGACTTAGCCGGAGGTGAAAACAAACTCAGTTCCTTTAATATAGGCCAGGGTTCGGTACACAGGTGATCAGTCAACGTGGCAGAGGTATCCAAAAGGCAAAGGCAAAAAAGCAGTAGTCAAATTCAAAAAAACAAGTCACACACAAGAGAATCCAAAACTTACTCGAAAACACGTAGGAAAAAACACAAGAATCCAAAACTTACTCGAGAACACGTAGGGAAAAATCACAAGAGCAGAAAGGCTACTTGGACGGCTGTGTCGCATGGAAGACTCACAAGACGAACTGGCAACAAGGGGCAGAAAACACACAGGCTTTATACACAGGAGGGCGGGAAGACAATTGGACACAGGTGAAGCACATTAGGGCGGAGCAGGTAATCACAGGTGGGGGAAGGGAGCACACATGAGGAAGGGGAAGTAAACAGAACTGAAACACAAGGGGAAGATCGAGTTTCAAAATAAAACAGGAAGTGACTAGTAAAATTAGAACTAATACAAACAGAAACTGAACTACAAAATAAAAGACCTGGCTGAAACCATGACACATGTATATAAAAAAAGTTTTCCAGTAGTATCAGGGGTATTTTTTAAGACCCATCTTCTATCCATTAGGTGACATGCTTTGGTAAACGTTCTTAGTTGGTATGTATTTCCTCACTCTAGGAATGTTCTCTAAACTATAAACTGTTGAATTCCTGAAAAGTTATCCCTGTATAATAATCTCTTGGCATGGGTGATGGTAAAAGTCCTCAAGAGCTGGCTTTCCCCATGGCCCTTTTCACTGTTGAACAAATAATGTGGCTTCCCATCAAAGCTGACCAATTGGAGCAGATCTCAAGTTTTTGAAAGTGCTGTTGACCCAGCTTTGTCTTTCTATAGAACATATGTAAATATGATGCCGGAGGCTGAATCTGATGGCTGCATAAAGAGCCAGCAAAGGAAGAAAATAAGTTTTTAACCATAAATCATGTAAAGTAGATACAAAGACCTGACATGTCCTGTGTAGCAGAGTGTGGGTTTCTATTGACATTTTACATTTTTGTTTTACAGCAGTGAAAGTCAGAGTTTGAAACTTAACTTCACTGACCCTTCTGCTGGATTGTGCTCTACACCCTTTTTTGGTAAAAGTGACTCACCATTTAATCTGATGTGAAACCGCAGAGAAAAGGATAAATAAACCAGAATGGGTGTTGTGGATATATGAGGTATTATGCAAACTGAATCACAATGAATCATCTCAAACACACTGAAAAACAATGTGTTTCAATGTGTGCAAACAGTGAAACACTCATCTTGTGGACGTGAATACAAACAGCAGGATTTAGCCTCCTGAAGCCGTCATATAAGAATTCTTGTTGCAACCAATGTTCACATGATTAAAAGAAATGGCTGTGCAGTCAGGTATCTTGAATGTGTTTTCAAAGGAACAGTTTGAACATGATCACAAGGTGTTTGTTTTAAAACGAGGCAGATTAAACTTTATTACTTTAACAACTTTACTTTAAAGGACTATAACAGTTTATTGACCTGCCCTTGTGCAGACTAAGACAAAGTACATACTTCACCATTAGCCGTAGCCACCTTTTGCACCATGTGGATAAAAATGTAAATGTTACTGGTTACACCTGCGAAAAGCTGTACGGTTATGATAGTAAATGAGTGCATCAAAAAATATGGACCTTCCAAAGCTCACATAAATCCACAAAATTATTTTACATTTATTGTTAGCAGGGGGATAAACAGGACAACTTTATATAAAGTCAAATAAGAAGCAGGAAACATTCATCACAAACATTCTTTGATGTCAGATTTTAATAAGCCTTTTTTGTGGGCAAATCAGTAGTAAAATGCAAACAGCCAGCTGTTTGACAAACCTGTCACAAGTCTTAAATTAGGCCATTATGTTCGTTTAGCAGTAATTGTGATCAGATATTGCAGGTTTTTTAGTGTTTTGCTTTACTTCAAAGGCATTAAAAAAACATTGAAAATTTCAAATGACAAATTACAGTCACCTAAAAATGTCCCTGAGCAGCCCATTTATCCAACAGAATACAAATAAACAATTGCATGGTTTGTGATGTTTTTGATTAGTTGTAACCAGTATCCTCTCTGATGGGAAATGCTACTGCCATGTTGTTGTGTTTCATGTGACAGACTTTGTGCTATCACACTGAGCCCATGGTTGATCTCTCTGCAGAGCAGAGAATAGGAGGAGGTAGCGCAGTGTGTTTACTAAACAGGCTGTGTCATGTGCGTCTCTAAACTCACCACCCACTTCTGCACGCTGGCTAGCACTCCTCCTTCTCTTTGTAGCCCTGGCTTTGGTGAATTTTCCTGAAATACGCATATTCACCACTGCCAAAGGCATAAACAATTATCAATCGGCTCTAATCCACGGTTCTGCATAAATATGAGTTTCTCATGCAGTTTGGAGAGCTGTGCTGTCACTTTTTTATGACTAATAAAATTTGACTTGGCAGACAGAACCCAACATGATGCATGACAAGTAACTTACACCGAGGTTGGGGATCCAGCTCTGAAAAAATGAAAAAAACACTGCATATGTGATAGTTGTGGCCACAGTGGTATTTGGTTTGTCTCTATAAATGTATTTCCTACCTACGAAAAGGCACACACAACATTTTTGGGTTCAGTATCTTCCTTAAGTACACATGGGCATGTATCAACAGCTCTACCACCTGAGCCACAGCCACCTACATATAATATATGTGCTGCTCAGGCTTTTATTCTTGATGTGGTAAAAACTACATTTCAGCTTCATCACAGATACAAAAAGGTATAGGTCTGGAAATAACATTCCATTTACTGGCTAATATTAAGGCTAATATAGACATCAATCTGTACATTTTTTTCTGCAGGACATTTCATGTAATGTGTACTGTAGTCATGTATACTTCATGGAGTTCTACTCCTGATCCTTGTGAGTTCCTGTTCTGTGTTGACCTGTTACCCTTTTGAGTTTACTTTCATTGTGGTCGTGGTTTGGTAAGACATAGGCACCAAAACTACCTGGTTTGGTTTAGAAAGAACAACATAGCTTTAGTTAAAAAGACTTTTATAATATTCAGTCTATGATGGTTAATTTCAAATATTGCTTTGTAGTGAAGGCGGACACTGTCATCTTGCACTGTGAGTCACCATCCGGGCACTTTGTAGTGCACTACATGTTTCTTTTCTCGTCAATATGAATCTACTTGATAAAAGGAAACTTACTATTTAAATTGCTGCTGACCCTCACTGTGGATTTCAACCACATTGGTGGTAAAGCAGTGCATTCAGTCCACATGAACAGATCCATTTGGTGTTTGTTAGCAATCACATGATTCACTACCAGAATTCCTGTGAGTGAGTGGGTTATTGAGGGCATCACCAAAGGTGGATTTTAAGCCTCAACATAAAAGTATTGTTGAGCAGATTGCTGAGGATGTAGATGTTGCATTCACTTCTTAGATAAAAGCATTATGTATGACGCGCATCTTTTTGAATATGCCACAGAAGCCATCCGAAACTCACAGCTGTACACTGTGTATAATTGCCTCCCTATACGCTCCTTCAGGCATGTTTTTCAGTCAGAAACTATGAAACACCCAAAGGCAACTGCTTGTGCATATAACTGAGACACCACGAGTGAAAGTCATTAGACTCTGAAGGCCCTTGTGAACATTGTGTACTGGAGGGCATTTGTTTAGCATGCATATTGTTTGGTTTGTTGTTACCGTATGGGCTCATCAATAATGCAGGGCAACTTAACCGGCCGTTACAATGATAAAGACATCAACAGGCAAAACAGACGGCTGTGAGCTCTCCCACCCAATAAGAGCTGTCTGCAAGGGGAGGACTACAGACTGGGCAGACTTTTAATTAGTGGGCTTTGTATCCCAGCCAGGAACAGCAGATTGGCTGCTTGCTCTTTCTTGTCTTCAAAGCCTTAGTAACCAAGAACTGGAAACACAGCCATTTGAATCATGGGTAATTTGGTGTAGTTAAAGATTGATGGACAAATCACTTCCAACCATCAGGAAGATGACTAAATGCATGATTTACTGGACGCAACTGCTGTTATTTATCATTCATATAGGACATTATAAAGACAGGCCATGCCACGAGGAATCAAGTGATTAGTGGAAAATGTTTGTAGTATTCAACAGTAAAGGCAGCGATGTGGATTTGCTCCTTAAAAATTAAAAAAACAAAAAGACAACATGCTTCAATTTCTCTACACATAGAAAACAGAAAAGGCATTTCGATTTTTGTCCACTAAATGTAGGCTAATGTAGTGTAGCATTTTGAGCACTCAACATCTCCTTCAGAGACTGTTAATGTTCCATCACGCACTCTGCGTGGCTGTCCTAGACTGTGAAGCACCTGTTCTTTCTGCTTGGTGAGACTGAGCTGTGTAAACCACATCAAATAAAAAATAATAAAAAAAAATCACACATGGCAAACTGAATTTATTCTAACATGTTAAAGCATATAAAAATTATGTGAATGATGAATCACCTTCTGAGTGCTCACTTATTTCCTCACAAGTCTGCAGAGAGAGTGCAGCAATCTGATTGCTGCAGTATTGTGTACGTTTTACCCAGGTTGATGGAGGTGAGAGCTGAGCAGTCAATGGCAGTCAGGTTTACTTAAACAATCTCTCCATCAGTGACGTGCGGTGAGTTTCATGGCTGGTGAGGCACTGACTTTATCAGAATCAGATTTATTCATGTAGCTTATTCACCATTTGAGTTTCATATCTCATATTAGCAGTTTTTTACACAAACAAACTGTAGCCCATGTGAAGCACATTTCACTTAAATACAATATTATGTCTTATGGACAAAACTGCCTGTTACTTTTTTAAAAGTCTCCACTTGACTCCTAACCACGAACTGTTGCTAGCTCACTGTCACTTCATCTACAGCTGCGAAGTACGTGGGCCTACTGTGAGGCAGGGGAACTGCCTGCCGCACCTAGTGCCTCTTTGCTGCCGTTGTAGGATCGCTGAGCACACAGGTTACACACACACATTATATACATCAGCTAAACTACGGGAGCCCAGGGGGCATGTATTAAAAGTGTTTAAAACATTTCATAGGCGACATACACAGACTGTAACACACTCTCATTGCATGGAATGCCAGCATGGTGTCCAAGGTGAGGCTCAGCTTCCCTCCCCTGCCTCTCCTGACTGCACGTCACTGCTCTCCACCTAAGTGAGCCCTCACCCATAACAACCTTGGTCTCATTCAAAGTAGAGTGTATTGTCTGACCTTTTCAGAGGACCCTGTTCTAGTAAGGAATGTCCCTGTCAATACTAGTTTTCATGGACCACTTACAGTATTGTAGCTTTACTTGCTTTAAGAGAGAGAGAGAGAGAGCAGCAAACACACACCAGCAACTCGGTAAATGAATTTAATGTTTAGATCTTTAGGACCAATTATTTAGGCTTTGCTAGTACGACGTTTTTATTTCCTACACAAATGTAAGCAATCCTGTTCACGGTCCACTGCATTTTCACACACACACACAACTAAATCTTTACTTCAATAAAAGATTCGTTCAACCATGAACTATAGCTTTACTTGCTTTAAATAAAGTGTGATTTATACCAACATAATTCATAATAGTTTCTACCTTTTAGTATTTAAAGTTTTCAATATTTTAACACTTTTCAGCAAAGTTTAATCAAAATTGTATCCTGTTACAAACACAAAACAAAATCCTGAAGCTGTCACTGGATTCTTGTAATTTATTAAAGTTTAATGTGACTCTGTCATAGCTTTTAGACCTTGTGGAATATATTATCTGCTAATGAGGACAGGTTCTGACATGGTTCAATGTGGAATACCTGACACGCTGGTTCTATGTGATCATGGGCTCTAATACCTCCCTTAATCAACACAAGCTTGGTCGAAGGTATTCTGAGGGCATTTGTCTCACCTCGCCAGCGACGCTCGCTGGCAGATGCTTTGCATATCAGGCCTGGTGGATCAATATGTTATTAGAGAACAACCTCTCGGAGGCATGTCAATTAATTCAGGGCTGTCAGCTGCACCCCTTGCATTGTCCAGTGGGGCTGAGGGCGAGCCGTGGGTGTCTTTTTAACTCTGTGCTGGTGGATTTGTTACTTTAGGTGCTTCAAGGTTTTACCCTCGGACACAAAAGGATAGGATCAGTTTATAGAATAGTTTTAATAAGTAATATATAAAACTGCTTTAATAAGTGACTGAGCACCCAAACTAAACTTGGTGTGTATTTGTAGTAAGGCCCACTGGAGGGCTGAAATGCACTGCGGTTTATCTGGTGGGCCCACAGACAGTGAACGTTTAACTACAGTGGACTGCGGGGCAGCCAGGTGTACAAATGTACCTGATGGACCATATTTAGTATGTCAGTGGAAATGAAGTGGATGGCTGTATAGGGAATAGTATGCTCTAACCACAAAGAAGATAGCTGTACCATGTGTACCTTTGTATATTTTTCTTCACACCTCAGCCAGACAGAAGTGTTTGCACAGACAGAAAGCAATGAGGTCCTCAGAACCTCAGTGACTCATGGCACTTTTATAGAAGGCTCTTTTCACATAGAAGTCTTCACACTTTTCCAATCAATGCTTTCTAGTGAGCCACTCCACCATCAATATGTTGACGCTTTCTTTGTGCCGGCTGTTACAGTTACCTCACCTTCTCAGGATTTAACATCACACAGCAGGGGGACTGTGGGACCCTTTTCTTGAAGTTAAACATCCAAAACAACCTGTCCAGCCATTTTCTGAGACCCCCAGAAATCCAGCACTCTTGATGGATTTCTCTAGATATTTGAAACAAAGTCATTCGGGTAGCAGCAGATGACAAAGATGGAAAGACTATTGTTTAAAAATGTGACTGATGGCTTTCCTGCCTGCGCTGTCTTGAAGAGAGAGATGGTGTTGATAGATGAACCAATACACCCTGAACTCTTTTTTTTCTTTTCGTTTGCAGTGTGTGTTGTTTGATTCACTTTTCTCCTGCTGAGGTGATATTTCACCCTTTTGCTGTGACACAGCGCAGCAGCGCAGTTCTCTGCCTGTGGATGTCTTCATTAGGATGCATCTCCTTATTTTAATATTTTTTTGACTGCCAAACTAAAGGCCGTGTCGCGTCTCTTTGCTCTTCCCCATTTCAATGTCACAGCTTCAGCTGAACGTATCTTAATGATAAGCTAATAGTGTGTTATCTGTACTACAAAAAAGGAAGGAAGCACAGTGATCAGTTGATCTACTGTTGAGTGAAATATCAGATCCACTTCATTAAAATCATGCATATTAATGCATCAGAGTTGGAAAATGTCTATATACCATGAGTCTGTTAACCCTTTGGAATATATTTAACATGCTTACCGTATATGTTGCTTATGTGCTTAGGACAATTATTAAATGTGTCAATACAACCTTTACATCCTTTTGTAGGCCACTGACAATTGGCCAGTTACCCATCTAGATTTGTTTTTAAATTAAATTAAATTACATTTAAACAAAATTAATATTATTCTGTCTGAACACAGAAAGGTGCCAATGACTCATAAATCAACACAGAGATGATAATTAAAATATATGGTAAAATATCAAATGTAAGGACAGACACAAACAAAGGAGCCAGAATCAACTTAGTTTGAACTAAATCTAATTATTTATTCATTGTTTTTTATTAAATAAACATGTGTGTCACATGGACTGGTATTTTGAAAATATCCATACATTGAATTAGGGCAGATTTATTTCCAGTACTCCCAGAGCTTGTCTTTCTCAGGTGCCATTTCATCCTCACTACTAAAACGTCTTGTATTTTAAATGCATCTTAATTACCTTTCCCTGTTAATGTGCCATGTCTCCTGTTTTTTTTCTCCCCCCTTTCACCTTTTTTTTTCTCTTTTTTTGCACCTTCCGCTTTGGTCTCATTCATTTTACAACACCTCCCTCCATCAGGTCCCCTTTACACCTTTGCAACCACACTACCAACCTCTGGGGATACTTCTCCCTGTTGATATGCAGAGCACCTCTCCTTCCAATCAGTACTTCTGAAAGGTTGTTACTAATGGTCCCCAAGGAGAGGAATCAACCTTGAATACATACAAGGCCTCTGCCGGCATTTTGGCTAGCCACTGGGAGTGTCACATCTTGTTTCCCCTCCTTCTCTGTGCCAAAGTTCAATTTCTATAAAATATCTATGAAATGGGAAAAAAAACAACCAATTCATCTTGTGTGTTTTTTATGGTTTCACTGGAACATTCTGAGTGATTAAACACACAGCAACTTTATGTTCTAGTATGTAAGGATGTTGTGTCTGACACAAGATAGGAAGATAATTACAAAGGAGTTCTAATACTGATAGTTGAACATACCTTCAGATTATTCTTTCCTTTTGTGTCACACCCTTCTAAATACTCTAGCTGTTGTGTGCTGCAGGAAGCCATTGAGGATTCAGCCTATTTTCATCAGCAATAATGAATAGGCAATGCTGTTTACTATGATGGGCAGCCACAGTCTTGAGCGTCTGAGAATAGCTTGATTATTCAACAGGGAGAAGTGCATGGAGGGGGCGGAGGGAGGGGGGGCATTCCATATGTTACACTTAACAACCAATGAAGCTGCGATTCCGAGACTTGGGGCAGAAAGAGCTGACAGCGCTCATCCACACCCCTGGCTTTCTCCAGAACAGCCGAGGCAGGCAATAATCTAGCTATAATTAAGGGGTATAAACCATGTCATGCAGCCATTAGACCAAATAGCTGGCAACCAATCAGCTATGACATTAATGGCAGAAACCAACCACAGCTTTATAATTCAGCTCTGTTGTAACAGGGCAAATCTGCTTTTAGAATTTTACAAGTTGATGCATAACTCTTCATAAAATATGTTTTGTATAACTGTAAATAACTTATAACATGTTGAGTGTAGCAGACAGCAGGTCAGTGCAGACGGTAATGACCAATCATCTGTGTATACTTCTATTATATATCTATATATGTAGTAAATGGGGATAATTAGACACCAATATCTTTTAAAGAGGCTAGGATTTCTTGTTTTGATCTCTTGTTGATGATATCCATCCACACTGTTGCTGACCCTTACCTGGACATATATTACGAAAAAAAACCCACACTAAATTCAATGTTTTCATATAACTTTATTTATAAAATTAATAGAGAAACAATGTTAACATGTCTGGTATTGCTGAAGCAGTTTGCTCTCTTAAAGAGAGACTTAAAGGGACTCATGTATATCACTTTACAGATAAAATCGTAATTTCTATAGTTCAGTTACTGGAAGAAAATGGGATATTACCAGAAATTTCACCAAGCATTTTTAGAATAAGACTACATGATGTAGCCGGTAAAACTAACAAGCTTTACGTTCACCTATTTTGATGAATTGATTTTCTTTGTTCATAATGGACTACTTGGAACGACTGTGTGTTTACTCAGCAAATGAACAGACAAGAAATTACTCTTAATGGAACCTATGGATCCTTCCCAACCTAATTCTTTGCATGCTTACAGTTTAAAGATCTGCTCCTATAGACAGGCACTGACCCCAGCAGAATTTACAATATGTTGGAATGTGGCCAGAGTGAGAATTAAAAGGATGAGGTTTGTGTGTGGCTGTTCATGTCATACTGTCGGCTGCACGGTACCATTATGCACTTGTTTATTATATACATATAAATGTATATGTATTTTTTTATGCACAAGTAAAATAACATTGCTAACTGCTGTTGGCCTGAATAAAACAGATTTAAATTTGCAAATACTTCCATGTATGTCAGCAACATTTTAAAATTATTAATAGCAAGTGTTTTGGTTTATGTTTTACCAAACGTTTTATTTAATGAAAAAAAACAACCCTACATTTTTGAGATTTTATTTTTTGCTTGCATAAGAAATTTAAACATTAACAAAGGCAAATTTATAGCAAATCAATAATGCAACTACTTAGTATGAAAGAAATTAGTGCAGCCCACAGATATATCACATCAGAATTTTATCTCAGTCTCACAGATAATCCAGTTTGACAAACATCTGTCTGCAGTCTTGTTTTCTTCGCTGCTTTCTCTGTGCATCCATCCATTTTTTAACACTCGCTTTTTCTTTTCAGGGTCAGTCTTTCCCAGCATGCACTTGGTTGAAAATAAGGGAAACACCCAAGACAAGTCAGCAGTCCATCACAGCTCTAACACAGACATTCACATTCACACTCACATCCACGCCTAGGATAAATTCACAGCTTCCAGTTCACCTGAGAAAACTGTAGCACCCAGAGGATGCAGACACCAGGCGTATAAATAAAAACTCTAGATGCTGGTTCAAACAACTGGAATGCATCTTCCACACTCAGATAGATAACAAATTATCCTCCACTTAAGCTTTCCTTTGCATTATGTTAATGACTCTTTCTGGATGTAGGAGTAGTTTTAGACATCCATTATGTCTAATAGCTGACTGAAAGAAAGCAGTTTAATTAACGGAAGATGGGCAATAGTTGGGTGCAGCTGTTGCTGTTGGCACATGCTTAATACCACAAGTGTTTAAAGAAAGATATGCGGGTAACATGAAGGAGTCATGTTTGATGATAGTAACAGGGCAGAAATCCTTATTAAAGGTCATTTACTGTTCGATTTGCCTTCGGTTAACCTGCTTGATCATTATGCATTATCTGTCAGCAGTAGTGTGCATCACCTCTGGACACAATATAACATGTTGTTTCACCTTTTACAGTAACGGTTTCAACTTTGTGCAGTTGTATAGAGAAGAGATACAGCAATTAAAAGCTCTTTTATGTCTGTTACATAAAGGAGGTTTTATAATAGGAAGAGGAGGTCCCTGCTTAAGAGCATGGATGTTCACCATCACTGATGCAGTAGTAAAGTAGAGACAGGAGAAAAGACAGTTTTTCACACGGCATTCTTAAAACGCATAATATGTATTCACAATTAAAATATTAGATGTATTGCTACAGGATCACTTATTTAAGTGGAAATATGGGCATGCTACAGACGGTGCAGAAACCTAAACCTGTAAGTGTGAAACCTGTAAATGAAGAGGTGTGTCTGAGTCTACGAAATGGGTCAGGCTGTGAGACATAGATGTCAGACTACTGAGAGTCAGAACAAAAAATTTACACATACAGTGCATGGTACTGTAACAGCTTGTGCTGTCGGTCATAGTGTGATTCAGGATGTTGCAATGGCGAGAAAGGTTTGGTGGTGAAAAAAGCAGTAACTAGTTGAATTTTTTTTTCAGGAACCTGTGTGTTGCTACAAATGGAGCAACTTTGATTGTGGCTGTAGTTGTCTGTATCTACACAGGTTTAACAGATAAAGACATTGATCCCAGGGATTTTTTTTACTCTAAATATGGAAATAATACCTCTGTCTTTTATGTATCGGCTGTAGGCACCCAAAAGAGCAGACTGAACATCCGCTGGGGATGTATGGATCTAGACAACCCTACCTTATAGCCAGTTGCAAGCACACAAGTTAATGTAGCAAAAAATGAATGGATGAAAAAATCCAATAACAATTTTAGAATAATCAAAATAAAATTATTGGGTTACAAATAGGTCTGTGCAAACTTAGAAATATATGTATTTTACAAAATACTGGCTGTGTCCAATGTTACACAGACTGTGCTGCATTATGGTATTCATTATTGTGTGAATTTTGTTTTATACGCACCGCTTTTTGTCTACTATATAGCTCTGTATTAATATTTATGAATATAGTGCTGCAATGTTTACATGCTGAATGTGAAATTCAGCGATCTCCATGAGGTATGGCAAATTCTATGTGTTGGATGGAGGAAAAAGTCTCAGTGGGTGAGACTACAGGTCTGTCTGTCTGTCTGTCTGTCTGTCTCTGCCATCCCTCCTCCACCACAGTTGTCACCTGGAAGCTTTCCGTCAGCCCCTCTCTCTGTGGAAGCCAGAGATGAGAGCTGTTCAGAGGAATGGCCTCAGGCACAAAGCCTCTACGAACGCTCAACTCAACAACCTCGGCTGCTTCAAGGGAGCATCTCTTTGCGCTTCAAAAGCTTTCCACGAATGGGAACCAAGTTGGCTTCTCACCATACGTTGCTTTCATAAAGACCTTTTCAGTTGCTCAGCTTAAAATCAATATGAAAGGGTAGAATCACAAGCACACATGGGATTAAGTGCAGAAAAGGAGTAGGATTTAAACTGACAAAAAGTGAAATTCCATGATTCCTATAACAAGTGATATTTGAAGTGGAATGAAGTTTGGGATAATATCAGACCTCACGGGAGGCTGAAAAAGCCCTGTTGCATGAAATCAAAGCCTGACAGAAAGATAACAGTTTGACAGAACCATACTGATCTCTGTGTGGCATTGTGCACTGAGACATGCGCTGTGTGAGATTGCAGCACCAACAAGACAGAGGATTGCCACAAAACAAATAACAGAGGGGAAATTAGGGAATTACATGAATTTGTTGTATTACTGTGCTCCCTGTCAGTTGTGGTTTGTCACTTTAATCACATAAATCATAGGACAGTCTAAACCACCCGGCAAACTGTCTTGAAATTTTAACCTGATAGATGATGGTACTCAAATGTATGACAGGGTAATAACTATGGAACAAACTACAACATACACAAACACTCAAACATGAACAGGTGTCGTATTAAGAGCAAAAATATCATATACACAGAATATTAAAGTTCAAGTTAAGCCTTAGGATAGTAAAAAATAAACATAAGAATTGAGAGATTTGTGCACATGGTACCTATTTAGCCCTCAGGTATGTCTTTGAGCACTGTTGTTTCCATGGAAATGATATTTTAACCTAGGACAATGTTTTTCTTTTGTTCAGGATCGCCTTATTTTCCAATAAAAACACTGCATGTCGCACGCTTTTTTTGACTACCGAATCAAACCGGCATCCAGATGTTTCTTTTTAAATCAAATCTGAGCACAAAGAGCAATTCAGCTGGAAGACCAATGAAATGGCATTAGAGTTGACATAGTGTTTTATTACAGTCCTGGGCAATCATAGGGATCATTCATCTGCACATTCAAACTCCTCACTCTCTCATTTGTCAACCCAGTGGCCTGGCTCAGGGCTTGAGCGGGGTTATTGCAAGCTAGCATGTTTGTTTGTGATGTATGGCGTTATCATAAGCATCTGTCCTCAGAAAATATGGATCTCTGTACAAGATGTAATTTTAAATGTCCAGTCTGTGATGTAAATGCTAAACAAACAGGTAGCCTGACCAGTAAGGGGCCTGAAAAGGATATTGGATTTATTGCATATGATGTGTGAAATAGAAGGGCTCAGGTTGAGAGTATGCTTTAAATGGCTCTGTGTGCTCCAAAGGGAAATCCCTATAAGACCGTAAAAGACGTGTGTCTGTTAAAATGAAAGCTCTTAATTTTCCCATATACGAGCGTGTTGTCTTTAAATGTTAGTTAGCCCTGCCATATATTGGCTTTGGCCCCTGCATCATATTAATGAGGGTGTTGTTTAAAATATGATAGAGTGGTTTAATTAAGTGTTGTCAAAAGCAGTTGATGTAGTTTCATTGAAGATTTGTTAGCAACCTTTTGAAAACACTTTAGATAGATAAAAGTGTTTTATTCATTCCAGACATAAATTTCACTTAAAGCGTGTCATCGCATCTCTTAAACCACAGATTCACACACCACACTGTTCCAATTCCGAACTGTAAATTTACCCTACTATACAGCACACTAAAAATGTGACACACCACAATGTAGTCATTATGTAGTCGTAACACTCACTAAGTACTCACATGTAATGGCTCGTCTCCTGCCTACTTTAAGCACTCATCAGAATGTTAGAGACAAAAATAAGTGCCATGTTATTAACTAGAACTAGTTGCATGCAGGCTGTTGTTGCATTAAAAACAAATGTATTATCTGATGTGATTCCTTTGCAATTCATAATTAATATAAATATATATACTTAGTATAAAACAGAAAATGTGGACAATATAGTGCAGCTACAATATATTGTTAATAAATTATGCAGACACTGGTTTACCTTACAAATTTACATTGCAACTATGCTATGTACATGTATTTAAATAAGATACAGGTGTTCTTACATTTGTTCATATAAAAAAATACAGTTACATCTAAGTAGATCTAAGTAGTGTCCAAATGTATTAACAGCTTTCTTTCCCTATACTTTCATGGGTCTTCAGCATAGCAAACACCATAGAGACGTTTCATGTAGCAGTGTCATGATAAAAGTATTGTCTTTTATTTCTAAGGCCATAACTGTGTGATGCAGACTGGGTGGTGAAATACAATTGTATTTTCCAACACACATTTACAATATATATCTAGATATCATAATTCAGTGGCATAGTGGCTGTATTTAATCAGATAGCTATGCTACAATATATATGCCACACAATATTAACATGCTCTTTGAGGTCATTGGAAGAAATCTCATAACTTTATAGTGATTTAAAAGGAGTTTATCAGTGAAGGTCAGCCCTGTAATCTTGTGTACCTCCTGGTATTTCTGTACTGATCCAGTGAGAAACATTTAGAATATTTATGACAGAAATTTCAAATGGCATACTGAGGTTTCCAAGGCTGAAACGATGAGAAACACATTGAAAATGTCATAATGCTATACTTTAAAAAGCCATAAAACAAGTTAGAAGTAAACACTCACTTCACCAACACTCCAGAAGTTATAGTGTTGACTCACTAATGGCTGAATGTTAGCTGTGGTCACCCACAATATGGTTTCTTAACAACTTCCACTGGAGTTCAGGGTTGGAGGGAATTTTGACGGTTGCCTTAAGGAGGCTATTATCCAGAGCAGAATGGCTTCGCTGCTTTACCCTGTCTCGATATAAGTCAGTTGAAATTCTCAATATATGACCCATTCTGCTCCCGCTGGCTTGAAATATTGATGGGACAGCATTCAGCTCGGAATATGAGCTCAGTGTTTGTGACAGATT
The DNA here is from genome assembly GCF_900634625.1 of Parambassis ranga. Lineage (NCBI taxonomy): Eukaryota > Metazoa > Chordata > Actinopteri > Ambassidae > Parambassis > Parambassis ranga. Next base: position 8,077,353 of record NC_041040.1, on the reverse strand, counting down.
TAATATTATTATTACAATTTCTGCTCTTTCCCCCTCCTGACTTAATCAGCTCTTAACAACAATGCACGGTCTCTGACATAATTATATAACTGCTAATATTCCACATTAATGTATATTTGCCACAGATTGCCACAAATAAGTCTCATGGCAACAGATGTAAACAAACCAAAACATCAGACACACAGGCTTTTTTTTGTTTCATGAAGTGTTGGAATAATGTGTCTGAACAGCTGGAAGACTACAGCAAAGTCCATTTTAATAAAAAATATATATCCATTTTGAGCTTTTGTCATGTTAGTCATAAAAAAAATTGTAGCTACAGTTTGAGTCATGCTAGAATATTTTCAGCTGAGTGCTCTGCAGCCACAGGCACAATCAACACAGGAATAGACGTAAAAATCACAACAGTGGAGGCTTCACTTATCCTTTTGACCCCTCCTCTGCTCCTCATACCCCACTGCAATTACTGAATCAGGCTGCTGTTGGAACAAACTACTAGGGTAGAACTGAACTGTAGTGTTCTCTTATAATTTATCATCCACTCCTAGAGGTGATGTAAAGATAAACCTGTCCGTCCTGCCTCACTTCCAGGTATATTCTTGAATAATTTGTTGCTCTGCCTACATTTAAAGGACAGCAATGACATGTCTACATGCTGCTGTCCCACTACTGTATGCCCTATTGGACCTCACCATGATTGGTCTGATGGGAACATATGCCCAGACAAATCCCCCGTAGCTTGTCGGCGGGATATTCTCAGTGTTGATGGAGCTATTGATCATGCACACATTAAAATGATGTCGGCAGCAGTAAATGCCAATGGTGGAGAGGTCCATTAATCAGGAAATCAATGGCCTTGTCAATAAGCTACCCTGGCCCTGACAATAGATGACAGTCTGAAGGTGGAGCTTAGGGTTAGCTGAGCAGAAAGCTCCCCTCTGCTGGAGGCCTGGCCCAGTCTCACCAGCGAAGCTTTCTCCATGTCCTCCACAACCCCCCCAGGCGTGACTTCACCATTTTCTAAATCCTTTTAGGGACCGCTCAGCTCCACAACTTATTGAAGGCTGAGAGTGTGAGTGGGTCATGACTCATGAACTGTTGGCATACTGCATGAGTAAGTTCACTGTCAGCTTTCCTCTACTTGCGCCCCAGAGACAGACACTAACATGACTGATAGGCGCACAGAAGTGAAGCTCCCATTGCAGTGTGAAAGTAAATTATCTGCAGTAGTAGTACAGTTTATTATGATCACCACATTGTCCTCTAGCAGTGGACATGGCATTCTCTGGTTGAGACATTTACTATTGGTACTCCTTATTACCTGTGCATGTTTCATTTTGTGTCCAGATTGGGTCACACTGTATGAGTTAAACACATGTGTTTAGACTGAATAAAGCTAGTCCTGCCTGCATTGCATAGTCTTAGCATAGCTGTGCAGCTCACTTCTTCTGTCCACCACAGCTGTAGTTATCTCAATCGTCCCACCTGATGAACTCTACTATCTGTACCTCGTGCTCACATGTCACAACAAGAAGCTGACATTTATGGTTTTGAGTGATATGCCATGACAGTTTCTGTATGGCCTGTCATGGGCTTTGCTACATGCCCCCACCCCTCAGGATGGAAGGTGATTACTTTGATGTCAGTGGATGACTTCATATAGTGTATTCCTCAAAATAAGATTATTGCCTGTCCTCTTGGTCATATTTTGGTTGAAATTAACATGGCAGTTGTTATATGAAGTTATGCACCCTCACCAAACTAGGGGCCATAAAAATGGTAGAAAAGCTTGTTGCTAATATGAGTTGTTATCACTTACATTGTGGTCTTTTAGTAAATTTAGTAATCCAGATTACTTGTCCTAAAATGTCTAGCAGGGTTGTCCAATAACCGGAAGGTTGGTGGTTCCAAGTCCTCCCTAGTCACTGTTGTGTGTCCTTGGGCAAGGCACTTTACCCGCATAGCCTGTATGTATGGCGCTCTTTGCTGGGCTGCCTTAAGCAATTTCCCCATTGTGGGACTAATAAAGGTTTCTTAATTAAAATGTCTTTTGTAATGTATTCTGTTACATTACTCAATCTGAGTAATGTTTTCTGAATACTTAGATTACTTACACATTGAATTGAATGATTTTTATGTGACTTGTTTTATTCACCAGAGTGAAAGTACCTTTATGTAATTCACTGATTCCAACAATGTAACTGTCTTCTAATTACTATCTCTTTAGACTGTATTGGAATACAGTTACTCATACTTTGTATTCTAATACTACATGTAATCCTTTTCTCCTAAACACTGTTTATACGACAAATCTCTAGCATGAGTTAGATAAAGACAAATGCACCCAAGTCTGAAAAGTCTAAAAAGTCTAACATAAAACCAAGCAGAAAGACGCGTGTTTAGCCATAATGCCCGAGTGCTTGAACAGCACAACTAGAAAATTACAATGACATTCACATTTGCCTACAGGTTTCATGCCTTTCTATGGCAGCCCTGTAGTTGTCAAATAATTGCTAAGAGGGACTTGCCTTTTCTATTTTGAAACCATTCCTTTTGCCATCGAGCATTACATGAATGGCAGTGAAAGAACTCTTCGCTCATGTCTAGACCAGAAATTGGCAAGCAATCTGGCGCGAGTTTCTCTCTTTGTGAGCCGTCTTTAGCAAAAGCAGCAACTTGGAAGATTTCTTTTTAGCAGTTTTTTTCCCCTCCTCTTTTCAATAAGTGAATTGAATTGCAAAGACCTGGATATAATTTGACTTTAGACATAACCAATTTATCTCACACCGTAGTGCAATCCAGGACCCTGTAATGAAAAGCTCGACTGAGAGTCTGGATTGGCGTGGAGTGACACATGCTTCAGTTGGTTCAAATTAGAAATGCCAAAAGAAAGGAAGAAACTGTCAAATAGAAATGTGTCAGACATTTTACAGGTCTAATACTCTTGTAGGCTGGAGGGGTGAAGTTTCAGTCGGAGGACTGTGATGTGAGCTGCGCTGAGCAAACACGCACATATACAAAGACAGGAGACATTCCAAGATGCTTGGCTGTCATTCTAAGCCTCTTTTAATGTTGCTCTTATAGATGCCTAAAAGTCTGAAAGTCTGACAGGAAACAGCTTTAATTCTGAAGTCTTAACAAAGTAAAGGAAGATTTCTAAGCAGCAAAGTTTCTAAAGTAAAACACGGTGACACACACGCTGAATGCAGCACAGCGTTCGGTTTAAAATACATTTAAGGATTGTTTTTGGCTCATTACTATTTGAGTTCATTCTATAGGCTTAAAACATTTCCCCCAGCTGTGGTGGAAAAATACTGCAGAGGTAAAAATCTATCGTAGCTGAATGATTTGGTGTGATTGTCTGCACAACAGGCAGAATGTACTTTTGGAGCATTTCGTTATTGCTGTTTTCAGTCAGCGGTTTCCAGGGGTTCAAGTCTCCAATCGACCAGATTTCTACAAATCATAATAAACACTTAGCACTTCATTACAGGCGAACATCTCCTACAAGGCCAGTCTACTGATAACAATACCTAAAAGTTATACAGGAGATGATATTTGTCTCTGAAAATCTAGGTAAGAAGCTCCATTATTGGCACAATAATGACAAAATGACAAAAGCCCAGCTACAACAGCCCTCACTAACACTTTCAAAAGGCACTCTGTTAACAACTCTGTTTTATTTTATCTAGTGAATTAGCATCAGTGTCAGTTTTGTCTGAGGTTACCTTCCCCTCTCCACCACCTTCCTCTTCTCAGATTCTCTCAAAATTTAACCTCAAAACAGAAAGTTTTCCTGATTACGCCAAATCACTGAAAGTTGTTATGGTTCAGGCCTCCCGGTGAGAGCAGCTGCTCAGCTGTCGCATTAATCCATGTTGCTTATGCAAATATACACCCTTTTGAAAGGTTCTCCACAAATATGATGTTATTTAGACTGCCAATCATTGTTTATATAATTGCGCCATTACATGTTCTTGTGGAGTTCTGATGAATGACACCTAGATCAACAGCAGAAGGTGAGATTGACAAGAGTGAAAGAAAACTGTGTACATGAAAGTATGAAACTTTTTGTGCTTTATAGAGAACCTTCTTAACTCAAAGAACTTGGAGCTAAGCTGTCATCATGAATGCATTTGTTCTATCAATGAATTGTGTCATTTATGCCTAATTATTTGTGGAGACATTGAGCTGTGCAGATACAGATTGTATCAAATGTGCAATTCTGATATCACTGTAAATAATAATGGGAGGAAACAGGACGAGACCAGCTGGATGAAATGACTTTTAGGACCGTGTTGTATGTTAAATAAGCTTTGGTTTTTTGCAGTGATAAATGAGCCGACAATACAGCTCAGAGAAGATGAGTTAACATGAGCAGGCAGCTGCAGAATGTAGGTTCAATTGCTTTATTGATGAGGCAGGGGAAGCAGTCAACAGCTGATTGCGAGTTTAATTAAGTGCACTTGTCAAGGACACAGGCCTCAGTTCTGCTTTCGAAGTCCACTTCCTGGTAGTCCCATCTTGACCACATTGGATGGCTCTGTGTTGTTAGAATCATGTTTGCCAGGAGGACTGCCAGGTCATAGCAACCTCGAGATTATGGATGTGTAGTGTTGTCAAGTATTGAGGGGATTTAAGCAGCTGATGATTCATTCCCCCGCAGCTCTGGGTCCTCCTGTGGTTCTGTGAACAAGTACGTGTAAAATCACTTGTCACCATGTATAGTCAAGAGAAACTTTAATTTTGATTTGTATGTATGAAATGTGTGATCTCATGCTAGACATTCTGAAAATTAATGTTGCGCTGTGGATACAGTCTCAATCTCACCTCTGTAGCCTATATGCCTTGCCCCAATTGATGTTAGTTTATGTGTTGTCTTACGTGGTGTCTTACAGTAACTCACTCAGGTTTCAGGATTGTACTATTCTGTTTGGACACAGTGAGGGGTATCTTTGTTGCAGTCTTACACAGTATGTGTCATCATGCATGTTTGATCAAAATCTGATTGAAATTCAACTGGGACAAGAAGTAACTTCAAGAGCCAAACAAATAATCAAGATTGCATGATGAAGTTTATGATTTGTACAGGAGCCCATTCAACAGGAAGCTAGAAGCATGTACATTAAACAATATGTACATACATTTTAAACAAATAATCCTTATTTAAATGAAATAGGCCTTGACTGTTATAATGTGTCTGAATCATTATTGGAAGAAACACACTAAGAAATATTTTTAGCTTCTTATAAAAGCTGCATAGCCCATATTTGAGAGGAAAGCTTGCCATGTGCCCTTTTGTTGACCAGCTTGACCAAAACCAGACTTTTCCTATTCTGACAACAACAAAAGATCAGAGCATGTGTGTTTCTGCTTCCTGTTCTGCTCACTGGATGAGCTCTGTGCCTGCAGGCTGACATAAGTGTCGAGCCTACCTGCTGAAGATTCATCATGTGTGTTTGGCAGCCTTTTACACCAGCTCCAAGGTTGCTGCTGCCATCCATTCTTTAAGACGCTACTTGTCGCTGTGATAGATGAGTTACTGGCTGTTCGCATGTCTGACTCTTTGACAGTCATGCACTATATATCTTCAACTTCATCCAGTCTCACACTCTAGGCCCTGCAGGTCACTGCTTGTGTGGGTTGTGGCACAACAGGGCCCATGCTCAACTTGTGTGGTCATCTTCACAGTTAGGTCCTCCATCAGGATGAGGTCAACCCTGCCATGTGAAGGGTTGGTGTATTCACAGCGACTTAAAAGCAACACACCAAGAAGACATTATAAGTGTTTCAAGGTCTGTTGCAGATACATGACTCTGAATTGAATCTAAGACATCTTTCCTCACTGCAACAAGGCTTTTACAGCTAATTTGATCATGTATTTTCTAAAGTTTGGAAAGAACAGGCACTTTCGGAAGAATAGTCGGTGGGTGATAAGATAAAACAGAAGTAACAAATCAAGTATGGAGACTCTTGAAAGCTGCAAAATAGTAATTACCATGTACAAAAGGGGACAATACCACCACACTGTTCATCTCCATCATCATTCATATTGCAGCAATAATCTAATAACCAGTATTGATATTATTAGATAGTGCTGAATAGCAGGAACGTCCTCCCACATGTTGTGCTTGTCCACAGCCTGTTTGGAGGCGCATTGAATTAAAGGCTTTTATGTACTGCAACTAATGGAGTGGGAGATCAGTGGTCAGTAAATGTGACTTACTCCAATCAAGTATACGGTTTTCTAAGCCCTACTGATGCTTCCTCCAGAGCCATAAAAGCTGTTGTTTTATTTCTCTCTCTCCTCACCCATTGACCTGCCTACGCCGCCTGGTGTCAGTGTTGGGTGTGTGGATTTATAGCAGAGGTCAGAGGATGGGTGGATGTACAGTAGACGTGGCTAGAAAAAGGGATGATGGTGTAATTGTAGGGAAGACCAACCAACTTGTAGAACAAATGTACACAAATTCGTAACTATGAATTATGGACGCCTTTCAACAGTGAAACTGTAATCGCATGTGGGTCTTTTATTACCACTGGAAGGCAAGAGTCAAAACAAAGCCGTTGCACGCAGTGTGGAGGAGGTGATACCAGGCCTCGTTTTATGACAAAGGAGGAGTGCTCGCTGAATACAATATTAGCTGTTGATGCTGAGAAGCGTCTCCCAGCATGTGAATGCCTATGGTGCACTACTTCCCCTGTATTAAGCACTTCAGATTAATCAGCCCTAGATAGTAGTATCATTTACAAATTTAAGACTGATTCATATGCACAGCGTGAAGCCACTACTCAAGGATGGAAACTGGAGCCCTCGTTTAATACTTACTGACTGCAGAACAACAAGAAAAAAAAATAATTGTTACCTCTATGGCAAGTGCTGTCATCACTAATGATAGTCAGTGTGTGTGTGTGTGTGTGTGTGTGTGCTATTATCCAGGGTATTTTCAATGACCACAGGCTGGCATGCTTCGCATTGTTTGTCATGTCCCAGTGAATGTCAGCAAGCATGGTGGAAAATGTGGGTTTGTTGTGTACTATTAACCAATCATGAAGATTACTGGATGCATTATGTAACAGCCTCTCAACCACTGAGAAATGTATATTGAAATCTGTCAGGTGAGCAGAATACAGCAAAGATTACAAAGAGAAAGCTTTGTTTTGACTTAAAAGCTCTCTGACTTTTCTGTCTTTATTTGAGGGAAAGATCTGTTTGTGAACCCAGAAATCCACACTGATCCTTGATTAATGTCCTTAAATCCTTCTCTTCAGTTCAAGTCTGTCATGGTTATTGCTTAAGCATGCTTTCTAGATTGCATTAATATTCATTTAAACACTATTTATCTTCTGCCTTTTCTTTCCACATGTGATCACAGTACGGAAGACTTTTTACAACTTGAAATTTTGCCCTTATCTTGAACTCAACTAAAGCCTTGCACAGCTTCAGTCTGCTTAGTGTATTTGTCTCAAGCTACTTGAGCAGTTCTGTTTTACTGCCACCACTGAACACTTGAAGACAACACACATTTCTCCACTGCAACACTCAGGTCTTTTAAAGCTTCGATACATATTTTAATACAATCATCGGCAAGGCGCCACAGATAAATCCGTTTGTATAAGTCTGATAAAGTATCTGCTCCAGCTGTCAACCTATTTCCATGACAGTTGTGTAGGACCTGGGGCTGGCATTATATCATTCCAATCAATCAAATCTGACATGCTTTCACTCGAAATGAAGTCAAGTCCTTGAATGGCTTTAGTAATGTCATGGAAAACATGCACTGGTTTGGAAGTTGTATGCGTGTTTAGCCTTTCAACATGAAATCCTGCTTTTATATGGATTTCACATTTCATCCTTTACTGTTAGAGAAATCTTACCCTCATATTAAGCATAAACATTTTTAACAGCTCAATCTCAATTTCTATTTATAACCCAGATTGAAATGACGTGCTTGTTTTTACTGCTGCCATAAACAATGCAAACTCCTTCATAGAGAGATTGTGGATATGTTCAGGTGTTTCTTCTTCTCCCCTTTATCACTGTCCATACAGATGAGATACACCTGTATTAATGCTGCCTGTCCTCCTGGGAGCTAATGAAGAAATTATTCATAAAGCCACTGGTGAACTCGAGCAGCACTGTAAAAGTCAACAGACAGCTGATGTTAAACCAGGGGAGGTGCTGTTCTCATTGACCTCCCAAGGCAGGGATTGATTGGCTGGCATTGTCACCAGTCCTATACTCATCACAGATTAAACCTTGAGGTTGCATACGGGTAATTACCCAGGATCCTTAGTCATCAGCCTATGTAAATCTCTCGCCAGCTCATTAGCGGGGTTTATTTGAAGAACACTTCTTTTTTTCCCCACAGCTCCTCTGCCAAATTTTGCACCTCTGTGCTAAGCTTTGCTGAGCTGTTTATTTCCCTTGTGTGTGACTGGAAACTGAGAATAGCAAAGATGATGGAAAGGCTGTAAAGCACCCGTTACATTTAAAGGCAGAATCAATTAAGAGAAAAGGAAGGGGCACGACAGTAACAATAAATGATAATACTAATCCATTTGCACCTGATTTTTTGTGAATTCTTGATAAATAACTTCACTTTTCTTATGTGTCTATATCATGTGCAGCACAACTGTCTTGTCAATATTATCAACCTCAGATAATTAGTCATCATTCTGTGTAAGGGAAGATGCAGGCCTGGTGGAAATGACTTTATTGATGAGCACACCAACGCTATTGACTTTTCCAGTAAGGCAGGAATTAAAAAGCAGCATTTCTGTTGTAGTCATGAGATCCGCCCTGTGTCAGTTTACCTTCACTTTGAATATATCAGTGCAATTAAACATCATATTAAACAAGACAACCATTTAAACCCTGAATGCTGGCAAACAGCTCTGCAGAGATAGAAGTGAATGAACTCAGTATGTTCATTATAATTTAGTGTCAGCTGTCTAGGTGATAATTAGATTTATTGTGATGCCTTGGGGAATATGGGCATATTTGTTTAGATTAAAACAGAAGCTCAGCCTTAAAACAGCGTGAACTTCATCAAACCGGGTTGAGGGAGAAGAGCTCAGGGATACATGCAAAGATAAACTCACATATTGACTTACATGGTCTGTCAACATCTTATCGCTCAGTGTAATTCAGTTGCTACATGCTGTCACCTCTTCTTTAGAGATGTTGTATATACTCAGCACCATACAAAACTAGTTTATACACCTCATCCAGTCATCTTGAAATCTGGATGGACAGACATCATTAATATAAATATAAATAAAGTTGCCCACCTGTCTGGCTCAGAGCTGTTGCATTTAATGCCAGAGCAGCGAGCACTAGTGGACAGACAAACCCCCAAGAGTTCAAGTAAGAAGCGGCCGGAGCAGCAGCAGCAGCAGCAGCAGCAGCTCGTTTTACATGCAGCGCCTGCCGATGGGAAGCTAACACCCCATATGCACACCAAGCCAAAGTCATTATGGAAATACATTTTGTCTGTGCTTGCTGCATTTTTATGTAGCAAGACAACATTTACATTTTATATTCTCTGTCCTCCATTTCTGTTTAGTGGCCCCTGGAGATGATCTTTGTTCCGTGTGTAAATGTGAACATGTTGGCATTATATGCTTCCCTCCAGCATGTTGTGACCGCATGCGTAAAGACGCAGCCGCTGCGTGCTTTGCTTCACCAAACGTGTGCGTTAATGCAGCCTATGTGATTGTGCATGTATGAGTTTATGAATGAAGGAGTGATGGACTGCCTGCACTTGAATATAGCAGTGTGTGTGTGTGCATTTGTGTGCTTGCTGGGTATTTGTGTATGTGTGTGTGTTCTTTATACTTCACTAAGTATTTTTTCTAACACTCACTGTGATGTTGTAGGACAGTGATTACTGCTCTGTTGTCCCCCATGACATTCAGGCATTTGTTAATTGTGTTAAATTATACATATAAGGGTTTCATGACAGGATGAAAGCATTTTTATCTTAAAATAATATTAATTATGAGTTGCACATTTTATAGATTAGTGGATAAATTTAACCCTATTCTGCTCCCTAGGTCTGTCTGAGCATTTGTGAAGCATGGTTGCGTGTTCGACTGAGGGCGTTCATTTTATCCAGACTATCAGGCCGCCCCTGGCCTCAGCCTGCTGTAATTGTGCTGACCACAGGACATGTTGCAAAAAAATATGCAGGCTGCATAATAGTGAAAAAAAAAACAACTAAATGCTTTGGCTGCTGGATGCACAGAATACAGAAACCACAATAAGATGCGTAAGGCAAGTGAGGTGCTTCACATGAGGCTTAAAATACAAGTGTCCATCCACCCTTTGACTTACATTCTATATTAATTTCTCAACAAATTCTCTGTACAGCAAAGTTATCAAAATCCAGGCCTTTTCACTGCCATGCCACCTGTGTTAGAAGATTCTGAGTGCAGCAGCATGCTGGGTTTAAACTGGTAACGAAGGCTCCTGTGGCAGCCAGTAATGAGCTGTCTGCTTTATTTTAAAAAGATGATGCTGCTGCACTGCTATTCAGACAGATGGCTGGAATTTACTTTTGTTTACATGTTTTATTAGGACGATTTAATCGTATTTATTCTTTGTATTTTTCTAATAGTGTGATTTTCTTTTTGTATCAATGGCAAGAAGAAACTTTATCCAACTGCTCCTTTGATGGACTGTCATTATAAAACCAGGTGAATTTTAACAATCCCAGTTCTCAAAAGTAACAAAAACGGCATTTCTTTCTTTCATGTTTGTAGTGCTACACACGCTGGTGTTTCAGTTGGCCACTGTGCCTCCGCTGACATGGGCTGTTTGCTAACCACCCGTTTGACTTTCACAGCCAAAGGTTACATAAAGACAACAAACCACAAACCAAATGTCACATGTAAATATCAGAATGCACCTAAAAAGGCCTGGGGGAAAAAAACAAAACAAAAAACAAAAACAACAATACTTTTCAAACCAGGAAAACACTGACAAAACAAAGACTATGAGTGCTGCCTGGGTGTTAGCAGGGGAAAACATGCTAATGAGAATTATAGCAGGGTCACCATGTGGAGCAGTACTCCTTTCTGCACACATCTTTGTGACCATAATCCCGGCACAAATCAAATCCCACTGCCATACTGAACCTGGATAATTGCAGACAGGGGTCTGATAAGCCCTTGTAATGGAACTCTGTCAATCAATTCATGCCATATACCCTCTCTCTCCTGGGTGTTTGCTCAAATTGAATGAAGAAATCCAGCAGCCACTGACATTTAGGTCTACTGCACCGCAGATTGTGTGAGGAATGTTCTGGTTTAATTTCATTAACTGGGAGAAAGTAAAAGCAAATTTGCCGTAAGAAAAGCAATTATGACGTTGCTGACTGGAGCTTTTATGCTCTGAAAAGGTCCTTCTCTCATTGTCTGCCGGAGTGGAGTAGAGTTCCCATGATATATACCGTGTGAGGTATTTATCATGCAAGCAAAACTCAGGCCTCATTGTGGGAAAACGATTTGGCCTCACGGGTCACTGTGATCCAAATGGAGCAATTTAACTCTCCGCCTCTCACGTGTTATTTATGTAGTTGTTTGGTGATGTGTTGCCTTCTGTGTTTGTGTGACAGCTGCATACACACAAAAAAATTACAATTAAACAAACTAAAGAAAATAAGAAATGAACTGGTGTTAATTCTATGATGCTTGGTTTTAGGCTAGCACAAATCCTTAGCCTATCATCGGGCATAATGTTCTATGATCTGACCTGCTTCTTAGATGTTAAATGTGCATTAAAATATATAATATAGTAATATATAATAACTCCCTTTGTCTTTGCTTCTTCTTATTCTGTTGGACTGAGGGCAGATGCTACATTGATGCAATAGCTGCTCTTTGAGTGTACATTGTTTGCATGTGACCATGCTAATTTCTGTGGATATTTTGAGTGTTTTCAGCTGTGATTAGACAATTCATCATGCTCAAATCATACAAAGAAAGGAGAAGACAAAAAAATCCTTATCATGTGATGTAGTTGCTCCTTTATTGACTGCAGCAGTTGATCTTAATTTTGTACGTACAGTAGTTTTGCTAATCAAAATTGAATTTATGGGCTAGATTGTCATCCATTTCCATAAGCTTTGAATAATTAAATATCTGACAGATGCATAGATGATTAAAGATGATTAAAGAAAGCTCACTGGGAAGAAAGAAAAAGTGAGTCATGTGTGGAAGTAGTTTGAGATAACTAATACGATATTCCTTCGCATTTTTTAAAATGACTGGAGATATTTTAGGATGGGCTAGCTAAAAGTGGACGGCTGTGTATTTTGTCTGTAATTTTGTCAGTGATGTGTGTCTCATCATGGAGCTGTATTTTACAGGGAAGAGATTACCATTGTTCCCAATGAGAATGAAGTAACTGTGAATAGGGACTTGTGGCATAGCTGTTCTAAGCTGAGCAACAATAGAGGAGGAGAGGGATTTTACAGGAGAGAGAATGCACCACAATCAGAATGAGACATTATCAAACATTATGAATCCCCCACTTAGGAAGCTATAACAGTCGACAGAAGCCAGATGCAAAGGCAAAATAGCAGGTAGACCACAGCAAGCTTTTCATAATTAGATTTGTTGGACAGATGCTATTAAATTATACACTTCTGTATACAGGCTGCTGTTAAGCTCTCACCAAAGGTATACAGCACAGAAGATATAAAATGACATGCAAGACTCACACAACAGCCTTTGTATAGCCCCAAAAATCAGGAACTGTTAAAGAAATACTCAGGATGATTTGTGGTAGAAAATAGCTCCAAACATGACAGGGAAAAGGTTGTTCTGTCAAGATTAGTGTGTTAAATTATTCATTGCCTCTCAGAGATGTAATTTATATCAGTCAGCCACAATAGATAACATAATAAAGGCGTGTTTCTCTTTGTAAGTCTCGGATTGTTACTGATGGTGATGATTGAATGTCTGTCAGGTGTCTTCAGGTCGCAGCCGTGTTGGTTCTTTTAGTAGGAGTGTAAACAAATGTGCGTCATTCTACCCTTTAGGCAGGGTCTGGGCACTGTCAAGTGGGTGTACAGGAGGGGTAAAAATATTGTGCGACAAATTATAACGAGTAAATGTGTCTGATGTGCAGTCTAAGAGTATTTTTGAGCTTGCTGTGAAGCTGCTGCTTTTTATTTCTTTTTATTTATACCTAACTTCCAAAAGTTCTTGTTCTAAATAATGTCTTTTTGTGGTTATGCTGGTATAAGAAAGATGGGTAGAGTTTTACCTAATAAAATTAAAAAAAAATGGAGTAATCCATTTTTTCAGTAGTAGGACTGACAGACTCCACATTCATTTACCATTTAAATGTGGACATTTTCAGTAGCTAAAATAAAAACATGGTTCCTCGGCTTCCTCTTTCAATTTTGCATATTGCTAAGAAATCTCTTACCAGGCAATTTATGACTTGGTATTTAGATTAAAAGATCCCATCAGTATTCAGCAGATGACAAAAAGTAACAAGTTTCTACAAAGAGAAAATAGGTTTGCTGGGAGAAAAAAAAAACAAAACTCTGAGCTAAGCTGATTAAATGCATGCAAAGACGGCTCACCTTTCACCAGAAACTGAACATTTACATGAATCCAAAGCAGTACTTCTTCTAAAAAGCCACCCTGCCACCCCTACATTACCCCCTGTGACCACACACACATGCACTCCGTTATCTGCAAATATTAACAATTGTAAGAGACCAGACCACTGCACTTTAAACAAAATCCAGAACAAAACCATGAAGTAAGATGAGAAGTAAAAATTACAGCAAGAAAGAAGAAAAAATCAATGGTGGCCTTTATATCCACAGCTTCAACTCCAAGGTATCCTGCTGCTTGAGTGCCATGGGCTGTTCTCTTTTCTTCCTGTGAACATGCCCCCTCCGAGGTGGTAGAATAGTCTGACTGCATGGTAGAGGTCAAAACCTGCCCACCTGTCTCTCTATCGGAGTCACAACAACTCAGACAACTCTCACCGGTCCATGAGAGCATTGTGGGTTAAAGCATGTTAGTCACACAGGTAGCTATCAGCACACACAGGTGAAAGAGAGGGCCCAGGAAGCTCTGAATGCTTCCCTGTGGCTACACTGTGTCTGAGGAAAATGTGTTACCCCGAGCGGCCCGTATCAGAACCAACAGGCATAGAAATGCTTTTAGACATTATAAAAAATGTCACGGATGCTGTGAGGAATGAGGGACAAACATGTTAACTTAATGTTAAAGAGAGAGAATTATACTGTATTTGTCAGATTTAGGTTTTAATACACACACACATATATGTCCCCTCTTTATCCACACCAAGAAACGTAACATGCCAACATCATTTTGGGGCTGAACTTGTGACTCCTGAAACTTTAGTATTTAGATTAAAAGATTCCATTAGTATTCAGGAGATGACAAAAAGTAAACACAAAGAGACAGAGAGACAGAATTTGAGCTAAGCTGGTTAAATGAGAAGACAGCCCACCACCTCAGAGAGGTGTGCTTTGTTGGTATCTGTTTCTGTTGCCTAAACCATACTATTTAATATAAATCATACTTTGCATGTTTAAAATAGGCTTGTGTGTTGTAGCCAATAGGAAGAAAGACAAAAATCCTCTCCTGTTTTAGCATTTTATATCCTCTCATTCTGTAGTGATCACAGTTGTCAGGTTTAGCTAAAGTATTAAATAGGCCTCCATGACCTGAGCTTCTATGCCACATTGAATACATCCTGGTAGCAGACTTCCTTGCAGCTCTTCTGCTTTTCTCTCTCGCAGATTGACTTAGCCCCTATCATTACTCCTTTATTCAGAAATATGCAAACGGCCAGCTCTAAGTGAGATCTCTGATATTCAAATACTTAACTTCAAATGATGAAAAATAGAGGCCCTTCGATTTTTTTTATATATATATATATATATATATACAGGAACATACCATATAAACACAGTAAACCTGCTTTGTCTTTTGATAACCATTTTTGTTGTTAAGTTTTCTATGCTGTGGTAACCTGCAGTGAGTTCACTGTGGATGTTTAGTTTTATGTAATAAAGCTGCAGCAGAATATTTCACAGGGGTAAATAGGAATCTAGGCCCAGTGAGAGGCCCTTGGGGACAGATTCTGCCAGGTTGCTGGTCTCAGCACAGGCCTGCCTCGCCAAGCCTGTCTCATTAGTAACACAGGGAAATGTCACAGGATGGCTAGTTGGGTAAAAGAAGTTGACCCAGCTCACCAGTGGAACTGTTATGGGAATGTGCAGCTAGAATAAAGTAATCAGGAGAGCTCTGAATATTCTTTCACACTCTATTCAAGTAGCAGTGTGTGGGGGGCCTTTCCCTATTTGCTGTGTGTGCTTCAACAGCACATGCATGTAGTGTACAACTTAGTGGATCAGGAGAGGTCGATTCCAACAGAAGAGCTCAAGAAATATTGCACCCCGCTTTTGTGTTCTAATTGTGCTCCGTGAAACGCAATGAGGGGAAATGAGAATTCAAAGTAGTCTGTGGCGAACGATGAGAGAATGATAAACGGATGCCTGGTACATTCTGACAGAGGCTGAAATGAGAGACAGTTAGACTGGGACGAAGATGAACCTCGAGGGACAGACAGCACGAAACTTTAATGAATACTTATTTTGTAAGTCTGTCTGTTGCATCTCTCGTGTTACTTGACAGGTACACTGGTTGCTCCTTTGAGGCAATAATGTGAACTGTGGCAACCCTGCATACCAAAAGCAAGGGAATGTATTTTCTTATTGACTAATGTGAGTCTTCCTGTTAGTGTATGGAGAAGTAGCAAATTGTCCATGCTTCCATGCTTTATGTGTGTGTGAAGCACTGCTGAACTAACATCAGGTCATAATTTGAATGTTTTTCATCAAACTCATACCTGAGTTTCAGCTGTGAAAGTTTCACCTTCATATCTTCTTCTGTTTAATTTAATATACAGGTGTTATTGTGACACCATCAGGGTAATTTAGCTTTGTTGATAAATGTCACCCTAACAATCTTTATTAAGTTTTTGTTGCAAGATAAGTATCTCTTTACATCAATAACTTATACTGTATGCTATAAAATAGTCTTGCAAGTGTTTGTTTCAGAATCCAAGCATACCATGACACAACGCTATTTCAAGTATCCCATTGTATTGTATTAATTAGTATCAACCAAAGCTAGAACTATTAAGGAGTGCCAGCAGAGTGGGTGTGAATACTTATGTACAAGAAGCTAATTTAACAATGGAAGAGCCCATATCTTCCTTTTCAGAGGACACCTCTCCAGTGCATTGTGTTTGCTAAGTTCTATTGTTGTTCTTATCTAGTCTAGTTTTTAGGTAGATATTGCAGCCTGGCACTGGCAGTGGCTTTCAAGATGGAAACTGATTTGCAAAAGAATAGTTTGTGTGCATGAGATAAATTGTGTAAATCTCACTCTCTCTTCTTCATCAGTTAAGAGATTAGGGGGCGAATAAAAACATCAAACAACAAAACTAGATCTCTAAGACCATTTTACACGGAGAAAACTTTACACGGTCAATGCCAAACATCATTGAATGTGTCTAAATCGATGCTACCAGCACAGGAGCAGGTGCCTGTGGGCACACCAAAGTGTTTGTAGTTACCTTCCTTGGTCCCACTATAGTGATGCACTTGCTGTGTTTTGCTTTTTATGCTGTTTTTCTACACAAGCTTATTTTTCAACTGACAACTGACCTTTTTTAAAGTGGGTATCACCACACAGCTTAGTAGGATAGAAGTAAACAAGAGAGAATGTCAGTGCTGTTGATTTTGTGTAGTTAGAGTTGGCAGGCTGTGCCAAAAAGAGGAAAAAAATTGGACATGCTGCTGAAGTGTTGTACTCCAAGCACTGATGTGGTAACTGTTATTGATTGTCCATGGATAGAGGCGTCTATTTACTAGTCCTGAAAAGACACTATAGGAGAGGACAGAAATCCAGGTTCAGAGGTCAAAGACCGTATGTAGTGAACTGGGTAAAACCCATTCAGCAAATGGCTGCTGCGCACTGAGAGACTCAGAAATCCTCTTATAATAAATGCCAATCATAACATAGCGCTAAAACAGGTCTATTCACAGCTTATAAGAGTAGACATTGCCTTTTCAACAATAAAATGTCACCAAGCGCTTTTTTGGAAATCAAAAACTGCTGGTGCCTTGATGCAACAAAGATAGCAGCAAGATTCCAGGAAAGTTCTTATGTAGGTCTCCGAGTGAATTATTATGGAGATCTCAATGCCAGAATTCTGTCAAGACTGATTGCTATCATTAGTGTTCATTGCTCATTAGATGTGAAAGGAACTGACAATAATACATGTTGATTTTTGACAATGACTCATTGGAGTTTCTATAAAGCAGTAAATACAGGTGGACAGACAAACACTTCCTGGAGGGAAAAAAACATTTTTTTTTTTCCTGAAATTATACGCTACATATACTATTAGTACTGATTGTACTAATCAGTGATCGCTTTGACACACACACACCAAAATGTAGGTGATTTGTCCCGAATGTTCTTTCTAAGCACAGTTAGAATGAAATCAATTTTACATTCATATGGTTTGCTCACCCGGTCATTTTGCTTTAGGAAAAGTTTAATCTGATTAAACTTTTGACACACAAAATTATAGGAAATGTTATAATACACGTAAGAACAGAGGTTAATAACAGAGAAATGTTTGACAGTACTGTAAAATTTAGAAGTTGCACCACAATTCACTCCATCCTCATCCAATTCACTTCCACTTTATAAGGATTTTAAATATCAACAGTAGGTTTAGGCTTTTACTTTTTAGTGTTCAATATTCATATAAAATGTTTGCAACACTTCAGATGTTCTTAGATATAATTGATGTATGATTAGTGGTCCTACTGCCAATTGAAGCTGTCATACCGATACTTATTTGAATCTTTAATGTGCCTTGTGTAAGGAATGGAAAGCCTGTTAAAGTGACAAATATCAGGGGAGGCTTTGTGGATGCCTTAGAGTGTATCAGCATCTGCTCGAGAGTATGTAAAACTCACATCAACAGTTGTGCATCAATCATAATCAACATCATTGCTCCTAAACTCAAACGTATCGCCAACTATGTGTCACATTGAGAATTTGATGTCAGATGGGATTGGTTTCCTACTAAAGTATTACGTTAGGATACAGAGACTGAGTATGAGAAGCCAGAAACAGGTCTGTCTCACAGCAGGTGCGTTCTGACCTGGCAGTGCAGGTAACAGCCCATCCTTAGAAACATAAACATATATATAAATCAATATACATATTGATATATCAAATCTCCTTGTCTGATGTAGTTGCCTGAAGCACTGATAGAGAAAGCATGTAGTACCTGCAAGGAAAGGGATTAAGAATAAGAGTATAAGAAGCAGCAGTAAAAGGGAAGAAATATCTCTTAACATTTATTTTTACCTGTGCAGAAGATTCATGACTGTAGAACATGTATTTCTGTCTTATCTATATCCACTTAACATTAAAGCGAGTACATGCTAATGACCTCTAGTCTTAAGGTTCCACAACTATTTCACAAAGTATGAAATTAAATGACTTCTGATGTCATTGTCCATTGTCTTTTATCAGCTTAACCAACAGAAGGTCAGTCCTCTGTGGGTGGTTGGTTCTATGTGACGGTGTGTGTGTGTGTGTGTGTGTGTGTGTGTGTCCATGAGCAAAATGTGTGGTGTGAGGATTAAAAGCACAGTCTGTGTAAAACTCAAGAGGAGTAAAAAAAAAAACAGAAAGTCCCATCTGTTAATCCAGTCATCTGATGTGACCAGATGATGCAGTGTTGCAAAGTCACTTTAATCAGTTATAATGAAGTTTGAATAGAAAGGATGCGGCCCGAGCTATCACCGCCTCTCCAGCTGTGTCTCCCAGCATACATCAATAGGAACTCAACCGTCAGTGCTGCTGATTCATCCAATGAGAGATTTAACTTTCACTTTGGTCACTCAGGTTAGTTTCAGTGTACGAATGGAGGTAATTAACGCTGTTCCTTCACAAGAGGATGCAGGTATCCTACCTTGAGCAGAAATATTGCCTCTGGCTGTCTTCACCTAACACCTTCAACTGGATTAGGAGGAAATCATGATCAAAGGTGGAGGGATTATATTGGACGTTTGGGGCTGATGGGTAGGGGCAACATGTGGCACTCGCTTACCTACGGTTACCTTACCTGCAGTTAGACGTTGACCTAATTATTGAAGGTCAGGTGAGGAGAAAGCCATCAGGAAAAAGTCAGAGAAAGGTGGTAATGATCATGTTTTAACAGTGTGGGAATGTCTTCTGACATGATGTCTATAATCCTGTGCGTGTTAATTTGAAACACAACTGCATGTTCAAAACAAGCAGTTGTGTTTCCAACGTGGCCTTGCCAGACCTCCGGGGTTGTACCAGGTTCCCTTAAATAATGTGAGTGGGTGACATGTTTCATCAGAATGACACAATTTAATCGTCTTCAATGTCGGAAACAGGAAGAAAGCTTTTACTGTAATTCAAAATCAAAGGAATAGCTTTGTTGTGTGTCCGAAGCTTAGTGGAAGATTTTCCTGTAAAGCTCTGAAAACATTAAAACAATGTTGCTACTGTACCATCTCCAAATTAAAATGTTTCTGTCCCGACTATCCTCTCATCCCTGAGTATGGGCAGGGATTAGAAGAAATCTGACCAGAACTCACCTCAGTAAAACGCCAATCCATCACTGAAGGACACAGCACTACTGTCAAGTACAAAAATACTGATTTAAATGAAATAATATGCATTTTATTTCATTTATTTTCAACAAACATGTCACTTATCTATTGCTTTAGTTGTGCCACTTCACACCATCTCTGTGGCAACAGCACTGTGACTGGATTAATGGTGCATGCTCTCCTCTGCGTAGGGATACATTTCTGGATGTAGTTTGATTAAAAAAGTGCTCATAGGTGTGTGCTCAAGTGCTCATTAAGGTCTGTGGATTTTTATGCATAGTTGAGTCATGTGCAACATGGATCCGTTATACTGGAAAAAGGGTTAAAGTCTCCATCTAGCTTTTACAGATGTATGTTTTGAGATTTAATATAGAAGTATTTATGAAGCGCGTTCAGATTAAACAGGTGAGGCCATTCTGGATTATAATTTGGCATCTTTGGGATTCTCTATTTATGTCTGCATGCAGAAGAATAGATTAATCCATAACTTAACCACAGTTGTGGCCAGCCCATTGAATCATTGTAGATAAGAGGTGGTTCAATGTGGTCCATGCACGAGATGCAAGATGCCTCCTGGAGGTTGCAATAGTACAGTTAAGGTGATTTCTTAAATATTAAATTCAAACAATTTTTCAAACTTTTTTTCAGTGTGAAATATTTGAGGAAAAATATTTTTTTGAACTGGATTTGAACATTTTACTAAAAACCTCACCAATTTCCCTGTCCATGCCACTGACACCATAGCAACACAGGGCCTCCCATTAAGGATGGTATTGCCTTAATCATTTTTGCCATTTTGCAAGCGTCAGACCAACTCAACATCACATGCATGCTTTTTCCTTCTAGTTTGGAAGTAGTTTCTGTGTGGCCACAACACAATAAATGCCAGATTGATGGATTGCTACAGTGATGCCCGCTTTTGTAAAAGGTTTTCTCATCTCTGCAGAGGAACAAGGCTCTTAGTTCTTGGTCACCTCCCCGACAGTTGCCTGGTTACAGAGTTCGACCAGACAGCCAACTGGTGAAAAGTCATGTTGGCATCCAAAGATTGCTAGACCTCAGAAAACATGTTGTGAATCAGCAATGTATTCATACCATCTAAACTGTTTCTTTACATTGCTCTTAAGGGCAATTTTCATCTTAATGACCCACATTTCCATGTGTTTTCCTTTTAACTATTGTTTTTAAATAGGTCAGCCTGTCACTATAGTGGCCTTTAGTTCAGTGTTGTTTGAAATCCCAGGATTCAATTTTTAGATTAAAACAATTTTCAGTATAACCTTTAAAAGCTTTCATCCACACTCTGAAGGAGAAGGAGTGGAAAAACAGTACAGCAAACTTCACTTTTTCCCACTCTCCCTCTCTTTATTGGTCGCCATCTTCTGCGTGGTTGCTTTGTGACTGGCATGTGCTGTGATGCTACACGTGTAAAGAAAAATGTCATTGGAGAGTCTTGTTCTTCACCTCTCTGTTTACCAGGCTGCTGTCATTAGGACACTGCGCATGAAAGCCCTGACAGATATAAAGGGGGGAAAAGGCCTCTGAAATGGAAGATTGAGTTTGCCTTCCTCCCCCGTTACCCTTTTGTTTGCCTTCCATTCCTCAAAAGTCAGCGTAATATTCATCTGGCTCTCTCCCACCTCTGCTGCACCTTCTTCCCATCTCACAGCTTTAAAGACAGAACAAGAAATGATTATCTTTGCCCAGAGATATCAGACCCTGACTCCAGTGTAAACTCATTTGGAAAGCAGATGCTCATACATCATATTTCACTCACAAGAATACAAAACTGATTACTATGGCACCAGCTGAACCATCAGTGGCAAACTTAGTTTGAGGACTTCCTGCTTTGTTGATGAACTGCCACACTGTGCTGTTTTCTACCACAAGTATTGTGCAATCTCAGCCTCTGTGAGGACAGGACAACATTACCCTGGCGTTTATACATCCCACAGAAAAATGACTTCTTCAATTCTAAATGTCTCTTATAGGAGCGGCTCCTTCCACAGACTGGTATCAGTCAGGTTTTACCCAGAGGCAGGTTCATGGAACTGTCACTAGAGGCCTCTCTGTAGTGTTTTATGCACTCAGGAACCACTTAAGTCTTTTCGAAGCACTGTGAATGTACAGTAAATTTAAATAAGTGAAAGGAGCTAGTATCTTTTATTAATAATTGAGAATGAAAGCTGACTATTATGATGATGATTTTTTTCAGCCGATTTTCTCATTTCACTTTTGTTCTTTGGAAGCTGCTTTGATGTTTTTAGACTATAGACCAGTTCTCCACTGTAAAACATGATGGTTTTACTGGGATGTAATTACTTTTGTGATGGTTTGAGGAACTGCACTTTGTGGTACTTTCCAATTTATTAAAAAAAAAAAAAAAAAAGTACAAATTATGACAGACGGCTGTAATTAATATTGACACCAAACTGCAGCAAGGCCATGCTTTTATACAGAATTAGGTTATAGCAAACAGGGTGGCAGACCCCTGGCTGACTTTGTGGAAAACTAATTTTGCAGTAAACGTACACTTTGTTTTTTTGCTAGCAAAACATGATACCGATGTCATAAATACTAGTATCACGTATGAACCACTAAGCCTGGGCAATTAACCAAAAAAATATAGAAACTGACATTTAGACCCTCTAACCGATGTAATTTTACTCGTGACGATTAATTCGGTTATTACTTTTCTGTGCTGCCCTCTTGCTGTAAAAAAATAAATAACAAAGTGATTTGTAGAGCTTGTTACATATCCAGAGAACACAGAAATCTGTCCGTGTTCCAGAGGTGGCAAGAACGAAAACAAACTTTTCATACTTAACGTGTGTGTAGTCCTCACACGGCTCTCCCACTGCAGCGTGCAGGACATATCATGCACACGCATACAGGTTCTGACGTTTCGCTGCTGAACGTCGGCAGAAGCAGCAGAGGACTAAATGAGGAGTTCTGTACACACGTTTCTGGAAAATTATGAAACGTCTGGGCCGAAACTAATTTTGTTTTTGTTACCTCAGAACCACCAATAGACTTCTCTGTTCTAGTGGAGTATGTAACAAGCCTAAGTCACATGACTGGGTCTCTTTTATCTAGTCTGTGTTCACTCAAGCTGACGTTGAACATAATTACCCCCCCCCAAAAAAAAAAAAAAAAGAATTAATAATCATTCATTAATCGTTATCGAGGAAAAAGTTTCAATTAATCGTGATATTGATTTGAAGTAATATCGCCCAGCCCTATGAACCACGTTTGAATATATTTGTAAAAGATGATATTTCAAAAGCTGACTTGAACTGCCTGTTTTGTGTATTTTAAAACTGACTCAGAAAATACATTTACTAACAGGACAAGCCAGTGCCATGGCTTTATTCTCTTTTGGGGTAATGGATTTACATTATATTCCAACTGGCTTGGGGTTCTGAGTCAGTGCGAAATACAGCCCCAGGCTGCATAGTGACAGCAGGGCACACATGCTAACAGGCATTCACCAACAGGATATCTGATACAACGAAGCATGTGGACGCACACTCTGCCTCTACAGTGGAACGACTCTGACATGCTGAATCCAAAGTAATAACGTCAGGAAGCCTTTGTATACCATCATCATTACTTATTCATGCGTGATGCAACTTCTTTCAAGCATTATCTAAAATAATAATCAAAAGCAGTTATTGAAACAGTTGATTCTTTGGATAATTCACTCCATCCATGCAATTAATTTGATTTCATTACTGCTTGTGGGCGTGTCAAGTTTTTTTACATTGTCTCTACAAACTGTGAGGGCACCTAAAGTATGCACAGGAGGGACTCGTTCAAAAGGCCAAACATGGACATGTTGGCAAATACAACGCTGTGTTGTGTCTTGTGAAATGCAATGGAATGTTATTCATGGAGGCCGTAGGGTACATGCACACTGTACAAAGCAGTTCAACACAATTTAGTTAGACTCTATAAGGAATTAAGGCTGTTGAAGCCAGAGCTCAGAGGTCAAACTGCACTGAACACCAAAAACATTGCTTCCTAAGCTAAATGCACAGCCTTCCAACCAAACATACCATAAAAGTGAAAAGAAGCAAGAACATGGAGAAAAAAACTCTAATGTAAATGATGTATGGGAATTAATTAGTGTCATTGCTTTAGATGGGACTGTGCCTGAGTCGCTCTTCCTCTTTAGCATGCTACTGAAATTCTAATCATCATTATCATGGTGTTTCTGAGGTACACTTTCTTCCCATGATACATTCCTTCACTAATTGCAATGTCTTCCAGGATGACAAGACTTTTATCTACGAGGCACAAGTGCTGTGAACCGAACTGTCTGATAATGATGTCAGAAATATACCAATTTATTCTCTATAACCAAGGATCCACACTGAGCAAGAGCCTTGTTTTTTTTATTCACAAGGACCAACAAAGGTAAAGTGACCTGATTTTTATTGTGTTCTGTTAGGCAGAAGAGAAGTTAAAAAAAAAGAGCAGTGTCTCGTTGGAAATTAGAAATCATCAATAAACTACAGGCCTGCGGGTGAAAAATATATTGTTGTGAAACAGAACATTATATTAAATTTAATACATACACACAGCAAAGCCCAAAGTAGTCTAAAAAGGGTGAATGTTTTGGCTCATATTCTAAGTGTGTATACTTTATATATTTTATAATATAATAATAATATTTAGCACTAGAATGTTTGGAGCAGTCTGAAAACACACTGTGTAAAAGAAACAGGCTGATGTTTGAGTTGCCTGTAAATTCTACAATGTGAATGGAAGTGTCCATTGAGATCACTGCCCAGTGGCAGTGATCTGCCCAGTGGCAGTGATCTGCACCTCATATCCGCAATGCTAAAAAAACAGAACTCCAGCCAAAGTTTAGAAAACTTTCCTCGGGCTGTCCATGTCTCTTTCACTCTCTCAGGCTCTGTTAAGGGGGAATTAGGAGGTATCAGGTGCTCTATGGTGCCTTTGTAGTCATAGTCTAACTTCTATCCAATTCCAGAACCAAAGCTCCAATTCACCTCTGTCTGCCCCATGCTTCAACAGCTGAAAAATAGGCTGCTAATGTCTACAGAATAATACCCTAGGAGGAAACCATTGTTTACACTGTTTATTTTATCTCCCCATTTTGAATGTGGCATTCACAGTTCACCTGGCTGGAGACCAATGCTTTGGGAAGTTTAATTCTCCTTTTAGAGTGCAGAGTTTCTTTTGACACACAGAATGAAGATACTTATCCTTTGTTGGACTGTTACTTTTGTTTTTTACTTAACTTTTGTTTTCACTCACCGTTTGGTTAAGTTCAGATAAAATACCACTTGGTTAGGTTTTTGAAAAAGATCAGTGTCTGGCTGAAACCACTGGAGGGTGCATATAAAGCTGCATAAATTACTTCTGTCATTTTAGGTGAGGATGTGCTGCTGCAGCCAAGATCTTTTGCTTCTATTGTCTTTTTCTTGAGGCTTAACTTAAAGCACCGTATCTTATCGCACCTTACTAAGCACCATAATTTAAATGACATTGAATGTTGGACTGAAATGTTTTAAACACAGAAAGTAGGAACTATAAAGAAAATGATGGAACAGATAGACAGCACAAACTACATCATCTGTAAATGATGGCAGCATTTTTGTCAACCTGTGACAAAATCGGTATTAGGAAAGGTAATGTGAACCCGATGATAGACTGGCAACTTGTCCTGGGTGTACTCCACCTCTCGCATGTTAACAGTTGGAATAGGCTCCATCCACTCTGTGGCATAGGACAAAGCAGGTTAGGAAATGGATAGCTGGATGAAAGGTCATGTGTTCAAATCAATCCCACCTGAGCTTGAGCCAACAGGCTGAGGAAAAAGTCACTTCTGCATTCTGTATTTCGTTATACCAGTGTAACTGATATTAAACAACGACAGCTTCCTCTGGTGGTGCTTTGAATATGCCCTGCACTTTCTAACTTTAACTGTACACACAAGGTCACACACCAAGGACCTCTCCTGTCGGTTGCAGATCAGTTGGAAAAAAAAATTGTGGATAGAGAGTTGTTATGAATAAGGAATGATAAATTCATGAAAGATTTAGCCCTGTCTATACTGAGATTTTAGGTTCTGACTCTGTGTCACTTGCAATGTACCGTTGCCTCACTGATGACTTCAGGTGGGTGGCTGAGCTGCTGAGACTTTTTTCTTTCTGCGCCGTAAGCAAATGTCGCAGTACGTCAGTGGGCAAGCAGGACAAGATGACGAGGTGAAGGTGTGCCTCTGAGTCACAGCTGCAGCAGTCTCACTGTGAGGGGAAGCTTATTTCCTCACAAAGTCTGTGGCTCTGACAGCAGTCTCATATCTGACATTTTGGGGAATTGGATTGTAACTAATGAAGATACGATAAAGCGCTGACATCAGTCTAGTGGGAGAAACTGGTCCTAACATCACACAGTCAGCATTGACAGGGGTTTGTCAAAATTAGTGATTAAAGTGTTCTCACTAAAAAAGAATAACTACATCAAGTCAAGGTTAATCTATACTGCTTTTGAAAAGTTTGTGATAATTGGAAAGTCTGTTTTATGAGTGAAACTTAAAACAAGGCATCAGAGATAAATGACGGCCTTTTAGCCACGATGAAGCTTTTTGCAGAAAAGTTTGCCTTGTAAAACTTGTTAAAAGAATTCAATGCAACCTTAATATAATGGTTATAACATCTCACTTTACTCAGGCTTGTTCATTTTTCATCAGTGTTAAAAAAGCGACTATATATATTAAATTATGTTTTGGAAATGACTGATAATTAGTTCTGCTCAGTTTTGTTTATTTTTGGTATGATGTGATAAATTAGAGCATCCACAGACACCTTTAATGTCCTTTTATCAGCTGCTTTATGGTTGTGTTTGTGTTTATCAGTGTGTTGTTATGAGAAAATATCTCAGCAAATGTGTCCTCATGTGTCCATTACTGGCACATTAACTGAATGGAGTCAACCAGTTTATTAGAGCAGGATCCTCAGTTTTTCTTCTGACACTTATTATATTCATAGCAGCTTAAACAATATTATAGTGTATTATTAACTTTTTCCTCATATAATTCTCCCTAATTTATGTGTTATCGTGCATCATCAGTGCACAGCTGTCTACACGTTTTACCGCATTAAGTGGGACAGTAGATAGGTGGGGCTAGGGGTGATGACAGGCGTAGGCCGCCCTTTATCATCATTACACAAAATGTAGTGAAAGGTGATATCAGTGCTTCTCATGCAAAGACAGATATAGCTGCTATTGTTCTGCTGCTCACACTATGCCTTCTATGAGTATAAATAGTCGCATGAAAAGTGTCTATATTCTAGTAACTTAATGTGTAAATGAATTCACTGTTGAATTATCCATTTTAACACATGTATCTCAAAATTAACAAAATTCCTAGGATGCACATGCCTCACTTAATTTGCTCTAAATGATAATGTTTCCTTAAATTTAGCACAACCCACACAAGCTAGGACTGACATATGATGCACATTTCTGAGCATTCACCTTCTAAGCAGGTGTTTATTTTCTTTAATTATAATCACGCGGATATGAAGTGAAAAGAATTGAATAAACAAAGCCTTGAGCCAAAGCGTGGATTCTATTTACAGTGGATAATTGGTATGGGTATGTCTAGACTCTAGCCTATTAGACACAGCTTAGCCGACCACGCCACCGCTGATACCATTGCTCGTATTAATCTGGGCAAATAATGAAATGGAGAATGAAAAAATGCACCTGAGGCAAATCTGTGGATTCTCTCTGAGAATAATAAGCAAAAAACAAAGATGACAAGCACGCCGCAGTGATGCATCAAGGAAGGAGCGCGGGTCATGCACTGATATTCATCACATCTGTTAAAAGATAGATGGGTCTCTCTCATCCTCCTCTCCCAACTCGGGCTGTGTGTTTGTGAGAAGGACATACGGAGCGTGGCATACATGCACAAGCGTGTGTGTGTGTGTGTGTGCAGTTATGTAAGTGAAGCTTTGTGATTGGGAGTATCTGTTCTGTTTACACCCACATCTGCCCGTAATCTTCCCATATGCTACCCAGATTTTTCTGTCTGTGTGTAAGAACGACAAAAAAACGATGGTTGCAAAATACTCAGATACACAAGCTGCTGTCATTAAAACCTTTTTGACTCCAAAACTTGTGATACCATCTGAAAACCTCTCCTCTTATACATAGTCTTATGAAACAGATTGATATAACATAACCAAAACTATTGTTTGTACCAGTGTTTTAAGGTGTGTCTTCTGTGAATATGGGAACTTTAACATGAAGGTATATAGAAAACCCCAAGTGGCAATTTCAGCAACTCTGCCAGCAATAAGTCAGTTATTAGGCGCAAACTCGAATCTGTGATCATCACTACAGATATGAACAGTAGTTTTATTTTTATACTGCCTGTTGATGGACAGTTGCTGGTGTGTATAACCTCTTGCATGCCATCCTCCCTCAATATGCTTGCTGAGAACTCTTTTCTCATCTCTTATTTTTTTTTTTTTCCTTTCTCATGTCAAAGCCCTTCCAACAGTTTCTCTGTTGAAGGTGAGAAGTGTGTGAAAGCTTGAAGGCTGTCACAGCCTCAGCCTGGACCTCCCAAAGGGCAATCCTTGGTGCTGGGTGACGTGGCTTTCACTGCCACAGCCGTGAGTGTGGGAGTCCGCTTATTGACCCTGTATATCTCAGAGGGCTTTAACATGTTGGTTTTGAATGTGTGGTTTAAAGTCTAGCCTGCCAGCAGACTGCACGAGTAAACACAAAGGCTTGTTCATTTGCCTGCGGGAAAGGTTTGTGATGGATCAGTTGTTGAAGAGACATTATAAGTTGGAGATGGACTGACAGGAAGACTTCAAATTGTAGTGATTTATCCATTTTAATTTGAATTTTTGTATGAATTTGTGGTATTTTTTTCTCCTTTTCACAGGTTAAAACTGCATACTTACTACAGAAAAGACACTTAAAAGCTGCACAGGCCTAAATGAAAGCGGTTCTCTGGTACACCGTGCTCTTCATTTCCCTCTAAAATGATAGCAGTGGTGGCTGCTTTTGCTTTTCCCTCCAAGGGTCCAGTAACATAAGCAGTTACTTGGAGGGGATGAGGAAGCTGTTTTTAATGATCCCTGGAAATGGCCGGTATATTTACCATAATCTCATGCCTGAGGGAGCATCAACTTCTAATCACCTCCATCTTCCTTCTCCACTGCAGATAGAGATCAGTGCCTATTATAAACCTCATAAAGTACCAGGCTTTAAGATGATTGTCTGTCTGTAAGTACAGAAGGGCTTATACATACTGAAGGAAGCACTGCTTCGTGGCAAGTTGAGTGTTTTTGACAGCAGTTGTAGCACATGTGTTTTGTGTTTTTTGCATTTTAATTGAAATATGTCTACAAAAAATGTGTTTTCCCAAATACTGAAGTACTTTAATGTTTTGTGCAGACTGACAAATCATTTTCATGACAGTGAACATGACAACATACAACATAAGTCCTGTTTTGATGCCTTACCACAACCACAAGTAGAAAACAAGATAAAAGTGGTGGTTTAGATTACATTACATGACTGTTTTACATTATGGGATATGGTAATAAAAATAACAAAGAACCTTATTGCAGATACATAAACTTCCAGTTGTTGTATGGATAATTACATTACAAGTGTCATCTTCATCAACCTCAGTTAGTCTGACCTCACTTTACATAATTATATATTAACATCATTATTATACAACATGTGTCCTTTAGTTCATCAAGATATTTGGGAATTCTTCTCGATTGTTGTATTTTATATATTTCTTTTAAACATGTAAGTAGTTCAACAGGTGACAGCTTTGTGTAAGGATGTCGTGGAATATTAGCAGGTCAGGGCCAGCCATCAAAACACGATGTGGCTAAATTAAGTTTCTTCAGAGAATAGTAATTGGGTTATACTTGGGTTTGTACAAGGAGGAGAACATATCACTTCCTGGGGGGGAAAATTGTTGGTCCACCATATTGGCAGATCAAGCGAATTAATCCCTTCTTTATTCTTAATCCCTTTCCTTATCATAAGATTATGAAAATCCAGATCCCTCCCTCCTCTCAGATATTAAATTGCACCCATAATATAACTCCTGGCTTAAAAAGAAAAAGAGGACAGAAAAAAAAAAATCAGCCCATGCCTTCAGCCCTTACAGATCGTGGCTCAAGTGCTCTTTGTTTTGAATTTCTTTCAGTATTTTCTAATTCCACCAGTCTGTGAGCCTGGTCCACTGCTCTATGAATAATGTCAGGGGGCATCCAGGCTTTGGTATTCAGTAGTTGACAATCTGCTTAAACAGAAGCAAATTGGGAAAAAATAGCTTTCAAATGCACTTTCATTCCTGTGTGTGGGGGAGAGGTTGAGGCAGGGTTATTTTCTCAGCAGAGGGCGTTTTGCTCTGACAACACATCAGCCTCTCTCACTCTCACTGCTGTGTGTGCATGTGTTTGTGTGTGTGTGTTTGTGTGGTTGCTTTGCATGAAACTCGAGTCGTCGGCACAGCTTCATTCAAACATAGAATGTTAACCAGAGATGCTGTCATTGAGGATATTGCTAATGCTTTTAAGGCTAAATACAGGCCATATTACCGTAGTTATTAGGGCAGCATTTGGATCCGTGAATATTACCTCAACACAGTGATTAATCCTTTTGATTTGTTTTGTTTTTGTATTTTTGGCCTTTCTCTGTGCTACAGAAAACACAGAGAACTGAGCAAGTAGGCCGCTCCTTTTGAGGCTTCACACTGTTCCACATGGCTTTAGGGTTAAAGAACAACACTGCCTGTTGTTTTGGCATGCTCTTGACAGGGCTTCAACTAAGTGTGGTGTTCTCATAGATTGTTTTTTATTGTATGATTGTGTGATGAATAAAAAGTTGAAATTGTTCAACAACAAAACAGCAGCAAATCCTTACACGAGAACCTGAAATATTTTTCGATTTTGTTGTTTGTAAATAATCTGAATTCATCAGAATAGTTAATTATTTGTTGATTATTTTGTTAAAGTGTCAGCTGTCAGGGTCAGAAATGTTGTCTCACATTAATACAAAGCCCTGCATGACTACAACTATTACAGCCATACTATCAAGAACTTCAAATACATCAGTTTTCTCCTAAGAGTATTACAATTATGCCTGAAAACATAACCATGATGATATGCAATGCTCCATTCCTGTTAGAGAAGCTGAATATAATAACTTTGGTTTATTTCCCTCAAGAATAAAACCGCTAATTCAGATCATTTCAGTATCAACATACTGTACTTTGTTGGTGACAATGCTGGAACCCCTGTTGTGTTCTAACAGTCAGTGACAGAGAGTGTGCGCCTCAGAAGGAAAATATTGCTGACAAACCACGTTTAGGACTGAAGGACAAATTCAATGTGTATAAATCACCCAAGTACATATGTGGAGTAGACAAAAGCAACATGCACCTTTTAGTGCAAATCTTTTTTCTTCTTCATCATCAGTAGCTTTTACTGTAGCCTCTGACATTGACAAGAGAAACTTGCTGTACATCAAATGGTATGAGCGCATCCTCTGCCACCTTTTAGTCTCGGGTTAAATTGGACATTAATTAAGCGTTTGACTCTTTACAGAGGGCAAACAAGTGAAAGCTGCAGTACCTGCCATTGGTGGCATGGGGCAGCTCTCTGAAAATACTGCATCATTAGCACATTATTAGTGTTTCTAAATGTCACACAGCCACGACGGGGACAATGAACTATTGGGAAATGGCCTTCATGTACGAGCCAAACTCTTATTTTGTGTCAAAGTCCACAGTGACCTCACAGAAAGTCACACTGGAGATCATTATTAACCTTCAGCAGAGGGTGGCAGGCAGTGGAGTCTGCGTTTTTCTGTCTGCACGTGCGTGCTCGTATTTCTGTTTTTGTGTTTTCACAATGAGACAGGGAGAGAGAGAGAGGGAGGGAACACCCAAAAAGAGAGAGGGTAAGAGAGAGAGAGGGGGAAATAAAAAGAAATGGAGTGCACTCATAAATCAAGTCAAGGTCCAGCCATTTGCCGGTGCCACTGCAATTTTTTTTTCCACCACCATGTTTCCCGACATTTGACGCTTCCATCTTCTCCTCTTTTAATCTCATCAACCTCAACAAGTGCAGAAGGAGGGGGGCAGCGGGGCTCAGCGGCAGGCTGTCCGCTGTGTCAGATGAGGTCTGTCGATATCTCTCATCAAACAGGAGCTGATCAAAGGCCTGCCTGTGCCCATGCAGGCAGAAGGATTAAGCCACATCATGCACAACCTCCTTGACAAAAAAAAGCCTCTCCACACGAATAAAGAGATTAAGTCAAGAGTGAAATCTAATTCAAGGGGAATTGTTAAAACTGCTCTACACCTGACAAGATCTGTGTATGAGTGTGATGCTTTTGCAAGCTTTGTCGCACATTAATAGTAAGTTGATGTTTTCTCAATGATTGAATGAACTCTCTTAGATGTATTTGTTTAGAGCCTCTGCAGTGATTTAACATTGCATCGTCATTAGGGTTTGTTGCTGATGTGCACATACAACACATACAGGAAGTCAGTATTACATGTTAGTCAGCAGCACTTCTTGTAAAATCAGCTTTGTAAAGGCATGTTTCAGAGCTGTGTGCCACATTAAGAAGGTTAAACAAGGCGATGCATATATAGGCAGTTAGTCTTGAACTCCTTTCAGTTATAGCAGACTACGACTCTCTGAGGACCAGTCTAAACATTATCATTACAGGGCCAATCAGCAGGTGGGATTAGTGCAGCTTTGATCCGAGGACTGGGCTTTGCTTCTTCTGATCCACTCCTCACAAAAGCGTTTACAGGCTTTGAATTGCCAATCATGTTCCTGTACAATATCAGCCTGACGTTGTACACCATAGCACGATGCCTGTTACAATACAACAACACATCCTGTGAACTAGACATGTACATCATTGAATGCTGAACAGGATTACGTTCTCTGTAAAAATCTAATCATACCATGATAAACAGATGTAATCACATTATTATAAGACATGTGAAAGATAAAAGGAGCTGACCAGTCAAAACTTTCCTCATCAAGTGGCAGCGGTCATTGGATGGGATGTGGCTTTGAAGCTCCTCTTTGAACAAAACGCATAAAAGCCGCAAGTATGGTTGTTTAATTAGGCTAATGGAGAGCTATAAAAATGATGCCGTAAAGATATACACATAACTTCTCTCATAAGTTTTTTGACATTATATGATGTAGTATCCCAGTAGCACTAAAGTTCCCTTAGCCTACTTTTAAGGTGTGTAGAAACATACATTAGTTTTTGATAGTGTATCTTAACATTTTAATTGACTTGTCTTCAGTCCAAGCACATTGCTCTTCAAGATTCAAGATGTGAGGTATTATTATTAGATATTATTAGCCATTTGTATGCACAAACAGTACAGGTGCATGAGAAATTCTTGTGTAAAGATCGAGTAAGATTGAGTAACGACCTACCTATGAGTTATTTACTGTAAAACACTGTACAGTATTATGATTGAATAAGAGAAAAACACTCAAGCAGCTGCCATATGTAAGTATACATCCTACTTAGGTCCTGCTTTATTTTCACTTTACATTTTCCTACCTGGCCAAATTATTCACATAGTGTCTCCTTCCACTGCTACACAGACGACACACTGATATACTTACCTCTGACAACTAAGAGGTGCAGGTGCTGCAGGGTCTGTTTTCTTAGTGGCCAATAACTTTTTGTCTCAGTATGACCAAGTTTTGACCAAAAGAGACATAGGCAGCTGGACCATATATTAGTTTTACCAGATGACTTTGTCCCAGTCATACTTCCGTCCATTTGATCCCTTGACATTTTAGAATTGATTGTTTACCGATCACTTTTGAAATTAATCTGTGTCTGGCTCCAAGCTTCTTAACAGGCCAGCCCAGAGCCTCGCTTCCTTGGGTGGGCACGTCTGGGTGTTCCAGAGTCTAGAATAATGATCAGAGGTGACCAAGTTTTTTTTATCGTACACATTGTAGTTTATTTCAAACAACAGTGTAAGCCACTATATCCTCACACCCACAGACAAAAATGATTCACACAGTGACTTTAATAATGTACAAAACAAGACTCGTTCAAACACAACATACCAGACAGTGGATAAGTGTCAGCATAGGAAGTGTGTCGTGTTAGCTTGAGAGAAACAGATCTTGTGTACAATGGAATGTCTGCACAGAACTATTTTACCCCATTTGTCAAACATAATTTGTCAAACAGTATGTGCTGAGATGTATTCACATTCTCCTTGGTATCTTTTACAGCACATTTTTTTTTCTTTCTGATTTTATCCCCCTCCCATTGTTCTATTTTAGACTTGTCATGCAATTATAGCAGCCATTAATGTCTCCATTCTCTCCCCTGCCCCCGATAAAATGCCCCAGATCAGTGTCAAATGGGGAGGAGGACTGAAATAATCTCCATATGACATGCGTGTAATATACCAGCCATGAGAGATGATTCAATATTTATTCACAAATGTTGAAAAAGCAAATGATTTTAGGACAAATAATGTTTGTGTCTACTTTGGTTACACTGGGGCCATGGTTAGCAAGATTCAACATATTACTCAAAGGAAATCGGGGCACTGAGACAAGACAGAACAAAAGTAGGAGTGATCAGTGATTATTTATCACTCATCAGCTGCAAAATAAGAACATTTTGCAGACATGGCATAAAAGAGCTTGCCTTTGATAAGCACATTAGAGTCTTTATTCTTTGCTCTTTCAAGATGTGGCAGTACCGTTTCTTTCTGTATCATCATACTTCATTTGTGTGACCTTCAAAGGCGCCTTGGCATAAAGAATGTGTACATGGCGGGATGTTTACTGGAGATGACAGAACACGCTGAGGTGTTTGCTATAGAAGGAGACTGAGTGATCATGCTCTTGTGATGTGTGGGCGGCAAAACACCTGCAGGCAGTTGCCAAAGGAACTGGAGTCTGTGATAGTGATGCATCACTACAATACTAGACACAGGATATAAAAAAATGGCTGTGGCAATATGTCAAACTTGCACTAGCTGACACAATAGTGAACCATTCAAACCACAGTGCAGACTGACTGGTTTGTCCTCAGCTGAGAAGCTGTGGTAATGTTCTTATATGTCAGAGAAAAAAGTATGAAACGGTCACTCAATATACTGTATAGTCAACAGAAAGCTCAATGAATAAGGACAGTAGGCTGCCATGAATACCAATCAAGCCTGAATGGTGTTTGAGCGCAGGGATGAAAACACCACAAGGACAGAAAATACCAGAACAATAATAAGGTCAGAATCCACAGGATCACAGATGATTAAACATAAGGATGCCTATACCCTGAGGCACGTGCAGCACAACCTGATTTACATGCACACCGAGATCTTCATACAAAAGTTTGTGCACGTGACATGTTCCAGTGCAGTTCATGAATGCTCCACGATCATATGAGCACACCTCTCTAAATCTCGCCCATCAGCCTTTTAAAAGGCTTCTCCTCAATGAAAAAGACTCATCATGTACGGCCGAGCTTTCAGAGGGTGGCTGACACTAATGAGCAGTCATTCATCACTGTAATAAAATAAAAGATTATTCCTTGCAAGTTGCTGTACTGCTGGTGAACGACCAGTCATCAGCATGAGGTATGGAAGAATCTCAAGTGGCGCTGTGCTTAATTTTGCCCTCACTCCCTTGACTTGGTAGTTTTAGTAGATTTCAGGATAGTAAAGGCAGTGCTTGTTTTAAAAGTGTTGAGTGAGCCTCCATGTCGACATTGATTGAATATTTAATTCATGCATATTAAACAACATACCTTGCAGCAGTACTAGGCCAAATTGCCTGGCTAGCCATAGTGGCTAGATCGCTAATAACACAACTTACCTTGGAACAAACGCAGGTGTTCTTACTGATTCTCTCAAAGTTCATTTGTCTATAAGGCCTCTCTTACTGCTTAATCCATACCCGATATCTGTCCAGCTGCTTTTTGGGTTGGAGTTGATTTACACAATCCATATACACACCTCTTCGGCATTGTTACGGTTGCTGAAACATTGTGTGGAAGGAATTTTTGTAAGGTAATATGTGGTCAACTGTCACTCAGGAGTCCAACACACAAATTTATAACTCTAGTTTTCCAGTTGCCATTTTCAACTGCAATTGGGAATGACTCCCAGCCCCCATAGACATGTAGAGATACGGTCAAAGAAATACACTCACATAATTTGTGTTTTCGAGGACAGAGAAGAAGGACAAAAAGATTAACTGATAGACATTTATCATAATTACATATGACAGAATGAAGTACTTGTCTGGCGTGTGTGGGTCCTATTTTTACGGTGGCAAAATGACCAGAACAGTGCACTGTTTGCTGGGCATGTCTTCATGCTCAAATTCCATTCATCTGTTTGGTATTTTTGGTACATAGTGTTTAGAGTACATGGTGCCCTGATGTGAGAAGAGGTGAGTTGTTGGTATTTTTTTGTGAAAAAATTGGATTTCAGACCCCTGAGATTAATTAAGCATTCTCCAACCAGTAGATGCATTTTAGTTGGCATCAAGTAGTAATGTTTCATGTGGTTAAAGCAGAAAGTTTGTAAAAGCAGACTGAATTTATCAATAAATTTGTTTGCATACAGCCCTAAACTCAGACTTTAGGTGCTTCTACTACAGCTCAGCATCATATACCATCGCTGTATATAAACACCAGCGATACAGATAAGTACAGATTTTCATCACCATTCTTGCCCGCTGCCACGCAATCATCAGACATACACATAAACAGATGGTTATAATTCATGACAGAACCATTTTTTTCAAAGACAGCCTGTTTAGAAATGTGCAAGTACTGTACGTGCATGCACAAAAAAACATTCTGTCAACTTCCTGCTTCCTCTGAACACAGAGCACAGAGGGGCAAACATTTCCTCATCAAAGTCACCAGGCTCTACACTTCTGTCAAGGAAACCCAGTGGGATCTTGGGGAAAGAGCAATGGCGGTGCTCTCATGTGAAGGTTCACGCTGCTGCCTGGCTCTTCACAGTAAAGAGAAAAGGCTTTATTATCGTTATTATTATCACTATTTTATTTATTTATTTTTATGGACATGGAAATGCCATGATGTTTAAAGTCTTTTGTTTTGGATAAACAAAAAGGACTTAGAAAATGAGAGTGTAAGATAAATGCCGGAGCCTTTTCACTGTGCCTCAGGGAGTTTTTTTCAAAAGCGAACCCATTGAAATAAATGCCATTTGTACTGCTTTTATTGTAGAACAAACTGTTCCCTGATGAGCCCATTAAAGTACGTATTTTCTCATGTAAAGATGAACTAAATAATTTTTTTTTTCTAATCCTAAAGGCTCATTGTAGTCAATACCTTTTTGTAGTGTAGTCTCTGTTGCCTTGCTTTTGAAGTTCAAAAACTCTGCAGAGAACTATTTTTTTTCATGTTTTCTGTAATAATCAGTGTGGGGAGGGGGGGGATTGCTTTTCTTTTATCAATCTGCGTCCTGATCTTTTGGTGCCTGGACCAGTGAATCCAATCAGAATGAAACCCTTAAGCCCTTTGATTCCACCAACAAAAGTTGATGGTCTCCCACCTTGTAAGCTGCCTATCAGATAATGAGGGGGACTTGAATACCAGCCGGTGTGCCACAATGAGGGCGGTCCTGGTGTTTTTTTTTTTTTTTTTTCTCTTGACGTCCAGCGTGTCTTCGCCGGTCCTGTCTCACTGGTTTCTCCAGGGAAATCTCCCAAGAGCAGCTGTCCTTATCAATGCGCCGGCTCCCAGCTCGCTGCATGCCTGGGCCACATTCTCCATGACAGCAGCAGTAAGGTAGCGGTAATCTGCCAAGACTTCAACAAAATTAAACCGCCAACCAGGCCACCAGGGGAGAGGCAACGTGGAAAGATTTCCTGCTCACCCTGATGTGGCAACAGAGGCCACAGACGTTAATATGGCATTGCATCTGCAAGAAATAAGCAGTGCTAAGCGTACGAAGCAGGAGACACTCCAGCTCCTTCAGCTGCTTTCTTCTTAAAGGGAAGTTCTCTCAAAATATAATTAACTACATGTTTCTTTTCCCAATGGTGAGCTTGTTTTGAGAAGAGCTGTGTAGTCAGCATCGCTCCTGACTGAGCAGACACACAGGACGTCATGCTACCCTGTACGTCTCAGTAGGCTTCTTTTATTAGATATCTGTCTTACATCTTTACTTGAGTTGCATGAAAGCAGTCATTACTGTCAACCGAGCACATGCAACACAATAGTCGGCAAAATGTTGCCCCTGCAGTACCAGCAGGGTTCCACTTTAACAACACGTGCAGTACCAGTCTAATATGTTGATTTATTTGGTAATATCTGATGTTAACAACTTGCCTGACTGAATGAAACTTGTGTGATGCTTATAAAGCAATAAACCCTTCAATATTCTGAAGGGATTTACATTAACTGTAATACAAAACAACAGAAATCTCCCCACTAATGTACATAAAACACATCATCATGCGTACAATGCAGGCGATGGCCCTGATAGGTTAGCCGTGCTGTGTTTAGTGTGTAATTTCTGATCAGACTCTATAACTCTGCTGTTAAACCTCCTCAGGATGCTATAAACATCAGGAGTGGTTCTGGGTAAAATATAGTCAGTTATTGCATGTGAAACCAGATTCTCCTTCTCCTTATTTGAAGTATCTTGGGAAAGCAGCACAGCTCATAGAGGGCTAAAAACAAGGAGAGAGAAGAGAGGCATGAGGATTAGATAAAGTCTGGCACATACTGAGACGATAATAAGCAAGGCAGGAAAGTGAGTGGAAAGAGAGGGAAACGGAGAGAGAGAGAGACGGGGAGACACAAACAGATGAAAACAGAGAGGGGGTGGTTATAAAATGATTAAGGGGCATGCTATATAGAATTTCATGATTTGAAAAACACAAACAGGTCTGTCAGCTGGCACTGCCTCACCATCTGTTCTGTGCTGCCAAAATGTACAGCGGGGAAAGATTCATGATGCTCTGCTGTTTCAGACTGAAAACGTAAATAGCTCCCTGATCCGGCATCATTGAAATAATATTGGCTTGAGAAAGTTAGATCATGTTTATACATGCACAGGCGAACACAGTCAAAGTATTACAGATATTAGTATCAAATACATAAACAGCATGGAGTAATGGTTAACAGTGTACATTCCATGTTCGGATGATATTTTTGCTTCATGGAGCCTCCCTCTGGCCCCTTCTTGTCCGGAGCCTGTGAGTCTGGACACACAGAGTGAGGGCCAAAGTGCTACTGAACTGGTCGGTTAATGCTACACACACACACACAAACAACACACACGCACTATAAGAGGAACATTTCTTTTGCAAAAGCCCTGTGGCATAAGTGCACTTGGTTTTGATCACATATACTGTACACAGAACAATTGGAGAACCCGATATCGCCTCACAGTATCATTCAAAACGTATTGATTTTTAACTTTTCATAAGAGGAAGGTGCATTATAGTAATATGATGCTTGCTCATCTCTGCACTATGATGAATGGTTGCGGATAACTCTTCAATCATTTGAGCTTCTGCTTACTCCTAATGTGCACAGCTTCAAAGGTAATTATCTGAACTGTGTTTATTTAAAGGCCCCACGTAGCATTTTAACATGAATTAATTATTACCACAGCTATTGGGATCAATGACTCACTGTGTCGCATTAGGTCATATTTGTTGAAGAATGTGCTACAATGCTTTAACACTCAAAACAATAAAAGGGCACAGAGGTTTCAGATTTGCTAGCACTGGCAGATGGTGAGGACAAAGCTGTCAGAAATATCATTATCATCAGGAAGGTCCTTTAATGCACCATGTGCAGTTTTTTTTATCAGCTATGTGCAGAGTGCAAGCCAGAATGACCGAAAGTCATTTTATTTGTGCCTCCCTCCCACACACACTGCCTCCGAATTTAGGTACATGAAAAATTACGCAATTTAATTTTTACATTTTTTATTTATGTATTTATTTATAGACAAATACATTGGATTAGAAATGTTAAAAAAATAATAAGATATCTCTGTGTTGGTGTCACACAGTGCTTTTCAGTGTACGTAAACATAATGCTTTGATTACTTGCAAACACCATATGCACCTTTAACAGAAAATGACACAGCTGTGTCTGATCCTGTGAGTTATTTCTGACATTAATTAGAAAACAACAAAGAAAAACATACCAGGAAAAAAGGCGGCACATTTTTTTTTTCTCACTATGCAAAGCTAAATCTGGGTTATGTGCTAAGGTCTGTGGTGCACAGTTAACTTGACTGATTACACTGAACAGTTAAAAACTGAGTCACATTAATTTCCTGTTGAATCAAAATAAAGCAAACATATAGACTTAAAACAGTGTTCCTATATAATCTTAATTATGATTTATAAATCATCTATAAAACAGCATTCCAAGCAGTGTAGCAGGTCTTCAAAAAATGAATGCATAGTTCTGTACATGATCAGACCGTAGGTGTTTAAAGAAAAGGCTCTTAGTAAGCAATATTAGTTCATAAGACATTGCAGTAGCAGATATAAAGAGGGAAGGGAAATGACTGTCCCCATCGTATTACAAGGGCTATTCCGATGCTGTTTTACCTTCATGGTCCTCCTGGATGATTACAATGACTGCACAGTGGGAGGTGAAATAAAGCTGTACGGCCGGCTCTATAGCTAGCATCAGATGACTTAATCAGGCCATAAAGAAAGCCTCACTTACAGATGCTGTGTTGCCCCTGTGCTCCGCATTTCATCAGCCCCAGGGAAGGGTGAAATATGCTTCCTCTGAAGGTAATGTGCCCTATCTCTGTCCAAGCGGTGACAAATTTATCGCCCCCTCGACTATTTACAATCCATCCGAGCCGTGATGATCTGGCTTGTGTTATTTAAGCTGCAGAGGGACAGCCGTGTTACTGCTGTTGTGAAGTGCCAACAAAGGGGCATGGCACCAAAAAAAAAAGAGCAAGGGGAAGAGTAAAAATATATGTGTTTCATGTGTGAGGTTTTGTAGTCCCTGCATGAGCCACCTTAGCTAGTTTACTATGACATGATTAAAGTAAACCCAAAATGGCAAGCAGTCGAAAGAGTAGAATTCAAAAGAAAGTGCTGCAGCTTGAATCAGAAAAGCAAATGTATTCCAGTCAGTCTGCTTTACATAAAGTGCAAGGTGGGATAATCTCATGTTTCAGCCACGTTATCATGGTTTTCTATAGGCCGAACTCTGCCAAGGAAACACTGCAAGGACATTAACCGTGCTCTATAGGGAGGCAGCCTCAGACACCAAGGTTTTTTTTTTTTTTTTGGCAAAAGTGAATCATTTTACATGTCTCATGTTTGACATGAAATAGTGATTAATTCTGATGATATTTATAGTATCTGCTGTGTGATATGGAAATATCTAAATTTCTAAAGAACAATTAAAAAAAAGTGATATTTCTCTCAAGCACAACAGGAATTTCTCTCAGAAAGCTCATTAACTAGTCATATTTAATAGACCTAATTAGCCACATTCCAAACCTCCATTCACAACAGCATTAAGATATTGATTAACTAATATGCCCACGATGTATACAACCATAATCAATAAAAGTTAATTTGCACTTGATAAATTATGAACGATGTACGTTGGCCTAAAATGAACAGCCAATTTATAATCAAACACATTTCATCAGACTGAACCACATGAGGCGCTTTAAATGTGCTTAATTTTGTGTACCGGAGCTGAAACGTTTGGTATTAAAGCTGCTTTGTGTGCCGACAAGAGGAAGAACCTGACAGTAAAATTCACTGTGTATATGCAGTATGTATTTGCACACTGACCGAGGTGGACTACTTCATGATTTGCAGACTCATCACTAAATGCATTATGCAGAACAGCTTCAGTTTGCATGTTAGCACGAGTTTGCAGTTTGCATGACCCAAGCTGCTACGATTGATTCCAGGTTGTTAAGGGAGACTGAATGCCGTGAGATGGTAAAGATATGATACACATTCACATACTCTTCATTTTAGATGGTGACTTCTCATTGTGTGATTGTGGTTGCTTGTGTGATAAAGTCTCAAGGAACATCATATATATATAACTGTCAGTCCTCAGCCATGCAGGCTGTGCTTGAAAACACTGGTACTTTGGCTGCTAAAGCATGCTGAAGGAAGATAAACAGCAGTGGAAAGAAAGTTAGACAAAATCTACTTTTTGCTCCAATGGAGAAAAAAAAGAGCCCAAGAGCCACTTCAGAAAAATAACTTGATTTCTAATTGATGGTTTATGTCTGCTTGATCTCCTGCATGCTGAGTTTCTGGAGAATGATGAAGTCGGAGTCTTTACAAGCTGCCTACATAGTCTCTTTCTAATCTCTACTCCTCTTGCTGATTGAACTGTTCATGAGATCAATTTAATTAGGAAAATTCGGCTACTTTGCAGCAATGACCAGAAGAACAGGCCGATATCTAAACTGGCATCAAGTCTCTGTGAGACTCTGCAGACCTCCTCTAGATGGCTCTTTTTATCTGTTATTCTGAAAACTGTCATCAGATCAGTGTTTTGCTAAACTGTGCTCCCATATGTTAAAAACTGTCTTATCTCAGAGTTCTTTTGTTGAAACAGGATGCCAGCTGGATATCAGCCATGGGGTCATATTGTTGAGCTTGAATGTGAGAACATTGCAGTGTTAGCACAATTAGATGCAATCATATTCCACTTTTAAAGGGCAACAGCATTGTGATGAAGACTTCATACATTTG
This sequence comes from Parambassis ranga, assembly GCF_900634625.1. NCBI lineage: Eukaryota > Metazoa > Chordata > Actinopteri > Ambassidae > Parambassis > Parambassis ranga. The sequence continues at coordinate 8,034,815 of NC_041040.1, read as the reverse complement.
TAGTTAAAAAAAAAGTCAGTTACAGATGGATTTTTTAATGTTTTTGAGTACATTTGTACACCATGTACATGATTCATTCACAATCTAAAAGCCTTAAAAATAAGGGTATTTTTAAGGCTTATAATAATAATATTATTATAATAATAGTATTTTTAAGGATAATAATACGATCACTTTATGACGGATAATCATTGGGTGTTCTGGTAGATATTTTCATCCAACACTCCAGAGATCTGGAGTATGATTCCCAGTAGTGTAACCTCCGGTTCATGTCTGCAGAATCTGAGTGAGAATCTTGATCTTAGTACGAGTCTGACTGGATGTTTGGGTCACCTGCACAGTGGGATTAAAACTGTAGAGATAGCATAAATCTCTCTCACGTATCACACACACACAGGTTCTGTGATGGTCCTCACAGAGCAGTACACAGCTGTCAACCCATCAGCAGCAGAGATACCGTGTTGCAGAGACAAGGGTTTTACACTGCAAAGTGAATTATGCATTATAAATCTGGAGGAAAGTGGGGTAAAAACATTGACGATATTACCCTTCAGCAGGGTAAGTGTCAATCATATTTTTCTTCCTTTTACAAACCAGGCCCAACATGACAGGGACCATGTTCCACTGTGTACGCACGCCCGTCAAAACCACCACAAAATATAAAATAAATAAATGTAAGAATCAATGCAGAGACCCCAGTAGAATTTGCCTGTGTTTTAACATCCCTTCTTGGTTTCTCAGCCCCTCTCAACACGTGGGCTCCCAACATCCTTCGCCTCATCCCTGTGTCAATACAATTCCCTTCCACTTGTCCTGCTCACCAACTTCTCTCAGCAGTGGCATAGAAATTATGATTGCTTGTTGTACTGTGACTTTCCCAGCCACTGCCTTTCAGTCACCTACACACACACACACACACACACACACACACACACACACACTCTCTCTCTCTCTCTCTCTCTCTCTCTCTCTCTCTCTATTGTTGCCTCAGGTCCCTAGCCTCCCTTGGTTGCTCCGTCTGAACCCCTCCCCATTCTCTGCTTCCTCTTGCTCTTCCTCTCCATCCTCCACTCACTTCAGTGCCTTTGTGATCGGAGTGACAGGCTTTACAATATGTCTGTGTGGATCTACCTCACCTTTAATATTTTAATATAATGCCAATGCAAGGTGGTGTAGGACCTAGGGGGATTGACTGGAGTAACCATGTTCTGCCTTTTTCTCCCGTTCTGGGTCTCACTCGCTTGTTCTTCTGTTTTCAGTCAAGACAAAGGGCTAAACAAACCATAACTGGTAATTATCATAGACAATATAGGTGATGGATCTGTGTTCAGTCATGGCTCAGGACAAAAATCACAGAGCCTGCTGAGTAGTTGTTGAGAAAGCTAATGAAGAGAGGAAAAATCAAACTGGTCTAAGGACTCTTCAGACCTTTTGTTGTTTGGCTGTTAAGAAGACTGTTACTGTGGGTTATTAGTTAAATATGAGTCTAATTACAAAAAAAGCAGAGTAAAAAAGATCTACAATGAAATCAGTCAGTGATTAGTCATTCAGGAATCCCATGACAATTACAAAATTACGGTATTGACCATATTAAATATTCATCACCAGATAGGCAGAAAATTTGAAGACATTCATGATTGTCAGAAATAATAAAAGTTTTCTCTGAGTAATCCTGCAGCACCACAGCTAGCTGACATTTTGAGTTCAGTGTAAAATGGATGGATTGCTAATTTACTAAGAACATATAAACATAAGATGTTTTTCCACTGCAGGAAGTAACAAGCTGTTTCTGGGCGTCGTTCCACCTTTCTGTGTTCCAACCCCTGAAATGGAGGCCCTCTGTCAAGGACTGAATTTGTAAGGTAATGCTTAAGGTAACAATTTTTTATTTTTCTATTTTTTTTTAAGCTTTCTGTTAGAAGCAGGAAAAAGAACAGCTAAACAAAGAGTTGCAGACCTGTCCATATTTACACCACCTTAAATCTGAGTTCCTGCATAGAAATAAGTCCGAGTAGCATCCTAACATTCTCATATTTAACATATTTAGCACGTACCTTCTGTATATATTGATCGCCACACTTAGTTTTGCTAAGAAGAAAGCAGTGTAAGTGTATTATATTACATGAAAAGTACAACACTGAAACACAGCTGAGTGCCAAGTCATAATTTATTACAAATAACCTCAAAGGCAGTAGTTCAATAGCAGAGCAACCTGTAGCGCTTTCATTTCTGCTGCCAGCAAATAAAACCAAACCACCTCCACACTTCACACATCATTAAATAAATGCCTATTATACAGCAAAATTAATATTTATCAAGGATCTGAGGCATCTTTCAGCTAAATGTGCTTAAATCTCCTTGAGGAAAGTCCTGATACCAGATCTTATCTACAATGGATGATTAAGCACCGTGACTAAAGAGCATATTTTCTTTTTTCATCATTATCTTCCATCAGCGTGTCTCATTATTGGGTTACAGTAAAAAAAAATCTTTATTTATCTGTCTGACATGTGATTTTAGTTTCTTATTCAAAGATGTCAGTTAAGTTATTTTCGGAAGTAGTATGTAACCACAGTAAAAGACCTCCCATACAAGGACAAGGAATCAGTCCACAGACGTCATTAGGACACAATATCCCCACAGAGATGCAGAAAATATATGCGTGCATGTGTGTAGGAGAGGATGAGGGACGGAGAGAGATAGAGAGTGGCGGGATATGTGAGCCAGACAATGCTCCAATCTCCAATATTAGAACATGGCCTGGGGATAATGGTTAGCACCGAGGCCTTTGAATTCTTAATCCAGAAGACGAGAGCTACGAATTAATCATGGAGGGGAATCTATCTTAGCGACAGGTCAAGTATGTTTGATAGACATTAGCAGAGGGCAGCGAGTTAATGCACAAGGTTAAAGAAACCAACAGTGTGCGATCGGAAGGCGTTTTTGAAATGCATCCAATGGGATTCACTGGATGTGCAGTAAGCAGGTATTTCAAAGTGTTTATTTGGGAAAAAGGTCCGGAAATTATGCAAATGGGCAAAGACACAGGCACGAAAAGACGCAACAATAATCCATATTTATATCTATATCTGTATCTTCACTACTGAATATAATGTGCCAGAGAGTTTTACTTTCTTTATCATCATCCAGACAATTAAGAGCTCACAGCCAATGGGTCTAGAGTCTGTGACAGTGGAGGAGAAAGGCTATACCCCCTGTCGCCCTCCCTTCAGTTCATTCAGACATGAGCTTGATCAATGCTTTGGCTCTGTATAGACTGGGACTGGTGTTCCTAGGCGTCACTGCACTCGTTTGTGTAGACTATCCCACCCCTATCAGTCCAATCACACTTCTGAGACTTTTAAAAGGAGAGTTACAGTAGTTAAAAGACTCACTGAGTCCTGGTAATGAAACCCTACCTTTTCTTTTTTTTGTATCCATCTCTTGTCCTTTCCCCTGTTTTTCTCCTTTGCTCATTTTTCTTCCATCACGTGTGAACTCAGTGACAAGATAAGCAGCAGCTAGATCCGCCGGCCACAGTCACTCAATTGTTAAGTGATCAAGACATCATTATGCGCTGACATATTAGCCATACCCGTAGCTATCTGCCCCACAGTCCCACATTCCTGTCACTTCCACTTGGCTCCCTCCCCTCTTTTTGCATATTCATTGGCGGTGTAATCTCCTTGACGTGTACCCGAGGGAATCAGGGGGATAACCTGAAGAGTTCATCTGTGTGCCCGTGTTTATCTGGGCCGCTGCATGGGGGTGGGCGTTAGGGCGCATGAGCGGGCAAGCCAGGGCTCAACTGGGTGTGTGCATACATGATTTATGTGGCTTATACACAGAAGAGGGGAGATAGAGACGACCTTGCTTGGAGTCACAGCTCAAGCTACATGTTAGAATGATTACTGTAGGTGCACTATGCAAGGAATGTCACATTACAACACAGGAGATGTATAGCTTCAAAAATTCAATCAGTGTTTTCTCTTTTATAGCTGCAATCTTGAGTTTTATGTCTGGACTTGAAAGTTGTTCTGCTTTAAGAAAAGGTCTGAAACTTTTTTTATACATGGAGTTGACACTGAGTCAGCTCATAACCAGATCATGAAGGATTTTACTTTTGCTCTTCAAAACCGTTAAGACATTTTACATTTAAGGGTCACATTTCAAGTGTTTTATGAGAGGATGTCTGCAATAGTTGTTCTAACTAAATCTATTAAAGTACAAGTGAGCTTGTAATGCTAATGCCTGCAGTTGAGTGCATGTTTTAGGACAAATGTGTAGAATACATAAGGAATGTACCTTTCCTCATTAAGATCAGAGTAATTATCCATTGCTTCTAAAACACATTGGTTCCACTGCGTTGTGTGTAGTTGTTTATGTGACAGTTCTGTCACAGCTGTCAAATATAGGCCATGTAAAACCTTGACAAAATGAGGCAGGCGGCATGTTTTCTCAGATGAGATTGCTCTGCGGAGGTGGTAGGTGACATGTTTATCCTTAATTTATGGGTAAAATATGTGTGTTCACACACCTATCCTGCTGAGAACCAGCTGGTGTTGGTGGCATCACACTGTACACAGTACTTACTTTTACAAAGACCACTATAAAGGCCATTCCTGGTCATTTTCTGCAGATAACATGTAACAAATAGATCCACACAAGCTACAAAGAATTTATCGAGAAAAGAACAAACTCCTCCAACGCTAAATGATAATTTGCAAATTAATAAAATGAGCCATTCTGCTCCTCTCCTCTCCTCTCCTCTCCTCTCCTCTCCTCTCTAGAAGGGGGAGTTTATATTACTCCAGAATGATTTCTGAAAGTTGATGATTTAAAAACATCCACCAAGCCGCACTGAAACCTGTCATCATCTAAATTTAGAGGTAGATGAACCTCACTCATAAGATTAACCCTGAGTGTAATACTGTTTTGTATGAGTAAGGGAGAAATGTGATACAGTGAAGACAAAGAAAAGACAGGGCTAAGAAAACATGACTAATATGACTAATAACATTTTCTGTGACATGAGCCGTACAAACACTGACATGTTTTTGATGTGAAATTGGAGTTTTGGATGTTGATGACAACAGACAAAAAGTAGCTTATTCAGCTGGTTTATTGTACAGATCAGCCTGAGTGGTTCGATGTGAATAAAGACACAAACACTGTAGCTAGCAGCAACATTTATTTTGTCAAATTAGCTGTCAAAGGACATACTGTTGAAGAGTCCTGGCCTAGTGTGTTAGAATGTCTTCATGCACACGTTACCTGTGTTTGTTGTAATGGAATACATGTTGTAGGCAGTTGCAGTTTGTATGTATGTGCCAAGACACTGTAACCCTCTCTAAAAGGTGGTTCATTAGCCCTGAGGCTACTTTCAACTAGAAACTACCACACAGAGCTACTTTTCTGTCACAGCAGGAACAAAGGCGAGCTAGTCTTTGTGTCTGCTACTCTGGAAAAACATGCTGCAATTTCTTATCTTTGACCAAGTTGACTGCAAAGGGTTGACTGCACACAGGTTTGCTTTTAGCTGTGCAAGGACCTAGATCCTGTCAACATTCTTCCAGCACCATGGAGCCCTGGTCCAACAGATATAACAGATATACAGATATATGCTGCAGCAGCCCATCATGCTGGCTGGCTGTTGGACATTTCTAAACTGTTTTAGTGTGTTTTCACACTTGGTCCCTTTTAAAAGAACCAAACTCTGTCCTCTTTAAGTGGACCAAAAGGTGGACCAATACAAAAAGAACTCAGTTCAGAAAATATTCTTCTAAGTGTCTCCTAAGAACCTGTGTGATAATACACGATGGTCTTGCATCACTTGCTGCTACCATCGTTTACAAGATGGAGATCCTAACAGGGAAATTTAATGTGATGCCCGGTCATGTTCCTCAGACCTTTTTGCCATTCTAAAGGGCTTCTCATCCTTATTTATACGCCGCCACCCCGCTGGCAGCACCTGCCCATGTCCACACACACCACGTCAATTTAATAAGGTATGCATAAACAACCTGCTATTATTCAGCAGCATGGGACTGACTACATGTAAGCATGTTTGTGATTTATATTCACGGTCACACACAGGCCCACAGGCCTTCTCTGCAGTTTTTGGTCAAATGGGTTTGCAGTGTTGGGGATCCCGCGCCTCAGCAAAGAGGTTGCAGCTTTGATGTCTACCAGTGTTTCTTTCTGTTGACACTAGAAATGTGATCATTATCATTAAAATTCATGTCTGTGATCAGTGCTGTTTGTAGCCATCCCTATTCAGTCAGCAGTCTGCACGTTTTTGCTACTGCATAATGATGGCAATGAAGGTCAAACATTCAGAAGAGACTCTCATGTAAAACATTTCTCAGCTGATCCTTTTAGAGATTTCTTGGGACTGAAGCTAAAGCCAAAAAACTGAGAAGTACTTTCAAGGATTTCCTCTGTCTAATTTCTATCCTTGGCATTATTAAAAAGCCTCGAAGACAGCATGTAGACCAAGACGTGTCAGTCAAATGCTCCACTGAAACTAATTACGTTCTACTTTGGATTTTCTTTAATGGACATTTATGCTTGTTTTTCTGTAATAAAATCTATCTGCCTCTGCCCCCTTAGGGAGAGCTGTGATCTTAAGCCAGAAAGTCTGACTCTGTCCTAAAGTCTGAGGTAGAATCAAATTACAATACCAGCTTTTAGTGTCTCGGACACTAATTTGACAAGTTGCCTGTTTGGATCTCTTCGCACCCAAAAAGTTAAAGCTCACCATTTTTGACTTTTTCCTTAAATGTCATACATTGAATCCTAAAGAAGTTTTAGTTTTTTATAGGGAAAATAAATGTTAACAAGATCGAAAAGTGGAAGTTCAAAAAAATTTAAATTTTAAAATTTAAAAAAAAATGGTGGAGAAGCTTGCTGCAGACAGGAAGAAATCTGAAATGTAGCGTCCTTTCTCTCCTCTAATCTTAGATCTTTAAATACTGAAATACACATACATATGTTTTGGAAACTTCTGTAATCATAAAATAAAATACATTTCAAATTTTACTTATTTTTTATATTTATTTGTGAGTCACGCAGATTTTTTACCATTTTTTGTCACATTATATAAACCTAAAAATCTTTGTTTAGGGAGTGTGATTTTTATACTACAGGATATAGACAGTTTTCACTGGACATGAGGGCTCCTGATAAGTCAATAAAGGACCATACAGTATTTATGTGGTCATACAGAGGGATACACTCAGATCAGCTCTTGGTCTGCCCTCACGTAGTTTCACATTTTAGATCCCCACTTTCCTGTGAAGGACACCATCAGAGCGATGTCCCAGCTGGATGCTGCACTTCATGCTGTAACTTCTTTTTTTTTCCTGTAATCACTGCATTCAGTGTGGGGGTGGACTGGAACATGTTTACTATTGACAACGATGGAGTTTATATCATTTAACACTAAACTCACACATGTCCACTTTAGTTGAAAGTTGAAGTTTATTATTTAAACATCACTGATAATAATCAATAAAGAGAAATATGAATGCTGAATAAACTGCTGATTCCAGCAGTAAGCCCTCCCCCTAACAGCTGAGTGAATAGAGCACAAGAGCATAAAGAATACTGAGAGGCTGCTGATGTATGTGATGGAGGGAGGATTATCGGTACAGAGCGGCTTTCTACGGGTCATATTAAATCACCTGGCATTCTGTGGCCGGCGGTTGAAGCTGCTCATGGGTCCACGGGCAACTCATAATGGTATGAGCTCTCTAGCCTGACAGCGCTTTAATAGGCTGCAGGCTGACACTCAGAGGAACTCTGTGCTCTCTTTGGGAGAGACGCCGCAGTCTCCCTGATGAGCCAGTGTGCGGGCGTCGTTATGAAAAAGGCTGCAGCAACATCCCTGCTGAGGTGAAATCAGATGACTTTAAATGAGATGTCAGGATTCATGCCGATGACAGCTGAGTTTGGAGAGCTAGTGTGTTCTGGGGTGTGTAATGTGTTATCGAGTAGTTACACATTATAACTAGTCTGTTATATTGTAAATGGTCAGGCTGTGTGGGAAATCTTTACATACTTTATTTGAGTGAAGCAGGGCTTCAACATTTGTGCACAGTGATCATAGCCCCAAAGCAAATCCAATCTCATGATGGGAGGATAAATAAAATAGTAAATCTGCATTCTAGTCACCTAAAAGTGTCGCAAAGCTCTTTATTACTGGAGTCAAGGCAATAAGAATGTAGACGAGTTAAAGATGCTGTATCTAACATTAAAAGAGAAAGGGAACAAATCAAGCTGCTGCTCACCTAATTGCATGCAAAGATAGGCTGCCCTGTTTAGAAGTAAATCCTGCAAGGAAATTACCTGACTGTGTGCGTCTCATGAGCAGGACATATTAAATATCCTCTCCCGGAGAGAGTATTTGAAGGATCTCAGGTTTATGAAAGACTGCTTTCATTCATCAGCCTATTTCCATTTTGGATTGTGGAGGAACTGATTACCACAGCTCTTGTTAAAAGCCATCCCTCAGACACGACTGTACATCAATAAAATATGCAACTGCATCACATTTTTTAAATCATGCTGGTAAGCAGTCTGATATGTTGGGTCCTCCGGCGAGAACTGGCCTGAGACTTCCTGTTCTGTCATGCACGGTGACCTAATGGTCTGCAGAGCTGTAACTACAGCGCAGATATTGTTTCCAGTTCAGCCTCCCTTCACCCCCTGCGTGTAAAAAAAGTTGCCTCCACGCGACCCTCTAAAATTGATTCACTGCTTCTTGCTGCCACCTCTTTATCCCCATCCAGATGAACAACTGTTGCAGCTGTGGCCACCAGAGCTCGGAAATAAATGCCCCCCCATTTAGAGATTATTGCTATCAGCCGTGCCTGCATTGACTCCGCTCCTCGCCATGTAAAAGAATGCGACTGCCTGTCCCCGATTAGGGCGCTATCGCTCCACGTTTTCCATTGCTGGGCAATAAAATGTAATATACTAAGCTGTCACTCACAGGTTATACCCTGCTAAGAGAATATGGAACTGGCAGTTTAAAGGCAGATAAACAAGTTGTAATATTGCAGGTGGGGTTGATTCGATGGCAGGTGTAGCAGAATGGGTGGCAAATCATGCTCCTTCAGGGATTAATGCTTCCATGATGTTACTAAACTGTGCACTCGGAACTAAAGTAAAGCAGTCACATCTGTTGAATCTGCATGGCTATACACATATATACAGACATTTGTAATGAATTCACCTGTTCCTTAGAAGTTTAATTTCCCAAGTTGTTTGTGCTTTTAAGTTAAAAATATGGAGAAAAAAATGTGTTTGTGTAACAACAACAAATAAAGGTAGCAGATCAAATGTGCCTTGATATGATACATTCCAAATATATGTCTGTTAATTTTCCTTAAAAACACGCTTAGGCTTTTGTGAGGGATAGATTTGAAAGTGACGAAACTAACATTTGCCATTTGTGTTAGTTAACTCTGTCATGTACCACAATTTGAGCCAAATTTGATTCAATTATTTTTTTCCAGCCTCGTTACCATGAAAACATAACAAGAGATCGATATTTCAGTCATTGAAAATGGGGAAAAACAAGTGTATTTATGCAGCCACTTCTCCATGTGTTCAAGGAAGCAGGGACTTCACAGTTTCAGTTTGAATGAGTCTGGAAATATTTCACACTGGGGGTTGAATAATGTAACACAGCAACCCGGAGCATTAGCAGGAGGGGCGCAGCAAGGCGAATGAGTAACCCGTCAGTTCCACCAGGCACATAAGCGGCATGTTGTGACTGTCCCACCATGGCTGCATTATAACGCTGTATGTGTGTGAACAGAGTGTAGTAGCTGGAAGTCTATAAAGTCTTATTTTTACATAAAGTCAACGTTGCTGCATGCCAGCAACACTGACGTCAGTTTCCACCCGTGCCACAATGCTCCAAGGCACCAACAGTGTGCATAAAAATTAAGCTTCAGGGTGCTATCACAATCTGTACACACCCACATGAGTAGTCATGTCATGAGTGTAGTTCTTAAAATACACTCAGCTTGCATGATAAAATGAATATGTGTTGGGATTTTACTCTGCCGCCCCGCTGCTTCTCATGGAAAAATACTTACAGATGAATCATTTGTTCACAGCATAAACAAATACAAGTCCATTCAGGTTCCTTGTACCTTTATATGAACATCCTCTGCTGAAGGTTTAGGTACCATGTCAACCAAAATCTATTTTTCAACATTAGATGTTCTCCCCTGTAGGCTTAAAATGTGGCTGTTAAAAAGTTGGCAGTTTCATCCGTCATAGAGAACAGCGTCTGTGGTCAGCTTGAATTCATGTCAGCTGGATCACTCATACAGCTACATTTAAAGCCTACAGGGGGCGAGCGTTTGATGCTAAAAAAGAACACTGTAAAGCAGCTCAAGCACAAAAAGTCAGGTTTATTAGAGTTGTAAGTTAAAAGCATTGAAGCAAAAATGAAGACTAAGACATAAACTGTTTCTTCTGGCCAGGTTAGACTCCTGACGGTGGCTTTCACCCAATTAAATACATCTCAGCCATGCTGGTTGCGGATAATTAGTAACATTTTGGTTGATAAAGTAAGCAGAATGACATCAACATCTTGCTGGATGCATTTAATACAAAGTGCACAAATCATGCAGAAACGATGGCTCCAAATAATTATCCAAATAATAAGCCAAAAAGTGTCAAAACAAACGGCCCATTAACAGCGACAGACCGACTAATCATACAGTAACGATTCTGGCAGGAAGCACTATTTAAAACTCATGCTTACAGAGGATTTGGAGACTTTATGAGAAAAGTTGGAGAAATAATGCCCCTTAGAAATCTAATACTATTCCAAACACACTCTACTGGTCCTGCAATTTTAAGTGAGTCTCAAAGTAATACTAGTTCAGTGGGAGGAAATTACATTACACTGTGCTAAATGTATTAGCTTTCAGCTTCTACAGAAATGTACTAAAGACTTATTTATTACACATACAGACAAATGATTCCCAGCGAGCCATTGCAGAGGCACAATGCAGCCGATGTTTTCCTTGTAACATTAATGTTATATCACTGTTGTCTGTTGTGACATAAAATGGACAGATTCAAACACATTTAGTAGTAAAGTTTAAAGCTTTAGAGTAAAGGCTTAGCAGACATGAAACTCCCAGTGCATTTCAAATGTAAAAAAAAAACAGAAAAGAAAAGCTAGCTGCCATGCAGGTCATTGCCACAGACAGGCCTTTTGTTAAGGACGCTCTTCCCGTGGGTAGTGCAGCACGCTCGGCCCACAGGAATCTTGCTGAATGCAAAAGGAGAACAAGTGGAACAAAGAAGTGTAAGCTGGCATTTTCCTTTGTTAATAATCAAATGGCTCATTGAGACACCAAAAAAAAGGAGCCGCTCTGAATATTAAATATTACATTTGTGGAAGATTGGGTGCTCGCTATACCCGTGTAAATTTAGAATGATGACAATATAATTATTTTTTTTTTAATCTGGAAGTAAACATCCTCTAATCGCATTTATCTGTTCGTTAACACTGCAGAGACAGCAGCCAGTGGTCAGCTAGCATGTGTATGTTCTCTGTGAGAAGAAATAACACGTCAGTATTATTACTCTGCATTTGACATTCACAATGGAAAATTAGAGTTAGAACTGCAGATATACAAACTGTAAAGCAAGTAAGCACCTGTTTGGAGAGGAGTTATTGGCATTGAAACATGGCATTGGATCCTTTGGTAATCAACCCACTTTGGTAGGTGGACATGTTGGGTGTGTTTGTGTTGTGCTGTAATACTCAAGGGGTAGTTTAAATCACTGTAGAAGCAGCAATAACACTTATCAGTTGTCCCTACAGGAACTCACGGTCAACATTTTTGTCATGCGACAAAATAGTGTCATTGCTTTCTTTAGTGGTTAGCACGGTTGCCTCTCAGCTAGAAGTTTTCCTGGTTTGAATCTTGCTGGCTAAAAATTTTAACATTCTCCCTGTGCCTATGTGGATTTTCTCTGGTTCTTCCTCCACACATTAAAGATGCGCATGTTAGATTCATGGGGGACTCACACTAAATTAGTGTGAGTGTGACTAGTTGTTTTTCTCTCTATGTTAGAGAGCAATAGACTGGCAACCTTTCAAGGGTTTACCCGGCCTTTTGCTCCATTGATAGTTGGGATAGGCTCCAGCCGCATGTGACCCCTGTGGTTCTGGACAAAGCAGGTTTAGAAGATGGATGGATGGATGGATGGATGATGCTGGTCCACATCTTTCTTGTCACATAGTTTGTAAAGTTGTTAATACCAGTTTTAAATTTCAGGGGACTCCCTAAAACCCATCCTCACAGGTGTTTGTACAGAACCATGTGGCTCCGCCTGTTTCTGCACACTGACCCTCAGTCGCACACAAAGATCTCTTTACAGCTCACTTCACATTTCATCTGAGAGCTGGGAACATAAACCAGACCGCTACACTTGCTCTGTTTGCCGCAGCAACTGAGGCAAAGAGACAGGAAATCATTGCCATCAAAACAACTCTGGCAAAGGTCAGTCAAATCAGGGAAATTAAATTACTCACCTTGAAGAAAAGCAGAGACCCTGTAACAGATGTGGGGTACAGGATGGAAGAGATCTGATGCTGTATTGTGTGTGTGTGTGTGTGTGTGTGTGTGTGCATGTTTACTTGCTAATTAAAGTGTGTAATCGGGCCATTGCTGTTTCTTAATTAACATTACAATTAAAAAAAAGAATCCAAATGATTAACACAGCTGATCGCTTACATTTGGAAGTAGATAAAACAACAGCGAGGAACTTAAAAGGGAAATCAACCCGTGTGCTGTTGAGCACTGCAGGAAAATCTGCAGAGCCTGTTTATTGGAGCCTAATGCTCTGATCCAGCTTTTCCTGGCAAAGGTTTATACCTTTTCTGCACCGGTTCCTACAAGCAAAGAATACTAAATCAGACTGAGTCATTCTGAGCATAGGGATATCTTTTAATAGCAGTTGTATTTAGTTCACAGGCAACCCTCTGCAATCTCATCTTCCAGAAAGGTCTGGTCCATGCTATCACAGGAAAAATATGAGAAAGGTTGAAAAGGTCACGACTGGCAAATTTGTTCCTATTGTAGGAGCTGCTGGGCCTTTTTCAGCGAAGGGATTCATTAGACGAACGATTGATTCGGTGTTTTATTGAGGTCTCATTATGTTGCTTAACAAAGGCTGCGGCTGTATTCCCGGTGTCATGCAGTGTGTTTGCATTGGTCGCACACCACAGGAGTTAAGAAACAACACAACACATTCAAGCATTTGAGAGTCTGATTGCTGTTCAACTTTGGCTCATTGGAAAAAAAGAGGCTCAGCATACATTTATACAAATATGTTCCCTTTTAAAATGGCTGCTTAAAATGAAACCTCCAGATGAACAATTTATTACCATTTAGAAAGAATTTCAATCTGACTCCGGGGCCGACCTGCACAGGTGTAAAACCCACCAAACCATCAGATTCTGATTCAAGGTGTACTTCAGCTTAACACACAAATCTCGCATGCAGAACAAAGTAGAACTACACTAACTGGGGTGTTTTTGTACAGCATTATAATGGCACAGTGAAGCTGACCTTTAACCTCTCCATCAGGTCATGCTATCACTTCATCATTTTCCTCAGTTAATCACTTGAATTCTTGACCCCACTCACATGAAATAATGAATGTTTTGTGAAGCCTTGTACATTAATAACATCTCAAAGAAAATGTATAACATCATACTCTAACACTACTTTGCATTTGAAGTCATTATATTAGTGTTAATACCTAAGCAGCATTACTGCCGGAGCTGTGGACAGGCTACGGCAAACAGATGGCTGTCATAGGTAATAAACCTGCATTGATTTCTTGTGGGAATGTAATGAGTTTTAAATAGTGGAGTTTATAAATATTGTATTAATGTTATTGTGTGGGTCAAAGGATCCATACAAGGAGAATAACATCTGTTTTTACAGTTCAGTGTTGAGGTTTGAATTTGATTTTATGGTTTTACAAGAGATGATTTTTACATTTTCTACAATTACAATAGTATAGTAGGGGAAAAAACATGAACTTTTCTTATTTAGGATAACAGAACAGGCCAAATCTTTAAGTGCTGAATCATCAGGTTGTATTAAAAGACTTTGTGTGCTGGATATAATAGTGTTTTCATTAGTGCTGCTGCTGACAGCTGAGTATAACTGATCTGATCTAACTTTATGTGGCCAGATCAGAAACTGGTCACTTAACACAATGCAGGGGACAGGTGTGTGATTTCTTCATCATTTTGTTCCACAACTAGAAGTGTTGAGATCAGTTAACCAAGCCAACATGAGGCTTCTTACATAAACCAAATAACATAAAAGAAAATACGGCAGTGGGGCTGATAATAAAAAGAAACACAAACATTTATCAAACACCCACTTAGCTTATACATCATAAATACAGTATGCTGAATGAACATAAACTTACAAGAGCAACATTAAAAGTAGACCTGGCTGGGTGAGGCTGTCGTCTTTCCCTCCTTCACGCTGCTTTCACGCTGTCGCACCCTCGCAGACGTCCGTAACACACACTGCAGCGACACCTCTTCAACTCAGGTAGGCTCCGTAACGTATCGGCCACTAAGGCTCTCACCTTTTTGGTTAAAACTTTACGAGCTAGCCCTGCTCGGAGGACACCGTCACCAACCTCAACCCGTTCGCTCAGAAGAAAAAAGGAGAAAAAAAAGGAAAACAAACGGTGGGAACAGGAGCACCTCAGCTTGCAATCGCCACCTACTGACCACAGTATAAAACTACAACACACACTGAAAATACACACTGTTTCCTAGAACTATAATTGAAACCATATGCACATTAATTCTTAATGGGCTGTTTTACCACCCGGTTACACTCTCCCCTGCGCAATGTCAACGTCCTCGGTGACTACAACCCCCGAACCAACAAATGCCCCCTGCAAAGCTTTCTCAAAAAGTGCAGCACCAAGACTTGTCAGGACTTGAGAGACCATGTCAGTACTAACAGCGACAGCGTTGCAGGTGGATTTTGGTAAGCGAAATGGATTTGAATGAGACCCAGCCGTTGCTCGTGTACTTCTCCTCACCGCAGGTGTTGGGGTGGGCCCCACTACTGTTCCCGAAGACGAATCTGGCACTGTCAGCCTGACACGATTCGGCTCACCAGAAAGGGCAGGCACAGTAGAGCACCTATCATCACTCTGGGCACCCCTCACAACCCTTTCCTCTCTATTCCTATCTCTTCCACTCTCACTACCAACTGCTACTTCAGGCAACACAACTCTGTGGGGGACATCAGGCAGACTGCTAGGCACAGAGTCGGGTGGAATGACCTCTTCGATGACCACAAAATCAGCTTCTGATGCTTCGTCCGACACCTTCTCCTCTGGCTGTGCAGTCTGTACTTCCTTAATTTTTGTTCTCGGCTTAGGCACTGGTCTCACACACGGACGCAACTCAGACCTATGAACCCGTTTGGATGGACCCCCTTCTACTGGTTCGACAGTGTGTGTAGTGCCCTGAATGCCAATCACTTTATAGACGGTGGGACTCCAGGCATCTTGGATCTTATTTCGGCCCATTGGTCTATGTCGCAGGTAAACCAGCTGACCAATCTCCACTGCTGGACAGTACACTTTCCCATTCTGCAGTGCAACTCTCTCCGCTGCCTTCCGCTCTGAATACTCTCTTGCCTTTTCATGTGCCTGTCTCAGCCTTTCCTGGTGAACAGACAACCAGTCCTGTCCCCTATCACACTCTTTCCCCAACAAAGCATCAACTGGAAGACGCGGTTGAACCCCAAAGAGAGGATAATATGGCGCATACCCAGTGGATGAATGTGGTGTGACATTATACACATACACCAGCTCGGGGAGGTACTCTGGCCAGCGTCTCTTCCTCTCTGGAGGCAATGTTCTCAACAGGTCATGAAGCGTTCGATTGTATCTCTCACACTGAGCATTCCCTTGTGGCCTATATGGAGTGGTCCTGGTCTTTTTCACCCCATAGAGCTTGCACAGCTCTGCAATAATGTCACTCTCAAAGTTACGACCTTGGTCCGAGTGAAGCCGCTCGGGCACCCCGTACTTCATAAACCACTCCCTGAGCAACACCTTGGCGGTGGTGTCTGCTTTCTGGTCTTTGGTAGGATATGCTTGTGTGAACTTGGTGAAGATGTCAGTCACCACCAATACATTCTCCCGTCCATCTGTGGCCGGCTCAAGCACAGTGAAATCCACTGCCACGACCTCGAGAGGTCTGGAAGCTAAGAAGGCTTGAACCGGTGCTTGAATCCTTGGCTGAGGCATCTTAGTCAAAACACACCTCTCACAATTCTTAACCCAGTTTTCGACATCCTCACACATCCCAACCCAAAAGCACCGCTCTCTCAGTAGATTTATAGTACGTTCGATTCCCTGATGCCCCATCCCATTATGCAGGCTTTCTAGGATTTGGGTCCTCAAACAACCAGGCACGAATAGCTGCCACAGTTCCCCATGACGAGGGTCATGGACCACCCGGTACAGTAATCCCTCTCTCTCCTTTATGCAGCTCCACTGCTTTAGCAGTCTTTTTACCGGACTTGAAAGGGCTGCCCTTTCCCTGGAACTGGGCCTCTTTCCCTGATCCCAGAATGATCGGAAAACTTGTAAGGTGGAATCACTGCCCTGAAACTTAATCATTTCTTCCTTTGTGTAACCAGGCAGCGTGGGAGTGTTACCCTGCCCAGTGCTCGTCTTCTCAGGGTCTGACTCAAGAGCGCGGATTTGCCTCACCTTGTAGCACTTGAGCCCTTTAGCAACCAGATCAGAACCCAGAGGTGTTCCTCGACCGATGAAGTTACACACAGGGATGCAGTCATCAAACTCTGAGTCATTAGTTACATCAGGCTCCCCTGCAAACTCCTGCCTAGAGAGGGCATCCGCTGCAGTGTTGCTACTGCTGGGGCGGTACCTAACTTCAAAATCAAAAATGGAGAGTTGGGCCGTCCACCTTTGCTCTATTGCTCCCAACCTTGCTGTCTGAAGGTGACAAAGTGGATTGTTATCTGTTAGAATGACAAACTTCGACCCCAGCAGATAGCCCCTAAACTTTTCAGTGATCGCCCACTTCAAGGCCAGCAACTCTAACTTCATACTGCTGTAGTTTCAATCGTTCTTCTCTGCATCACGTAACCTGCGGTTAGCATAGGCTATAATGCGCTTAGAGCCCCCCTGCTGCTGAGACAATACAGCGCCAAGACCATGCCGACTAGCATCAGTCTCGAGGGTGAACGGCTGTGTGAAGTCTGCAAAACCATTTATTTTTTATTTTAGATACTGTATTAATCCCAGAGGGAAATTCTTTACGGCTGCTGCCAAGCAGTGTCATACAATGACTAGCAAGGCGCGCCACAGAACTTGCCCAGAGTCTTGCCCAAGAACACACAACAGTGACTAGGGAGGAGTTGGGATTGAACCACCAACCTTCCGGTTACTAGACAATCCTGCTATACCACTGCGCCACTGTTGTCCCCAAATTGTATGAAGGATCCCTCACATTGTCCCCTAATTGTATGAAGGATCCCTCACATTCAAGCGTCCATAAATCACCAATTTTGTGATACGTCTTTACTCGACCCTTTGCACCAGAGCATCGGTTAACCAAGTCATGCAATAGACCCGCGATCTGTGAGAACCCGCGAATGAATCGGCGATAATATCCACAGAACCCCAGAAAGGATTGCAGATCTTTCACAGTGGTTGGGACCTCCCAGTTCTTGACTGCCGAGACCTTGGTGCTGTCTGTCCCCACACCGTCTGCTGATATCTGATGCCCAAGAAACTTGACAGTGTCCTGCAAGAAGGCACACTTCTGCAGCTTCAACTTAAGACCCGTCTCCGCTAGTCTCTTAAGGACAGGTCTTCAGTAGCAAACACAAGTGAGTATTTCGCCAACAAGGAAGCCAACTGCTTCTGCTGCTCTAGGCTACCGCCAACATTCAGCTGGTCCAAGATAGACTGGATATTTGGGGCTTCTTCATTACGCCGATCAATGCTGACTTCCTCTGTGTCTGCTGAGATTCTCTGAAACTGCACCTCACAGGTCTCATCACTTTGAATCCCATCAACCTGAGTGAGCAAGCCCATCCTCATCCCTGGCTTCAACCAGACATCCTCATCCGACAGATTCATCACTTGGACAGGAAAAACATGACGCTCAGACACGACCAAAGTTGGCACTACAACCAACCCCCCTGGCAAAGGCAAACTCGTAGGCTCTAACAGGAACAGGGGGCCCTTACGACCCTCCGTTCGAAGGCCCCTGGCCATGACTGTAGCCATTGACGAAGCCGGGACATGAACTGCATCCCTACCTGCCACTCTAGTGAAACAGGGTCGGTCTGCCACCTCTGCTGTATGAAGATGATGAAAAGCCTCTCTCCAGTCCAGTTCTCCACCAATGGTGGTATCAAACTCCTGGTGCACAAGCTCTCTGCATCTCTTGACAATGTTCATCCCTACTAGTCCAGGCACTGAGGCAGTGTGGGCCGAATCTTTGACTATTAAAAACCCCCTCTCGGGAATCCTCAGGCCCATCACCTCAACATCCAGTTCTACATAACCCATGTAGGGCAGTGCCAACCCGTTAGCTGCGGTAATCTTCAACCACTCAAATGCAGGACGGATATCCTCCCCTTTTTCAGCCAGGTGCTCTTAAAAGAAGCTCTCGGAGACTGTACTGACCTGGCTACCGGTGTCAAGAAGGCACAGCACTGGAACCCCACGGAGTTTGACTTCTAATGTTTTACACTCCCCAACCGCCCTCTCTAAAATGCTACTTCTGTCAGAATCGTTGGGTGAGCCAGACGTCTCCCCTCGAGCTGCTTGGCTCAAGACAACCGAGGGTTCAAGTTTTCCGGAGCTACAGAAGGCTCAGCGGTCAGAGGACTAGGACTCATGCGGGTCTGCTGACACTTTTTAGCAATGTGTCCAATACCCCGACACTTAAAGCAGATTGGCTGACCATCTGGTGTGAACTTCGGCAGTGACCTGGGCCGCGGCCTAGGCTCTGAATATGTTGTAGCTGGATTACGCTTACTCAGTTCACTCACGGCACCGGTTAGCTCGGCTAGTGCTTTGGTGAGCTCTGCTAGCTGCTTTTCCTGCCGAGCTACTGCCCTCTGGACACTGTCCAGTACTGTTGATTCATCAGGGTTAATGGAACTGGCAGAACACTGTGCAACAGAAGCTTCTGACATAACTTGGTTACTCTTTATTGCCCGGAAGCGGTGGGGTCTGCTCTCCTCCATTTCCCATAACAGAGCTTCATTCCGCACATCTAGAAGGCTAGAGTCTGGTTTTTCCCTAACTAGTCTCCTAAGCTCACGACGGAGAGCTACGTCCCTCAGACCCTCAATAAACTGCTCCCGGAGAACAGTTTTCTCATTTGGAATCACCTCAGTAGACTGCTTTAATATCGAACTCATGATCTGAGAGAGTGCGTGCGAGTAATCGCGAAGGTCTTCACCATAAATACAGTATGCTGAATGAACATAAACTTACAAGAGCAACATTAAAAGTAGACCTGGCTGGGTGAGGCTGTCGTCTTTCCCTCCTTCACGCTGTGAAAAATGTGAACATTGTTGTCCTCAAAGGAGTGTCCTGAAACACAGCAATGTGATATATGCAGTCCAGTGCAGTGAGGAATGCTCTGATCTGTACATTGGAGAAACTAAACAACCACTCCACAGAAGAATGGCTCAGCACAGGAGAGCCACCTCCTCAGGACAAGACTCAGCTGTTCACCTCCACCTCAAAGACAAAGGACACTCCTTTGAGGACAACAATGTTCACATTTTAGACAGGGAGGAAAGGTGGTATGAAAGAGGAGTCAAGGAAGCCATCTATGTTAAGCTGGAAAAACCTTCCCTTAACAGAGGTGGTGGCCTCAGACATCATCTTTCTACCACATACAATGCAGTGATTCCATCCATTCCCAGGAAGTTTGCACATACTCACAGCAAGAACAAAGGGCTGTCAACCAGTCCCCCTCCGGCAGTTTCATAGTCGTTAGCCAGTCGTTAGACACACCTGGCCCAGTCAGCCAGAACATCACAGGTAAGTATGGAAACATTTAGTGCTATTGTTTGTAAGTTTTTTAAGTTTTACCCAGACCCACCCACATAGGTCTGTAACCACATATAAACCATGTTTCCCCACCAAACAGTTAGAACTGATGAAGCTGCTTGGATGAGCAGCGAAACGTCTTCTAGAAAACTCTACAAGTCCAGACGCCTTGCTTCAATCTTCTCTTGTTTTAATTATATTCAGATTAAAAATGATGCATAATTATGCTACTTGCTACTTTGATTGACAGGTGGTTGCTATATCACAGCACGAGTTTCCTGCTAATGCGATCGCCCAGGCTCCTCAACTCCACTCGTGCTCCCCCAGAAACAAACGGGTAACGTCACGGAAGCTCTGTCCATAGTTTTTACTGTCAATGCTCAGAAAATGTAGTCTAATTGGAAGCTATGTGCACACCATAATTGTTGTTAGCAATTAGCGCGTGCTACTACAGGTGTTGGCATCTGACACATTATTTACAGTGAGGCTTCCCCTTTTTTTCTGTTTTGTATTTTGAAGCCCACGAGTTGAACCATTTTCACATTATTGAATGGAATAATTCAATGAACAGAAATTTTCGACATCCCCTCAACCTGCATCACCTTAAGTTGCAATATTTTTTGAACAGTAAAATGCCGGCACAAGTTCACATTGATTTATTGCAAAAACAAAGGTTCACAGAGAGTGTGCTGGAGTCCTGTTACAGCCAAGTTATTCCAAGGTAATGCTGAAAAACAAGGGGTGCTCAGGAGGAGGTCCATTTCCTGTGCTGTTAAAAAAATGGTTAACCTACCTGAATGTTTTCTTATTTTGCTAGAAAGAATACAGACAAATGAGAGGAGTGAGACTCTGATGCTTATTTACAGCTTATTAGCCAGATACAGTGGGACATTACTTAGCTTCACGCTGTGTCGCCTGCCATCCCGACTGCAGCCAGGGACTGCACAGCAGAATCCTGTCATATACACCACATTGTACGTCTTTGCACTTTTCTTCCCGGCAATGTGGCAAACTCTTTATACTGCCTCTCTTGGGGACGGAGAATGGCCAACTTTAACTAAATGTCCTGTTCAGTGGCCCAGAGTAGCCATTTAGGAATGCAGTGTAAGGCTCCCTCTGGCACACACTGCCTCGCCAATTAGAGGTCAGAATGGAGGTGCATGTCCGGAGACAGATGATGTCATTGTTTGGGGATGAACACAAAGCAGAGAGGAACGGCTCACTGGGAGTGCAAAGTAAAGGGAAAGGCTTCAAGAACTGGTCACTCCAGGAAAAGAAGTGTTGTGTGTAGATACCAGAGAGAAAGTCTTTACGTGCCAAAAATGTAAGAAACTATTATATTATTATATTACACATGTGGACCAAAACAACAGCTGATTTGAAAATAAATCTGCTGTGGGGTGGACAGTTTGTTTACTATGCCTGAGGACACAGGCTTTGTTTTGCCTGTGGCCCACATAGCTGCCGTGACAGGTTTTTAAATAGGGACGTCAAAACCACCCAAGGCGAAACTGTACTTTTTACTTTAGGTCAGATTTATGGAACAATAAACAAACATGGTCTGCAATGCAGATACAAAGAGATGCTCACTTTTGATTCAGATGCAATTTTGTCCCCATCCTCTAATGGACTGAAAATGCGTTTGTTTCATTTGCCACTCTAAAGGAAGCAATCCATTACTGACTGACTTTTTCTGAGTCAGCCTCAAGTGGCTATTTGAGGAATTACAGCATTTTGTTTTTCCTTCCTGCCCCGGGGTTTACCACTTAAAGAAAACACAAAATACAACCTGATGCACCAAGGTTGAACTAGCAGTGCTGCAGACATCACAGCAGTACAGAAACATTTCACAAAATAGTTCAAAATCTGTGCTGAATCTGAAATGAAAGTGAAAAATGTGATCAGTAATGCTGGATTAAAAATTTGTTCCAGGTTATTTTTGGGTCCTGCACAGTGGCTTTTATTTCATTTCAGGAAACTTTGAGAACAGGATGCATAAATAAACACTTACAGTGACTTTTGTACATTTATTCTCACATCACTCAAAGCTAATTAAGCCTCATGCTATAGCTGATGTCCACCAGTGGAATATACATTCAGGAAACATGTTTTTTCCCCTCATGTGGTTGAATGTGGCACAAATCCTTTATGTGTCCACTTAAGGTCTTTAATTTCACAATTCTATTTCAACTGGAGGAGGTTTGCGGACAGATCAATGTGTGCAATTAGACACACACAGTCTAGCAATTAGCAGCAGTGCTAATGTACATGAATGGATTTTCTGATTTGGTTGGAGGAAAGCAATACTGTACAGCTAAATCTCTCACCATCTGTCCTCGGTCAGCTACTCTTTGACGGTACAGTCAGAGAGGAGTAAAGCATCTCTGCCTCAGCCACACACCTTCAGTAGTACACCTCTATCCGAAAGTGATTATTTCTGCAAAGCCACAGCAGGATTTTACATTTAAACTGTCACAACCGCATTTTGCAAAAGGCCTGAAAAATGCTGAATTCTTCAAAGACTCGGAGTCTCTTTTGTGTTGCTCATCTGCCTGTCATTAAGGTGCATACAGCACACTTGTGTCTACTAACCCTGCCAGCCTGTGATTTCCACAGAATGCATAATGTACAATAGGGACAACTTCTGGGCTGGGAATCTTATTTAACTGACAGCAGTGGGAATGTTCGTCAGAACGATTTCATCCAAGCTAACAGTGTCAATCAGACAGCTCTATGATATAATTTATGGCTGATTAAGTTGCTATACAGTAGCATACACTGTGTGACCACAAACAAACGGAAGTCATGTGCAACCTCAGCAGTCTGTCTGGGAAATCTTAACGCTGCACCCTGCTATATCTGAAAGTGATGATTGTTTGCATTATCGATTGATTGTGCATGATTAATTAATCAACGTGTTCTGATTGTGGCATCCTTTTAATGAGCATGTAGATGATGTTAGTTTGTGCATTTGTCAGCTTTATGTTTCAACATGGCACAAAATGCTCAAAGAAATGAGCGGTTCGCTGTGGAAAAAGTTGTCGATCCTGATCTCCTGGGCAGAACGGGAAGGCAGAAAAAATGGTGGCTGGGTGTCCACAAACCTTTGTCTACATAGTGTATATCCAGCAATAATCAATTACTAGATGAAGGCAGGAGTCCACATTTTAAAAGTACCTCTTTAATTAGGTCCATTTAAATCCCTGTGGCCATTTGAGCAGTGGTGGAAGTGGAGGTATAATCAAAATGTACTTTAGTATATATGAAGTACTCTTATATTCAATTTACTGAATATGATTTAATGTAATTTATGTGATTTACTAATGATGGACTGATGCAGTACCTTAAAACTTGAGTTCTGACTTTGCAGATGTATGTCTTGATATCTCTTTTGTAGCCACCACAAAATAGGAATTACAGCAACTTTAATGACAGACTTTTAGAAGTGTGAGTATTTGAGATAAATGAGGCCTGTCACTAATCCTGTCCTATCGGCTAACGTCTGTTGTCTTTACATGTGTGGTTGTATGTTCAGATAACCCCTCCACTGTCATGCACTGACTCACAGGTGCCCCCCCCCCCTTGCTTTGTGTGGAAGATGCACAGTACCTTCACAGAAAGTGAATACTGCCTTCTGTCCTTCTGAAAGAAAAAAAAAAAACATCGATTTTTACTTTGCAGCACCCAAGGTCAGAGCGAAGAACAAGCTGGGGGGATCTTATCACCTTAGGAGTACAGGCTTTCCTCTCAGTCTATTTATTGAAGGGAAAATAAACACAAATGAAGTTGAGAACACAACAGTCTGACTTACTGTGACCTTGCATAAAGCAAAGCAACAAATAAGTGACTGTTTGCGGTGTGCAGTGTTTTAAATCTAAGACAATTGGACAAAGTGTTATGATGTTACATATCTTTTCACTTTATGGTCTCTGCTGTAAGCTGTGTGTGTGTGTTAGTGTTTTCAAATGGCTCCCCGCCTGTTTATCTTCTCTTCCTCAGACCAGAAATTTACCTCATAACCCCAGAATTTCCTTATAGCTGTTTGTGATATCTTACTTAGGCAACACACACACACACACACACACACACAGGGAGCGCCTCCGAGGCAGAAAACAAGTAATGGGCCTAATCATGGCAGGTGACAGCGCTTCCAAATGAATTCTTTCCCAGTGAATGACTTAAACTTGGCCCACAGTACATGAGCTGAATTAGAACTGACAGCAGGACACTGGAGGTACGGCTGCATCAAAGAAAAAACGAAGAAGATGCACATTTTCACAACACTTACATTACTCATTACATGGTTGTACTGCTGTTAGCATGGAAATCATCCTGACACATACAAACACTGCTGCGTAACAGTATAATTCACCAATCATCATTTTCATTTTGTATTCCTTTATTTTGCTGAGTAAAGAAAATCTGACAATTCAAGGTCTGTATGTCTCGCATGTGATGATGAGTTGTTGCTGCCTTCAGCAAGTTCGTGTCTAGTGTCTGAAGTGTAGTTGTGATGTTTGAGAGTGTGATAAATACAGCATTTAGCAGCCAGTTGTTATCCTAGCGTGGACATTAACAGTTATCACTCCCATACATAAGTCTATTTTAAACCCTCCTCCACCTTATCAGGTTTATCACCTGATTATTATCTTATTAAATGGCTGGTGCCATCCCAGGAAATGACCATTATAGCCCATTAAATGTCAATTGACTCTGTTACAATACTTGATCACCATCTAGCCTACCAATAGGGACAAAAAGTCCCTATACTAGCTCCGATGTATTGGATTGATGTGTGATGCTGATTGAGAATAAAAAAATGATAAAATCTTCTGATCAGTGTGAGGTTGCCATGGCAACCAGAGCACGCTCTGAGTCTGTACATACCTGGCAGTGGGTAGATCTACTCATCTGACACTCAGCAAGACATTGAGACCTTTCAAAGATGCTGAACTAATCTTTATATTTTAGTTATTTGGCAACTTTCCCTTGCTGTCTTTACAGAGAAAGCAGTCTTATAAGAAGCCTTGTAGAAAATGTCATCCTCTTTGGCCAAGTAGATTGATCCTGTCATGGCAAACACAGGCATGCATTTACATGTAGTTATCAGTATTTCCAGCTCTTCCTCTGCCCTTTGCCTCACTTTGTGCGCTCTCTTTGCATCACAAGTGCATTATTATTTGCTTCCAATAGAAAATGAATGGAGGCTGAATTGATTTGTCAGTGGTTCACAGGTTGTGTGGGATCAGCCATGATCCATAGTCCTTGTTCTGATGTTACAGTGGAAGGGAGTGAAGGTGTCTCACGTACAAAGCAGGATTACCTGATAATCCTCCCATGTACTAAACACTGTGCAGTGATGTCTGACTACAAACCTTCGTCTGCATTTATCAGTTTAAATTGTTCGGAATTTGCAACAGAGGACTCAAACACACCATAAGAACTCCAATCATTGTCCCAGCTAAAATCATTTTACATACATTTACCAAGAGAAAACACAGCTGAAAAACTTTAAAAATATGAACAATTAAGACAGCGTTGTTTTTCTATGTCTTATATTTAAGCAGCACCATTGCAGTCGTATTTGCAGAGTTTTAATGAGACTAATACAGCACATTCTCATTTACTTATCAAATAACCTCCATTAACAAACACACAATATTTCCAGTTGGAAAATTGCACAGTGGGTTTGTCATGGAGTCAGCATAATATCCCCCCGACGCCGCCACAACGGCTGTCATAGCAGGTTGTACTTAGTAATTTAATCTAATTGCAGTGTAATGTAACTGATACTAGTGTAGCAGAAGGGGATGTGTGTCTACAGGGAAAGGGACGTAATTAATGAGTTGATTACTGGTGCTGCGGACTGACAGGAAAGCATCCTGTCACGCCATTGGTTGGAGCAGCTGAGTAGGTTTGGGTTTGATATGTGCACTGTGCAAACAAGGGGAATGGGAAAGGTCTGGGTCTGAAAACTTAGCTCTGGCCGTTGTTAGAAGTTTTCTACTGATAAGTACTGGCGCACACTGTGTCCATATAGGGAGACGTCAAAGCATGAAACTAGATAAGGCACACTTGGAAAAGGCATTCAGATGGATCCATGCGTGAAACAGTCTTTTTGGGCGAGATGAATTATGTTTGCTGTACGAAACGGGCGAATAAATAGTTGAATAAGAGATGGAAAGTGTGTTATGACACACCAGCATTTACAGATGTGGGCTCTTTCTCTAGGAGTGAGATATCAAAGTAGCCTGGTATTGATCCCCGAGAACAATCAATATGAAGCCATTGCACCTTAGTATTTGTTGCTCAGCAGTCTGCCTTCCTCTGAAACGGGTGATCATGACACTGAAGCAGATGGCTGCTTGTGAAACTGCTCCTATATATTCTGTGCATGTGGTTTGCTGTGACTTCTGCATGCTGTTTGTGCAGATTTCAATGCATGCGTGTATACATATCTGAGCGTGTGTTTGTGTGTGCCAGCCGATGACAGGTCCTGTAATAGTGACTGGATGCAGGCAGCTCCCATGAGGCTGTGCATGCTGACAGCAGCTGGCCACGACAAGGAACAGCTGCTGATGGGCTTCCAGTACAAAGAGTCCACGCAGCACGTTTACTTTATTCTTCCATCTCTCTTTAGATATATTGTTGTCTTTATCACTATTTGTTTGTTCCCATTTTATTTATAACTTTTAATTCTGCCTTCTGTTTCATCTGTCTCTTTAAAATATAGAACACTCTTTGAATTCTGCATGATTCTTTCACATACAGCTTCTGGAGCTTGAGGGCTGAGAGTAGGGGGTGGTGGGGGGTGAAGTAAGCTGGTTATTGATTTTTCCACGACACCCCTCATTGTCCAAAGTGACTGGCCTGCCATCAGCTCCACCATGGTTGACCAACTCAGGCTGCTTCTAACATCTTTTCCCAACCTCAGTATTATCTCTGGATGTAGGACACACTCATACTCTGCTCAGCCCTTCCTTACACCTGATCTGCTCTCAGTGCTGTGCAGGACTATGAAAATAGGAAGCTTTGTTAATGAGGGTCAGCTCTACTCTTTACAAACATGTGTTTTGTTTAAAAAAGATGCAGCTTCATTTGAAAGCAGGTGAGCATTTTAAAAGAAATAGTATTATAGGTAATAATAATGAGATGTGTTCACACCACTGGATAATAATGTCAAAAACCACGTGCTTCCTAACTGATTTCCCCCTGGGGATTAATGAGATAATTATTAATCTTAATTCTTAATCTTAAGTGACATAGTATAGAACAGAAGTAATTTCACTATTACAGCAGCCATATACAGGCACTCATCATAGTAAACATAGATCTCTAAAGGTAAATAAAACAGTATAAACAGTATTTATAAGAAAGAAGATATAAAACATATCTAAAAACACAACTTTGTGGAATTGAAGAGCTAAACCTTGTGAAAAAGTTGTTGGTTATAGAGCACATATTTTGGTCTGTGCTGGTAAAACATTTGTTTTCCTCTGCCTGGTCCAAAGGAACAAGGACCCGACCAGAGTGTAGGGCGTGTTTCTCCCCCTAAGCTCTGTGCAATGAGTGGATCTGTTCGTCTTGGCCCTCATTATAGGGATTTGTTTATCTATACTATAAAACCTTTATGTTTCTTAATGCTAGTATTTAATACTAACAATCTTAACTGGTTACTGTTTTCTATAATGATGATCTTTAGTATTAGACAATGGCTAAAATAAAACTGTAAATGCATATATCAAGCCTCACTGCTTCATAACTCACACAGGAAACCTTTTATAATATAATTTGTTTTGCATAAACCTCCACAATAACTCTGCAATCCTGTTTGGTGTATTCTTCTGATTATCTTAAAACCAAAATTTATTTGATATATACGAATACACACATTGAATACATGCAGGAGGCCTAAATGCTCACAAACAGACATCACATCAAAAGGGTTTGCAACCATTGCTCTAAACTGTCAATAATGATCTGTAATGCTCTTGGATTAGACTGTTAATCCGCTAAGATCAGAGCTGTGCAATTCGTAATTATGAGAAATCTTTTAACCACTGTGTGATCATTACCAGATTATTCACTTACTTGAAGAATAGGGGTAAAATACAGCAGCCGTGGGAGCTGCTGGCTCTGTGTGGACCTGGCAGCGCTTCTACCTGAAGCTTCAGAAGAAGGAGAGGACAACTCGGCCAACAGCTGCTGGTCTGTCTGTTCTGTCTACCAGCTACACCGCCTGCAAAGCCTCCTGCCAAGTGCATAGAATGACAAACCGTCTGCGTTTCACAGTCCAGTAATCTATCCTATTGTATAGTCCTCCTTTGCATTTTGTCCAATTTTGAATTTGACCAGCGGGACGTGGGGGGCCAGCTTTGATTTTTGTCTCATTTAAGGATTACGCTGCATCTTTTCAGATGCTGTTTGGTGCCATTGTGTTTCTGACTTGAACATAAATAAAATGCATCCAGAGGGAACGTGGAGCTTCATTGTTTTTACTACAAATGTATGTCTCATTTTCCCTTGATGGCTGCTGTTTATGTAGAATTATTTCCTTGCTTTATTCTCAATACACTTTTGAAAAGTCTGAATAATTAAATGCATGGTTTCCCACGAGGATCAGTGCTTTAAAGGCAGCACTAGATACAAATTTAGAAGTAGCATTTAAATGTACATGCACACACAAACACCCACCTATCCACACCCACACACACTCCATTTTTCCCCCTTATGTTGCAGTGCTATTATTTCTGTGCTGTCTTGAAAACAACAAACTGTCCTGCATGTTGCTGTGCCTCTCCTCTCAAACCACTGCTTCCTTATTTTTCATCTTCACGAAATGGGATACAGCTCCTGCTCATTTGTCCAGCATCTTTTGCCAGAGAACAGAGTGGAGAGGGTCCCACAGGACTGCCTGGAAGAGAGAGGAGCTGAGCCACAAGGAGCTGTGCTCTGCTTGCCATAACTTTGGAGAGAAGCTCAGATCTGGTAATGACTATGCTGTGTTGTGCAGTTATTAAATAGGCAGTAAAGCTATAAACCACCAGGCCCTGTGTTGATTAGAGCAAGTGAAATGTTGCAGATAATTTGCTGTTGGCTGGTTTTTCATAGATGCATTCCTTAATGTGTTGCATTGATATTGATATATAAATACATCAATATAAAATGTTTCTTTACAGTCAAATATATGAGATTATTTTTCATATTTAGTGGAAGGCCCTGTGACCTTGCACTGCAGGACAAAGCGGGTTAATAGATGATGGATAGATGGATTTACTGGAAGGTGTTTGTAATGGCTGCAACACACCAAGCTGGGAACATTGAGCCACTGGACTGCCTGTATAATGGAAACTGGTTTTATTGTATAATCTGTAGGTGCAGGATTTTGGCCTTGACAATAGAAAAAAAATGATGTGATGGTACAATCAGATTTTGTCACTGCTCAGTTCTCTGTTAATGGCGTGTGTCTGGGTCCTAATGCCGCCTCCAGTCATGGTCTAATTAGTTTGGTTGCCCAGCAAACTGATTTTATGTCAAATAATAAACAATGGCTTCATGAAAATAGATCCAAGAAGACATGGAAAAGGCACCTAGCTTTATTTTTTATTAACTTTTGCACACAGGTTGGAGAATGGCGTTAAACTTGAGTAGAAACTCCAATGTCCCACCTTTCACCTGGCCCTGAATGCCGCACTCCCAACCACAGCTTGTCTGCCGTTCGTTTGTGGGAAGTGTAGTCTGAGTTCACTTCATATCCTTCTTAGAATCAAACATTAAGAACTACAACTCCCAGGTTTAACAACGCGGAAGTAGTGTAACAAAAACAGTACCGGGCTGCAGCACATCACAGCAGAGATGTCTCATGTTGCGAAAAAGAGAAAGTTGGATAAAACCCGACAGGACACGCTTTATTTTGACAGCTATTCCGATGTGACTATCCATGAAGAGATGATAGCGGACCACGTCCGGACCAACACGTACCGGATGGCGATACTGAGAAACAGTGAGTCAATTCGGGGTAAAGTTGTGTTGGATGTCGGGGCAGGAACCGGCGTTTTAAGCATCTTCTGTGCTCAGGCCGGTGCTAAGAAAGTGTACGCGGTGGAAGCCTGCTCGATAGCCGAGCAGGCCGTGAAGATAGTCAAACACAACAACATGGAGGATAAAGTTGAAGTCATTCGGGGCACGGTGGAGACGGTGGAGCTACCGGAGAAGGTGGAGGTGATAGTCAGTGAGTGGATGGGTTACGCTCTACTGCACGAATCCATGCTCAACTCGGTCCTCTACGCCCGCGACAAGTGGCTGAAGCCGGGCGGCCTCATACTGCCGAGCAAGGCGGAGCTGTTCATCGCACCCATCAGTGACCCGGTGGTGGAGGACCGCCTGCACTTCTGGTACACCGTGAAGGACCAGTATGGCGTAGATATGTCCTGCATGTCCGAGTTTGCCCGGAAATGTATCAGGAACTCGGACATCATGGTGAACTCGGTGACCGTGGAGGACGTGCTTTCACACCCGGCCCGCTTCGCCGAGCTCGACCTGCACTCTGTGACCGCGGAGGAGCTGCGGTCGGTGCAGGGTCACTTCAGGTGTGAGTCGTTCGGCTCGGCTGCAGTGAACGCCTTCTGTGTTTACTTCACGGTGACGTTTCCTTGCCCGGATAAACCGCACTCCCTCGTGCTCTCCACGTCTCCGTTCAAACCGGAGACGCACTGGAAGCAGGCCGTGCTGTTCCTGGACGCTCCGGTGGAAGTGGTGCAGGACACACTGGTTACCGGAGAGATCCGCATGTATCCCTTGGAGGACAGCGCCAGGCATATATGTATCCACATGGACTACAGCATAGGACAGGAGAAGAGACAATCCAAGACTTTTTCCATCCCTGACTGGAGCTCAGAGGCTCAGCCATGATGTGGCCCCAACAAACTGCTTTTATCATGACCTGTTCTTCAAATCTGCTGACTGCCTGTTGTGATCACATTAAAAAATGATAAGAATACACTGGTCTGTAGCTCATCTGTACAGACACACATTAAGGAACATCGTGGCTCCTCTCACACTGGTTCACATTCGTATGGCGTGGTCACAGATCAAATAAATATTGATTTAAGACCACATCCTGAAGTGACTCGAGCCAGATTCTAAAATCAGGATTGATGGTCAGATCTGTGTGTCCATACACACTGAAAAAAGTAGGCCCTTCATAGTCTAATGCACAGATTCCATTCATTCTGTGTGTGTGTTATTGATAACACCCGCTTTATGCATAAACTCACTATAAGGTACCGTAGGTAGAGAAGGGAAGATCACAGAATTT
The DNA here is from genome assembly GCF_900634625.1 of Parambassis ranga. NCBI lineage: Eukaryota > Metazoa > Chordata > Actinopteri > Ambassidae > Parambassis > Parambassis ranga. The sequence continues at coordinate 8,003,353 of NC_041040.1, read as the reverse complement.
CATTAAAAATGTATAAAATCTGCATAATGCATACATATAAATGTAATTATACTCTTCTTAAAATCACTGCTTCCCCAATAGGATGCTGCAAACAAGGCTGGTAGGGCACATGAAGTTGCATCAAGAAGTCTCTTCCACTAAAGAGTGACTCATAAATTCTCACAATTAGCTGCATCTATTATTGTTTTTATAAAATAACCCGTTTACAGTTTTGTGCTTGAATTTCTAGGTCTAACTTTAAAAAGCGTTTGCATGAAGACGGAGTGGATGAATAACATCTGACCACTGATAGCTGAAGGTATGTTTGTAGCTCCTGTACTCGGTGTGAGGCAGGTTTACCAACACTGTGCTCTTAGATATTCTGATAAATTCAATCATGAATATTATTATGTGGATTCTAATCAAAGTTCTGCATTCAAATGAGGATTAGACCAATATATTGACTTGGACTTAGCTGCAGTCAGGCAGGAGGCTGCGTTGCACCGCGGCTCTTTGACTCGGTTCGTTTTTAATGAAGCACCAAATTGGCTTATTATTTTGGTTTAAAACTAGGATTCAGTCTCATCTGTTGACAGTAAACACTGACTTCATGAAAACTTGTAATTCTGCAATTCATTGCTTTCTGCAACATACAGTAGCTTCAGGATATATGTGTGTTATTTCTTGCTATAAAACACTCTTAACTAAATGCAGCTATTAGAGGCAAACTAATGGTGTTGATGAAATAGATTTAAGTATTGATATCCAGTCAATAATACACATTTAATCATTTTTTTTTCCATTTTACTTTTATATTTGAAACTATTGACCTCCACCTTAATGTTCCTGTCTGACCAATGAGAATTAGGATGGACAAGATTGTCATAATCATGGATATAATGTTTAAAAACCTGAGATTTAGTACTGATATTCCATCATATGTGGTATTGATTCACCGTTGGTGGCTCTGACTCTTCTTGTAATTCTAGATTTAAAATACCCATAAATAATACACCTTTAAATTAGAGCATCATCTTTACCACTTTTTCTGCAGGTGCATTTTTCCCATTATGCAATATTATGTTACTCCCAGGTCAAAGCAAGGCCAATCTGTTGATTAAACTTTGATGTAACATTAGCAGATGCTGTGTGTGAATCGTGCTGTGTAAAGAATCTTTTCTTGCATTCTAATTATGCGGCGGTTCATGCGTACACATATGTCCTTTACAACATCGTCACGCTACATTTTCACCTGCTATGTGCTGCTTTGATTTTGTTTCATCAGCACGGATGTGGATCTTTTTTTTTTTAATAAATTGAATTGAATTGAATCACTGGTCACAGTGTCTAATAATCAAAGGCATTGTCCATTATTTCAGGGACAAATGAATAATATGTAAATTACATTTTAAACTTGTTCAAACTGAGGTGTCTCTGTTACAGCTCACCATGATTAACAGTATTTTCCATCAGCGCCTGCTCTTGAATAGTGATAATTATGTTTTACATCAAAACCCTTCATGTACAGTGTGTCTTTAAAGAGCACATTTACTACTTAAGATGTTAGTGTAGGAACATTCTGAGCCTAAAAACGTGTGTGTGTGACTTGGCACAAACTAAACTGATACATTAGGGTCAGTAATTGTTCTTAAACCCTTACATACAAATACACACACACACACATACATCCTTTGTTTTTTAGTGTGAGATCCACTGAAAGAACAATCTATTTAACGACCACATGCAGACCTACTTATTTTGAAAGTTACTTCCTGTCTTTGCATGTTTTCCCTCCAAATATTTCTACTCACCTGTGTCCATTCAGTTGTCTTTGGATTTATAGTCCAGACAATCAACGCTTGTCAGTGAATCCTCACTGGGTTAGTTAACTGTCTCGGTTTGTTTCTCAAGCTGTTGCTTTCTTGGATTTTTTTTAAATCTTTCCTCTCTGTGTCTTCTTTGCAACTGACAAACAACAAATGCAGGTAACTGAATATAGCAACAATGATAGGATGATAAGTATGATGATGTCTATTGCTGTGGAAGGGTCACAGCAACATATCAGAGATTCAACATGGTGGAAATATTTCTATAGGATAGGACACAGGCTATTGCAGGATATGGGATATATTTTAAATCAGTTACTTTGTAGTGTCTCTCACTACTGATGCAAGATCTTACTTTTTTTTGTTGGCAGATCATTGTTGTCGGATGTTAAACAGAGATCAGGGTGGGATTTGTCACCATGGTTACCAAGACAATGGCCAAAATGCTTGTTGCAGAAGGGAGAAGTTTGCCTTGAAGAGTCGGTTTTAAAGGTAGCATTACCTGAAGACGAGCTGCGGTCTGTGGCTTCGGCCTAATGCACGTACCTCTCTGGTGAACGCAGAGCAGGAAGAGAGTGACAACCAGCCAATACTCCGCGCAGGGTCCACCCGGAGGATTGGCTGATGTTTTTAGCATTTTATAGCTTCCACAGATGATTCATATTCTTCGTCTTAATGCGAAACTACCGAACTAATTGGTTGCTATCAGATTGTAAAAAGAAGTTACACTAATTAAACAAAAAGTGCACCAGAATGAAATCTCCCACCCTACCTTTAACCTAAACTGTGACTGAGAGACTGCAACAACCGTGTGGTGGACCTGGTATCGCAGCTCTTCCTTCTACACGTTTTTCTGTATCATGCTGATTATGGAGCTAATATTAGAAAACAAATAATTTAATCTACCAGCAAGAATTGCATTGTTTTTTTTTTCACTCATTGGCTGCACCTGCAATCTCAATTCTCTTTTTTTCTGCCCCCACCCTTATGGAGTTGTTCCAGGCGTTACAGCTCTACAACCTCACCTGAATAATTTGTGATTCATTGCAATCTATCTGTTGTGCTCTTTATATGTGAGGTGGGTCGCTCAGCGTTATTCGCTGCACTATAGTAGCTCTTATTTGTCAGAGGAAAAACACTAACACTAACAAATCCACATACTTTTTACCCAAATTACATTCTGCACTTGTCGCTGGCCTAATGTGAGCCCACGGTGGTTCAATCTCTTCTCAGCTTTCCACAGGTGCCTGAGGGGGAGAAAAAAAAGCCCTGCTGGTAGAACAAAGGAAGGTGTCCAGAGAATGGAAATGTCAAATGCAGCGCAGGCTGCACTGTTAAGCCCAGAATCACACTATTGCATGCACGGCCACTCTTGGCTGCTAAATGCTAAACTAATTGTGATCCATTCCTGCCTGAAATGATTTGGAAACCATTAGAAACAAGTGTTGAAACTTCAAATGGGATTATTTGTGTTGTATTGCACAGCAATTTAGGAGCCAATCAATAGACAATGTGCTTAATCTAACTGATTTCAAGACTCATTGTTCACTGGAGGAGTGGTGAATGAGACAAGAGGCAGCACGGTCTGAACTGGGTTCACAACATGCAATTATCTGTAGAACCCGTCTTCCAACTTTTTATTAGCAATTAAAGTGATAACTAATCTTTAGCGTTCATTTAATGCTTGGTAAATGTTTCAACTTTACAACCTCTCAGGAGTGTTAGTATGGATTGACGGTCCAGACAGGCCAGATGTCAGATTTTATTGAAGCAGTGTGCAGAATATAACAATGAAAGCATTCAGTTTTTAATTTCTATTACAAAATGTTCACATTCTCCACATGATTTTACAGATAAATTAAAAAAAGAAGTGCAGAAATGTCATTTAATCATCCATCTGTCTACAGTAGATCTTTGAATTTTGCACCAAAAATTAACAATTTAAGATTTTTTTTTTATATCATTATTGGTTCAGGCCCATTTAAGATACAGCATCAGTCTTCTATTATCAATTATTACCACTAATCTTCCTCCGAGATTCAAACGAGCCCCTGTTCTTGTTCTGCAGCTATTTTGGTGCTGATTTGGCCAGGCTTTGTGCCTGAGGTCGTATTCTAACACCCAGTCTGAGCTTTTTGGCATTCTGCAGCAGGTTTGATTCATTCTTTCCTCTCATGCCAAAACCTCCCTCAGTTTATGCCAGAGAAGCTGTGCTAGGTCATGGCATGATACAACCAACAACAATGCAAGCTGCAAGTCTGGTTTTGGTTCTAATTAAGTATTAAAATCAGATGATTGCATCATTAGATCATCCTTCAACATAATGTCTTAATTTTTAAGGACGTTATTTTTGATTCTTTGGAGAATTCTTAATCTTGAGTACGAACACTTTCATGTGTTTCTGTGTTAGACCTGTGTTGGACTGGCGGTCTGTCCATGGTGACCGGGGAAAAAGCTCCTACCGTCTCCATGATAAAGCAGGTATGGTTGTTCCCACAGTCTGAGCTGTTTTGGTTATTTTTACAAGGCTCAAATTGCCCTGAAAATTAGATTCATATTTTGTTTGACACCTGTGTCAACAAAACTCCATTGCCGTTCCACAAAAATAGAACTATAAACCAGTTCACAGAGCTTTTGAATGTGAGGGATCTCACATCGCATTCAACACCTCTCTATCACTGTACTGAAGTCAAGTAACATCCCCTGTGAGGAGCTAGTCCTAATGTATTCTGGAGCTTAATTAGAAAAATGTAGATATAGATGGTTTTAATTTGCATTAGTTTGTTTCTGTTGACCGGTTAATATGCATTTCAAAATCATATAATGTAAATCATAAACATGAGCCCTAAAACAACTCTTTGATCGCTGCTGAAACCTGACTGGACTCTGGTGGGACATGGCATCTAATCACAGCTTCCCATTCATCCTTGTATGCTAATGACACCACGGACAAGCCAATAGGATTCAATTCCCACAGTCGGTTACAGTAACCAATATTCCTGTCAGCATATCCTGTGAGGACAAATTGGGAACATGGTATTGACAAAAGCTAATTTGGTGGACCAGCCCCCAGAGTGGTGGACTTCATTTCTCTAGGGCCCAGCAGGCCAGACCATTTGTCATCATTATCATTAGCAACAGGAACTGACCCCTTATGCTACTACACCCTAAAATAAAACTGCGGCGGTATGCCCTTATACATTATTTTTCCACAACAGTAATAAAACTCTACACTTATTTAAATGAGAAACAGTATTTATCCGAGCGCTGAGCTGCAGCCGAGAAAGCCACTGCCTATCAGAACAGCATCCAGCCGGAGGCACTGAAGCGTGACTACATGGACGGACACACACTGTACAACAAGGGCAGATCTGGACGGCGCCTGTTAAGAAAGTAAATCCCAAATCGCTCACAGGGGCACGTAAATCTGAACGGGATGGCCCCGATTCACAATCAGCCCGAGGCAGACGGCTCTCAGCCTGTGAGCAAAGTGCAAATCCACCAAACTGTGTGGCCACATCCTCCGCCCCTCACCCCACCGCCCCCCTAATCCGTTTTCAATCATGCACTTTTTGGATTATGCCCCTATGTAATTCTTCTCAGGTATTGTTTTATAACTTAATATGATATTTCAATTTGGCCGAGTTGGGTTATGGGTTTAGGACACCGTGCAGGATTGGATAAGCAGCAGAGGTCTGCAGGCGGCAGATTGGAGCGGAGGGTTAGTGCCAGGCTGAGAGACGCGTGATAAACCCTTGACACAAAGTCCAAATGGAGCAGGTGCATAAAAGGTGGTGAGACTGACCTGATTCAGTCTTTCCGAAGTATCCTCACATAGCTATGTGATCTGTTTATTTGTCCTGACTGTCACTAAGCGCCTCGCCTTCAAAGACAAGTTTAGATGCTTACGCACAGAGCACAGAGGCATCTGATGCTGCCATGTTGACTGAGTTAATACAAAGTAAATGCGTCTCATCAGACAGGTTTCACTAATAAATGTGGAATAAAACTGACAAACTACATCGCACTCAGGTCCACCTAACACCCAGTTAATCCAAATACGGGCAAAGCAGTAACCTGAGGTGGGGCAGTGCCGCCACATAAGCAGAGACCTCAGAATCTGAGACCTCAGGCGCCGAGTTCACTGACATATGATATTTTTTTTTACTTTTTCAGAAGCACTGAAGCAGCAGAGCGACGGGCGGAGCCTCCTCACGATGTTCCATCAGACAAGATGGAGGGACTTGGCCTCCTTAGGACAATGTGCAGACACTAATTACATTCCACCAGTCCTTTACATGGTAACTTTAATTTTCCTTCATACTTTCACTTCTGAAAGTCATCACTATGTTTAAGATATTCGCCTGAAGTAGCATCTTTCTTCCACTGTTGATGACACAGCTGTATTTTACCTCATAAAAGTCTATTTCTTCATGAACAACCTTCCCTCACCTCCTCCTCCTCCTCCTCCCCCCTCCCTTCCTCCCTCCTCCTCCTCTTTGACTAACAAACACATTCCTCCGGATAAAGGCAACATTACCCTCCATTGAACAGGCTCAAAAATTCAATACATCTGTGCCTGGCGTCGGCCAGACAGGGATGTGCAAAAACAGCTTTACCCATCAATTTTCTAATAACTATCACAAGATATGACAAGAAGAGGGGAAAAAATTAACAACACACACACACACACAAGACTGGTGGTGCAGACGAGGCCACATGGTAGTGGGTCTCTGCAGACTCCAAGAGCTCTCTATTGAACCTGCTGATGGATTTGAAGGCACATGGTCACTTTGTCTTTGCATGTGTGAATAATAATACTCCTCCACATCCTCTTTTCATTCTCCCCGCTGACCTCTAGCATGTCTCCTCTGACACTGCCCGGCCTTAACATGGTAATAAAGAGGGGTTGGAGGACTTTAGCCTTTTATTGGTCTCCATTTACAGAATCCCTGTGCAGAACCCAGTCTGTGTGAGCTTAATGTTTGCAGACCTTGGAAAAAAAAGAGACAGAACAGAGCTTAAGAGTCAGTAGATGAGCTTCAGAAATGTATTGTGAGAGAACATTCTTTTTTTTTGTTCACGGTGTCTTTGTATTGAGTCAATAAGTGGGAATTAAATGTGCTCTTTGGTAGCTCTCCGCCGCCGCTCTCCTCCTTTTTTTTGTAGCTGAGTGAATTAGAAAAAGAGGTTCATGTCAGGGAAGTTGCCCTTGGGCTCACAGAGGAGAGGGAAACGAAGGGGGAGAGAGAGAGGCAGCTGTGTGAAGAGCTGTCTCGGTGGCTGAGATAGTCGACACTGTATCCTTAACCTTTCCACTGTGGCACAAAGTGAAAGATAAATTAAATGCTGTCCCATTAAACACAGGGACCATGTTAAGATGCTTTGATTAATACTTATCTTGGCATCTTGTTGAGCTTTCTAGCCTTGAAAACTCTCCTTCTGGCTCTGGAAGTGCACCTTTTCTTCTAAATAATGACACTTAGTGAGAAAATAGTGTGAGTCTGTGTTTTAAAGCAGACACAACTGTGCAGGTGTCAGAAATCTGTCCCTGTTTTGGCTCATTTGTTGAAGATAGTGCTTTGTCTAGCAGTTGTGAACATGTAATTGTTAATGTCTCTTAGTCTGACATCACGTTCTGTGGAACGCATGTATGGTAATCCCCACAGATTCCACAGGAAAGTGTTAATATGATTTTAATCTAAGCTTTAACTTTCTCCGTTTTGTGTAATCTGCCACAGTAGGACCCCCCCCCTCCCTCTCTCGCTGCCACGCTGCTGCACATTTGAATGTGATCACATACAGTATTTAGATAGAAACGTGTCACGAGTGGACAACTGCGACACACAGCAGAAAATGCCTGAAACCCATCCAGTCATAAAACAGTTATTAAAGCGTGTTTCTGCTCGCGCTCAGCCGCTGCTCGCTTCCTTCAGCAGAGAATGAAACTTGAGGTGAAAGTCAGTTGTCAAAGCCTCACCTCCTCATTGTGTCTGAGAGCACTGAGTCTGGTCACTCTCTGCGGTCTCTGGAGTCACCCGGGATCTTATTCTTACGCGCCTTTTCATATTTGGCCAACTTTTGCTTTGTTTAGAAACGCTGCATGTGCTTTCTGGAGGATTTCTCCTGTATAATCTCCACCTGTGTGCCACCGGCTCGTAAGTGACGTGAGTTGCGCTTGTACCGGGAGCTCCCCTCCATTCCCCGGGAGCGACGGAGACAAGCGGGTCGCTTCTGTACGCCGTGCCTCCCGTTCCTGCGCCGTACTAAGATGTCCCGTTTTAAAGCGGATTTATTTGGCTGCAACAGGCTACACGGCCGAAGGGTCTCGACGATATGAAGCGCTGAAAACCAAGGTGAGAGGCTGAGGCAGCCGATTTCTTTTGATTTCATTAATATCCAACTGGATGGTGAGGCGCGTAAACTTTTGAAGCTTCGCTGCGACGCACGCCGAGTGGGTGGCCAAATTGTGAGTCGTGATTGGAAAAAGTAAACAGAGCAGATGCTATTTTGATGGTTCTCTTGCTCTACTTTCAGTCAGCCCCGCAGCCTGCGTTTCCCCGTGCGTGGACATGTACAAATCAACACCTTTGGTGCCAGACCATTAAAGGAATGAGTTGTACCTTTGGTGCTGTTGTCTATAGAGGAAAGAGGTGCGTTACACTTTCTTTGAGAAGAGCTGCTTTTACCTAAAGCTGTGCGTAATTACCACAAACAGAGACTGGTGTTTTAAATGGACGCGCTGCATGCGCACAGGCTGCTTCTCAGCCACGCTCAGCTCACACATGATTTCATACCGTCTCCTCTGACAGCATCCTTTAAAATAATGATGTAACTATGACAGGTGTGAGGCCTCTCTCAGCCTATAGATACACATTGTATGCATCCACACAGCGAGCTGCGCAGAGGGCTGTCAAGCTGCTGCGACGTTAACCTGTGTCATGACCTGACTCCATCTCACACCCTCCTCTCACTCTGTGATAATCAATTAAGGTGTGAGAATGTGGAGCACTCCGGAAGATTGTTCACAAAAAATCTCTTCATTTTTTTTCTGACATTTCAGGTCACAAATGAAGCAGAAATTATTTTAAACCATGACGCCTCAAAATCCGGGTTTCCATTTATCCAGAGAAAGCACGTGTGTGTGTGAGCAGACCTGAAAGTTGTGATATTAAATGATGTTAAATGTATGACATCATCCGTCTATATTTATATATTTATTTATGTATTGCCTAATTATCCTGGATCACTAGGACTTAAATTGTAGAATGGCACTGGCACCATTTCCTTTTAAATAGTATTCTTTTTAAAATATAATAAAATCTTCCATTTACGCATTTGGAGCTCATCTGGTGAGGAAACGATAGTAGCCCTATGGACATGAAGGTTTTTGAACAATTACGCATCATTTTGAAGTGTCACAGCAAACTCACACATTTCATTTATTTTGTTTTTTTCAAATACTTTGCCTCTTTTCTTATCATATCTCTTATTTTTCTCACACCTTTTTCCACTCAGAATTATCAAGTATCTGGATTTTTCCTCCTCCTATTTAGCCCGGATGCTATAATTCCTTCGAGACTCCATTTACGCCCGCATTTGTTGGATAATTTAAAGCGACTCGGGTGAACTCCACCAAAAGAGGTTCACCCACAGGCGATCCTCCTTCTCCCTACTGAGTTTCTAAAAGGTCCCGAAAGAGGATGGCGCGTGGCGATGCCTATGAGAGGGGGGGCGGGTGGGGAGGCTGAAGGCGAGGTGGAGAAGGGCTTGGAGGGGTGGGGAGAGAAAGCATAGGTGTGCGTTGGAAGGGTTGGAGGGGGAGAGAAACAAGCTGAGTGTGCGTCTCATCTAATAGAGCCTCGGAGCGCATTATCTTCCCCGTCATCTCCGTCTGGGCGGTTGGTGCTGCGCCGTGCCGGGGAAAACGGCCAGGAGAAGATACGTTGATGGGAGCGGATATTCTCAGCAGCCGAGACTAATTGGTGTGATTCATGTCCTGTTGAGTGACTGAAATCTATTCATAGCAAAGGGAGAAGATAAAAGAGGAGAGTGGCGAAGAGATTCGCGCAGAGAGCCGCACGCAGGAGCCTTTTGGAAATGAGGGAATTATAAACAGGTCGGAAATTGAGCAGGGACGCTCAGCAGCAGGTCAAAGTTTCTTTTGCAGTAGTGGGTCTTTTTTCCTTTTCTGCGGACATCACTGTGCCTCAGATTGACGCCGTGATGGAATGACACTTGGAGAGAAAGAGAGAGAGAGAGAGAAAGAGAGAGAGGATGATGGACACTTTGGCACCGGGGCTCCTGCTCAGAAATCCTTCCGTTTACAGCAGGCGCGGTGCTGACCGAGCCCTCAGGACGGTGATCAGTCATTTGTTTTGAAGTGGCAGGAAAATCCTCCTCTTGATTGAGAACAAGAGTGAGAGATGGTGCGCGCAGCGATTCCTGTGAGACTGACGTGCGTACTCATCACATTCCCGTTAAGGTGCGCATCTTAAAGAGCTTCATTCTTCATTGATGATCATTCTGCTGCTCTGAACTTGTTGAACGGCGTTAAAGAGCAAGGGGGGACAGGGACTACCCCGGTCCAAGAGCCGGCCAATCACGAAATGTAAGTTTTCTATTTGCTGGTAAAGTTTACTTTGCGTTTGTTGAATGGTGCTTCTACACTCCTGCAGGGGAAGCAGCTAGTTGTTAAGTGTCTTGGCTGCATGTGTGTCCAGCAATCAGCAGAGAACTGTGTGTTTTTTCCAACTTTTAATCCAAAGAAAGACTTTTAAAAAGAGGAAACCTTGTATGCATCCAAAACTTGACACCATTTCCTCAGGTCATTAGTAGAGGCGCCCCCTTGTGGAACTTATCACCGCATCGCTGCCTGTCTATATTGCATTGCGCATAATTAGATTGATGTCATGCCAGTTGGCCTACCTCTAATAGCCTGTACTACAGTGTAGCTGTGTCTTGACCAGTTTTGTTGACTTTTTTTGTTGCAGCTATTAATTGAAAATGTTCATTGTTGCTTTGTGGCTGCAGGCAGGTGTGTCTGTGGCTGTGCAGGCTTTTCGCTCAGAAGATGTTACCTTGGCCTTGACTTGGATCATATCTAACAATTTTACTTGCACGCTCACACTTATCATATCTGACTTGAGTTTAGGGTTAAGCCAGATGATACTGAGTGGAGAGGAGCGTTTCAGGTTTAGCACAGATCATGTGACGGCTTCTTACATGTTTGATGTAGTAATAAAATGAGTCATCTTTTGTGTATTTAAAGCAGCTGTCACTTTAAACCCTATGACTGTTCCAGCCTTTTCACAATATTGTCAGCTTGATAGAGAGAGAGAGAGAGAGAGAGCTACCTGGCTGAGCACATTCTTTAGAGCTAAAGTGGACATTTTGAGTATCCAGACATGTCACTGTGGTTGCAGAATAATGTGCTAGCAGCCTTTTAGGAAAAGTGTCTTTAATAATGCATAAGGTGTTTCCGTGTCGCAAAGAGAGAGAAGCATGCTTGGTGGCAAGAAGAGGCGGAAAGGGTGAGGAAGAGAGGGATGGAGGGAGGGCGGCAGAGGCGTGATCTTGTCTTACTGTCTCATTTGGTGCCCCGTGAGCTGCTGTATTTGTGGAGTAACTGACGCCCGAGGGTGTTGAGCTCGACTCTGGGGCAGCATCGCCACAGTCACCCTGTCAGAAGTGCTGCTCGCACATGCACAGAGTGCACGAGGTAGCTTCAGCAGCTTCAGCAGCTCTGGAGAGGGAGGTGGTGGTGACAGAGGATTGTGGCAGATGCAGCTGGTGGAGGCAAGTGAAGCATGTCCTCAGCAGTCAGGGGCGTATATATATGTCTGTGAGGCCTGACCTGTCTGGAGCTGAAGAGGGGCTGCATTTATACCCTGCTGAAGGAACAGTCGGAGTTCACACATGGAGCAACTCAAACTACAAACTAATACAATTCCAAGTGGGAAACTTGTAGCTTCAATCTTATTGCAGGATTTATATCAGAGGCGGAAGTACAAGCCTGTTTTACTGAACCCTCAAGCAGCCCACCCATCCTCAACAGTCACTGAACCAGCTGTCAGCACTGCACCCATTTGCTACCTGTCGCCATTATTAAAAGATCATAGCACGTCGATTGAAGACGGCAACATGTTAAGAAGTGGAAAAGAGCGCTAAGTAATGGACTGAGTCACAGGCGAACCCCGGGGATGCATTATAGACGTGCTCACTGTTCCACAGTAACGCTGGCTGTCATGTTTGCGGGGCCGTGCTCCCCCATCCGTATGTTTATTCATGAGGACAGCGGCTCTATTGGCAGGTTGTTAACAGGCAAGATTAGGAATTCTGGAAAGCCAGGCAGAGAAATCTGGTGAGTGGAGAGCACAGAGAGCAGGCAGAAGCCCTTTCTTTTTTTGTTTCTGAAGCTGGTCCAGCTTCTATCTTTATCTATCTTTAATCTGTTTCAGTCTGCCGTCCTGTCCTTCTCCCCTTCTTTCGCCTGCACTCTTGTTTCTCTTTAGTAAGGCACTGGTGGGGAATATGAAACAGGTGGGAAGATGAAATTCTGTAGAGACAGGACACAAGCAGGGTCAGACATTGCCCTTGAAAGTGAATAAAATGCGTGAAATTAAAAATGAAAGGCAGAAAAATATCCCAGGTATCAGCGGTAACCTTGTAATTACCCCAATTTATTCTGGCCTGAGCGCACCCTTTGGAGGTGGATTTTGTTTTACATTTAAATCCAAATTGCTTAATAATGTGGCAGGTGTGTAAGTGCTGCCCCCTGTGGGCCACCATAGATGATCTGAGATGGAAATTATGGCCTGGCAGCTCTTTCCAGTATGTTCAGGCCTCACAGAACTACCAAAAAAAAATGCAGTTGGCACCAAACAGCCCACAGCAGGAGAAACTGCTGAGCACACACAAAGCACTGGTCAACAAAAAATAAAACAATCAATATGGGCAAGAATTGGAAAGAGGAAGGATGGGAAATGAGGCGATCAGGGACAGAGGAGAGCTGCCAAATGGAACCATAAATGTACACCTGCACGCGTTTCAGGGTTAAAGTGCTGCAAACAGAGGAAATTTAACAGGATTAGTTCGTTAGTTCACTTAATGACATGCATGATTTACAAACGATCCCCGGCAGTAATAAAAAGCAGCCTCAGGGACGCTCGTTTACCATTTCCCCGGTGATTTGGAGAAACACTCCGTCATGCTCCAGTGGCCTCCGGAATGAAATGGAAGCGGACGCCGGGGACGGAGACGGGCGAGCCGACGGTCGGGTGCAAAGGGTGGCTGTTTGGGTGGGAGGTGACCTCAGCAACCAAACAAACCCAACCCAGCTCCACCGGACTTGTGAAAGATTCATGAGTTTAAATATAAAAGCTTGCAGGTTCTGCTGGGCTGATACCTACGGTCCCCCCCTGTCGTTTCTAGGCAGCCTCACACACTGGCCTGTGTTTATATATTTAACCTGAGCTGCTGATCAATACTGGTTATTTTCCTTCCTTTTTTTGCATTACTCACTGTGTCATAATACATGCTACATTCATTTCCCTCTTTGCTACTGTAAACTTCTCCCTCCACCATCCAGAGCTACATTCTTTCTACACTTGTTTTTTTTATATCTGCTTTTTTCTCATTAAAAATCCCCAGACCTAAGAATATTGGACGAACCCTTGTGAGTCAATGAGTGCCTGAAGTCTTCAGTTCATGCAGACGGCAGTGCTCGCTCTCCCGGGTGCTTCTCTCCGGGGCCTTCACTACTTCATGATTCCCTGACTAACTTGAATATTCCTCCTCTTCTCTCCACGTGTCCCCTAATGCATAGAAAACCACCAGATAAGTGACCACCAGTGACCTTTTCCTGTTTTTACCCTCCATACCTTTCCCTCTTAGTCATCCTGATAAAGTTGAATTTTTCTTTTCTTTGGATAAACTCCAGGCTTCTCTTCAGTGTTTTTTGTAACAGCAGGGGATTTTTTTCTGTTTTTGAGGCTTATACCAGGGGTTGGCATCTCATGGTGAATCCTCTGAGGCTCTGCTCGGGAAGTCTTCTCTTGATTGTTGACATGGAAACATGTCCGCCTACCGGCGGGAGCGTTTCTGTCTCGCTGTGCAGTCACAAAGAAATCATGATTTTCTGCTCATTCAGACCTCTGCTCCTCGCTATAGGTCACTTAACATTTTGTTGCACACCTGCTTCTTTTAAAAGCAACCGATGGTTATCACATAGTTCATTAATGTTGCATATTTCACCTTAATTGTGGTGAATGTGGGCAGGTAATGGGAAAGTGTGCATGCTGTGGAATCCATGCAGTGTGTTTGTCGAGCATTTAGGCCGCTTGTTGGGTGATGACGCCTCTTCTTACATTTTTAAAAGGTTTCGAATGTATACTTCCAGTTTATTTTTTTTTTAACTTTATCTTCATGCCGCCTCACACCCTGCGACCTCCCACTGTTCCTGAACGTGTTTATCGCTCTGTGCCTACGGTGCAATATATATTCCTGTATATGGAAGAGTTTCAGACTTCCTGCGAGCGCGCCTCCTCTGATGTCCTCAGACCTTGATCGATGGTCGGGGGGAAGCGGCCTGCCCGAAAATAAACCTATTTCTCACTTAAAATGCACGTCCACACTTCTTCCATCTGCTCTCCTTTCCCTCCCTCTCTCTCTCTCTCTCACCTGGTCTCCATGTGGGGGTGACGGAGGGTTATGAGCAGGGAGTAATGAGAGGAAGGGGCTTCTGTGTCCGGGGATGGCGGACTAATAACGACCCTTCTTTTGTGATCTCTATTGCTTGTTATCGAAGCTCTCACTGGTGCTTGTTGTCTCATTATCTATGACTCGAACTACTTTTTTATCCAGAGGTTGCACGTGGAGCGTGCACACACACCCTTCACACACTCTCTGGTCATCTCTTTGGTCTCCCTCTTAACATGGTAATATTATGTCTCTTAATGGGAACAGGAGCTCTGTGCCAAGAGTTCCTCTGGATAATTGGCTGCTTCCTCACCTGCTGACATCTCCCCCATTGACATTCTTACATTTTAAATTTAAGGTGCTTCATTTCTTCTTCCCGTCTTAACCTCTTCCTCCTTCCTCTGTCCTCTGACTTACAATGCTCACTCGTGTATTTCTTTTTTGCTTCTCATTTAACACCGTTCTTGCCCACCTTCTGCAGAATTGAGCCCTGTTTTCAATTAAAAAAACATCATATGACACCCATAATAATAATAAGAATATATTCATAATACTTAAAAAATGATACATGCAATAAGAAGCAGTTTCAACAGGATGTTTTTTTAGCTTGCACCTGATTTTAGAGAGAGGATCTTTCACCTCACCTGTAGCACATTTTCCTGCCTCTATAATCGTGTTTTCATTCGTATTAACTGTTCTTTCCCTGCTGTGTGCCTTTCCTGCTTTGCACACAGTGTGTATATACTATGTATGAATGCTACTGAGGCTTTGCTCCTGACCTTGGCTGTTCCTTAAAAATGATGATTTACATTCAATCAGATTGAAATGACTCTGAATGGCACAGTGTGAAACACAGAGACAGCCCTCATCCACCATACTTCAGCACGACGCATCCAATTTACATTTTGAGAGGCAAATAAAAATAGCATTATTGCCACATTTCCGTGTATGCGCTTTCGAAATGCTGCTCAATGTGCCTTTTATACTATTTAATCTGAACGTCACAGTTACACATCTGCACATTTTATCACTGTCTAATGATCTCTTGGCTTTAGTTAGACCAGTAAATGTGCAGCTCCTATATAAAGTGCACTCTGTTTTCCACGCTCACAAATTAGTCATTATAATTCAGCCACAGTTTGTGTGGTGCAAATAAATCTGTGCACCACAGTATGTACAGTATGTGGCCGATTTTATCGATACTGTTGCATTTGTCTACGGGATGTATTTGAATTAATTTGCAACATTTTTACAATAAATTAGACTAGATTGTTCACTAAATTGGGTCAAATTAGTTGCTTCTTTTTCACACACTGTTGAAACATTGCAAAAGAAGGCCCAGTGATCTGTCCCCCTTTGTCTCAAACTCTGCTTCCCATCAATCATCCTTAATCTGAAACCTTCACACATTGACGTACCCACGGCCTTGGCAAAGAGCCTCACTGCTGGTCGACAACAACCCAGTTTAAAAGGTCTGAAATGATGTTTCAAAAAGCCAATAGAATAAGCAGTGGAAGAGAAGAGGCTGCAGGAAATTAAGGCAGATGCAGTAGAGTTTAGGCGGTTTAAAACTAAGACAAAAGGAAAAGCGAGGACACGGCCCACAACAGTTGGCAGTTATAAATGGATGCTTTGCACCTTATGAAGTAACTGTGTGTGATGTAGTGCTGCGGCTGTAGCTATGGCAGACTCACATGCATTAAAATTTAAAAACATCACAGTCGTATGGTGAATTGGATACTATCTAGTGGACATCTAGGAGATACTTGTGTTTCTGTTGGTCCTATCACCAGCCTTTACAGCTTTATAATTATTATGTCATAATAATTATTATTATATCATTATCATTGTCATTGTTTTTGTGTTTTGGTTCATTTTCACTCATATCACCAGGCTCAGAAAACAGCAAAACATTAACAAAACAATCTGTAGTGACACATTGGATTGTCATCGTTCATCAGGTAGACACAAAATGAAGGATTATGTCTGTATCTGTTCATCTCATATAAGGAAATATGCCTCTGACTGGTGCATTCAGCATGTTGCTGTAAGCACAGATGGAAAAAAGAGGAAAAAAAGAAAATCAATTCAGGTTAATGTACATTCAATCAAATGCTAATCCAGTTACAGGCTTTATTTTCTCATGACTTTTCAAATATAAACACTAACTTCTTGTTTTTTTTTCCTATAAGGAAAAAAATGATATATTATTCATGACAGCACTGACACAAATGTGGTGCATCCCTGGCTGTGAGTGCTCACTGATAGCCATTTAAGTATCATAATACACCCGATGTTGCCAACTTTTATTTTTGAACTACTTTATGTTCACTGCACAATTGATTGCTACAATACAGTCTACCGTTACAGTAACAGTAGTCTTTATCTTTAAACAAGAGTAGCACTTAGCATCTGCGCACCCAAAAAAAGAAGCTTATACATTGATATTTGCATTCAGTGTACAGAAGGAAGCAGAGTGTTTTACAGTACTGTGCCAGCATAATTCCTTCATGTTCTTCTCACTCTTTAACATTCCAGTCCATACAGTGTGGGATGTGAGAGGAGTGTGCATGGATTGTGTGTGTGTGTGTGTGTGGAGGTTGGGAGAAGCTGTAACACTGTAGGCCTGAGTGCGATGAGGGTTCGGTGTGAAAGCAGCAGGATCCAGTTTACCCTGATGGCCTCACTTTACTGAGCTTTGATGGACAACAAACACCAACACGTTGCCCGTTTCTCACACCCATCCAACTTCCTATTCACACGTACACCTTTTACCGTTGCTGTGGCCCCAGCTAATGTTCTCTCACTGTCAAAGTCTATTCCCATAAGAGGGCTATATTCACCCCCTGCTCTCTCTTCTTCTGTTTCTCCACAGTGCCAGATCGTCACACAGAACGAGGACCATGATTGACAGCCAGGCGAGCTGAGGAGAGCCGTCACTCATCTTCCTATCAGCGTGTCAGAGGGCTATCGTCTTCTTCGCCTCCCCCCTCCTCTTCCTCCACTTTCTCCTCAACCGTACCTCCTCCCTCCCTCCCTCAGTCGTCTCCTCTTATCTTCTCAATGGACTGGTAACCCCGCCGCTTCACAGTTGGCCAAAACTCCAGAAATCTGACAGGAACAAAAAAAACACTACCCCTTTCTCCACCTAAAGGGAGTTTGGCATGCCTCCTCACTCCAGCTGAGTGAGTTGCAGTAAGTGGAAGCAAAAGAGTGATTCCTTGTTTGTACACCATCAGAAGGAGATACAGCTCCTTCTTTGAGGACCAGCCATGCGTTTCCATTTCGCGTTGACGCTGCAGGCGATATGGACCGCTGTCTGCCAGGCGGCTATGCAGCACTACCCCGCAGCATGGGGCCACTACGACGTGTGTAAGTCCCAGGTTTACTCAGACGAAGGCCTCACCTGGGACTACATGGCCTGCCAACCAGAGGCAGCAGACATGACCCAATACCTGAAGGTTACACTGGATCCCCCCAACATCACCTGCGGCGACCCTCCAGAGACATACTGTGCCCTGGTGAGTACATGATGAAGTGGATGTTCTGACCCTACACACATCTCCATGTGCGATTCACATATGTTGCTGTGGCTGAAGAAATATAGGTTTGTGCCTATTGACGTCATATTCTGCTGTTTGGAGATCTACTCCTCAGCGTGCACTGCAAACACTGTCTGATGTGTTGTTGACGCTGCAGAAAAGACTGTATAATGTGTTTTACCAATGAAAAACACACACACAAACACACACACACCTCACTCGCCCTCCCCCACACACACGCACACCATGAGTCACATAAAAATATAATTTCCTCAGTTGTTCAGATTTCAAAGCAAAACCTCATCCCTGAGCTCCTTTTTGTTGCGCCAGTGTTTGTCTTTTTGCAGCATTGGGTGAAACAGTGCACAGGTGCACTAAAAATACAACAGCCTGTATGAAAACATAAGTGGAGCATTATTTTAAGTTCAAATGCACCATTTTTTTTTCTACCTTTTACCCACACAGTATGTTTTTATAGCTTTGTTATTTTATTTAATGTAAACACACATTATAGTCCAACATAGCTCCCTGCTCCATATTGTCATTTTTCTGTTGACCTCCTCAGCTAAACAAATGAGGTCAGTATTTAAAAGCTGCAGTTCCTCAAATGTCCACTTGAGGCTGGACAGTCGTTGATTGGGTCATGACCAGATATATCCTACATGTCCCACCCACCTCATCTGTTCTCTCTCTTTTTTTTAAAGCTTGCTAGTAGACATTTACATTTTCTTTTGCTGTTTCATATTTGATGCCAGAGACTTGACATTGGAAAGCAGGGTTAAAGGGAGATGGGAGAAGTTTGTTGCCAAAGTTACAAGCGGAGGCGACAAGTGTGTCATAGGATCAGGCCACAGACGGCCCAAAAAATGTGTGTCCACGCTGTTATC
The DNA here is from genome assembly GCF_900634625.1 of Parambassis ranga. Lineage (NCBI taxonomy): Eukaryota > Metazoa > Chordata > Actinopteri > Ambassidae > Parambassis > Parambassis ranga. The sequence continues at coordinate 7,984,420 of NC_041040.1, read as the reverse complement.
CCGTAGCTGAATGAATGCCCTTTTCTCTTTAGTCTTGCAAAAATGCATTGGCCCTGATCACTGACTGGCTGAGTGTGTTGCCCTTTTAACTTTCTGTGATGCTGTTGATTCCACCAATTATATTGCAATCATTTAAAAATCACAAATTCCTGATGGGGCTGAAAATAAAATGAGCAAAAAGATTCATATTAGGTCAAGTATTTAATTAGCAAACCACCCTCCTCTTTATCCCGGGTCCTTTTGGCTTTGAAACTCACAGCTGGTCGCCTCAGATTAACGCTTAAATGATGAATCCATTTTGGGCCGCCGTGTGTTACCAAGTCATCAAAGATTCTCTCAGAACAAATGCACTCCTCAACGACTTCAAGAGCTCTTTAGATAAATAGTGAAATGTTCCAGGAAAAGTTGTAACTTGAGGAGTATAAATAGACGGTTCGCCATCAGCAGAAAGTCAGCTGAGAGAGAGGAGAGACAGAGGAACAGAGAGGGATTAACAAAACACAGATGACAAAGACAGAGAGAGAATGATCAAGAGGGAAGCAAGAAGGAGCGAACATAAGGGAGACAGAGACTCGGAGGACTATGTGCAAAGCATATGATGACTGAGGAACTAATATCTCCAGCGTATACAGGACTTGGGCTCTGAAATGTGAATAATTCAACATGTTTTGTAGCTAATGTGTTTTATTCATAGGACGCATTATTCAGCTCGACATCTCTCAGGCACTTTTGAAAAATGCTGACTCCCATGATCGGCTGACTCCAAGGTTGGTTGAAGGCAAAGTGAGTTAGAGGGCACGGGGGGTCCCTGTCACCTCACATGCGCCCCGTTTTCCTTTATTTCTGGGCCACTCTGTGACCTGAACCTAAAGTTCGCCACCATATTTCCTTCATAGCATCCTTTTTTTTTCTTTTTCTTTTTTGTGAATGACTTCTGTGTCTGCTGTTCTATTTCTGGACGCACAGTTGAAACAGAGTTTATAATTATTATCGCCAGCCTTTTAACAGTCTGATGATCGCTTATTGAATTAGCAGGGAGCTTGTGCCGCGCCGTCGCCCTCATGTCTCCGGCAGTCAATGTGATAGGAGTGCTTCAATTAAACAGGCAGCGGTTAGCTCCCGCATAACCATTTCCTCCTCTATGCTGTACTGTACTAATCACAAATCACACAAACATCAGTGAAATATGACCCCATGCCGCTTACCATAGAGTCCAATCCACTACAATTGGTTTATGTTTACCCCAGGCAGTAACGCAGCTCCAAATCAACATTGGGACAATTATCATTGATATTTCAGCTGCTCTGGCTGCCAATACACTGCTGCAATGCCAATAGTGGTTTGTATTATAAGTCAGATCACTGCAGATTCGGAGCAATTATCATTAGGCCGCATTATTGGAGAATTTCATCTCTCTGGTAATTGATTTTGCGCTCGCGGACGCGGGTGTATTTTAAAGCCGTGTGTCTGCTTCCTGCAGTGCTGAAGGTAACAGACACCCAAGCCTGACAAGAAGAGAGAGGGAGAGAGAGAGAGAGAGAGGGGCGCAGCAGCTCGAGGGCGTGGTGCTTATATGAGCATGGTTATCTCAGGTTGCGGCCTTCATCCCAGGGTCACAGATAAAGGAAGACAGCATCCCACACACTACACTCAAACACACATACACCGCTCTCCCCAGTAAAGACTTTTTATTCGCCTGCTAGCCCGGTGACCTTTTCGATAGCAATAAGCTGGCATTCAGTGAACTCTGGCACATGAATCTGCCATCATATGAGATTTCACTGTCCCCTCCAGTTAGACTGGCCTTTAAAAGCCTGGACAGCTCTCACTGCCACATCCAGCTGATGACTGAGTTTGTTTGGGATTCAGGTGAACAGCTTAAAGTTCAGACCAAATGAAAAAGCTCATTCTTGTTAACCAGTAATTATTATAGGTAAATAAGGAGTGATTATTTGGACACGTGACCTCAGACGTGTTCTTCTTTGTGAGAATTTATAGGAACCTGTGGGTCTATAATTTAAACTACCATGCGGATGTCCTTATGCATTCCTGTACAAGTACTGTATGTCTCATTCTAGGCCATCAATTTACAACCAGGAAGTGCTGATGAATGCTGAAACCTGAGTCCCTGGCAGGCCGATGCATTTCATAGCCAATCAAATCTAAATGAGGAAACGAAAGGGGATTGTTAGGAGGCAGTGCAGTATGTGCCTTTATCCCATTTTACTCTTAATCAGAGGACTTTAATGGAGTGCCATGATGAGAGGATGTAGATTACAAATAGTGTCTCTAATCAGCTGCTCAGCTAATGAGAAAACTGATTTAAAAAGTGGACTTTTTTGCCATTAGCGTCGCTAAATAAGCCATTAAAGGTAGCCATGCTGGAGTATATGGCCTTTTTTTTTTTACACTTAAGATAAAATGTGGCGCATGTTTTTGCTCAGATTTTGTGTTAAACGTGCTTAACTTAAAGGGAAGGGATAGTTCACTCAGATAAAGAAAGAAATGGATGGGTGCTGCAATTTAACTTGCGGTACACCTGAGAGCTAAATAATGAAGTAATAGAGTTCAGCTAAAGTGAGAAATGGCTGATTGCCTCTGCTTTTAAACCCAATATCGTCACCTCACTTTAAGTGTGACAACATTCATTTCTGTGTGTTGCTCCTTTAGCAGTTTATCAGGCAACATGAAGAGAAATAGCGGCGTATTTTTAGTTTGGTTATGTGTCACTATGCTGCAGGCTTCAAACTTTGAAAACACATAAACTTGTGTTCACCTGAGTACACTTCACTTCTAATTAGTACAGTTCCTGTAACTAACCTTAACCTGCCACTACTTTTAGACACAGGGGATATTCATCTGTCATGCAATAGACTGCGAATAAAGATGGATGACATCACCTGAATGCACTTTGATTCACAAAAGTTGAGGGAGGAGTGTTGTTGCTGCAGAAATGGGCCAGTGTTTGGGTGTAGAAGCGATGTGGTGGCATTGTTTATACCTTTACTGTGCAGACTCTAGTTCCATCCATCCATTATCTATTAACCCGCTTCGTCCTGCAGTGCAGGATCACGGGGTGGGCTGGAGCCTATCCCAGAAAACTTCGGGTGAGAGGCGGGGTACACCCTGGACAGGTCACCAGTCCATCGTGGGGCAACACACAGACAAACAACCATTCACACTCACACTCACACCTACGGTCAATTTAGAGTCACCAATTAACCTAGCACTTCTTTAGACTGTGGGAGGAAGCTGGAGTACCCGGAGAAAACCCAGGCAGGGCCGACTCTAGTTCTAAGATGGCATATTTTTTCCAACATGGCAGCACCTGTGAGCGACACATGTTTGTGTATGTGGTCTCTGCATCGAGGGAGTACACGCAGGGTGCAGAGAACAGCTTTTTATGATTAAAAAAACTAGCAGCATGTTGAATATTTGAATCCTCAATGGTAACTTTTAGATTTGCACCTTTGCTAAGCAGACGAACAGCATCACTGTTGTGTCTGTAAATGAGCTTTTCTAGGTGTGTTTAACTGAAAGTCGGGGGCGCTGTGGTCTCCTGTGGATTTACATTGTGGTATACAAATCTGACCTTTCCCTAAGCCGATCCTGATTAGAGGTTTCAGGCAAAGCGCTTTAACACCCCCCCCCCCTCACCACAACCATACCTTTGCCATCCCACTCTCACACACTCTCCACAGGCTCCATGCTGACATTTCCTTCAGAAACGAGCGCACTGTCAGCAGCAATATGTCTCATTTCATACCGCAACTCTCGGTCAGTGCACAGGGTTATAGGAGGATGAGCTGGAGAGGGAAGAGACGGCAGCTTTTTTTCACGGGTCTGCAGTGTTGTGTGTGACATTCTGCCTTTTAAACTTGTTTATACTTGGGTTATTTGTGTGTGGGGGAGAGATTGTAAAAACAAGCACAAAGGTGGCGTTTCAGATCTGCTGATTGGTATAGAGAAAAAAATAGGGTCAAAAACCCAGAATGTTGTAGCAATTAAACAGCATTGAAAAACTAATCACTCATTCAATAGAAGTGTTTAACATCAGAGGATTAAGTCAACGTGAAGCGTTTTATGTGTCTTCTTTCATCTTTGCCAGACCAAACAAAATCAAAGCTTTATTGAAATTGGTGACAGCGGCAGAGGACATGGAGCAAAACAATCTAAAAGGAAAAAAAAATGTGGCTAATTCACAGATTCTCACTGTGTGAGTCATTGTGTCTTTGTGTGATTAGTGATAGCTATCTGAAAACAAAGCCTGACTTATTAGTTCTGCGTAATTCACCAAAAAAAGGCAACGTTCCGACAATTCTTCACACATGATTTTAATCTGCACTCAAAGGGAACGCGGTCTCTTTTGTGTGATTTAATTAGCCTAATCAACCTTCAGCAAACAATCTAAAGTTAAAGCACTACAGTGTAGATTCATGATTGTACTTGACTGGTAACACAGGCTGCTGACGTGTTTCAACCACTAAATATAGAATATTGTGCTCTCAACAGGTGGAATTATTTGTCTTTTACAGGATTACTGTGAATCAGTTTTTGCTATTATCATGTATTCCATATTGATTAGTATAAAATAGATAAAGAGAAAAAAGAGAAAGGTCCCCATATGCACAGCAGTCAGGAGCTTTAGCTACAGACCAGCATGTTTAATGCCAGAGAAGGCAGGACACATTATGCTTTGTGTCTTCTTAACAAAAGTACTTTATGTTGTATTTTTTGTTTTAGATGGATGGGCCCTGTATGTTTTGAAAAAAAGTCAAAATTTTGACCAAAGCAGCTTTATTTTTGGTGTTCTGCAAACACAAGGATCAGGCTTATCAATATTTCAACAGCAGACACCTTGAAATGCGTGTCCTGTGCCTGGGTACTCTGGCTTCCTCCCACAGTCTAAAGACGTGCTAGGTTAATTGGTGACTCTAAAGTCTCTAAAGTTGTTTGTCTGTGTGTTGCCCTGTGATGGACTGGTGACCTGTTCAGGGTGTAACCAGCCTCTCACCCGTAGTTAGCTGTGATAGGCTCCAGCCCCCCCGTGACCCTGCACTGCAGGACAAAGCGGGTTGATAGATGATGGATGGATGGATGGATTCCAGTGCATTTTTTCCCAGAATGAACTCTTTGGAAAAGTCTGGAGAATTCAGCTGAGTGTGTGAGTGAATTGATGACATTCTATAGAATGTGGCTGCTTGACTCTTCTTCTTCTTTCCTGCATATTTTTTCGCACTCTTCTCTTATAGATACCTTTTTGTAGTATTAACAGCAAAGACAGTTGTCATCTAGATGAATCATCTTGCACACTGAACCAATGCACGGTGTTGCTACATGTGTGAAATGGCGACTCCAAACAAACATGTATGGAAATAGCTTATATGGAATTTATAGGTTATAGAGAAATAATGGAGATATTGAACTGGCCCTTGCACTGCTTAAAACCTACTGCCTGTGAGAACCCAGAGGTGTATTTCAGTACATTCACCTGTGCAGTGAGAGCAGGTAGAATATTGTGTAACACAGCAGAGAACTGTCAGGCAGACAGACAGGATCCATCTGACCAACGTGAAGGTTACAGACACCGCAGTTACAGGAGGATCTCATCATATTCTCCCCAACCCGTCCTGCCCCATAAACTTTGCATGAGCATCGGGCGCTGTCTGAATTTTTATCATTTTTTGACTTCCTCCAAGCTCTCGTTTTTTCCAGTCCTTCAAGCGCCAATACAAACACAGACTTGTCAGGCAGCCCAGCCCCGGCCGGGCTCAAGAGAAGTTCATTAAACAGGTGTTGGCAGAAAATCCCACACTTCCTGTTTTTGGGCATGTTGCGGCTCAGCCTTGTTTAGTTCACTGGCTGGGCAAGACTGTAAAGAAGCATCCACACATTCATCTATCAAATTTCAGTTTGTGATGGTGTGTGTGTGAGGGCCTCATCTGCTTTGTTAATTGTTTTCATCCCAGAAGCTGATGTGTGTGTGTCCAGGAGTTGTTGATAAGGATCGTGTTTTTGCCAATTTATTCATTCATGTTAAAATACTCAACTCAGAACTCAAATCAACATATTTACAGCCTTACAGTGATACTGCATTACACTCCACCTTTTATAGTATAGTTTTTGAGTAGCTGAAATGGTGGGTGCACTGAGTTGGAGTATGTATATAACTCTAGACACTATTATGATGTCGCCCATAGGTTTGTAGTGAGCTGATGTGGTGTCATTAAATGTGTTAAATAAGATGGATGGATGGATGGATGTTTTTTGGAGTCTATAGGCTTTCTCAGTATGCGAAAAGGGGTACAGCTTTGACAGGTTGCCAGTCTATGGCAGAGCCAATAAGAGACAAATAGCCAGTCACACTTGCAAACTTAACACAGAAAGGTTGAATTCTTGATTCTAAAGTCAATGGTCACTTGGTTAATGCAAAACTCTTTAGTATGTTAGTGTCTGATTATAAAAGAAAGACTTTCCAAGAATTTCATGTGCTCATGCTGGTGTTATTATGACAGACTGACTGTGCTGGAGGACAGAGTGCAGGCACATCAACTGTAACTGGGGGCCTGGGGGCTTCTACACTAGTGTACATATGCAAACAACTGAGCCCTTTGTGACAAGTAGTCAGAGAATGTAAATGTAAACAGCTTGAGTGGAAAGCAAGAAGAAGAAATGGCACAATAACTTCCTTCATATTGTTTATTGTTATTTACATGTAATATATATACGTGTGTGTAGCTAGATAGATAGATAGACAGACACACACACACACACACACACATATATATGTAAGTATATATTGTGCGAGCAGAAGGAAGTGTTTTTGTTTCCATAAAGTTTCTGGAAGTTGGTGAAAAGTTTGTATGCAGACAACATGAGGTGTTGCTCTGTGATGTTGTGCTGTGTGAGAGAGTGACTCTCTATCCGGGCTCCATCAAGGCATTCAGTGTTGCCTCACCGTTTACACTGCCATAACAAGATAACAGGGGGCCTCCTTGACTTCAGCCTCCCACTGGGTTTTCTGTTTACTTTTTTTTTCTTTTTTTTTTCTAAAGTTTGGAGCAAAACAGTTCCTCCTTTGCAATAAGCTATGTATGGAGAGGAAAAGTTGGAAGAGGTTATAGAATGGAAAACAGCATTAAGATGTGAAAACTTCATGTTAGACTGTGAAAGTGCAACTTTGAATATATTCTCTTGCATGAATGAAGTCAGTGGGAGTGGGACTAAGGCTTCACCTATAGAAATATAAACACTGTATTTCAATGAGTGAGTACTCATACTAGTTATTAAGCCAAGAATGGAAGGCTCTCTGGTCAGATTTAGCCTTTGAATATGTTACACTCTTCTGCTCCTGACTACAGGTCCACCAGGAGTATGACATGGTCCCATGTTAGACGCTCACTGTGTCTGATATCTGGATTTTTTTTCCTCCTTTGTATTTTACTTGTCGGAGGCATGTTTTGCCCCCTTTTCTCTTCTATTGCTCTGTGAGCTTTAAATCCCTCTCGCGGTAATTGGGGGCTTTTGCTGCATTTCACAGTTCATCACTCATGGAAAATTATGGTCTGGAACTCCTTCTCTCCATCACCCCTCTGTTCCTCTTCTTCTTCCTTCTCTCACGGAATGGATGGAGAGCCGTTGACTTTTAATTGTTCTTTGAACCTCTGGGGTGGATTCCCCCTCTGAGCTGACACCAGGTTTCCCTCAGTTTACTCTTTCTTCTTGAAGACACGGATAACAAATGCCAAACACACACAGAGGCCAATACAGACACGATTACATAGCTCAAAACATGGCCTGTGATGGCATTCATATTTAGAAGCACTCAGGTTTTCATTTATTTGTGTTAGGGGCTTTTAATGTTAATTGCAGCAGATAAGTGGCAGTGTTCTGAATAGAGCAATCCCAGTGATCCCATGTCTCATTTCTATCCGTGGTGGGGGGTCAGATGCTCCCACAGCCATGGCAGACGCTCTCCCTCCTCTACTCAGCATTTCAAAGCAGCAGGGCCTCCCATCGCTTATCAGCACATTAAATACCTGTTTTGAAGTGACTGCTGTACACAGTGTGTGTGTGTGTGTGTGTGTGTGTATGTCTGTGTGTGGCTCCTTTTGATGTGCGTCTATCTACTGCTTCACTACGGGCCTTCGTGGATTCTGAGCTGCAGTTGAAATTCTCACTCTTTTCGATGGTATATGTCAGAGTAATGTGAACTCCTGTGATGTGTATAAGAGGATGCACATGATACCACGTCAGCAAACAGCATGTCGCTTTCTCAGCATCACTGACTGTCAGTTCTACCATTGTGGCAACATTATGAAGGTTGTCTCTCATGGGCATCAACCAGCTGCCATAGCAACGTTGAATGCTTTGAATAACCCATTCTCTGAGAAATATTTTTTAGGTACTGTGTGATGTAATGGCTGGAAACTTGAAAGAATTAAGTGCCTTAGAGTTGAACTCAGGAGCCGTTCAGGTGGATGTAGTCTCATGGGGTTTTTTGACTTATTTTGGTGAAAGATGTTTTGAGTATTTTAAACAAAAGTGGGTTCAAAATGTTGCATTTTTGAGTCCAAATTCATGATTAGGGATAATCAGTGAAAACAAATGCAAGCTGGACAAGAAGTGCTGTTAAAGGGCTCCCGCTAAAACTCTACTTTTAATGCTGAAATTAACATTCAGGGACAAGGGATTCCCCAAGCAGAGTAAAGGGAATCATAGGGTGAACTTGCTTAAAGTTGGCAAAGTCTGGGTTTAATGGAAGATAAGAAGCATTGATTGTAGTTCATGAAGAGAACTGGGTCAAAAATACCTGATAGATGAGAAACCAGGACAATACCCTGGACAATAATCCACATCCAGGTTAGCTCTTCAGGTCCATCAAAGGCACTTTTGGTTAGGTGTGGAAACAAATCAATTGAGCGTTGACAAAAATTGACCAAATCATCTTAATGTCTAAGCATAAGTAAAAAACATATACAGGTCCTCTGCAGACACAAGAGTATGACTAGATGCCAAAGACATTTCCCGAAAGCACCACTGAGTGTTTGTATTGTATTTTTTCATAGTTTTTTTATTTTTATTTGGCCTCATTGCCGCCCCCCCCTCCCTTTAGAGCATTTTTCTCCTCAGACAGCTTTTAGGCCCATTCTGTCATCCTCCTTGTTTGAGGGAAATGTGAGTCTGTATACTTCACCCTGACAGGCTTTGAAAAAGACTACTGGATTACTTTGACTGACAGCTCCCAAACTATAAGATCTGTTATGTCTGGTCTGCAATGAGCATAGGGCAAACTCTGAATCAATAGCAATGCTATCAGTGATGGAAATTGAATGCGGAATCTGAGCGGCGAGTACCCCCTCATGAACTGCATAAGAGCATTTTTTCCGCTGCTCGTCTCAGGTACGTTTCTGTCTCTCTCTCTGGTACATTTGAGTGCAGATAAAGTGTAAAGTTTGTCAGGACGTGCACAGAAAAACAGAGCACCAAAAAAAAAAAAAAAAAAAGTCAGGGAGATGAGAGGCCACAGATGGAACTGTCTTCAAAATGCAGACTCTGTGATATTACATGCGTGGAACATCTTTATTTTCCTCTGTGCTCAGCTTGAAATGACACTCAGGAGTAATTTGACGTATGCTGCCTTATATCGTTTTGGGTGAATGCTCATTGATAGTTGGAGTAAAACAAAACACATATATATATATATATATATATATATATATATATATATATATATATATATATATATATATATATATATATATATATATATATATATATGCAAAGATGTACAAAAAATAAGAACTATTGTGAATTTTTAGCCATATTCCTGTTTGGAAGCACATTAAAATGGCTCCTGTGTGCTCTGTCCTACACATGGCTGAGCTGCTTTGTAAGCTATCACATGCCCCGCAGAGGGAACTGGAGTGGTCAGCGCACAAGACTTGAAAAAATGTGCTTGCTTTAATTAAAGAAAGGGAACATCTAGTACAGCTATTTACACCTAATTCTGACATAAATCTGCAGTTATCGCACAGGCGAGACTGTCCTCTCCCCCAATTTAGGGAGTACCCGAGAGCTTTTCCTTAATAAGCAATCCTCCTGATTAAGCCGAGGCAGGAGTTACAGTCTCTTTCCATGGGAGAGAAAAGGACCAGAGAGGCTGAATTAAACTAGAGGGGAGGTAGTTAGCAAAATGCCGTCATGGATATTGAGGTGGTTAGCATTTTATTAACCCGAGTCAGGACAGTCAGAACAATTGGTAAATTGGGTGTAGACTTGCAGTGTCTGTAGGACTCTGGCCTAAGGGTGCTGGGATACACGCTTGGCATTTCAACCTATCCATCTCTCAAGCCATCCACCCAGGCAATGCTGTCTGCCTCAGTCCATTGCTACTCTAATTAGCCAGTTGTATTTCCTGTGGCAGCGAAACTAGATTTGAGTCTCTTTTTTTTTTTCTTCAGTGTGGAATGAGAGGACAAGCACTGAAAACATCTCCCGCTAAGACGCCAGGCACTTGTCACAGAAGCATGATGTGACAAGAGTGCAAACGGTAATCTGTTCATTATGTTTGCAAGGACGGCGAGCGATTGAGAGGCCTGGCATGGAAATGCATTTTGCATCCCCCTCTGTCTGCACATCAGAGGCTCTAAATGAAATGATTTATATAGAGGTGCCAGGCATTAGCTGGCACTCTGGGACACACATTGTTGTCACGTTGAAGGCTCGCTTTCAACGACATTCAGCGAGGCTTCAGTCTATTTCCCCACTGTAAACATGAGGGCCATGCGCCAAGCTGCAAACAGCGTGGCAGGGAGCGTCGGCGTTTGATATGAATCTGCTTCCTCCTCCTCGCCTGAATTCCCTTGGATCTCATCAAAGGCTTTCTTCCCCCGGTATTACTAGCTGGCTTGCTGTCTTGCCATCACCCTTACTGCTTTAGACTAAAATACGGATCAGTTGTCAATTACATGATGATGATGTAGTTGATACATTCCTTTTTGGCTTCTCTGTCCAGTGTGGTGTTTTCATATCTGTTTCATCCTCCTGGTGCTGAAAGTTGTTGACTGTATGGATGCCAGTCCTCATGCTGTTTGTGGTGATGATGAATTTTCTCTGTTGGTGTAGAGGCTGTTGTTCAGACTCATACGATTCGAGACAATTAGAAGAGAAGGTGGCTCATATCATTGTGTTTAATATTAAGCTGCAGAGCTAAGCTAAGCTGTATGTAGCCCTACATGTACACAGTGATGTAGCCCAGCTGTGTGTTAATCATGGACGATCCATGTTTGAGTTGCTGACTAGACTTCAGAGCCGCTTTCACACATGTGAATCCTGCCATGTCGGACAAATTGTGTGCAACGGCACATTCACAGTAATTCTGCACTCATTCTCAATTTTGCTCTGTAACGACTCAGCAATTTGTTTTAGTCCCAGCTGACTAAAATACGTCCTGCTAATAATCCTAATTAGCTCCCCTAATGCACTCCCTCCCTCTTCCTCTAAATACTCCCTCTGGTGTGCAGTTGGAGGTTGGAAACCATTCAGCCCTGCCACTGCCTGTCAGCAGCCTGGCTGACCGATGAAGAAAAAACACATTAGTTGTTGCCCAATAGACATAAGGACAAAACAATACACATTTTTTTTAATTAAATGTAATGTTATTTAATTATTGTATTTTCTGAACAATATATATTTTTACCTTGCCGTGCAGGGCAACATTATATATGTGTGATACTTACTGTGCATCTCATGTATGTTGTGGTGGGCCATGTTTGTTGTGTGTCCATATGCCTCTACATCACATGTCCACCAAGTGTGCATGCACTGTAAAACCAGTGAGCCAGGCTTTTTGTATGGATGTCAGTGTTTTAATTTGATTTCCAGGCCATGTGTGCAGAATACAGCAGAACCATCAGCCAGTCTCCTCTTAGGTCGGAGCTGTTACCATCACTTAAAACTTTTATGAGTTTTAAAACTGTTCCTTTACACAGAGGACAACTGAATTTAGATCACATAACGAACCCAGGAACAGACATCCAGCTTTAATGATATAACTGTACAAAACCTGGCTCAGGCCCCTGATTCATTGCTTCGGACTTTTTTTGATCCTGCGGAAGTGCTCTGGGGGACCAGATCATAAAAGTCAACGTGTGCCGTGTGTGTGAGTGTGTGTGTGTTTGATGGTGTGTGGCTGTGTATCCGGGTGCCATGTGGCACAGAGCGACTCAGCTCTCCTCTGCCAAGAGATAAGAACACAGGGTAAAGCTCTCACTGTGCCAACCTACTGGATTTCACCTCTGAATCTGCTTTGTTGGAAGTTATAGGGCTGCTTTATTTAAAATGTGACTCTTCTTGCAGGGCTGCTTATTGACTGTGTACATGCGAGAACACATTAGTTAGAGATAATTAATGCTAAGCACTTGAGAGACAAACTTATTCTTCAAGGGGAGAAATCATAGAGGATAGCTTCACATGGCGATAAGGAACAATAGACCCAATTGTTTTGATGATTTGTACTTTGAATTAAAGTGTTTATATCTATGGATATTTATAGTGTTTTTCAGTGCATACTGAAACAAAGGTAGACTGGCTCCTGAAGTAAAAGGTGTTAGACTGTTGTCCTCACTGGATGCATGCCTTGCAGAAGACTTTGCCAGTGAAATGTTGGCAGCAGTCAGCAAACAGGTCTGCAACAAGAGGGCAGTGCCTGCTGGGAAGTGTAGGTGGAGGCTGGCATATGGCTGATGGTGCTCACGGGCTTTTGCTTACCAGTGCTTACCCTTGTTAGGCTGCTTTTTCAGCATGTTTCAAGTGTGCGGGACTGAGATGATTCAATCCCAGAGTGATAATTCTACTTCCTACATTGTTGGGCAAAGGGGTCAGTGGGCACGCTGTGTCATACCACTTGTTTACCAAAATCCCAAGCAGTGAAGCTGTACTCATTTATTCAGTGAGGAGCTATCAGGACACAAGGATTGTGGCATTTATGTATTTTATTTACATATTGCCTTGGGGTTTTTTTGGTAGCTTGGTAAAGCCTGGAGGGATGTACCTGCTCTCACTACTCAGGCCTGTTAGAAGTCACTAATAGTATTGTTGTTTCACAACATCTGGTTTTAAAAATCTTAATTGCACCAGGTTTTTGTTTTGATTTCCACCTACTACATCGTCATGCTAACTGCTGGTTTCACTTTGAGTGCCAGCTTGCAGACAGTATGATTGCTTCAGGGGGAGGATTCCTATTGCCACCCTGATGCTGTAACATGTCAAACGTTGAGCATTTGTCTCATCATAATGACCTAGTTGTTCCTTTCTAACCACCACCGTTGCTCCCTGAAGCAATTACACTACATATGAATATTAAACTCTGCTCTGTTTTGGGCTACTGTACTACGATCCAGTGTTTACCTGCTGTTATATAATTGCTGCTGGTATATTTCTTGTTGTTTTTTGAAGGATAACAATATGAATATTCAGCACAGAAACTTTATAAAGGCCTGCTCGAAGTACAATATATGACTGACAGCCACTAAACATCCCCCCCTCCAAAATCCCTTCTGGACACCGCCTGGCTGCCTCCAGCATAACAATTTAAATCCCACCTGATAATACCTCTTGTCACACTGACAGCTGTCATCAAGTCAGCCGTGTTCACTGTTTAGTTTGCTTTTCAAATTAGCAAGTGGATATTCTCACAGTGGTCTTTGTGTTTTTTCCTCTTCTGAAAAAGGAAAAGTACATCCTCGGGGAAAGCGAGCAGACACACGCTGAGGTGTGTTCGCGTTGCTGAAAACTGACAGGCAGTTTGATTTGACATTTGCTGCAGTTTGTTGCCACAATTATTGAAGTCCTGAGTGTTCAGTTTTGATTTGTCTGCTAGATACTGATGGTAGTTAATCTCATTTGACGAGGTGTCTATGGTGCAAGCTGTCTTATGTGCATTGATCCAGCTGATGAAGAAATGATGAAGCCGTACACCTCATTCAGGTGGTTGTTGATGAGTTTAGAATGAAACTTAGTAAGCTTAAGTTTTACTGCTGATGCTTTGATTTAGGCCAATAACGTAGACGTAGTTGTGCATTTCAAGCTTTAAAACAAACTTTATAATACTTTGAACTAAGCAGCGCTGTCAGCCTGCTCGGCATCAAAACGCCTTCAGACCTCAGCTGCATGTAAAACAGCAAAACAATCATTATGGTAAATTACACCAGCATTATGGCAGTGATTTAGGCTCACTGTAGGCCATAAAACACAGCGTTAAGTGGAACCTGTGGAGTAATCAGCTAATGTTCTGAAACCAGCTAACAATAATATTTAATGGGCTGACATACAGAGCTGGAGGGCCGAGGCGAGCCGCGTCTCCGATTACCTGTAGCTACAGCGGCATCCTGGTCCATGGTCTGTGACTTTGGTTTCTGCAGAGGTGCTAGTGAAGGCTAAATGGAGCTACAGTATGTCTCTGTGTTTCATAGTGGTATAGAACATGAAAAAAAGCTGAGAGTTTGGAAGTGTGTGTGAAGCAGGCTGAGGTGAGGTGCAGACCAGACTGAATTATTGAGAGCCAGCCTGACTGCTGATCACACCCTTCCTCCTTTCCCTGGTGGAAGAAAAATAATCCTGCTGTGAGAAGCTTCAGGTTCTGGATCTCAGTGCCACACTCCTGTTCATCTCAACACCTATTTCTGCTCAGGTTTGTTTGTCCATAAACAAATCTGTTAAACTCTTGATATTCATCCAGTTCAGCATAGGCTGCACACGTGAAGGATGGCTCCTGTTTTAGCTGATTTCACAGTGAAGTCCCAGTGCGTCGACTGCATTTATATGCAGCCTCACTCATGTCTAAATGAAGTGCGATGCGCTGCAGCTGCACACCTACAGTAACACAAAATCACACACCTCCTCACTTTCTGACTTTCTCTTTTATCTGTCTTTTTTTAACTGCACATTTCAAGCCCACAACTGTTTGTTATCTAGCACACAGCATCTTGTGCTATGAGCTTTGTTAGATGGCTCAGGCCACCTCTCCAGCCTCTTTTAACACTTTAAGCCAAACTAAGAGGGAAAAGGAGACAGTGTAATATTACTGTAATATACTGTAATATTATAGTCTGTTCTAAGCCTAGCATGATTCATCTGTGTCATTAATTGCTATGCAGGTGTGATGATTTTTTTCCCTAATGAATGAACATGCAAATGTGTGTGTGTGGTTTAATTGCTGTCATCAGTGGAAGGTGCATGAGACGTCTACACCAATCTGTGTCCTGTGAGGAAGACTTGGTGGGATTTGTGGATGACACATTCTATGCAGATGATATGTCCTTTCTTTGACACTTTTCTTGTTGATGGCGTAAACATGGCACGCCTTTAGCGAGCAGCTCCTTTTCAGGCAGCAAAGCATGTTATAGAAGGAGTGGAGGCGGTAACCATGGTAACAAGGACCCAAACAGTTATGCTTTACATCTCCAACCCGTCTTTCTTTGGCATCATATATGTAACACTGACCATGTGACCATGTGAGATCAACACAACCTCACAAAAATCTGATCATGGGACAGATACAGGTGCAAATGTTTGTGTTAGGTGGCAGACTACTTTCACTCAGGACCTTTTTTGAAGCATTTTGTTCAAACTTACAAGAAAGGAGTGTGATAAGAACATTTATGATCTGCGTCTGTCTGTGTTAACAAGGCCGTATAATCACATCCTTGGAGGTGCTTTTGTCCCATCGTATTTACAATGGTAGATGAACTAACACAGTATTTGCTTTTCTGAAAGGCTTATTGAGCTTGAGGTGACGATCTTCTTGTGTTCGTGTGAATACAAGTTTTTACATTAAAGTCCAAGGTCTTGACGATATATTGAAAATACACAGCAGCCTTCATTCCAACTGTATGTCCATAAAAATACACTACATGACTGCTTTCATGCTCTTCTGCTCAGACCCAGAAGATAGTTTCAGAAGATACCCCACTTGGTGCAATATCAAATTTATGAACCTTTAAAAAGTCCTCTTGCTTTAAAGAATGCCAGAATCAACAGTTGTTGAGTCTCTTTAATGTTTTTTCTTTGTTTAATGATTGTTCACTCTGCCTTTAGCATTCAGTTGTTGGATAAAATTGTGGATGTGTTTGCCAGCTTAGAAATGTGATGTTTGACTCTCCTGCCAGCACTTGAACACATCATAATAACACACCACATTAGAAAACTAATTCTCAGACTGGGTACCACAAAATTTGTGGTTGGACCTTAATTAAAAGACCCACCACTTGCCTTGAAGTCAAATTGACATTGACAGTGTCCAATTATGTTGAATGTCCACACAGCACCGCAGCTTGTTTTCAGGGCTTTCTTGATATTTAGATGGTTTATTAATTCAGGTGGACTGGCTGCCACCATCCTATTAAGAAGTTAAAACTGGGAGGAGGTTTGGCAAGGCCGATTTGTGTTTCTGCCAACAGACTCTCTCCAAAGGGTTTCAGTCTGGAGCTGCAGGCAGACACACAGACACACAGACACACTCATAGTGCAGAGCCAGTGGAAGCTTTCACTGTGTGCGTCAGTGTGAGTAGCTTGTGCACTGAGGCTTAATTTGGGGGATTAGACTAATATTACAGCCCAACAATTTTAATAAAAAAACGACTGTCCATTAAGCTACTTTGTAACTGCTGAAAGACAAAATGATTTAACGCCTGTTTTATTTCATATGCTTTGTTGGCATTTTTTTTTTTTTTTTTAAATACATCTACACTAAATGTCCAAAAGTATGTGGACATCCCTGAACATATAGATATAATATTCAGCTCTTTAGATAAACATCAACAATGGCTTCAGTAAATAACAGAACATCTCCTCATTTTAATATTGTCTCTCATTTAAAACACTACATCGTTACCATAGCAACGTATGGTCATGAGTCTTTTGTTTGGCTGTTTTTCCCGAAGGTGAATGTAAAGGCAGGAGCAATAGGCCAAACTTTAAAGCATTAATGATATTTAAATTCTCAAACTGGGTGGGATTTGTTTTTATAAATAAGGGAGTTCTTGCAGTTTTTGGAAACTTTTTCTTTTACTAGATTTAGTTTTCACTTTTCATTTCAGAACATCTTCAATACATGTCCATATATGCTTGTATGCTTTCATCTATTTATTTCTTTAACATAAGCTGATCTATACACACACATACAGAGAAGCACATTTACACACATATACACTCACACAGATTTTTTTCTAATGCTGCAGAATTGCTGCAGATATTAAATCTATAAGGAAGGCTGAATTACAGCCAGCTTCGTTCCTGTCGATACTGTTGAGTCAGAGGAAAAGATGGAAGTTTGATACTCCTCACTGATATGCATTAACTTTTGTGGGGGTTTTTTTTCCACCACTGCTCCAGTGACACCTTATTTACGTTGAAATGAAATGCCAGTTTGAGTGGTATTGACATTGTTGATCCCTGCTGCATGAAAGAAAGCTGCTCATAGCTTTACCCTGCACAGTGCTTCTGATAATGTGTCTCGTTTGGTGTTTGATTTCACACAAATGGTCTCTAATAGTGTTTACTTTATATATATAGGCATCATTTGAACTGGGGATTTTTCCACTCAGCTCAACTTTCCTCCCTTTTTTCCTTGCCACCACTTCCCCACCTGCACAATTCTCCCTCGCCAGTATAAAAATCTAGGCCAGCCAAACAGAGGAGGCACAGAGCAGTTTGCCGGTGTAGTTGAAGTGAGAGATAAAATGCTGAAGTCAAACAGGCGCCGGCAAGGCAGAGCATCATCGCTGCCTTCCTCAAGTTGCATCCGAGAGCTGTCGAGGCGTTCTCCTATCCTGCCATGTTTAGCACTGTGACAGAGCATTTGTAACACCTCCGCCCATGGTTTCCATAACTCTGTCAAGTCAGATGAAATCAACTTTCAGAGAGAGGAGAAGCAAAAGAAGAGGTGGTAGAGGGGAGACGGGGAGAGAGGCGCGTACAGGAGAACGAGCCAGATCTTTACCTGCTTATAGCGAGGAAGGTTGAAAACACGGCGCTGCACCCTAGTTTCACCATGTATTGTTATTGTTGTCAGTCAAATAAAAATATAAAAGGCTCGTCTCGGGGTGTGTGGACATGGCGGGCCTGTACAGAATACCTGAACAGGAAGCCAAGATGAGAATAAACAGAACACAGTGGTGAAAGAGTGAGTGCCTGGGAATTAAACAAAACCAAATCAGAAACACTTCATTGATGCCTGGAGGGTGTTATTGTGTGCCCTGGTGTTTTATGAATACCAACCTGAATGACAACCAGGCTTTGTTAATCCCTCAAAAGGGACCTCTACTACAACCTGGATGCTCCGCAGTCTGTTTCCTCCGTGGCCGCTCCCAGTGTCACAGGTATTATGGTGCATTCAACTGGTACTTGGATCAGAAATCAGTGCTGTGTCTGCACTACCAGTGGGAATTAGGTGGTACTTTGTGTTTGCAATTAGAGAGCCTCATTAAATGTGCTGTGTATACAACAGATTTAATGAGGCACAAATATACATGTTTATGTATATAACTACAGCTGTTGATGTGATGATGCATGGAGCTGTCATAATGGATTCTGGGAAGTGGTGCTGAGGATTTTTTTTTCCACCTTTCTATGTTGGAAATCAGACTTGTGGAAGCTGACATGTTACTGGTATGGTTCTTGCTTCTGTGAAGGTCAGGTCTGAACTTGATTTTGCAAAAAAACCTTCTCAGATTAAGAAGGTGTTAATGGCATAAAGTCATCTTGTAAGACATGATTTTCACGGTTGACAGCAACTCTGTGGATTTTTTTTTTAGTGTTTGCCAAATTAACATTTCTAAGTGTTTTATATATGGCTGTTATTTCATTGCATTTCTCATTAATAAATTATGGCTCAACTATAAATGTATACCTGGCTCTTATATTGCACATGTAGAACTCTACTTGTAGAACTCTACTTACTTCTTAGAAACTGCTCTCCTCCTCTAGCACAAAAATCTCACTGCACGTTACTTAATGAGCAAACACTCTTTAGAATTTAAAATGTAAGGTGTAATCTCTCCGTGGTTGCACACATTCTCTTTCGATTGCATGTATCTCCGTACAAGTTCAGAAATAGTCAAGCTCAAAAATAGGACATGGGAACCTGCAGTCAGCACTGTTCTTTCATGTTACAAACCCAGTCTACAAAAACCTACTTCTAACACCTCTGCAAACACAGAATGGATGTAGTTCTACTCTGTGCCCCACATCATATTGTACACTGTAAGAAGACAATTTAGCCCTTAGTGTGTGTATATTACCAGCTGAAGGTCCTGAGTGTAGATGGCGATAAACTCCCAGGACAGCTGTATTTGAAAGGAGAATGTCATTAATGATATTGTCTCTATTGATTTTGAGCTCTGAATGGTGTTCGTCACAGACTATAAAAGCACACATGAATAAGCCATTTTGATTTTGTTCTAGTGTCTGTCAAGACAGTAGGCTACCAATCAGCTTTAACTGGGTATGACGCAATCAGAGGAGCAGCTCGTTAGCAGAGAGGCTGCTAAAGACGACTTCAGCAGCAGATATATTTATAAAAACATTCACTTTTTACATGTTTAGGTATGAGTTGTTTGGATGTAAACATATTGTTCTAACACAATGCTGTTGAAGCCTGTCAATGCCTTGTAAATATCTCTGAAATCTGATGTGTAGGCATTGGTGTAGCCATGCATTTAGTGATGGAGTAAGCTAAGCTGTGAGAGTGGTGAAGCTGCTGACAGGAAAACCAAGAATGCATACAAGGATGATCCACATCACAAAAAGAGAGAAAGAAAGGAATATAAAGCAATCAACAGTGAGAGGCTCCAGGCTTTATTCAGTATAGCAGCACAGCAATGCAATAATCCATTATTTAGACTTTTTAATAGCTACTTAGTCTGTTGTTGTCTTTCAGACACACCAGTGGTGTATGGTGTTTGCAAGCTTGCTGGCATCTTTCACTAGTTTGAGAAAATGAGTAAATTTAATGTCTCACAGATTAGTCAAAATACTCAGCAGCCCCCCTGGTGTGTGAGATGGCGCACAATCAAAGTAGAAGCAAAGACACAGTTCCACTGTTTTAGGAAAATGCTGACTTAGATTACAGCTTCTTCCTTCAGGTTAAATCATTGGTGTTCATGGTGTTAGGCCATATTCTGTGGCTAATCTGAGACTAGTTAATCTGTAGGCACGTGTACGTGACATGCACATGTAACTGCTCTCTCTGCCAGAAGGACAAAAGAGAGAAAAGTTTAACACTGTAGCTTTAAGTTCAAACCTATTACCATTGTATGGTAATGATGCACTATTACCATACCCGGGATGTAACTCACAGCATAGCAATAGAGTATGTTATACATAAAAATTCAAATAACAAGACCGTCCACATGAAAATAGATGAAATAAATTCTTATGTTTGTTCTTCTGCCCCCTGCAGCAGACAGCCAGACCTTCCAGCTCCTTTCATCACAGACACACATGAACACCTGCTGCTAACTGCATGACTAACTTCCTCGAGGAATCTGTTTTTATGAGCAAACTATGAACATTAAATATTTACATTTATGTGAACTCTCACATTAAAAACACACCGGTTTTCCATTTTAATGTGCTCTGAGTGTAAACAAAGAGTTTTTCCTCCCTCAAGTCCACAGACAGTTCCTTTTTATTCAGATTTTTTAAGCCTATTTGTTGGCTACCTAATGAGCACAGCTATCACAAGATCAACCACTGAATCTAATTCCTCTTTAGCACGGGTCTCTGCCTGAAACCAAGGTGCTTCTGCTGTATTTGGTCCCAGAAATGTACACAAGAAGCCACCCCACAGCACACACACACACTGCTCTGTGTGGTCTCATTACTGTGAATCTCTTGGTTTAATTAATCACTAGTAGAGAGCTTAATTCATCTATAATTTCAGCAGAGTGGAGTTGATTAGTGTAGTATTTCCCTCTGGCCCTGTTAAAGTTTTTGATTTCCTTTTCTGTATTTTTTTTTTCCAGCCCTCTACGCACTGAGGCGTCTCTCTTATCTTTCATAATGGTGGCTCATTAGGAGCGTAGAGACAATCAGCTGGCAGAGCACCCTTGACTCCGTTTTTTGAGGGTTGTGATTACATTGGCAGCAAACGCTTGAAGTTATTGTGGTGGAATCAAGTGGATCCACTTATGTCATTGTTTCTAGCTGTGCGCTATTAGAATTTTCCTCTACTTTTTTATTCTATGGACTAATGCAACTAGCGATAAAGGCGACAAGAGAACTGATGTATCGACTGGTTCCTCTTTGCCCTGCTGCTTTTGTTGCGTGTAGCTTTTAACTTTGTTTTAATGATGTATGATGATAGAGAGTTACATATTTCAGGATTTGATTTCCTATTCATGGGATTTTTGATGGCTGATGTTTTATTGGTAAGAGCTCACAAATGTTTTTTTATAGCTTTGAAGAGAGAATTTGTCACGTTATCAGGCAAATAGTCATTTTCTTTGTTTGAAGTGTTCATCTTAAGCTTTTTAATATATTAAATGTCAACTTGTGGTCAAGTCTTAAGACTTTTTGTCATTTTTGTAAATATACTAAGCTGTCAAAGATCATAGGAATAGTGCCAAGTCAATTCCTGTGTGTGTGTGTCCTTATTTTTTCTCCTCAGTGTTCTGTGTGACTTGTGTTAAAAGTGTGTGTGTGTGTTTGTGTGTGTGTGTGCACCCACTTTGCCTGTCAGTGTGTTTGAGTGTCGTGATCCTCTGAGCTGTGTGAGAGGAAAAGGCCCAAGCTCTTTTTTTCCCAGGAGTCATCTGCCAATCATTTTCTCAGATTCAGTGGTAAGAAGAAAAAAATGGCGGCAAGGGAAGCAGACAGGGAAAAGAAGAATAAAGGCAAAAAGAAGAAAGTCTCCCTGTAGAATGACTAAATAGACCTTCAGTGATCTGACAGAGAGGCCTGGAGCTGCATCCCAACTACACCCTGCAGTTAAATATCCACACTGGGGATGCTGAGCTTTACCACAGTATTGATTTTAATCATACTTTTAAAAGCTCAGACTTTTAAAGAATGAATAAAATAGGAGACCCTAAAGACTGGAGTGGAGAAAATAGAAATCCTCTGAATCTGGCACATGACGACTGATTGAATTTGTTTGACATCTCAAATGTTCTCAGACCCCTTTTGAGATAATTATAAGGCTCTAAATTTACCCCCTGCTCTGGCCACTGCTGACCGAGTCACAGAAGCGCTCATTAACTGAAATAGATTCTTGACGTTCTCATGGCGGTCTGTAGAGCCACTAATGAGGGGTGAAGCTTGATGATAGAGAGCTTGATTGAAAAGGCTTCACTGGGAGGGAAATGTGATAATGTAAGAGCTTTCAGAGAGAGAGAGAGAGAGAAAGTAAAGCTATTTCCCCAAATACCATTTAATTCCATCACTTTTCTCTGTGTACTTCCAAACTTGAACTGAAACACTTAATTTCTTTCTATTGGTTAGGAGGTTAGGGCTGGAGAGTCAGAACACAGTTAAGGCATCCAGAACCCCCCAAAAATGTTTTTAATCATTAACCTCACCCAGAAAAATTAGTCCTGACATTTACTCTTCATCAGGAGTCTCAGTGCATGATCAACAAAGCACACCTGGAAACATATAAACTGGTGTAAGCAGTTCCACAACTATTGGCGGTGTGTTCAAATTGTAAATATCAGTATATTGTGTTTGTGTTAATTGTCAGGAAGTGCTGGAAGTATTGTAGGTATTTGTAGCCATATTGGGTTGCACCCATTACTGTGGAAAACTATGGATGGATCTCCAACTGTCGCCATATTGGCAGCATCACGGTCTGTCTGTATAAACTCCCAATAAAGACAAAGAGGTAGAGCGGGATTGGAGCTGAAGCAGGCAGCTCACACTGTGAGTCAGAACCCGGCTGTCACTCAAAGCAGTCATGTCCATATTTATGTGTAACTTGAAGTATTAATGTGATTAAAACAAGTGAGTGATTAAAAGACCTAAAAAACCGAACCAAATGTTTAGTATTTTGGAACCAGCCCTCATTTGGGTTCCATTTTGGCTCGGTTGTACCTCCTTCTTGCAGCATGTAACAGCTTCTAACCAATACAAAGAGGCAGGAAAAGCAAAATGAGTAGCCATAACTATGAAGACGAAACAAGACTAAGTATTAAGTGAACCAATAGCTTCTAGTGCCATAGCTGCTAAAAAAACACTTTCACAGTCAGTGGTTTGGCAGAAAATTACACAGTGATTACATACAGCAGGAAACCTGCTTGAAACAAAGATGTCCTCCATCAGCTTCTCTACCTTCAGGTCCCCCTCTGAGGCCATATTTAACACACAGCAGGGAAGGCACGAAGGAGCACCGGTCTGAAATGTGTTTAAAACTTAGCAACCTGGACGGGCAAACAAAACAGCAGCGCTGTGCTGCAGCCCACACAGCACACCTCGAGCAGGGAATGAGCAGAAAGGCCGTAGCAGCAGTGGTGGAGGAGGAAGATCAGAGCTTCCATGAAGGTTTTAATTGGATTGGCTGATCTGCGTACACCAGGCACTGAAGTGGCCGTGTATATTTAACCTGCTGGTTACACATGTATTTTACCTAAATATAACCTGCGTCTTGCCTGAATCCTGCTACATTTTAGCATCAGGATGAAAAGATGGTTTCATCTTAGCCAGAGCTGTCATGGCTTGCTAAGGTTTTTCCATATGAAGAAGCTGAGGCAGCTCCCCGCGCTGCGGTTATTCGCTTTGTTTGGTCAAGGTGACAAAGATCCATGTCTCTCTGGAGTGCTTCTGTGTAGGATATGTAGCGCTATTATACCATTAAAAAATACCATCAGATTGAAGGATTGAAGCAGTGATGATGGGGAGGGGATGGAGAGTTGGCTTGATGTCAGACCTCAAGGGACTTTTCAGCTCAGAGATAAGGGGTGATCATGTCCACCAGCCAGTCATGTTTTCAGGTCTTAATGTATAGTGAAAAATTTCCAAGTCGTCGTTTTATCTGACGGGACAGTTTGATGGAGAGATGTAGCTCCGCAGCAGCCAGCAGATCGATCATGCCCCAGTGTATTAGCTCACTGTAGAAATGTCATCTTAATGAAAGATGAATGACACTTGTCTTGGGTACGGTGGAAAATATCAGTGATGCATTCCTGATTCTGTACAGCAGTGCAGCAGTCTGAAATATGTTTTACATTAGTGTGCGTGAAACAAGGCTTGGACTTTAAATGGTCTTTCTTTTTAGTGTGCATTCACCATCACTGGATTTAGTTATTGAAAGCTTCATTAGGATGCCATTGTTTAAATTGGCAAACAGGCAAGCTTATAGACTGACCAGTCACAGCAGAATGTTGGTTACATTCTTATAAAACCCTAAACCTCTAAAGAACAGACACTTAAAAAAAAAGCAGGATGTTGATTGGCCAATCAGATTGCGTCTCAGTCTATGGTGGAGCATCACCTCAGAGGGCGGAGCTTCACATCTGGCTAAGCTGCTGGAAAAAAAAAAAAAAACACCAAAAACTGCAGTTCCTCAAACAACCACTTGGGGCCACTTCAAAACTGTGTCAAACTATGTTAAAATTCCCAACTACTGCAAAGACCCTGATCAGAAAATGTAATATTTGACTGTCCTAGTTCTAGATAAAGACACGATGTCTGATTGAATAAAATCAATAGTGTCTCATTGGATCCAGCTCATGTAAACCCATTTAGAGGATGACAGATTCTTTGGTTTCATGTGTCTGCTGCACCACATGTGCTTCATGGATTTATTTTTATACTGCCAGACATCAATCACCGTCTATCTTCTTTTACACTTCAAGCTCTGTCAAATGAAAAATATCTGCTTGCACATAGATGTAATGACACGGCGCACCATGCTGTACACACAGGTCTCCGCAACTTGGAGTTACACGTCTCAACATACTGTGCCGCACTGGACCATTAACCTGTCAAGTTAACTGTCTGTGTTAAAGGGGACTCTTACCGCCGTCAGATAACCTGTGGCTGGAGCTCTTGATGGGTGTACTTACCTCGCTCTCACAACTACACCATCTCTTAAGCGGGGCACATCGTCCTGTCCTCCAGACCATATCATGGTGGCACCCAGTGGGTCCTGCATCACCGTATAAAAGATAATGGAATATAAAACAGTTTTTATGTCCTCTGAATGTGAAGACGATGTGCGCTGAAGGCTTCCCTGCTATTGTTTTAAGGTTCATGAATCTCCTAAATCGCTGGCAGTGGTCGCGTCAAACGCAAAGTTTAGACATCGTTTCACCTCATAACCTCCGCTCAATCGACTGGGCGGCCCACACTGCGGTGATTAAGGTGGTTGACTGGTGCCGCTCACTGCCTTGGATCACTATTGGATTTCCCCCAGTGGTGCTAGAAAATATATTTCATCTGTCAGACTGTTTAAGCTGTCCTTCTACAATCCAAGCAGCTTTTAGGTGAAGCCCCAGTATGTTTTATATGTTTACATACACTGTTGTGTAAGTGTATTGCCTCTATCTTCCACCTTTTGCCCAATATTATAGTGTCATTTATTTTGTAACAATTAAATATCATACCCTTAAATTATGCCTGATTCCTCACACAATTGGCAAGAGAGCTAGTGTTGGGGTGTGTGAGCGTGTGATTTCAGGTCCCTTTTTTTTTTTCGCCTTGTTGACCACGGTCCAGGCTGGACGACCTCCGGCTGACCCTGAGCTATTTGAAAATATGATTGTAATCCTTGTGAGGATTTGGCCAGGGTGTCTATTACCACTGTAATCTGTCACACTGGCATCCAATATTCATTCCACGTCCAGGTTAAGCTCCTCTTTCTGTCTGTCTGCACCACCCATCACTATGGGAGAGAGGCCGAGGTGGGAGGGATCCAGTGAAGGTGTTGGCATGAATGGAGAGACAGAGAGAGAGAGAGAGAGAGAGAGAGAGAGAGAGGGAGAGAGGTTTTGAAATTGAGAGAGCACTGCTTCAATCAAGCGCCTGGGTCGGGGTGAAGAAATCTATTGTGGAACACAAGGTCTCATTAATGCAGCAGGGATAGCTTTAACCCTAACCCCCTGCCTTACACACATGCAGGTATACACACATACACCTACCTGGCAGAGGAAAGAAAGGGGTTGAAGAAAAATGGATAGATGTACGAAAAGAGATTTCTCTGGAGACGCTCGGAGGATTTCTAGAGCATGTGGCCCAGAGTTGTAATAGACGTTCAAGGCTGAAATTACAGCAGTTATGCATTTAGCTGCTCTGTAAACACATGTAGAACTGAACTTAAAAGGTGCTGTGTGTGGTTGGTTTTGATCTATAATAAATTCAGATCAGTTTAGTGGTGTAATGATGCAACATTTTGAACAGCTAATGATGTTTAACCCTGTGTAGGGTGAGGGTCTTTATTCCTAGGACTGAAAAATGTTCATCATGAAAAACAGTAAGCTGACAGTCACATGAGATAAACCTGTGAGACAAGTGCTGGTATGGCTATGGGTCTTTATGTGGTTGTTAAGTAAATACATGTAAAATCTTTCCCTAATCACCATGGCAACGAGGAAAATGGCAAAGAAGCTTGTTGCAGATAGGAAAAATGGCAGGTAATGGTGCCTATTTATTGTTTGAAGGTGTATTATAACGTGGTTACAGTATCTCAGACTGATTTTTGAAGTTTTAATCTTTACACATAGCAGATTAAAAGGTGGATAGAGTAAAGAGTCCATTGTTGTATAAATTCTATCATTAGTTTTAGTTTTTTACAGGATTTTACATTTGATGCCAACCACTGCATGATTTGATAAATAGAGCTTATTTTACTTGATGAAACATTAACATTAAAGTGTTTAATCCATTTGTAGTTTGCTTCTTATATTGTTATAATAAACATGAAGGGGCCCATTATTGACCCTTTAACGCTCTGATTCTTGATGCCAGTGTTGTTTCATCTTATTGTAACTACAGATACTCCAACAGTTTCTGTAAAGATGTCTGTTGAGCAATAAGAACAAAGTCTTCATTCTTCCAGAACCCTTTGAAAAAAAGTACAAAACAAGATGGACACTGATTACATTTGAAAAGTCTTGTTAAAACAAGAAACAAAGAGCAGGCAGAGGGCAGAAAGGTAAAAAAGACGAAAGGACAGTGTGTGAATTCAATTCGCTATCTGGGCTTCACGTCCCAGACATCTGTCACACAAGCGGATCAGTTTGATTGGTGTGAGCCCATCCATCTACTGTAGACGGCTCGTCTTCAGTTAGTAAATTTATTTTCCCCCCTTGTCCCATCCTCCATCAGCGGTTACTGTGAGGCCAGTCCAAGGCTGTCAGCCACCATGGTCATATCTTATTTTAAAACCAGACACGCTCAGTAACTTATCTGCTCTTCTCTTCTATTGTGTGTGTGTGTGTGTGTGTGTGTTTCTTCATATCTGCTCATCATTGGTCCCAACTGCAGTTTTTCTCTGTGACTGCTGGTGCAAAGTACAATAACCGATGAGGAAAATTCCTCTTTGTCAGAAAAACTTTTAAAGGTTAAAGGTGATCTTTTGTCAAAGGATAAAACAGAAATGGCAAAAAAGAGACGTGACGGCAGGGTTTGCATTCCAGAAATGTGCAGTTTTTATTTACATAATCAAGCAATAACCAAAATAAAAAAACCAAGCAGTAGCCAAAATATTGCTCTGTATGACAGTTAAATCCCTTGATTGCATCCGACAAATTGTTCTGCCTCACATGTCTGGAAGCCTTTCCCGTGACCTCAGCACTACAAATAACACTGGTCCTGTAGAGTGCAGCAGAATGAGATTAGTCTAATTCATTATCCACTGTAGTGCAGCAGTGCTGATTTTCATTCCTCTAGTCAGCTGGTTAAATTAGCCTGAACAGTTTGACAATAATGGGGACAACAACGAGGGAATTTAGAGTAGCTTCCTCATGATTTGTGAAATCCACCCACAGTTACATACTTGCTGGTATATGAACACCCACCTGCACACACACACACACACACCCTTCCCTTGTGTTATCTCACTGCATCACAATGCTAATAATCGGATTAAGCTGGTGTGTTTTGGGATGTATTGACGGCTATCTCTATTAGCGCCAGTTTGTCATGACCTATCCGCTGCAGCAACGTATTGTAATCTGTGCTGGCTGCCCCCCCCCCCCCCCCCCCCCCCTCATCCTGGCCACTTATCATCACTCAGGGATTAATAGAAACATCTTTTGTAATTACCGAAATGCCGCTGTTGTCCTCCTGGCTGCTGTCAATTGTTTTAATATGTGCCAAATCATTAATTCACTGGTGGAGGCCTCGCCGGTGCCCTACAGTAAAACACAGAAATCTGCTATTGATTTTCACGAGGCCGTATACTCAGCATTTTATCTCTTTGCTGTTCTCCGGCAGACCGGTGAGGTTATTGATCTTCATAAAGGCAGTATTTTGTCGTTAGGCGAGAAGCGGAGGAGACAGTAATGAAAGGTTCTTAACCTGTGTGTTCGCTGGACTGCTGGCCAGGTGCTACACGCAGCAGATTTTCAGCTGCTCGGCCACAGGGATCGATAGGGATACATCTTTGTCTGATTACAGAGATGTGAGGAAAGCAGAGTGTGTGTGTGTGTGTGTGTGTGTGTGTGGGGCTGTTACAACAATAACTGACCATTGGCTCTGACTTATTTAGACATAAAGGAATAAAGAGTTTGACCTCAGAGATGATATAGTTGCTCCCATAAACACACACTTAAAACTGTTTGCCTACTCTGCCTCTTCAGGGTAAACATATAGGTTAAAGCTTGAATTTTGGGTCAGTCAATAACAAAGCTGTGGCGCCTAAGAAGTGCTTTTTCTTAGGTATTGTTATGAGAAACCTGTGCTTTACATATACCTCAGCTCCACTATTCACTGTGTGTCTACTGTCTGCATGCTGTTCTAAATGACCTGTTGTATAATCTGCATAACTGAAAGACCTTCATTTCTATGAAAAGATTGAAGTAAAATAAAAAAATTATAAGCAATGTTAAGCTGAATTATAATTGTCACCACACTACCCTGACTAAAAATTACAATTACAAGTAGTTTAGTTACCATGGTATTGAATAATTACAGGTACAGAATAATTACATAATCCACATTAATTAATCAACATGTTCTACTCTCTGATACCAAATTCATACACATACTCTCTCTATTAACGACATGCATCCAACAAGCCACGACAACATCCTGCATGCCAAGTGTGTTTTTCAGAGACTGCCCACACCCCTTAAGCACGCATAACTGTCGCCCATGAGTTATTACACATCTGTCTGTGGGTACATGGTGCACCAGATGCTGCAGTTAATGGCACACCTAACCTCCCTCCCTGAGATGGTACACTCAAACCCGAGTGGAATTTTCCACTGCCAAGCTGCCTTCTTCCTCCCAGCCACTGCCATCCAGTGCTGTGAGAAGCCTGTAGGGAATGGTCCAGACAGGATATTAATGGGGCCCTCCAACAGTCAAAAGGCCTGACAGAACCCTGTTTCATTGTCACCTTGCCTTGGAGGACGAGGGGAAAACTTGCAAAGCTTATTAGCCGAATGGAGCTGTTTCTCCCCCTAACTTACTCGATCTCTGCCTCACTGCTTCATTAGACTGTCTTACATCAGAGGCCGGCTCCTCTCCCCTGTTTCCTCACCACATCGCCACACTCTCTTCCACACATACACACCCAGGGTGACATCTCCCACCTAATCAAGTAGTGGATTATCTTGTCCTGATAAATTGGAGCTTGTAGCACTTGAAAGGTCCTCTTGGAGGAGTGCCTCCTCCCTCTGACAGCTAGATCGAGCCCCCAGGGAGCAAAGAGAGAGAACATAGCCTGGTAATGATTTGTGGTAAATCGGACAAATGTTTTTGGAAAGACCTCTTTCAAAGAATAGGGTCTGATAAACAGAAAGCTTGTAAAGAATGCACTCTTAAAGCCATGAATGAAAATCCGACATATTTTATCTGAATGAAACATTTAAAAGATTTGAGTTCAAAAAGTGAATAAAATCTCTCTTAAGATATTGATTCCACCAAATTATTTACTGTTTTTGACTAGTAAACAGGTCTTAATTTAAGCTCTGTGAATCACATGACACCATATTTGTCATGACATGGTATGACAGTGCCATAAAAAGAGGTGAAATTACTGTAATACCAAGAGTGAACAGGGGTCCTGCAGACCCATAAATGGCAAACTACGTGGCTTGAAATATTCATATGTGAATGCACAGGCCAGCTTCTCTGAGATGCAGCTAACACATTCATTCCTTTTTCCTGTCTGTCTGTAGGAGAACCCTTACATGTGTAATAATGAATGTGACGCCAGCACTGAGGAGCTCGCCCACCCTCCAGAGCTCATGTTCGACATAGAGGGTCGTAACCCCACAACCTTCTGGCAGTCCACATCCTGGAAGAAGTACCCAAAGGCCCTCCTGGTTAACATCACGCTATCTTGGAACAAGACCATTGAGCTGACTGACGACATCGTCCTCACCTTTGAGTCAGGCCGACCCGAACAGATGGTCCTAGAAAAGTCTCTGGATTACGGACGAACCTGGCAGCCCTACCAGTTCTATGCTACCGACTGCCTGGATGCTTTTACCATGGAGCCCAAGACGGTGCAGGACCTTTCTCAGCACACCCTGCTGGACATCATCTGCACCGAGGACTACTCGCGGGGCTACGTGTGGAAGTATGACAAAACTGTCCGCTTTGAAATCAAGGACCGATTTGCACTGTTTGCAGGGCCCCGACTCCACAACATGGCCTCGCTTTATGGACAGCTGGACACAACTAAGAAGCTGAGGGACTTCTTTACCATTACCGATCTGAGGATCCGTCTGCTTCGACCTGCCACAGGAGCTACGATGGTGGACGAGAACAACCTGTCCAGATACTTCTACGCCATTTCTGACATCAAAGTCCAAGGAAGGTAAGACAGAGATTCTATGTCTATGATTTTTGCTCATTCGCTTGGTTAGAATTCCCATATATTTTGGCAATTAATCAACTAAAATGGGGTTGCTTGAGGCTGAATAATTTTGTGGCCTGGGTCGTGAAAGGATGGATAATGTAAAGATGAGGCTATAGATTGACCCCTCTGTGGTTTTTCTGTGGTTTTACTGGAGGTACAGTACAACTGCCTAATAGTGAGGAAAAATGTGTTTACACTTAACCATTCTTTCCAATTAGGCAGTGGATCCATAACGATGTGCAGAGTTCACCAGTTGTCAGCATGTCTTAATTAACCAAGCTGCTTACGGTTTGCTGAAGCACTCGAGTTTTGGGCGGCAGATTCACTCAGCTGTCTATCAGACCGTGGAAGACATCAGATGTAGCATTTCAGCCGTCAGGTCACTGCTCGCTGTAATTAGTGTCTGATTTACAGAATCCACAGAGGGTCATATAACATGAAAACAAGACGCCATTATACTGTTAGCGGAAAGGCCGACAAAAGCGTCCTCTGCTTCTTGACGCTACTACAAGAGTCACTGGGGCATACGCTTAAGTGGATCTGTTTTACACTGTGTGGTTTTTCAATTTAACAGATGTGAATGCAGTTGTGCATGTGTGTGTGTGTGTGTTGGCAGTAGGGGTGAAGGAATGAAGATTTAATTACTCTTGTTTTGCTCTTCACACATGAGAGGCTCCACTGTACAGCAGCGCAGAGTAGCGGAACGTCACAACAATTTGAGGAAATGGGCGGAAGTGTTGAAGTCGGGCTGCCAGACCGTAGCTCGCAACACTGAGCGTGTCACAGTGTGCCTGAAGATAGACTTGGGAACGATGACTACAAATAGAAATGTCAGTATCAGTGTCCTGCTTGATATTGTTTGTTCTATTTAGTGTGGCTGTGTGGAATCAACGTTTTTAGCATGAGGAGGCTAAAAGAGAAAAACATGCTGTGACATTATTTACATTAATATTCTCAATTTCAATTTAATGACTCCCTAATTTGTTGTTATCCACTATACACAACTGAAATTGAGCTCTACACATCGCTGTGATGCACATTAAATGCAGGTACCCTTGAGCAAAAAAGGGTCTATGGTAATGAATGCCCTGCTCAGAAATTGAGTTTTTGACTTTTCTTGTGATTGAGAAGGTCGTTCAGCAAAAATAACTGGAGGGAATTTACTAACACAAAAGAGCTGGATGGGAGCATCCATTCAACGCACACAGCGAAATGAAGAGGGCTGTCATAAGCAAAGATTATTTATTCTATCTGACTAATCATGACCCAACTCATACATCCCTGTGGGGCTGTAGATTTGAGCAATGGCTTTGCGGCACCGTCGGGCCGTGGTCGTTTACCAGCCTGCTGCTTTTGGAGTGACGCTCGCCTGAGAAATGTTCCCCACTGTTTACCAAAGGTAACACACAGTTCAGCCATAATGAGATATGCTCTACACAGAGAGGCTTCACTCCTCTTACCCCCCCTCCACGCTCTCCCGTGGCGAATCACTGCTCAGCCCCTTTTCTCTGTGCGTCGTATACGAGACATAAGCTCCTTAACCCCAGAATACAGTTCTGTGAGACTTGCCGGGAGAGATTTTGCTGGGGCAGCGAGGTTGAGTCTGGCATATTTCACTGTGCTGGACTCAGCTACCATCCGCCTGGATCAGGAGAGCGAGTGGGTGTGGAGGGAAATACAGTAGGAGAGCTTGCAGATTTTGCCCTTGCCACAACAGTGCGAGAAACAAAGAAAAGGAACCTAAGCTCTTTGCCAAAGTAGGTCAACCTAGAAAAGAGCGAATTTTTCCACAAGTAGTCCGCTTTGCATCTGTCTAACATGTATCTGAGGTTGTCACAGGGAAGCCAGAAGTGCCATGCATGACCATTCTATTATGGTTGATCACAAGGAAGGGCCGCACCAAAGGGGGGGAAAAATCGATGCTGAGAATTTCAAATCAAACCAGGCGTGGAGCTCTGAGATGGATGTGAACAATGCATACTGGCTGGTGACTTAAATGAATTTGACACCCTCACGGTTTCATTGTTTCAGCAGTGTTAAATGGCTGTGTGGAGAGAAAGGGGGGAGGATTTTCTAATTATCTACTGTATGGCTTTGGAATAATTGCCTTTTTTTACATGCTTTACAGTAACTACAGCCTGAAACCCCACCAACTGTCTCTCTCTTCACTCGATCTCCCGTCCCTCCTCTTCCTCCCTCTTGCCTGTGATCAATACAGTGTAATTAAAGCTGGAGAAGATCCAGACTAGTAAAGGATCTGTTTCTGGTTCTTGGTTTTTTTTCCCCCTCTTTCGGGCTCTGTCCCCTTTCCCCGTCTCGCTCTATTTATCCCCGTCTCTAAAGGCTCTCAGTCTCTGTCTCATATATGCAAACAAAATCACAGTTGTATTGCATTGCCTTACATCGACTGCAGGGATTAACACTAACCACACATCGGCAAAAAGCACTACCCACCATTAAACCAAAACAAAATACAGCAAACAGGAAGAAGCGGAGGTGGGATTTTTGGCACTTTTCTTTTTAGATCGTCAAGGTTTTTAACTGCCAATATCTACCAGGACAATCCTTTTAAGGCCAGAGATTTAAATAACCTCTTTACGTGGCAACAGATTTTGACTTCTTGATGTGCAATTTGCTCCAGAGTTACTGTCCCAGTGCATAAACAATAATGTAAAGCCCAATATACCAATTTACCTTTGCACCTGTGAGAGTTGGGATTCAATTCAAAGCATAGAGTATGTGCTGAGGGACACTATCAGGGGAGGTCAGAGCCAACCCTCAGAATTTATATCACACAGAGTGCAGGGTAGACAGGTAATTCACTCGAAGGGGTGAACTGGTTATTAGATGCACCAACCTTTTTCCTGGTCTGAATTCCCTTCGGTCTCGTGGAAAGAAAAAGGCTTGTTCAGTGACTGTGAGTGTAGACACCTTGCAGGGTGTTTCACGGTATGTGAGTCCACACGTCAATTTAAAACACCTAGAAAGATCATTAGTAAAAGGGGGAAATGGCAGCCATTTCTGTGTATTTATTCTCCTGCCTACCAAGCCCATGATCAGGTGACTTTACTTAGGTACATTTTTTTATTCCGTTAAGATTAGAGCTGCACACACAATCCGAAACACAGCCTCTAATTGGTCAGCAATCATAAACACAACTTCGGAATTCCACCCAAAGCATCACAGACCACTAGTGGAGCAAAGACACACTGAAGGAAAAATAACAGCAGTGAAGTTAGTTAAGCCTGCATTGTATGAATGCTGTGTTCTGTGTTGGATCAGAAAACATTTGTGAAGCTATTTGGAGTGAGATAACATGTTGCATGGGATTCAGATGTTTGTATTTCATTGTACGTCTAGCTGTCATATGGCTCTGCACATTTCCCTGTAAACACGTCATTATGTCTTCATCCCCTCCTACTTAAAGCAATATTTATCTGCAACAATACGTTTGATTAATTGCATGTTGTGCAATAACAGCAGCGTATGTCTGCATTGCTGTGTTTATTGCAATGCTGTGCATTATAGAGGATGGCTTGTCATTACTATAGCAATGCTCTATTATGGTTTTTTTGGATTAAATCCATAGTGCTTTAGCACATTATTATCCGAAGGTGTGATAAAGAGAGGTTATTTATCTGAGGCATGCAAAAAAAAATATATACCATCTGTAAGGGATTAGACACTTCATCTCTCCCACAGTGCACGGGTCACACTATTGGTGCATTCTAATTGCTGTGTAGTCCAGTGCACGTGTGCTTTGGATACAGCTGTTCCAACTACAGATCAGCAATTTGGTGAGTGATGGCTCCATTGGAATCCCCTAAGGGAGGAACAAACAAGAAGTCGATCTGCTTTTTTTTCCTCTCTCCACAGTGCTTGGCTTGCTCTTAGGCCTGGCTGTAGTGGACAGATAATCTATTTGTGCTAATTTCATGTTTCTTGCTGCCCACTTCCCCCGTGAATAAGTCATTCCTCTTGTCTTCCCTCCTTAGTCTCTCTTTTTTTCCTCACTCTCCACCGCCATAAGCATCTATTTACCTTGTGGCATGCTCAGCCTTTCAGCCCTGTTTTTTTTTTTGAATCAGCAGTCGCTATTAGTCATGTGTGGGAGAATGCCATGTTTGTGGGACAGGCCAAGTGACTGGTCCAGATAACTCGGACCATCTGTTAACATCCATGCCACATGTTAGTTTAATGGCTGTAATCAAATGACCCAGCGGCCATTTGTTTGGTCAGCAAACAATGTGAGTCAGTGAGGCTATAAGTCAAAGTGTCTAATGTATGTCTGCCATATCTACTGTAGAATGAGGTCAATTAGTGGAGGGTGACTCATGGAAGTAAAGGCAGAGCTGCAAAGAAAAAAACATCTCTATTGTTACAGTTGCTAAGGTTACTTTAGAAAACTAGCCAACGCAGGTTAATATGGAACACTGGGAAGCACACCACAGTATATTTTAAAAGTTTGTTGTGTTTTTCTCAAAAAAACTAAACAAAAGTAGTTCTGCTTAAATAGAACTTCTCCATTCACCTTATCCACATAAGGGATGCATTCTCTCAGTATGTGAGTGATGATACTGCCAACCCACATTTTAATATTAAATTGTTAAAGGCTATCCTGAGTCCGTCCTCTGACCCACGCCTGCGTTTCCCCCACGCTGCTTTTGTTTGTGTCTTTCTCTTTGTTTTGAACCCGTTCAGTGTGAAGCTGTGAGAGGAGAAGCAGTGGATGCTTTATTAACTAGTGACCTAAAGTTTTCAGCTGGAATCTTACATCTTCTCTTTGAAGCTTCCGCAGATTTAGAATCTTTTTGTCTTTGCAGCTTGGGTACTTTATTTAAATATGCGTGCATCACTGATATGAGGAGTGTAGCTATAGTCCTCAGCTGACATTTGAGGTGTTTTTGACCATATTTACGAAACATTTGACCTATTACTGAGCATAGTTTCTTCCAGAACACCTCTTTTCTTTGCTTTATCTGTGCTCTTTGTTGCTGAAAGGAACTCAGCCTGCTACCAAACAACCCCTCCCTGCCTCTCCATTCTCTTTTGCCTCTTTTCTTCCTCCTTCCATCAACACCTACATCACCTGTCGCTCCTGACTTCTGTCCAAGCCATTTCTCCACCTTCCCGACTTTGATCCTCGTCTCTCACTGACGCCCTCCCTGCTTGAGTCTGCCAGGTTGAGGAGCTCAAAAGAAATTTTTATCAGTCAACGCAGAAACTTTTTTCCCTCTGTGCTGGAAGAGCCTGCTTCATAAGACAATCAGATCCGTGAAAAGTGTGTGTGTGCTGCACGGACAAGAGAGCATCTGAAAGTTTTCGGAAGCAACCTCCAGCTGTAGAGAAGCAAAGACAAGCAGGCAGACAGCGACATACACCGGCACGAAATACCGTAAATCCTAATATGATTTATTAGCCCCATCTGTCCTCGTGCCACCTGCACTCCCCCTTTTGTCCTCATGCAGCTCAAGCTTTTATTTCGTAAAGCACTTGTTAATGTTGATAATGAGAACAACAATGTTGAATTTCCTTTCAGCTGTGTGGAACATTTTTTATGTTAAGTCATGTGCTCAAACATGCACCCTTTTAGCCAGCTGTGGTGGGTGTGTTCCTGTTCGTGAGCAGTATTAATATAGAAGCTGGGCCCCCCCTGTCCAATTAATTGGATTTTCCCAGCTGCAAAAACCCTCCCCAAGCAATACACATGTGAACCGTGAAGGTGAAGAAAAAACAAATGAGAGGGCGGACTTGAAAAATGCAAAGTGAACAGGCATGGGCCAGAATATGAGGTTAAGCGTGGTGGCAGCAGTGAAGAACCAGTGGCACCATATTTAGAGGCCACAGCTGCCTGTGCAGAGACATACAGCTGCTGGCAACATCAGAGCACTGTCGCTGTGTCTGTGTCCTCTATGGCAATGGACCAAAATGAGGCATGGATGGTGGGACAAAAATATTCAGTGCAGTGATGTTACACCTGTCAATCAAGCCGCGGTTCAGATGCTTAATTAGTTCATGTTTAAAGAGAATGGACGCATTTTTAGCCGCACTGGCGGCATTGATCTGTCCGTGGCAATGTCAGCCATGATTAAAATTCTGAACTGTTTAAGTTTAAGTGCCAAATTTAGTTTTAGCTTTTCATATAATATCTAAACATTGCCTTATTTTACCTGAACATGCTAATGCTAATGTTGCACTACACCACACCGTGCCTTACATTGTGCATTTGTAAATAAATAGTAAATAGTATGTTTGATGATGATTATTTTTAATATTTACATGCTTAGCCCTCATAAAATATATATTTAGACATAGTATTTTAAACAAATGTATATATACACCTGTATAATTTCACATTTTTATAGGCCAAAGAGAGAACTGCAAGGGTCCCCACTTAGTGGACTAGTAAACAGGCTTACATACTACCTAACATATGAATACAAATATCAATAAAAGACCTTTATTTTTTTTTAAAGTGTGTTGAGAAGCAAACTGTTGCTACAGTAATAGATAAAATATCACTTGTTTAAACCTTGAATGCGTTTGAACAAACAACTTTTGTCTTAATGTTTGAAGGTCATTGGTGTTAGTAAAGCATCTTATCCAAACCGTTTGTCTTTAGAAGATGAGTGTGTGTGAATCCTAAATTCCAACCTGCCTCTGAGTATTAAACACCTTTTACCAAGAGCAGATTCTTCTCTCTGCCTTTTTAAAACCTCCTCTGCCTTTCCCCTGCTCTCCCTACCACTCTCACATACAAATGACAGGATGAAAGAAGGATGGATTTTGACTGCTTAGTCTCTGTTTGCTGAGTTGCCCCTTTCCAAAAACAATCCAGCTTAAAGCTATTGTACTGTACTTTCACAAGGCCTCTGCTATTTCTTTCTCTTTTTTAAAATATCCATAACATAAACAGCAGAAGAGTGTTTGCTTTCTGTTGTTCCCCATCTGAGTTACAGTGGGTTTATAAAGAAGGCTGCCTGTAGAGAGCTCGGTAGGGGTAGTTTGTGTGAGGAAGCACAATCCTCAACACAGTCTTTGCTTTAGAAAGGTTGATAAATATAAATGAGAATAAATTAATAAAACCACTAAATTATGGTACAAATTGAAAGAAGTAGCAAGATACACTGTAGATACACCAAGCCCATTGGGTCATATGAGCAAATACAAAGATATGTCTGCTGTTGACACATGATAACAGAACCCTCAGAGCGGTGTGTAAATACCGTTGTTCAGTCAGAAAATAAAATCAAGAACACTGAAAGCTTTATGTACAAATAAAATCAGGCGATAAGCTGCCGTGTCGCTGACACTGAACCCACAGAAGGTGTACGAGCCAATCCCTTCCTGTTTATCACAGGCCAGAGGAATCAACTGAGTCCAGAGATATGAGGAGCAAAGCGACAAGTGACATGAAAGATTTTTATCAGCCGAGCAGAGGACAGGAGGCGCCTCGCTCCAACAAATCCTTCTCTCGTTCTCGGGGATGAAGATACATTCATTTTCCACTTCCAGATATGAAGTTTTACACCTTTTAACTTGATACAAATGTTGCTTGTTTTCTTGAGTGCTGCTTTGCTGATGCTGCAGATCTTGTATTTTTACGCATTGATTTCTCTCCCAATGGGTTTGCCATTATTAGTAGCCGGTGCAGACAACAAATTGAATTTATGTCTTGGACTGGAAGAGTGCACTTCTGATGTGGCCCGCATGACGAGACAATTCATGCTCCACTGGTGGTGTACTGTTTATGGGATGTGGCTGCACCACATACAGTATTTCCATGAATCCTTATTCATCCATTCTAGGTGTGTGTGTGTGTGTGTGTGTGTGTGTGGCAGGGCAAAACATATCCTCCAGGCAATATATCTCATATTGTGTTCGATAAATCCAAATCTGCTTCAACAGGAATTTAATAGAAAATTCTCACACACACACACACAGGCACATATATGCATACATACATATATACATACATACATACATACATACATACATACAAATGCTGTTTATATCGGTGATGCAGGAAGTATCTATAGTTCATCTATAGTTCCCAACATACAGACATGATGATAACTAAGTGTTTACTGGTGTTACATTAACATCTTGACACTCTCAGTGGGTGCATTGAGCCATTTTTTGATCAGATTTTTTCATAAAGCCCTTTTTTTATTTTCAAGTGAGGTGTTTCTATTGTGCTGGAAACGGGGTGCTCGGGTGCAGAAAGCAGGCACATCGCAGGCATTTTTCTCTGCCTCAACGTTGACAGAGCACATTCAACATTCATGTGGTGACCCATTTCATTAATGGAGAGGCCTTTTTTTTTTCTTTTTCCTCGACGTGTCTCCTCCTCGTCCTCGTCTGCTGTAGCCACCCTCATAATGGGCCCTCCTGTCAGGGTTTCATGACTAATCCCCTCATTGACCTCTCCTTCACTTGCAGCACCCATACCACACTGATGATTCAGTAACTGGTTTTTAAGGCGGGGGGTGGATAGCAGCAAAACATGCATCTGTAATAATATAAACTGCTCCTCAGTGCCGGTTTAAACACAGTTCTCTATTCTAATGTGTAGATGGTTATATTGTTATAACATTAGCAGCTGTTTTCTTTAATAGCCGTTTCACCGTCTGACAACAACAACATTTTCACATTTCATGTTTTTTCCTTATTACTTGCTATTTCAGGTGTACTTAGTTGGACTAGCCGCTACTCAAAATCATTCTTTCCCTCAGCTATTAAATTGCTCAATGCTGAGTAGTCAGACGGTGAACTATTAGAGGAGGCTGTATTTTTCTACGGTCAGGTTTTTCAGCGCCAATATATTTTAAGTACACATTTATTTTATTTGGTATGTTGTTCAGATGCCTCTGTACTCTGGCTCTTACACTTGGCGGTGGTATATACATGTTTTTTATTCCTATCATTCCTAACGGACTGAAGGAACTGAATTGCCTTTCAGGGATGAATAACATTTTTTTTTTAATCTGAATAAGTGTGTTGACACTCACAAGTAGATTCATGTAAATGCACCTAGAGTTTCTATCTATCTACTGAGAAAGAATAAAAACTCTCACTGTCGATGGTCGCTATCTTGGCTACTTAGCCGACGACAACCAAATCTCACATTTGTATGTCAGTAGGGCCAATCTGGACAAAACAAAGCCTGAGGAGACACAGCGAATGTTTCGCTATAACAATGATTGATTCATTGATCATTGCCAGTAATCCCCTTTCTGTTTGTTTTCCTGATCTTTCTGACTTCACTCATCTAGTTCTACAACTTATGTGAGTAAAGAAAGCAGCGTGGAGGCCAGTGTCTGCC
Organism: Parambassis ranga; assembly: GCF_900634625.1. Classification (NCBI taxonomy): domain Eukaryota; kingdom Metazoa; phylum Chordata; class Actinopteri; family Ambassidae; genus Parambassis; species Parambassis ranga. The sequence continues at coordinate 7,944,068 of NC_041040.1, read as the reverse complement.
ATCAGTCTGTCTGGTTAGTGTGTAAGTGCTGCTTGAACAGATGCAGATGGCTTAATGAGATTTTTTTATGTTATTTGGTCTTTATCCATCAGACATGTATAAAGCTAATTTTGACAAATCCACTACAACTGTAACTGTGGCAGTTAGCTTTGGCATCTCAAGTGCACAGCTGTAATTATGGTTTGGATGCAACAGCATTGTTTACAGTTTGTTCTTGTTTCCCACAAAATGCCAACAAAACGTGCTTCTTACACTTTTGATACCATATTTGGTCTTGTGCCATCTCCCAATCATCCCACGATCCATCATCCAAACCATCCATCATGGGTTCACCCTGGACAGGTCCTCTCCCAATCATATTATTGCTATATTAGACATTATATTAAACACTCCAGGGCTTCCTCTTTGGTGCAATAAAGCAATAGAGTTGATATAATATTGATGTAATATTGAGTTATTTATGTGAAAATAGCATATGTGAGACCTAATAACACATGTGGTAATGAACTCAGAACCTAAATGGAGCCTCTGGCGCTCACTTTGACACAAGTGCAAGAAAGCAGTGATGAGTTCTGAAGTGGCACATAATCTGAAATACCAAAAAGAGTTGGCAATGCTCTCATCAGTCAGACCTCCTGCTGTGCTAACCATATCGGCATGGGCGACATGAGACGAGAGCCTCGTCAGTGAAGAAAACACCATATGGCAGTATTTCCCCCTCACAAGCCGAAGCAGAAACAGCATTTCTAACAGACAGAGAGAGAGGAAGATGTGTAGACAGCGTCATCATACTGCTTCTGTTTGTGTAATCTACATTGTACCCTCAAACACACACTCAGTGACAGCGCTGATGTGGTAAGATCCTAAACCTCCCCAAGCGAGATATTTGATTCTGATCTGAAGACGACAGGGAGTGATGAATAAAAACTGCCTGATAATGGGATCATTGAGTCATGAAAAGCGATTCTGAGCGAGTTATATTTCGCGGAGGCCAATGAATGCAGGCGCTCATTATGTATGGCCGTCCGACGGCGCTTTAGCCTTCAAGCAGAACAGGATGGTACAATAGAGCTGCAACTGACAAAGGAAGAAAGGAATACAATCAAACAAAGAAAAAAGTGCTGTGTAGAATTTTCCAGACCTTTGCTCCTTTAGCAAGGTAATGTAAATTATTGGAGCACGATGTCTCAGTGGTGCTGTGGAGTGACTGCTCAGGAGGATGCTGATGATGATGTTAGGCGATGCTGATGATTAGATGGCAGCATTCAGTGGCTTTGGGTTACCAAGATGACCACAAATGGTCACCAGTGCAGCAATAATTAGTGTCACCACTGGTTTAAGTATGTATGACTGACACATGACTGGCACACTGGGTCTTCAGCCATAGTCGCCTGGATGTCTGGAAATAGAAGTTAAAATAATATTGTTTTCTTTTATCAGGATTCTTATGTGTTAGTCAAAATATCCAGAACAGACTTTCACTTTTTTATAATAAGTTATCAGGTTCCATGGAGAGATATTGTCTAGCCATAGACAGTTTCAAAAATTAAGCAGAATATGATGAAAATTGTAGCTTTTTAGATAGTATATTTGGCTTTAATCAGCTTTTTTTGTGTTGTGTGTGCTGCCTGTCAGCAGTCGGCTGGTCCTGAGTTGACATTGTTTGAATTTGCTGCCAAACAGCTGCTGCTATATTCTTTGTTTCTGTCTTTTTTATTTCAATATAGCTGCTGCTGTGTTGATGGTAAGAATGGAACAAAATCATTTGGTCTTTCTGTCTGCATGGGTAACTGCAGTTTTCTTCTCTCTTCTAATATACCGCAGACCTTTAGGTTTCTAGAATCACAACAATTCAATCAGCTAAAAAACAAACTGACATAAATATCCATTAGCTGCACAGCACCAATATGTCCAGTCACAGCCATACCACAGTCACAGATCATAAATGCACCCCAGTCCCTGCTGAAGCAGTCAATCATCATTTTAACTTGTTTGTAATATGTAATATTTTAAGCACATGAATGAGACCACAGATGTAAACACACACAGATCCTCTCTCTACATTTCCACATCCCTCTTCTCTCTCTCACACACACACCTGCATGTTCTCCTTCAAGCAATCCTATACATCCCACTGCTCATCAATCACCAGGAGGCTGTTCAACTTATATATAATAGAAATGTTTTCAATACAATGCTAGTAACCACCTGAACTACTAATGACCTGGTCTGGGGTTTAAGTAGGAGAAGGGCTCTGAGAGTTAACCCCTGTGCAAGCTGGGAAACTGCCAGCATTTTCTGTAATTACACCTGCTCTTTGGGTCCTTCCCTTGGTTTCAGATTATGGCCCCTGGTGGGCGTAGCCATGGGAAATGTCTGCGCCAGACGCTGGGATTGAGTAACAAAGAAGAGGTTGCCAAAGTTTAATGGCTAGTGACATTAGTAGGAAGAAAGAAGATAACAAAAGACCATTAAAAGAAGTGGGTCGTGTTAATTTTTTATTTGTTAGCCTCACCAAGATTTGAAACAGGAGGCTGTAGATGATGCTCTCTCTCACACACACACACACACAGGTCAAATGCAGTTTAACCTCTCACAGTCTGCGGACTTTCTGCTGACCCAAACTGATCAATGCGTTTCCTCATCTTTTGGGAGTTTCCTCTCTTAAAGCTCTGAGCAGTAAGATCACTTATGAAATGACAACATTGCTAAATGTCACTCATCCACCTGGCCTTGCCTTTTAGCCCGTATCCACTCCCTCCTCTCAGTGATGGAGCCTTCTCACACCTCTGCAGTGCACTTTCTGTCCACGCAGCCAGCAGTCTTTAGCTGAGAGCAGTATCACCGAGGCCCAGCATGTCGATTCTATTGAACTGGCCTGGCATGTCACAGGCAGTAAAGACCTCTTGATTGACTCCTGCTTGGATAGCATGTCCAACTCCATACATTAGTAATGCAGGGGATTGGATAGATGGGTGCAGGCACATTTACCTCTATGTGTGGAACCAGAGAACTAACAGACCAATGGCGGATTAAAAAAAAGAATGTTTTTTCATTATTTTGAGAGGAATATACAACTAGAGCCACAGTCATTAAAATAATTAGAAGTCCTGCATTTTTTAAGTAAGCTGCCATAGTTCAGCAGCTGGGTCCCTATCTGTGTGCCAACCCAAGGCTTAATTGGCTACTTAAGCATATGGCTTCTCCAATATTTCCTGTTGTAAACACTAGCAAAGCCAGGCAGTGCAACTAAGCAGTTATGACTATCACTTTTTTTTTGTTTGTATCTTAAAATGTTTTAATGATAATTGCTGTTTGCGATTGCTGCCCTTTCCAGCAGAGTCTAAAACAGAGCAACAAGGCTGAATGTGCACCTGCTGAGGATTGTAAAGGTGGAGGTCATTCAGAGCAGTGCTTTTCTGCCCCTTTAGACCCATGCAGGTTTAAAAGATTGGATATTTTCTCTTCACAAGTCCTGCACTTGCATAGCTCTGCTCAATCTGTAAATGCATTTACTGAACAGCTCTATAATGTCCCTTAATTGAGGAGTAATGCAGTAAATCTGTCATGATTTCTCGGCTTTCACTGCCTGCTTGCTTTCTAGTGAGGTTCTGGTTATAATTAGGAGAAGGTTGGGGGCTTAGGTCCATCCCAGGAGAGCTGGTGCTGAGATCTCACTCTTTCCACTTCCCACAATGCACTGCAGGCAGGGGTGGGGAGAGACGTAGCAGAGGCAATTAGCAGGTAACATGTTAGCAGGCAGGCTGATACGCTTTAAGCTGATACAGACAGCAGCTACATGTCAGTGTAGCGTGTAAGTTAGGTGGGAAGTTATACAGAAAATCTCCTTGTATGTGAGTGAGTAACCACTACACCTCCAGATCCTTTTCCCAGTGTTTCCCTTTCATTTTCATCATGCATAATTAAGCCGTAGCATTCTCCGAACCAGCTGCCCCCCCCCTCCCAACATCACCGCCACCGCCTTGCCCCTCAACCCCCGGTGTGTTGTCGCTCATTTGCAGCACGCACTGCACTGACTGCAGACACGCAGCTATAAAAAGCGTTTATTAACCGAACGTTTGACCCAATTGGCTTGCGTATGAAAACACCTGGGCGTTAGATTGAAATTTAATTGCTTCACTTAGTTAACCCACTTAAGGACCATGTTGAGTTTACTCTGCTCAATTTGTTGGGATCAGCAGCTTTGTGCATCGGGGATGTTGTAGGCTTGGATTGTGGATAATTACTATTAATTAATGGCTGATACGTTCGGCTTTGATGCTGCAATGAGCAAAATTAAGCGATGACTGGGAACGAACATGGCTGAATGGAAGAAAAAAAAGAAAACAGGGTGCATTCTTGGGAATTACAGCTTTGTGGTACCTTGTTTTCATTTGTTGTTGGTGGCATCATCAGTGGAATGTGTGGTCTGGACCCATGGTGTCAATCAGAATCCCATTACTGCAGAGGTTGTTGCCAAACTGCTCCAGGTAAGCTAAGTCTCAACGGGCTGCACCCCAAAAAACAAAGAAAAATAATGCATTTGGGCCCAACGATCTTCCATCTACACCATCTCAAGGAGAACTTTAAACCCTTGTCAGATATAAGATTATGTTTGCAGCAAAAAAAAAAAAGAATCAAACCTTCAATCAAGTTTTTTTTCTGCCTTTTTTTGTGCCAGTTTAGCAGTTTGAGCTCACAGCCTTGTGGGTAATTTTATGAAAACATATCTGGACCTTTAGCTCACAGACGGTGCCTGGCACACTCAATAATGCCTTGAGCAATATCACTTTGAGAGCACCATGCAAAAACAAAGACGTCTTAGCACCATGAATATTTATTAATGAGAGATACCGGAGCAGAGTGACAGCCTAATAGGTGGATAGAGGCAGGATATGAAGAGATATTATATGATTCAAAGACGGATAGGAAGTCAGGAGAAGAGAAAACCCACAGAGCCTTCAAAGTGTGGCAGGGCCTGCAGGAGTTGAAGACACAGAATTGGGGAACCCAGGAGGAAATTTGCCAATCAAATGCTGTTAAGTACAAGTTTACTTTGGCCCTTTTTGAAGATGTAGTTGCTGTTGCAGCGGTTAGGAAGCATCCCAATGGTATCTGCATTCAGGAGCCAGTGCTGATTGGAAGCACAGCAGCGCTGGAGACCCTGCGGGCCCCGCCGGCGGTCTCCATCATTATGCCGACGGCGCTATCATTTCTGGACGCTGATTAAAATGTTGCCGACGTTAAAAGAAGCTGAAGGTTAAACCACAAAGGGGCTGCATGTGAAGTCGATCCACACCACAGCGTCTAACCGCTCCACTTACACACACACACACGTACACACACAAATCTGACTTTTACAACAGAAAAAAAGAGCGCACAATGAGTAGGACTGTAAACTCAGATGGAGCCACTTTGACTGGATATTTATGAGAGTTGTAGTAAATGTAATCCATTGTAATGTGAGGTTACAAAGCTAAATTACAGCATATAAAAGGTGCTGTAACACATCTGAAAACTAAAACAAATGTGAAAAATGTCCTTTAAGCTCCATCCTCCATTCTATCTGGCTGTGGCTGGACATAAATCACAAGTTGCTGAGTTTCGGTGCAGCCAGACAAATGTGGACAGATAAAATAAATAGTGCAGTCTGCCATCTTTGGCAGGCAGAGTGTGGTGCTAACGTTGGTAGTATTGTGTACTTTTCTGACAGCCGTGAACCAAATATATTTGTATCACACTGCCTGTGTTCCTGTGTTGTGTGTTGTAACTTGGCATGATTAAGAGGTGGAGTGTTAGGGGGGGGGCAGAGGTCAGCAGGTGGCAACGTGACAGCATCTATCTGTCACTCAGAGCAGACATGCACTTTTAGTGCTGCAGTTTGTATGTTGACTAGTGGCTGTTAGAGGAACTGCGGTTTTTGGCACTTTTGGCACCAAATGTTTTCTTTCATTTGTGCCCAAAAAAATATAAAATATAAATGGTTTTAGAACCAAATACTTGTCCTTTCTTTCAAATGTGTGTGATGACAAATTAGCTAAAATCATAACAGTGTGTTTTTTTTTATTTACTTGCAGAATTTATATTAAATGTATTAGTTACTTGTGACCATTGACAACACTTCCATTCAGCACAGCACTTAAGTACCAACAAACGGCAGATCGGTTTAGTGTCAGGGTCAAGGACCAGTAAGTGATTACAGTCTTTGCCCTTCTTTGGAATGATTGTATTTATTCAGGGATCAGTGTTGTGTTGAGGCAGGGTGAAAGTGGCCAGCCACTATACTGGAGATCCTTACTAATACTTGATCTGTGTCATCTCCATCAACATCTTTCCCTCCATCTCCCTCCCTTAATGTTTTGTGAAGAGTTGCCTTTCACTTGACTCTGAGTGTAAATGTTCTAAGTACCCTTACATGACCTGCAGGATTTATCAAATAAACAAACGCAGCACTATTCAGTGAGTCTTTTCTGAAACAGGGTAAAGGTACTGACGCACAATCGTGCCTGCTGGTACCCTTTGGAAACAAGAGCTTTGATGAACTGGTCAAATGTAAAAGATGTATAAATGTAATCCTTCTACTTAAGGGCTAAAGATATCTTAAAAACACAGAGCACTGCCTTAGAATTCATATTCCAACAGTCCAAAACTCAGTCGTCTTGTTTTCTGTGTGTGAATTTCTCTGTATTTCTCCGAGTGCTTCATGCTGCATCAGGCTCATAAATTAATTTAACAGATAGATATCCCCTCAATACTCATCTAGTCACCGCAGAAAATGAATTTGCTGAGTTTATTGTTAAATTGAGGTTCTGGTGAGCAGGATGTGAGTGGGGGATTTAGTGCACCTTAAGGGAGCCCCCTCTTCCCCCAACCTGAAAATATGCTTCTGAGATCTCATCTCATATTAATTTGTCATAGAAAAGGTAGTCACGCTGCTGCTCCGTGCCACCCTCTGGCTAACTCTGAGCTATTCGTCGTCTCGCAGAGCTACAAGCCTTTCCATGCCTTCATTTTCCAGGTGCTTGTGCCACACTTTAACTCGGCTTGTTTTCTGCAGCTCCCGTACCTCCTCCTCCTCCTCCTCGTCCCGCTCTCCCTGCTGGTCCTCCCCGTACCCATCCACCGTGACCTTACTACAATTACGCATCCTCCAGTGGGACAATTAAAACTGTGCTACCTTTCCAAGTGGAGAGGGGTGCAAAAAATAATGATGCCAGATTTGTTCTTTTCTTTGAACTAGCACCCCTTGAAGTTTGAAGACGTAACTGTCTGTGCCGCTTTGACTGCGTTTCAATGCCACCGCCAGTCAAGGACGTTCTGCCCTTCAGCTCCATTGTCCAACACAATAAAAAGCTGTCTGTTTTTCATTTGCCGTGAAAATTTGCTCGTGTTGATGTGTTTGTCCTCTGAACGCTTCCTCTCTGTCTTTGACAGGTGCAAGTGCAATCTTCACGCCAACAGCTGCGTTTATGACAAAGAGAAGTTGAGCTGCGAGTGCGAGCACAACACCACGGGCCCCGACTGTGGCCGCTGTAAGAGGAACTACCAGGGGCGAGCGTGGAGCGCTGGCTCCTACCTGCCCATCCCCAAGGGCACGGCTAATATCTGTGAGTACAAACACACACACACACACTAAAGAGTCAATCAATATGCACAAAACAAACTACATGTTTTCCTATCTTAGGCATGGTAGGAGCTGTAAAAGCTGCAACAGCAGATGCCCTGTGTCTGACTTACTTACTCCTTCTGTCCTTTAAAAACACCCACAACATCAAGTCAGAGCTCTCTTTGACAAGACCACATACCTCAGTGTGGAGCATCAGGATTATAGTTTGGTCTTCCTTTCACTTTTTAGTATCACTTTGCTCTGTAAAATGAGTGGAGGCCTTAAGAAATAACCACCACTGTGCTGAATCATCTGCTTTTAAAGCATTAATAACATTAAAAAGGTCTTTTGTGTAGATGAATGAACAGAAGAGTTTATCCAAAAATGATGAAAATGAGTGACTATATTGTGTTTTTTCTCTCTGCTGTGCAGCGTCCCTCCATTGTATTTAACTGGGTACACTGTCGTCTACAGTTGCATTTTATATCTTAAAGTGCCTGTTGATGTAGGGGCCAAAGATTTACACTAATACACACAGTATATTAGAGGTCGTAAATAATGTTGTCCAGCACCAGCTGCAATGCTAATGTAGAATAGAGGCAATTATTTACTCCCGCTTGCAGTGAAGTAAGTGGGCCAACTCCTTTTTGTCTAATGTGTTGTAGTGACGTCACATCATGAGAGGATTTTTTATTTTCTTTATACGGAGCGTGGAAGACACATATTGGATATTTAGCCTCATGCAAGAGACATCCATTTAAACTATTTTTCTTGGTTTTATCTGATACAATGTGAAAGAAACACACATAAATGTAGTAGAAAGAAAAAAGAACCATCCTCCATGTGTCCCTTTGCAGACTTTGCAGACTCCAGATGTGTTGGGTCCAGCTTTAGTGAATGAATAAATAAATGCATGATAGACCTAATTGTCACCCTATGAAATCACCCCAGACAGAGTGATGAGCGGCGGGTCTATGAGGTCGAGTGTGCTGGCATTAATTTAAAAGCCCAACTTTTATCCCGCCCGTCTTCTTATTGCATCTGCTGTGATTTCTGACTGCGTCGGCGGTGCTCGAGGACTCTCTGCCGTCGGGCCACTGATGACTTATTCTCTTCCTCCCAGAGGATCTACGTTATATGAGACTTAGGGAGGGTTAGTGAAATGACCATCCCCTGAGCCCAGATTGACAGCACATTATTAAAAATTTTGACACACACACACACATACACAGGTGCTCACCCACACCTGTGTGCACACTCCTCAAAGCTTACACACAATCTTAACTACACACGGACACACACGCAGCCTCCCTTTGCCCTGCATGTGATGAAAAACAGTCCTGGTATAAAGTGCATTATTATACTTTGTCTTGGAGGGAGAAAAATCCATAATGTAATAACGCTGTGAGAAATCTATAGGAATGCAAGGTTATCCCTCCTGAATAGAAAAGAAAATGCAGAAGGCTGACAGAAAAATGCACCTTGTGCTGTTTCGTAATGTTCAAGCCCATTTTAACAGCAATTCCAAAAGTCTCCCCTGCTCTCAATGTTTTCCCCCCAAAACCAGTGAGCATATGGCAGCTCTGCAGAGACAAATTTGTCAAAGATGAAAATTTAATTAAGATTTAATTTCTTTTTACTATGCCCATCAAGTCGTCTGATGTGATAAGGAGGTCGATGAATCATCATACATGGGGGGGTGGGGTGTGTGTGTGTGTGTGTGTGATATGTGGTTTTTTACGATGTGTTGGGAGCGCAAAAGAAGAGGACTTAAAAAGTGATGAAGAAAGAAAATGATGGCAAAGATAGAAGGAGGGGAAGTGGGCATCACTCTCTGTCACAGCTAACTCAGCCGTCTGGGGTGGGCTCTGTCTCTCTCACTTTTCCTCTCTCCATCTATGTCTCTCAATACCCCACCCACCATAAACACACACACACTCTTTCCTGATCCTCACTCATTCTCACTTCCTTCCTCTGTGGAGACAGAAGGAGAGGGATCAGTTTGAGAATTAACCATGGCAGTTCATTTCACTGTAGGGCCGAGAATACTGAGGGAAATAGAAGCCGGCGGTGGAGGTTGGGGAGCAGCTACTGGTGGCCTCTGAAAAGTTGATTTCAAACAGTAAAAAATGTTTCCTGAATGTTCTGCTAAAGTTCTTATATGAACTTTAAATTGATTTTACATTGCTTTGATACATTTGCATACATTAATATTCCTGTATGTATGCATGGAGCAGTGAAGTATGTGGTTAAAAACCCAAAGAAATCTCTTCTCTTAAATGTTAAATGGACTTGTCTGTGAGTTCCTTGAAGACGTTTCATTGCTCTCATCAGCCTCATCAGCTTCATCAGCTCAGCATTCAGATCTTACTGATACACCATGACCTGAATGACGGATCATTTTCACACACATCATTATTTGCTATTGTCAGAATTAATGAATAAGCTGGCATCACTCTGGCTGAGCCACAGAACTGAAGTCATTTTCATACATAACAACATAAAGAACCACTACTTGCATTATTTGTACAATAGCAGGTCCTGGAACACAGACAGGGGTGAGCTCCACCTGCTCAGAGGGGAAAGAGAACAGTCATGGAATGCATCATAAATCCACCTCTGGTTTCTATATTGGGGAAATTAAGATTTTTTTATTATTATTATTTAGAACCACAACTAACAAGTAGTCAATATTAGACAAACATGTGTTTGCATAATTTAATAGAGGTGTCAGATCCAATTAAATATGTTCCAGTCCCAAAGTGGAAGGTGCTGAAACACAGTGCTCTGGCTTTGCCTCTCCATAAACTTTGTCTGGTGTTCAAAGAGGGGTTGGGTGGAGACTAATTTGCACCATCATCTATCCCAATGAAATTGACAAAGGTGTGAAATTAAGGTAAGTCATTAAAATATGGAAGGTACACATAAATGAATTCCAAACCCATCTGCGGATTACGTTCAGATAACTTTGTAATTATTCAGTCACCTAAAGATGTTTTCTGAGAGACCTGCTTGTGGGAAAGAAAGAAAGAGTTGTTGAAGGTTGTGACCTGTCTCCATGCTGTGACAGTCACGGGGTATATAAGAGATGTGCGGCCTTGCTGCACACCGACAGCCTTGTGACTGTTCTGGTTGATAGCTGCTATGACAGCAATAATAAGAGATCCCACCCGTCACCTGCAGCCATTATTTTTCATGATGATCACATTGTGTTGTTTTTTGTGCGATGTTTTAGCAGGTACTGCTAATTGAAAGTGTTTAAATGGCCTCAGTAGGAAAACAAGTAAAACAGGGTCTTTATTTATTTAAACATTTTAACAAATAATTGTCTTGAGGAAATTTAATTTTCTCCCAATGATGCATAGCACTCCTGGAAATGAAGTACTCGTTTGTTCCGTCTGCATCCTGATGAGTAGATTACCTTGTCAGTGCAGGATTAAGAGACTCTTGTTGAGATTTAGCTGAAGCCAGGCTCAGAGTTTTATGGATCTCCTCTGATCAAAGCAGTAAGAGGCGTGGACACGCAGTGGATTTCTCTGCTTCACCCCACAGAGCACGCAGCATCTCCTGCATCCCACATTAGCATGCTAAGCAGCACTGTGGTATCTGGAGGTGACAGTCACAACAACAACAACAACAACTGTTATTTCACACGACTTACAAATTCCTTTTTTTTGATGAGTGTGCATTAATGCAGAGCTCTTGTCCAACCTGTGTGGTCATGTGACCAAAACACACACTCACATATCTACACAGATACACACATTTAGATCTAGGTCTGATTGCTTTTCCCTTAGGTGTGGATGAAGTATATGTACATTTCTTCACTCTACTCCTCTAGACTCCCAAATATTACCTGGTAGAAAAAAAAAAATTAGTAAGTATGCATAATTTTTGCACCCATGACAACATGTCCTCAAGCTTTTGACATTGTGTGCTCACCTTAAAACCATGAAAACTTCTTGGTTAGGTTTAAAATTAGGAAATTATGGTTTGGATCACAAAGATGAACACATTGAGGTCAACTGTCTGATCTGCAACAAGTTTCTCCACCATTTTTTTGGTATTTATTCTAAACTAACTCAACCCCTTGCTAAGCTTTCCCCATAAGGATGAGACTTTTTTATTATATGTCATTTTCTTCTAATGATTAAAGGACACATAATGGTGCTGTTAACGGTGCATGTCGAAACATTCCCATTGAGACCTTTAATAATCTTCATATATGCACCATTGTGGGTGCTTTGGCGATAGCAATATGCACACAAAGCATTCTTGAGAACTCTGTGAAGTCTTCAGTCCTTGGTAGAAATCAAAGGTTACTGAGACATGAGAACACGCAATTTGATAGAGTAGCTTCCTAGAAATGTAGCCATTGAAATAGTCACTCAGCTCCACTCACACTCCAGAAATGGCCCAGAGCCACCACACTGAGCTTCAGAATGTTCTTCAGGAAGTCTGTGCATCTGCATATATGCATAAAATACCATATTTTTTTATATATAGCCCACGGTTTCCACAAACACAGTTTTCAAATATTTCCTACAGCTCTTCACAGGGGATTTAATGAACATAAAAGACAGTATTTAACTCAGTGTTGTGGAACTGTTGTCTCTGTTTAAAATGTTTTTTTAATCAGGCTCACATGTCTACCTGGTATTCAATTAGAGCCACATGTTAATGCATCTCCACACAGTCCCATTGTTCCTCCCTTTCTCTCACAGCCGCTCATTTATGCTTTCCCAGAGTTATTTGAATTTTTATTTCACCCCATCTTCTCCCATCCTGCTGCTCCTTCAGCTCTTCTTCCTCACTACCTTTTTCTTCCTCTGCCTGCTCCATCTCTTGGTTTTGTTTTATGCTTCCATTCTCTCTCTCTCTCTCATTCTATCCTCCACAACACCCCCAACCACCCCAGAGACCCAGCTTGTTTACTCTGTCTTTTCTACATCTCAGCTCTGTGCAGCTGTGACGGTAATCTTTATTTCAAATATTTGTTTCTTCCATCTTTTTTTTTTCTTCCAATACCCTTACTGCTGCCACCATCGACGTACACCTCATTCCATCCCTGAAATCTTAAACTGTGCTTCTTCCAACTTGGCTCCTGGGCACTTTAAGACTTGCCACCTTCAATTCAGATCTACACATTGAGACGAGGCGAGTGAGCCGGTGAGCCAGGCACTCCGGCAAGGCAAGCCGTAATTTTTCTCCTGAGGAATTCAATCAACCTGCATGCGGTGTGCTTGTGTTTTTGGCAGCCTTTTCCGTTGCTAACCAGTTAGCAATGCCTGTCACCATGACTGGGCTCTATATAGCCAAAGAGCTCCAGATGATGATAGATTGCTGTGAAATGATGGCAGCCAGGGAAAGCAATTACCAACTTTGCCTGTGGTGGAATTCAGCAGATAAGCCGCCTTTTCAGAGAAGTCCAGGTAGCGCCCAGGCAAACAGGTGAGGCACATTGAAGGTCAGAGCAGAATGGAGACTGACAGAAACAATGTAATGACACACACAGTCATATCTGACTACTACGCCACCAACTGACAGTAAAATCCAAGAACCAGAGGGTAAACTTGACCAAGACGTCCATTCTTTCAGCCCATGCACAGAATAAATTAGCTTGGATCTATTTAAAGCATAGCTGTACTCTGATAATCCATAGGTTGGAGGTCTTAGTTGGTTGACATCATAACTTGAAGTGATCGTGTAAAGAATAAACATCGAGCACGTCTGACCACCCCGCTCTGTGAAGTGAGATTTTAATGCCCCTCTTTGTGTTTGTGTTACATGTGCAGATCCCATTCACACAGATCACATTCAGTGAACAACACAGCCCTCAGAGATCATATTCACCACCCAAGCAGCTCGCAGCCATGATCCCTGAGCAAAACACATAAAAATCAATGGAGCACGCCGTCAACATAAGCAGCCCCTAATGCTCTTCCTGTGTGATAGGACAAAATTAGATTGCAGCCATGCCCTGTAATGGCGAGGCCGGGCAGGTGAAGGGGATTGAAAATGACTGCGATTGAAAATTAATCGAATGACCTGACATGGGATCCATGGATCTGCCTGGAGCACACAGGTTGTTCATAAAGCGGTGAATAATTGCGCTGACAGGCCTCTGGTGTTGGAGCTCATGACCTGGAAGATAGGGCTGCTTGGCCCTGACCTCGGCTAAGTGTAATTTGTCAATACAGTGGTGGCTTTGATTAACACTTGTTTGTATGTAACATGATTTACACTGAAGGTACATTCTGTTTACAGGGGGAAGGCTAAAAATACTACATCGTATAATCAGTAGTTGATTAATACACGACTACTGTACACTGTGTAATCTGCCGTTCTCAATTTATATCATCGGCATCGTCTTACTCTGAGTGGTGTGAGTGATTTAACACTTCAGTAAGCGCACACCCTCCCAGTGCATCAATAGCCTATTACAATTGTATATTCATCTTGAAGGCACTTGTGTACAGTCTGTTGAGAACACAGTGAATATTTTCTCTGTATAAACACACTGGTATGAAGAATATCTCTCTCCAAACAGTGAACTCTATTTTACGAAGGTCCGTACTGTAACAGCAAGAGCCAGTCACCCTCTTCTCTTTCTCTCTCTGCTCATATATCTATATCCGTTTCCATTTAATGTAGTGGGTCCCCTGCTAATCTTCCTGACTAGATGTAGATAGCGCCTGTGTATTATTGCTCTGTCAGCTACTCAACCAGGCCCGTTTTTAGCACTGCATTTCTTCTTCTTTTTTCAGTTCAGTTAGAGCTAAAACACTTCCAGTGCATTTTCAATCATGTGAAGCTTGCATTAAGCGGAAATAGATTAATGTATGATTTAATAATTGAAGAGTGATTATGTATCAATATTGATGTATATATAATAATAATGCACATAAGTAATTGTCAAGTTACTTATTTAGTAACTCTAAATATTATAATTCTCATTTTCAGTGTGCTGCCAGTTAAAGACGCTAACTGGTTTTGTTAATTGACTTTTAAAGAACCTCTGCATGGGATCTGGTGCCATCTAGTGGTGAGGTTGAAGAAATCCTTATTTTTTTCCAAAGGTGAAAACTTTGCTTGTTTCAGGCTACTTAGCGTAACATTTAAATGCAGCTGAGTGGAGCAGATTCTATGGTAAAGCTGTAGAATGTATGCTGCCTGTGGTTTGTACTGTCCTGTTGTATCATTATTGTAACACTGTGAACCTGCTGCCATATCAGCCTGCACTTGCCAGTTAAGATAATTCTGCTTCTGATTGTCCTTGCCTTGTCCTTCCTGTCCTCTTGGTTAGCATCTGGCCACCCCCCTGAGATTTGACATCCATTACTCTCTCTGTGGCCATATGTTAGCATAGCCTCCCAACACCTCACAGCTCTCAGACAGGTCACAGATCTGCCTCCTAAATACAACCAGGGGGCAGAGATCAGAGGAAAAGTGATTGAACGGACAGCATTTTGATCAAAGTCTATCTACACAAACACACGCACACACTCAGGAAAGCATCATGTTTCCCCCGAGTGCTTGGAGATATTTTGTGATGGCTCCATCAGTTGAAAGGCCCCACCAAATAAAAACCCTGCACATATGTCTCCTCAGCTTCCTCAGCTGTAGGTGTGATAGCGAGCAAGATGTAAGCAGGAGAGGAAGAGAGAGAGACAGAGAGATTTATTTCATTTCTTCCTCTCCAGTTTGGAAGAAATGTGGGCGCATGTCTTCTCTTGCCCAGCATGCTTCCCCTTCCCGTGGTGAGGAGGTGGTTTGTTTTTGTGGGCAGACTGCCTTATTGAGGGCAGGGGGTAAAGCAAATAGGAGGGAGAGCCTCTGTTCAAAGGGATGATTAGAAGAAAAAACGGAGTTGGCATCGATATCCTGGAAGCAAAGACCAAAGCTGACCAAAAATACGCAACCAGTGTGTTGATGTGTCTTTGAAGAACATAGATTCAAACAAAGAAAAAACGTGTTCTCTGACATCGGTTGCTCTCCGTTATGTTGTCTGATGCAAGCGTTCTAATTAATTCCCAAACCAAGATGTCGCCAGTTGGTTCAGATGGTAAAAAACGATCAGCATAAGAAGCCTGTGAATGTCTCAGATCCAAATCCAGCCCAATGTCCAGGTGTGGGAGAGATCTGGTCTCCATGGGGATGAGACAGACTGTATTATCTGCTCAGTGGCGGCCCGGCTCAGAGATTGAGCTTGATGGAGGGATGGACGGGGAGGCGGCAGGATAAGACATGTCCTCCCGTTGGTGTCAGAAGCAGGATTCGTCATCAATGATGCCATTTGATATGTGTGTGTGTGTAACAATACATAGTCTAACCCCTGACGTGCGCTAATCACTAAAATATTCGACTCTGAAATGTTGACTTTATCATCCAGATGAATCACAAATGTTTGTGTGGGAAGTGTGAGGGGAGGACTATCAATATATCTCTATTACAAATGTTATTTTCTCAAGGCCCTTTTTAAGATGCTCTTTTCTCCTTGTCTCTTGCAGGTATTCCCAATAACATCGGTCCAGTTAGTAAGTAAACACTTCCACTTGCTTGATGCTTTGCTTTGCCTTTTTTTGTTTCACCCTCCATCGCACATCCCCGAACCTGCTGCCGAGTGTTCATTTCTGATTCCAATCTTCCTACCAAGAGTCACCTGACAATTGTTTCCTACTTTTTTTTTAAAGTGGGGTGGAGTTAAGAAATAGCTAAAGGCTATATTGTCCTGATGTGGGCATATTAATTTACTTTATCCAGACTTAACTCAGCCAGATAACAGTTGTCTAGCTCTGCATGCAGAATGTCATTTGTTTTTTTTTCACCCCTTCTCTCTCCCATGCATTATAAATAAATGGCATCTAGACTTTATTAAAGTGCCAAGACCTTTCTGGCAGTATAATGTCACAGGAGGTCATTTTAATATGAGCCGCAAGCGCCTCGGCTGGTATTATCTTCGTCAACCAGTAGCCCCTCAGGAGGAGGAGGAGGAAGAAGAGAGGTGCCATGTCTCAAGTTACCGCTGCCTGGAAGGCTGCGTGATGCAGGAACCGTAGGACTGTATTGAACAAGTCAAAGTGCATTCACAGCCTGGCTCAGTCCATCTTAATCTGTTTTTTTTTTTTTTTTCTTCATTGCCCTGTTCTTAGCGTGTATCCTCTGGTCCCCATGGCAGCAGATTGATTAGTGACCTGCCCCCCCCACCCCACCCTGTCTGATCCTGAGCCCACACTGACTGGCACGTTTTTGAGAAACTGGTTCAATTGATGAAGTTGGTGGACGAAACAACAAAAGATCTATTTAATATAAATGAACCATACTTTCACTCAGCATCTAATTATTTCCAAGGTCTCCCTGAGGACACACAACACATGCAGACTTGTCTTGTTGTTCATCATTTAAAGGCTAAGATGACTGCCGGGCAAGTTTCCCAAAAACGTGCTGGGAGTGACACGGGGAGGGAAACAGGCTGTTCCCAGGTGGTATTTAATCAGGCTTTAGTGCGGTGGCTCACACAAGAAGTAAAGTCTGATGCTGTGTCATGAGTCGAGTCAGAAATGGACATGAGACACCTACCCCCCCACCCCCTCCACCATTCCCCTTTAAATCCCTCCACAGCCGGCCACCTCCTCCTTCAGATTTATGCTACCTCCTCTCCATGCATGGCATGACTGGTGTGTGCATGCTCTTCATACTGAACATACACATGTATACACACATATTCACTGCTGCACATCCGTTTTCTCTGTCCCATCTCAAAGCACCAGGTCAGACCATGTCCAACAGCTGTCCTCAAATCCTGTACAGGGCGAGTGTGCATGCTGATAAGTGTGTGTGTGTGTGAGTGGGGTGGGTGATGTAAGAAAGGACACTCTGACAAACCAAAGTCTTCACTTCTCATTCAGATCGGCCCACAGGGATTTAGATTTCTCACGAGTGGCTGTCTTGTCGCAGCAGCCTCCCCTCAGATCCAACACAACACAAAGATACTGTTTGGTTTTTTTTTTCTTTCAAAGCACTCTGAAGAGGATGAAGCTGTTTTCAGTGCAATCAAGTTCATGTCTGAATTTGTTAATAAAGTTACAACAGAGTGGGAGAAAAAAATGTTTTAGAAGGTCGTTGAGGTTGTTAAAAGGATGGGAAGCCGTAGCTATTGTGGGAGCCGTGCACTTTTCATGTTGTTGTTTGAAGGTAATTGAATTCCTTATTGACTTTTCTCAATTCTATTTCAAGTTTATTAAGCCAGGCAGAATTGCCTAATGCGGACCATTAAAGTGAAATTAATATTTTAAAAAAACAATTCTGGCTCTGCAAGATTGCATTTCATTAGAAGTATGGCATTGATTAAAATCCGTCACCACTCATTTAGCTCGCCTCACCTGAATATTCTCCATAGCAAAATAATTAATGGAACCCCAGATGTGTATTACAGCCAATCAATCGCCAACACAAAATAATTAAAAAGGAACTTACTTTACCAATTAAGAGGTTTTAGATCCGGACAGGAAGGTTTGTTTTTGTTTTGTTGTTTTGTCCTAGATCAGCATCCTCGAGCTGCTTTTCTGGATATAAATGCAGATTTAAAAGGAAAACTTCACCATTTTTTAAAATATAAGAGCCAAGTTTGAGTGGTGTCTCCTTTTTTTGTTAAGTTCTTTATTTGTTAATCTGTCATTTTCAAAGAGCCTCTCATCCAGTGACTCATATGACTGTACCCCACTGCAGATGTCACAGCCAGCCAGTAACGCTAAGGCTGTTTTAAAAGTGACTGTCACAGTGTGTAGACACGCCAAGCCCAAAGCTAATGTATTATTTAATTTTTGAAAAAAAGGGAATAGGTTAAAACAATTATTCTATGTGAAATAGTCATTCCTTAAAGATTCCACCTTCTGAGCTGCAGTCATATTCTCTGCTCATGCCTAGTTAGAGTAATAGGCTTCTTGCCAAGAGAGCACTGGATGTTAATTGCCGGAGATTGCATGATTCATGGAGTCAATAGCGAAAGGACAGAAAGATCAAGTGAAAAGATGAAGGGGCACAATGAGGAAACTTATCCCATTCGCTCACTTTGCTTGAGTCCTCTCCCATTTCCAACCGCAGAGTATTTCCCTGACACGGAAATACTGACTTGTATGTAATTATGAGGTTATGCTACCCACAGCAGTCCGTCATTCCAAGTCCCAACACCTGCCATTATTTATTCATTGTTATTCCACCAGCAGAAATACACTGTAATTAGATATCGATTACACAGTCGATGTGATGAATTAAACAAAATGCCCCCTAACGTCTTCATTTTCTATACATAGTTTAGACTCCCTTGCATAAATCACGACTTAAATACTAAGTGTAACAACATTCTTTTTTCTTTAGCTTCTTCGCTTATCATCGCCATGAACATACACACACACAGCAAGCCCACGGAAGTCATACGAATTACATACAACGTCTTTCCAAATGTCCTTTGAACGGGGTCTTTGGATGCATTCTCATGTCAGCCCTGCCCCATTGTATTTGCTGTTTCCTGATTTACTGATTTGAGTCATGCTGGACATGTCCGTGTCTCTAGTTTTTGTGTGTCAGCAACCAAGTAGTCCCCACCCCCCTCCCTCTCCTCTAGACAAGTCTGTGAAGTACATCACACACAAAGGACACATGAATAACTCCTGGTTTCTCTCAATTGCACGCAGTTCGGCCGAATGTGTCATCCCTAGGTGTCGCTAACCGAAAAGAAGGTAGGCATTCAAGATTATGCAACAATTCTTTTTTTTTTCACAGATTCATTTACCTCAGGTGTTTGCTTAGTCACCAAAAAGAGTTCTTCTGGGTAGTATCTTCCCCTTTAGGGTCCTTTACTGAGTAAAAAACATGCTGGTCTTGTCAATGATGGCGGCTCAAGAGGAAGGCTTGTGCATTCATGTGGCGCTCATGTTTCAACACACTGAAGTGCTGTGCTTTATCCTCTCTAACACTCAATGTGTGTGCTGTACGTTTATGCATAAACACTCGAATTTAATTGGCTGTAGAACTTCCAGGGACCCTCGGTTCTGTGTCAGCTCATCGGGAAGAAAAGCTGGAGAGGTTTTCACGGTGGTTTTATGCAGATGTTGGGCTCATCTCGGTTTAATCCATCAGCAGATGTGATTCGCAGCCACCTTGCAAACAACTAGCGCAAAAAAAACCACACAGCTCTGTGTTTCCATGACTGCAGCCAAGCGCGCTCAGCGTATGTGTCAGGGGGCTTATGTCACCCAGCACAATGGCAGAGGCTGGGCCTTATTATTTTCTCTTTTTCCAACTGTTTGTTTTATGACCGGAAAAGAACGGAAGGACTGATGTGTTCACTGTTAGCCCGTTTCCTTAAACCACGCTCCTGTGCACAAATTTATAGGGCGAAAAGTCTCGGCTTGCCTCCGCCAAGGTGGAGAGTAGTTTGTCAGGAGAGGTTTCTGTCTGGGGACACATGCACAGAGCCTTCTGAATTATACAAAGCACTTGTTAATGAAATGAAGCATAGAAGTGGGACCATAATATTTGAATTGTTAGGAATCTAAGGCATTTGTAACAGATGCTGCTACACGCAGCCAGCCTCACTTGGCAATGTCACTCCTTATTTCTCAGCGCTATCATTCATCATTATTGTGTGTGTTTCTTTGATTATTTTTTTTTAACAGTCATATTTTTATTAGGCATGATGCTTGTTACTCTTAATTCTCTGACATTACATGTGTTATGTTTAATTGCAAAATCATGTTTTTTTTTGTTTCTTCTTTTAATTTGTCTAGTAGCTCCGCAAGTTGCATTGTCCACTGCCCCCTCTGTCCACGTTGCAAACAGCAAGCGAGGTAGGAGCACTAGAACTCATATGTTGCCCCCCCCCCCCCTCCCCCCTCCCCAACCCAGATGACACCTAAAGCCCTCTCAATGTATGAACTGGTGTTTCTGTTTACCTATAAGAACCCTGACCCTTGTAGGCACTATAGCCTCCAATACACTGTGCGATTTTGGGGAAGTATGTGTTTAACACCAACTCACACAGTACGAATAAAAACGCATGCGATGTCAAGTCAAAGCTCACGATGTATGTGGTCACACTGTACGGTGCAATGGTCAGCTGCGATGTCACTGCTCACACTACACGCGACTTCGGGTGCACAGGTGATCACATTGAACTGGAAATTAAACATGTATAAACCAGAGCTGTTGCTGTTTCAAAGAAACAGTCAAAGTCAGTCAGTTTGTGCTGCGTGTTGCTGCCTCAGCTCATGAAACGTGTGGGTGCCGCCATGTTTGTTATCATCTGAAACAATTTTGTGGAGGCGTCATGACATTAAAAGTGTTCGGGCAACCACATGTGCAGTGTGGGAAAAACGCAGACTTTGGGCCGTATCTCTGCGATATTCTCACGAGGGGCGACAAATATATCAAACGTCAGAATATCAACCGATCGTGCGACTATAACTGCCTCTCGTGAGCCCCAGTACACTGCGCTATTAAAGACGCACGACAAAGCTGAAATTCGGCCCGACCCATCGTATGACTCAAAATTCGGGTCAAAATTGGACCAAAAAACGCACAGTGTATGCCCGGCTTCACCCTGTGCTACAGTACTGTGTATATCACCATATCAGCAGTTCAGTGCTGGACCGATGGCTTTCACTGTATCCGAGGTACACTGAGGACTCATTCATCTATGAATCGTTTCTAAACACTGTAAACGTCCCCTGGAATCATTTCTGTTTCAGTGCAAATAAAGCGGGTGATTGAGACTACAACTATTTTTGGGGGGAATGTCTTTCAGAGACTTTTTATTCCCCATGTGTGCATGATTTATGACCTTAGCCTATTTCTAGAGAGAAGAGATTATTTGTCTTAGGAGAGTATGTCTGCTCGAGTGAAGCGTCTAATGTAGAAGATCCTAGCTTACGCCCTGATAAGACTTGCTGATGTAGGTGAAAGGTAGAGTGGACTGGACTCACTGCTTCTTCATTTCTAAGCCCTGCTGAGTTGTTAGTGGCCAGACAGAGAGAACTGACCTCGATACACATTCTTAATAACTAACAATCCCTTGGATGAAAGCCCCATCCCCCCACTCGTTCTGGAGCCGTGAGTGGGCTTTCTGTACAGGCAGCTGCCAGTGAGGCTTAAGGGTCACATCTGTCTGTGCTGTGACACATGGTGTCAGTGGTCACTCAGCGTGGCAGACAGATCCTCACTCGGGAGAGAGGCGAGCAAGGGCTGCACGCCTAAGGGCAGTGCTGCCACTGAGTATCATAGACTGTAGCAGGTTCTGCAGTCCAGCTCCTTATATCTAATTAAGCATGACATAACACTGCACAGCCGGCAACGACACACACTCTCTCCCAGCTGCAACTCACCATCACTCTCACTGAAATATCAGTTGTGCTGTAGTGACTCTTTAAAAACTTCTTTCTCACCATTTGGATTGAATATTTTTTTTTTCATTATTGAGGGATGCGATGTGAAGTTCCAATCAAAGTTTCATCTCATCCACCTTCTGATTTCTTCGAACCAGAAAAACCATGACACTGACAGGCCTCACTCACACTGATTTCACACAGATCATTTCATTCATGGTGTTTCCCGCCTCTCGCTGTGTGGTGTTTTCCGATGTGATCGTGTCTCTGTGCCATCATGTTGGAGCCTTCCTCGCCTCGTGTTGTGGTGTGCTTGAAGTGATGTGACCTCTCTAAATCCTACTAATGCCGTGCATTTTTTTTGTTTGATGATTTTCTAACTCTGGCTGTGCCCATGCCAGACTAATCAACCTATACCTTTCATCTTTCCCCTTAACATCTGACCCTCCTCCCTCACACAGTATCTCCATCTTTTTTAACCTCGCATGCCGTGGCGCCTCGCTCAAAGTTTTGCTAACCCTGCCGCCGCAGCACTCGCAGCAACAGCAACAATTCCAACACTCCCTATCGCGTCTCTTTCTCTCCTCTCTTTCTCTTTCTCTCTCTCTCTCTTCACACTTCCTCTCTCTTTGCAAGACTGCGAATGCTTCGGCCACTCCAACCGATGCAGCTACATCGAGCTGCTAAACAGCGTCATTTGCGTGAGCTGTAAGCACAACACTAGGGGCCAGCACTGCCAGCTATGCAAGCTGGGCTACTACCGCAATGCCTCAGCAGAACTGGACGATGAAAATGTGTGCATAGGTCAGTCCCCCATCCGGGCCCCTTCACTGCCACCATGCTTTCACACTCTCTTCACCTCACTTCCTGTGTTTGACTCCTCATCAGAGAAAGTGCCACCATGCATCACTCACCGCTGTCTCATCTGTACACCACCCTCCTGTCTCCATGTTCTTCAGTGGTCTTCTTCTTTTGCTTCTTCTGCTTTTGCACAACCTCTGTGTGAGAATGAATGATTAACAGAGGATGCTGGTCAATCAATTCTAGACGATTCTTAAGCATTTTTTAGGTGTATTGTTACAAATACAGATGCTGCAGTATCCTTCAGAATATTATTCCTTCTTCTTAGCTTAAAGGTTGGTCAGATTTCTTTAAGTATTGAGTTACATTTTAGCTGTAAAGTCTTGGACATAGCCTTAGGCTAACTATAGTTTAAGGCCCAAAATATTGATATTTTTATGTAAATATTAAAGAAATTGTTTAACATTTTAAGATGAAATTGAAGTCTTTATGGTGAGTATAAGAGAAGCCAGCAGCTGCTTAGCTTAGCATATCACACAGATAGCCTTGGTGTGGCTCAAAGCTAGGTTAGCTCCTCTAAAATCTCCCTCTAAAATGCAAATGTCTCTAAAATCATACTTTATTTCATAAAGTTAATGCCACCTTTGTAGTTATAGTGTTAAAGTTAAAAGGGCATTTCTGTTATTTTGTTCATGACATTTATGCAGGCGCTCATAAACAGCATCATCTATTTTTCTTATGTGTAAAAATTGCATTTCACATAGTTCCTAAGGCAAGAGCTCTGTCCCTATTGAATTTTTTACCTAGCACGTGTAGTGTGAATTCACGGCGTTCAGTGCCAGGTGCATTTGTGAGTCCTGAGGGGGGGAAGTTTGACAAGTAACAAGAGTTCTGAGAGAAATGTTGCAGGGAAGTCACACAGCTAGTCAGAGGTGTCACGCAAGTGCATATGTCATATACATGAAATGGCCTCAGGAGTAGCAGCTGAAACCCGTCACAAGGCATTAAGAGTCACCGAGGCATTACTGCGTGCCAAACCCGCCGTCACCCTGCCTCTCTCTCACTGACCCCTAAGTTTGTCACTTGCCGTCACCTCTCTCCTCTTGCCTGACCCCTGGATGTCACTCGGGTGCAGCCACGTGCAGCCAGAAGGTACAATGTGATGGTCAGGGACTGTCAAAATAGGTGTCACTTTGACTGCAGAGTGCTTCTCTTACTGCGGAAGGCTGGGAGGTCAGTCGAGTGTAGGACAGTAGAGACTTAACAGGTCCTTTTTTTATAGCATACTTTTTTTATTGTGGCTAATAGCGATCTAATGATAAAGAGATATTTGTAGACAGTTCTTATGGAAGGAGAAGTATTTACAGCCTTAAAAGAGAATTAAAGAACATATTACAACAATGCCCATTTCAATGTACTGTACTGCCATGCCTCTAAACATTCACTCTTTGTCTTCATGCCATGTTCCATCTGATACCTTCTCATTTCATATACTGTCTGCTCTTCCACTCTTCTTCCATCGCTTTCTGTGTGAATGATTTTACAAGATCATGTTTAGCTAAACCTACTTTATCCATCTGAAATCAAAGCTACTGATAATGCTTTGCATGGCAAAATTACTTCAATATAAATTACAAATATGTTGTAATGAATATAAGGTGTTCGTGCATCTAGATCCAACTTCATTCCTTCCTCATTCTGTCTCCATCACAGTTGAAATGGTAGCATTTTTTCCCCTGTATGATTCTTTAAATTCATTTGTTTATGAAAAAATCTCGACCTGTTGGGATTATAATAGAGCTCGAGGACTGTGGTCCACTCCAAAAAAAAAAAAAAAAAATCCTGTGCCAGGAAGTTAAAGCACCACCCTTTTCTCCAGCCTGTGTGTGTGTGTGTGTCTTGTTTTTCCAGAGTGTAATTGTAATCCCTTTGGCTCAGTCAGTGATCGCTGTAATGGCACAGGATATTGTATATGTAAGGAGGGCACTACAGGGCCTAAGTGTCAGGAGTGTCTACCCGGCTATTTGTGGGACGATGGCTGCAAATGTAAGTAGAACCACAACCCTCCCTACGCAGCTCCCCTGTGTTCTTTCTCTCTCTCTCTCTCTCTCTCTCTCTCTCTCTCTCTCTCTCTCTCTCTCTCTCGCTCTCTGATGTCTTTTCTCTCTGTGTGATTCCTGCTTTGGCTGGAAGAATGTGCTGCCCATACACAGGACTGCCTACAGCTGCCTTGACAAATACAGACCTAACACAAGCTAACCCAATATACTTTGAAGCCATTTCTTTCATTACCTAATCCTGCCTTTCACACTTGCTGCGGCTGCGTTGCCAGTGTAATATCAGCAGGTGCCCTTTATGGCTTTTAAAGAAAAAAAAGAGAGACAAAGCAATGGCATGGCAGGATGCATGCTGCACAGTAACTGGGTTATCCAGGCGCGTCGCACACCCATAACACAACAGCTGAGTCAATATTGACTGCTTGACAGGCTGCCTATGATCTGTTTGAGTAGCCGTCACCCCCTCGCTTGTCCACAACAGGACAATGTCATCCAACACTGACATTTTTATTTTTATTTTTTTTAAAGGAGAATGCAGGTCATTTTAAGTTTATTTATTGCTGTGTATATTTCCTTCAGTCATTTTGTATTGCATGCCTTGTGTAGTCACTTTTTAAAAAAAATGTCATTGTTTTCCTCAGTGACAAACCCACAGGAGGTAGACAAAACAAAGTAAACAACTGAAGATGATGAATTTTAGCTGACAAATAACATAACTTCAAGCTCTTCTTCTCCTGTGCGCCCTCAAATTATCCAGATGAGCCAGGAATTATTAGCCAAGACAATGGCAGAGAAATGTGTTGTAAGTTTAAGCAATATGTTTATGAAAAAATATTTTTAGCTCCAAAGAATGACCAATTTTATATACAATGTACAGATAAGGCTGCTTTTATTCAGTGTGAAGTGCATCTCTAGGCTGGAAGGCGAAGGCACATCATTACGTGTATAAATCCTGCAGCATTGCTAAGAGGAATATTGAAGAATGCTGAGCTGTCCAACAGTAGGACTAATATAATGTTTACATGTGACAATAGAAAGTTTAAAAAAAAATGAAAATATAATATATTTTTTGTTGTCACACTGCCAAGTTAAACAGATGGTGCCAGAAACAGAGAGACAGAGCACAGAATGGATCAGTGGTTGTATTTGTCAGATTAGTCATGAAGCAGTGATCAGAAAATCAAACAGAGATGAGTGTGTGGAGCGTTTCTCTAAAGTTCTGCCTCAAACGTCCTACAGTCAGATTAAAGAGGTGTAATCAACACTAAAAAGCAGCAAATACAGATCTGCTCCAGACATGTTGAACAATAAATACTGCATTGTCACTAGGGCTAATTTCTATGATTTAAATAATGAATGAATAATTTTATTTTTAGCCTCTCTGGTTGGATCTAGATAATCAAACTGTTTATACTACAAGGGAAATTCCTCCTATCTGCAACAAGCTTCTCTGCCATTTTTTTTCTTGCTACCATGGTAACAGATTCCTTTACCAGTTGTGACCAGATTTCCCAGAATGCAACATCCACAGTGGGGGTCTCTGTGCTGTGAATGTTACAAATGCCAATTTTTTTATTTTTTTATATTTTTTTATTTATTTATTTTGGCTGTTGTGAGGAAATGAATGGACATTTGTAATATTTATTTCTGGTGAATCAGTGCATCCAGATTTACACCCAGTCCTCAAAGATGAAAGCTCTTGCTGCATTGCATTATGGTCTACTGAGTCTTTGGTGATAAGCGGCCCTGATGAATCTACAGTGGATTGTTGTATTAGTAGCTGAAAAAAAAAGCTCCAAATCCAGTTTTCCACAGGAATTCGAAAGGTGACCTCAAACACAGCTGTGCCGTAGTAGACATTATACAATACATATTGCTGCAAACTACAAAAAGTTTGATATCGGAAACACCTGCCTGCCCGAGGAGCTCCTGCTGCTGAGTGAGTCCCCAGCTGAAGCAGTTTGAAAACTTTCCCGTCTTGACCTTCTTTTGGGTGTTGCCTCTGCGGCAGTATTTCTGTGCATGGACCAGCCTCTATCTGCATGCCGACTGAAAAATGCAATTAAAACTTAAATCTCTCGTCAAACACAGCACTTTCTCTAGACAGACACACCTAGTACATTGGTCCCCTCTCTAAATATTATCACTCATATCAAAAGCAAACGCAACAAATCTTGTCATTTACTGCCTGTGCCGGTTCTGTTTACATGCGGTAATGTGAAATGAGAGAAAAAGACAGCGGATAAAGGTGCATGGCTCTGAAAATGATTACCTCATCTCTACTATACAGACAGACTCCCATGTTTCCTCACGCTGTGAGTTTATCCCCACGTAGGTGTTCAAGCCATCAAAGTGCTACACTACCTTTAATCTTTCCAGCCATACACCTTTGACACCTCATCGAGTTCAATAAGTTGTTATTGATGCTTCTTTTTTAAATTGTGTGTTTTGTTCAGTTCCAGACATGTGCATCAAGTAATGCAGGGAGCCATTTTATTCCACTGGCATAGAAATGAGTGTTGTCACTTTGGCGTGTCTTTTGCTAAATCTGACGATTTTCTAAATCTTTTTTTGTCAAAAGCGACTAGCGACAAATCTAGCAACTTTCTCCGGTGGCTTTTGGTGACTGATGTGAAAGCAGGTCAGTCTCACAGTAGTTTCACACAGCAGTCCGAGCAGAGAGCAGACCCAGACCACTCTGCGTCCAATCGTAATGCAAAGCTGCCGCAGGTCATGGCTTACAGAGCAGGATGTATACATAGTATATTTAAATGGATAATTTTAAAAACAAAACAAATACAATGGTAGTTTAAACACTTTCAACTATGCAAATTATGCAATAAGGTAATTTAGTGGGACAGCCAGTTTTCTTACTGAGGAGCTGGCAGCACTGGAGCATCTCCCTGAAGCACAGACACAAGCAGTGACAGAATGGAAACTTCACAGGGGCGACAGCAGCAACACAATGTAACAACTGCTTCTTATGATAAACATTGAATAATAAGGCTGTATATTATATGCAGATTTATTGTATTTCCAGAGTGATACTGTCCTTTCCAATTGCCTGATTGCATTGCTTTGTGATTTTTTTTTTCCAAAAAGTTGCAACAGGAATCTTATATTGGAAAGAAGCAAGACTTGTGTGAGAAAGAGATGATTCATCCTGACAGGCTTCAAGCTGTGAGCTTGCATCCAAATAATTTAGCAGACAAATCACAGTCTTTATTTGTTTGAATGAATCCTTAGGAAATCTAGATTTATGTGACCAATGTCCCTGGGGTCATTGTCTATATGAGGTGTATACTAAACAGCAACATATGAGTAACATAGGTAACAACATATAAGTAAGCTAGTGATGGTTTCTAGCTTACTTACAGCAACAGATATATATTGGAAGGGCTGTTGCACCAAAACGGTTCCAGCATGATGAATTCCCAGCACAGTAGGGACACAAACCTCTCTGAATATTCTCGGAAATACGTGTTTGCTTTCTGTCATCGCAGCGAGAGAAAAAACGAGGAAGAGAATAAAAGGTCATTGTCTGATGTACCAATCATCTCAAGGCCTTGTGGTTCTTTAATTAGTTTTCCTTCCTGTCATGCCAGGGAATGTCCAAATTACTAAGTCCATCATATATCATAAGTAAAAGGATTTCTATAGAAAGCAGCAGAGCTTGTAGCCTCCTCACGTATTGACTCCTTATGGTAGTTTGTTCTGAGTGGTGAGTGAAATTGATATGTCAGTTTGAAAAAAAGACAACTATAGAGTTCAGATGTCTCATTTGGATCTAGTTGTGCATGGTAATTGGTGAGCTGTGGCCTGAAGCCAAACCTAGCGAGCCAAACAGCAGCTTCTCCTTTCTACAACCACACAGATGTGGCACAAATAGGATTCGCACAGACAATGTTTCTTAACAAGCCCCCCCCCCCCACCCCACCCCATCAAAGGCCTATTTGGCTATTCCTGGGAGACAGCATGCAACCAATCCTGAGTATTAGGAGAGAGGTCTTATATTTGTTATTGTGATATTTATGTCCCATACAGCTCATGGATTGCTCACCACATTGTTTTCCACTCCCATAAAGGACTGCAATGGGCAGAAGTGGCCCCTGTGTTTATCACTGTTTATTTGTCTCTGTTGGTTTATTAGTTTGTGCAGCGCTGCTTTGTTTGCCTCCAGCTTGCTTGACAGCTTGCCTCCACTGGGAATAGAGTGGCCTCGGCGTCCCAGCTCTAAATATACACCAATTTTCACCTGACGTTCAGTTTGTCTAAAATCACTGCTGTTTAGGGAAAGCCTTGCAGGCATGGAGGGAAGTGTGGCTTTCTGTGCCGTAACGTAGCAGATGATACAAGGACTTTTAATATGGATTGATATTTGGAAAGAAAATGGAGGAATCTTTGCTTTTGTCATGTTTAAATGTCAGGCGCTCGGCTGCATGTCATATCATTACAGAGGGATGTGAAATTGTGTGGAGGTTGAAGATGTAGATTGTGAAAGGTGGTGTTTTATTTTCTAAGATTCACCTCAAAAAGAACCCTTAAAGCCACTGTACATCAGATTTAAATGTTTTAGAGTAAAGAGAGTATTATTTTGGCTTGACTAACATTTTGGTCAATATGCTTGTTGTATTTCTTGCACAATGTTAAATGAGATGATTACCACAGTTGTCTGTGTGGACAGGACCAAACATAAGGGAAGCAGCTCCCCTGAAGTTAACACCCACTTTGCTTTATTCTAGGGGTTGCTTCTTTTTTTTTTACTACTCCAACTTTTTTTAATATCTACGGCACCTAATATTGGAGTGTCTGAGCATAGAAATAATCCCAAAAGCAGCCTGTGTGATGATCCGCTCAGGTACCAGTTTAGACCTCTAGTCTCTGTGGCTTGCTAAAATTTGGTGCAGACACAGGCTAGAAACCAACCCTAGCTTAGCTTGTGGTGCCTCTAGTATTACAGCAGGCAGCTAGCTGGTTAGCTGGCTAATCTCTGCAACACTATGCACAGACGTCTAAAATGAAATCTATCTATTTCTTTTTATTGCATTTATTATTTTAATTTTGGACGATATTGTTTCAACTTTAACTTCATTCAAAATGAAGGTGTACAAGGAGTTGTGTGTCTGTGTGTTAGAGCAAGATGTATCTTTATATTTGATGATTGGCAGTAATCCTCTCATCTAACTATCTGCAGCTTTTTATGTAAGAGTTCAGAAATATTGAATCTGGATTCAAATGTGGTAACACTTTACTTGAAGCTTAGCTTCCATGTTTCTTTCATTGTGGTACACTTCAAGTAAAGTGTCACCAGTGTTTGTGTGTCTCTGACTCCTCTGCTGTCCCTCCAATCGCAGCTCGGGTGTGTGACAACGAACTCCTGCGCTGCCAAAACGGAGGGGTGTGTGTCAACAACGTCCGCTGCAGCTGTCTCGGAGCTTACACCGGCCTGCTGTGTGAGAAGCGCCGCTGTGAGTCAGAGCTTGGGGGCTGCGGCGACTCCAACTCGGGCACGGCCTCCCTGATGCCTCAGTCCACCTCTAGGTTGCTGCTGCTGCTGCTGCTGGGCTCGGCACTGCTGACGGAGGCCTGCTGCTGGCCCGCTCTGAAGAGACCAGTTTAACGTGGTGGGAAGGACACACTACCCATCACCTCCACTTTATCCCTCTGCCCATCCCTTCTTTCAAATAATCAGCAACCATTATAAAAAGAATGAACCATGAGCTTTTGGGACTGTAATGTACTGAGCTTCTCTGCCGCCAGACTCTATGGACACACGCGCTGACAATAAAGGGAATGTGCCATGAGTGCAATGAGTGCAAAAACTTTTCATTTAATTTCAAAGAATATATAGAGATGAAAAAACATATACTTCTAAAAAAAAACCCAGATATTATTAAAAATATGAGTAACTGAGAGTTTGCCTAATAAGAGTTAAATGAGCAAAGAACGGTGAGCCCCCCCCCCCCCCCCCCCCCCCACCCCTCCATCCCTCCCCTTCTAAGCCATAGCAGGTACATGAGTTCCTTCCAGTTTAAGAAGGGATAACTGAAGACGACAGACTTCTTCACTTTCTCTCTTATTGCCACGGCAACAACAGCTGCGACCAATCAGCTCTCGCACAAGCCGACACGTGATCGCCGATCCCCTCGGGACGCTTCTGCCGGTTAATGTTGGCTGGACTGATGCCGGAGAAATCTTAAAAAACAAAAACAAACAAAAACAAAAAAAAAAACTGTCCCTGCTGAATGGCAAAGACTGGCCTCACAAACACACTTCAAACAGGAAGAGGTGAAAAACCCAGGAAGCATTCTTTGCTGTCAGTGCATTGTGGATAGAAGGAAATCTGTCCGGACTGCCACTTTGTGACACAGAAACCTCTCTCTCTCTCTCTCCTTTTGAGCTCTATCTCATCCTCCCTCCTGTTCACCCCTCTCCTCCTCCCACCCCCACCCTTCCCATCCAGCCCAGCCCCCCCCCCCCTACGCCATGCCGCCACTGACCTGTGCTTTTGTGAACGTTACTCTGTAAACCCTTGTTGGTTGAAAGATTCTTTTGTCCGATGTTAGTGATGCACATGTGTCCCTCTCCCCTCCTCTTCCAGAAAAGATACCCCAGTAAAGCTGTCTGATTCTTTTTTTTCTATCTTAGAGCCGCCACGCTCCCTACAATCACGGTCAGAGGATAGTTTTCACCTGAGCCGACGAGAAGTGCATAGAAAACCATCAGTGTATTTGCAAGTTCTTTTCTTGACAGAGCAAAAAAAAAAAAAGAAAAAGAAAAAAAGAGTCATGTAGTCCTTTTGTATCTTTGCCGAACTGTGATTGAAAAAAGGCAACCTTTAATGTATCTATTTAAGACATCCAAACGCAGAAGCAGTTGTTTGATTTTTCTCTCTTTTTTATTTCCTTTCATTCACTTATTTTATTTAGTACTTTTAGTTGTGCAGTTGATTTTCCTTTGTATTGGCAACGTGCTGGCATCAAAGAATATCAGTTTACATATACAGTATTAATAAAGTGTAATAAAAATCCCACCAAAGGACATTATAAATGTTTTGTTCTTGCTTTAACACTTGAGAATTTAAGTGAATAAAAGTTTCAAAAATGAAAATGTTGATGTCACCTTTGATTTCTAGTATGATCCACATCCAGCACTTCATCATTTGATTGTAAGGAGTAATAATCTATCTTTTATATAAATAATATTTTTATTTAATTTGAGCTAAAATTATACTAAAATAAGTGACAGTGTTCAGTTCAGATATTTTCCATAAATTCAAATTAAGAAGCAATAGTCTCCTGGAGAGGGATTTAATTGGTGCACAGCAGGTCACCTGACACCATGTTTAAGGATTACCAAGAGAAAAATATCAACTTACTAGGGTAAGTAAAGAACTTTAAACCAGTGTATACTGACAGAAATTAAGTAAAGAATTGGCTTAATCTTACATTTTACAAGCTTGTACAGTTTTTTTATGTAAAATCATAAAATAAATTAAATAAAAATGATAAATATGTGGTCTGATGTGCAATTTAATCAATAAGAGTTATTGTTATGTTGTTTTTTTCCACAATTTGTGCCAAATTTTATAGCTGTATTTTCAGGAAATATTTTGGAAATTGTTAGTGAATAGAAGGAATTAGCATACTCACTTTGTGTTATGTACATCATCAGTAAACAGCAGCGCAGCAGACACTGGATTTCAGGCTTGCATTGATGAGTCCTGTAATGTCCTGTAATCAATTCAGTGACTTCATCAGTATCTGTGGTTGTAAAAGTATCCTTTATAAAGATATAACTGTCCTAATCTTATGCATAAAGGTCTGTGCATCCATGTACAGTATGATTGTTGCTCACACTGCTCTCCTTAAGCGACCTTCCAAACCACAAATATAATATAAACCTAAAGGTTTTATGACTGTTTTAAAAGTGCTGACAGATTAGATAAATAAAAATCCTATCTATGGAACAAAAACCTCCAACAAGGCCTCTCTGACACAGTGATGGCTCAGTGGAAAAGCTGTGTATCGGCTTTGGTGATATTTCTGTGCCATTTATCTTGAATTCAATCTAGTAAAGATTTGTTTCAGTGGCATGCATTGTCGGAGGCACCAAATTAAATATTTACAACT
Source organism: Parambassis ranga (assembly GCF_900634625.1). Lineage (NCBI taxonomy): Eukaryota > Metazoa > Chordata > Actinopteri > Ambassidae > Parambassis > Parambassis ranga. Next base: position 7,911,091 of record NC_041040.1, on the reverse strand, counting down.
ATCGATGTCTCCCGGAGAGCCTGTGTTCAAAGTTTATATAGTGGCTCTTGTCAGACACTCGACAGTTCATCTATAACCTGAAATATTCAAACCGCAGCTCCGGATAAACAGACGGCATCTTTTGTTTTTTTTGTATTGTTTTTTAAAGTTTGACTCAGCAGGAAGAAAAGACCTTTAGGACCATTGACTGTTTTGCTAATGCTGATAACAACAGATCCAAATGAACTGATTGAGGTATTTCACATTCTTCTAAATCCAGAGTTTTCAATTCACCTCCAAATCTCAAGAGCAAAGTTAATTAAAAAACTTACTTTGAAGAGCATCTGGAGTCCTAATTAAAGAACAATAATTAAAAACAACTTTATTTGTACTTCAGTGTACCAATTTATTATTTAATTTATGAATTTGCAACAATAAAAATAATAATAATAATTTGAGGAAGCTGGAAGTCATGGACAACACAAACTAGAAGTTCTTCCCTGTGTGTGTGTGTGTGTGATAAGCGTTGGACTCCAGGGACGCCCTGATAAATTCAGTCAAAGTCACTTGTTTTTGTCAAGGTCCCCTACAGTGGCCCTAATTTTAACCATGTGTTCAGCCCAGGTGTCAATGCACCATGCTGCGTGGAGAATTAAAATAGAGTTGATGTCGTTTGGGGAGAAGACTTCATCCTAGATATCTCACCTCCAGCAGCTGTCGGCTGACCCAACCATGAAGCATCGCCGAAATACCTCGGAGCGAACCATCTACTGCCACTGGATTATCTGCTCCTGTAATGTGCTTTGTGGGGGGAGAAAGGTTTAAAGAGGACAACGGGTATGTTTTTTTTTTTCACTGCCCTGTAGCAAAAACAGCCTGGAATGTAACTGCAGTGACTCAGCAAAGCATGTGTGCTGTAATTAGTCTGTATCCTTCTGTCACTTAACAACTGTTTGTGTCACTCACAGGCCACCGTTGCTCAGGGGGATGAGCCTTACTGTCAGACTCCTGCAGATGAAAAGCCAGCAAACCAAAACATAAAGTTATAACTTTACACAAGTCTCACGCTGGTTGACTGAGTTGCTTCAGTCATGTACATTCCACAAACAAATCCAGTTCTGTGCTAGCCATCGGATGCATCTTTAAAGACCCCGTTCACACTGGGGAAATCAATCCAGCTAGAGAGGGATTCGGGCCGTATCTGGATATATCCGGATAGTTTTTTTCTGAGTCTGAACAACATGAATCCGGATTGATTTCAATCCACCTCTCGGAGGTGGATCTAGCTGGATTGGCTCAAATGTGGCTCAGGTCTGAACGCAAATGCAGTTAGCAAATCTGGCTAGCAACGTGATACTTCCATGTTCACAGGGACAGTGTCCTGGTCACATACAAAAGCCGTATGTAAACAACCGTTGAACTATGACAGCTTTGCCCCGAGTTTATTTTAGACAGGGCTACAAAGGAATAAACTGCTACTGGTCCTACAGCGGCCTGAAGGGAGTCTGTATATTACGAGGCGCCACCTAGGGGTTTCGAGGACCGCAAACAAGCCGGGTTGAGGTGGATTGAGCACGGACACGTGTGTGTGATAGCCAGATTTGAAAATAGGTCTGAACGTATCCAGTTTAAAGGCTATCCAGATACAATCCTACTCTAGCTGGATTGACTTTTTTCAGTGTAAACTGGGCCTTTGTTTCTCCCACTGACATTTGGATTTTATTTGTTTTATGTGTTTTTTTTGCCATCCGCCATTGTGTTCTGGATCTATAGGCTGCTTACTGTCAAGTCACACATATCATATGGAGGGATTCATGTTTTTATCCTTATTATCAGGTTAGATGTTTCATCACACTGCATCAGTCTTTATGCTGTGCTATTGTTTAATACGTAGAGAAGATTGAAGCAAGGCGTCTGGACTTGTAGAGTTTTCTAGAAGACGTTTCGCTGCTCATCCAAGCAGCTTCATCAGTTCTGTTTAATACTTTGTCAGAAACATATTTGCACTATTTTGGTCTCCACCACCAAAAATATGTTTCTGTTAAGCTCATTGTATGATACTCTATGTCCATGTCTGTTAAAAGGATGTGTCAAAACCATTTCTGTCGCTCAGCGTCCGTCTGTTCTTCAGCTGTTCATTGACTGACGCTCTATATGCCGACCAGTGAAAGCAAACCCAAGCGGACTTACATTAGGTCGGGTTGAGAGGTATTGACCTCTCCCCAGCAGTATTATTCCCGCTATGGTTGTGATGTGTTTGTTTGTGCGATGATCAATGCACTTATTGAACCACACGCAGCACTTATTGATCAGTGTTCCTTTTTCCTACAGTGTCGGTGCTGAGTGGTCGGGCCTTTTTTCTTCTCTTTTTTTCCATCGCTTGTTTCCTCCACACTGAAACCGACATACAGTACATCCATTAATGGATACTTAACTGCTGTCTAGTTAGACGTCTTCACAGAGCTCAGCTGACAATGTTCGACTTTCATAATCTTCTTTTTTTTGTAAATGGTTCTATTTTTAAAAAAAAAAAGGTAAAAAGTTTTCTTTTTTCCTTTGGCCCACATCTTTCCTGTTAAATCACAGTGGCATTAGCAGGGTAATCTCACTGCTTGGCTAACTAATGAATACTTTCAAGGCTCCATTTTTCAAAATGGTACAGATTCCTTTGGAGACCAGGACACCTGAGAGTTTCCACAGTGATGTTACCTCGGTAATATGTCTCCCTTTCTGGTGATTAAGTGTTACACGTGTAGGATGTTTAATAGCAGCAGCATATCCGTGTTGCATCCGTTTTTTCACTCAGCTCTTAGAGTGTTACTGTTAAAGTTAGTCAGCCTTTTATTGCCATGATTACAGAAGAAATATAACCGAACAGTATTATGAGTTTTGTTTTTTGTTTTAATGCAGGACCATGTCTCTATAGATCGATAAATAAATAAAATAAACACTTGATCTTGTGATTCACATACAGTCCGCATCAAATCAGCAGAGTGAGACAACACATGGGTGACAAAGTCCCTAAAAAGGTGAGACTGATGCATCACAGTGAATACATTGTGTTGATAAGTCATCAGGCTTCTACTTTCTCCCTGCACTTTAAAATTCTTGAGGTGTGGAATGATGGCTGTAAAATATGATTCTGTTGTCAGGGAGAGTCAGGAGTGAAGGAGTGAAGGGGGGGTACGTGACACCATTGATGTCTCCAGTCTCCAGCGCTGCCCATAGATGCACCTGTAACTGGAAACCATAGTCAGATATACAGTAACTGGTAACTCCGTGAATGGAATTACAATAACAATTGAGGAGTAATCGTATTTATGTTCTCTGAGCTTCCCCGAAATGCCTTGTTGTAATAATGTTATAGCTGCACATACAGAGTGGGGAAGACAACACAGAACGACTGGGGATACATTTTAAATAAATATTAATGAAGACTGGAGCATATGTTATTTGATATTATGGTAAATGTCATACTATCTCTGGAGATAAAATCTGGCATAGGCCAGATAAATCTGATATATATGGGGAAAAATATGTGTATGAAGATAGGATAATGATCTCTGAACTTTATTTCATCCAGAACTAAGTTAGTAATGAATGTCATTTAAATCTATGGTGGAGAAAGGTTAGCCATGTAGTCATCCATCATTAATAATCCTCTATAAAGTGCTGGTTTTCTCACTGCCTGGCATGAACAGCTGCTGTTGTTTAGCAGACATTGTGTTTACCATCACTAAAACAATTTAAAACATGTAAAGTTAAAGGATCTATAGCCAAATAACAGCCAGAGGCTGCCCCAGCTGTCAATAGGTGAGAAGCAGGACACATCTGGGGACAGGTCACCATTCTATCGCAAAGGCCAACCCCAACCTGTCCACACGGAGTCAAAAACAGCTGTATCCGCTTAAGTTTCGTAGCATTTAGGCATTCCGTCCACACGGAGCCGGCGTTTCAGATGTGCGAAAACGACAGCTTTTGAAAAAGGTGTCCCAGGGTGGATCCCTTTGAAAACGCCATTTCCGTGTCTCCGTGTGGACACCCAAAACGCTACTTTTCTAAAACGATGACGACACAGCTCCACCTTCCCCTCAACCCGCATGCACTCACTCCGACAACAACAAACTACGTAGCTTGTTTTTGCTTTTCTCTGTATGGAGAATGTTTTGGAAAGGAAAACGACATTGTCTCCGTGTGGACGGGGCCTAAAGAGACAATCAACCAAACCCACACTCACACCTATGGCCAATTTAGGGTCGCCAATTAACCTAACATGCATATGACGTAGGAGGAAGGCAGAGTACCCAGTTATAAACCCATGCAAGCATGAGAAGAACGTGCACACTCCACACTGAAATGCCAGATTCGGGCTTCTTGCTGTGAGACAAAGAAGGACAAACTCGTGTTTGTACCATTAAGAATGTGGCTTCATTTGGCTGTCCAGGTGTTGTGAGCTGTTCCGGCTGATTAGATCTCTGCTAATTTACCCACCTTTCACAGGTGAGAGGAGGAGCCGTCAATCAGCCTCTCCAACACAAACACACCCCCACACTGACTTTAGAAGAGGGCTAATCAAGCAAAAGTGACATCACCTGCGGGGGTGTCTTTAAAAAAGCCCTGAACTCATTCTGAGTCCAGCTTCTGACGCTGGCAGCCTCCCTCCATGTGTAACTCTGCTTCTGATCTGAATGATACTGGCTGTTTGTTGTCTGTTGTAGACAATGACACTGTAATCACACAAAGTCTCCATTCATCTGGATCCTATTTCAAAGTCAAAGCTAAAGCAAATGACTGAATATAGAAATGTGGAGATTTGACGTCACAGGTTGTGTTTGTTTTCTGTTTCTTCTCTCTGCACTGTGTGTGTCGTATCAACCTGAGCACACACTGGCTGTGTTCCACTGTTGTAGTGTGTGCTGTGGACAAACAGCATGTGCAACCACAGTCTCAACAATCTATACACACTGATGGACTGAACAAATGCAGGGTCAAATAAAAAGTCCCATGGCTTACATACTTGGGGAGAAAAATAAAAAACGACTCACTTCTGTTTGCTTGTCTTTTTTTCCCCCTATTTTAATAAGTGTAAACTGCTCATTATCAGAGTCATTGTTGTGTATAATAGTGAGCTAATTAAATGATGCAGATATAAGTAGGAAGTCATTTGTCATATTACTGTCACTCAGGCTGGATTTGTTTTGACAGTAATTTGTTGATGCAACAGGCGTTATTCACATATCTTTTCTTATAGGAAGCTCTAGCAGCGCTAATAAGACCAGAGACATCTGTCTCGTCAGAAATAGAATTGATTCGGCACCATGCCTTTTGGCAAGACACCTGATGTGCAAAAAACATTTTCAGACATGTGAGACTCACAGCTTTAGCTTTTTGCACAACACTCTGGGAAAAGTAAACGATGCCTGGACTGGCTCCTGTTAGTGTTTTCAAATGTATGAGCATTCTATAAAAACTGTCAGTCACAGCTTGACGTTTTGGTGCCGTATGTAAGGCCACACTATACTTTCATTCCTGTAAAAAATGAGGCCACGCTTGACAGATTTGTGATGTTTTTATTTGAATTTTATTTCCTTTTCAATAGAAAGAAATGGAGGTTAGAGAATTAGCATCGCTGTAGCATTGTTCACCTTCAAAGAGGCAGGATAACTCCTGCTATCTTTGATGTTCTTGCAGGTACCGCGTGGAAAAAAAAAAAAGGTGATGATCTGAAGGACTGAATGATGCCAGCTTACTACAAATGAGGGCCAAGATGGTCACCTGTACCATCATTAGCCAACATTCCTGTACCTTTCCTTTTATTGGGAGAACAAAAGCAGCATCTCCAGTGCTGTCAATACTGTTTGCACCACTGCTGGCATCCCTGCAGCTTTAATAAAGGGATGGGATAATCAGCTGTATTGTATAGTCCAGCCCTGCAAATGGGAATATCTCTGCAAAGGCTCTGGCAACAAATCAAGCAATGGCAGCTTATTGGATGGTATAGACACAAACATGGCTAAAAGTCCCCTGGCTTGGCAACTGGACCGCTGAGCAACCTCCAGCATTTGGATGCCACAGTGTGTTGTTTGGCAACTCTGCTGCTGCTGCTGCTGCAACCGGGGGAAAAAATAAATGAAAAACCTCCCTCCCTGCTGCTCATCCACTAGATTTACAACAAGCCACATCCAGCGTGCCATCGGTGCATCTGCTCTGTGTTATCATGACATTGGGGGCGATGCAGGAAAAGACGATAATACAGTAGGTTAGAGAAAGTGCAGGGGAGCTGTGACGCAACGGTGACATTGTTGTCTTTGAACGTATCTTTGAAGCTCTGTTGTTTTTTTTCTCTCATTATCCTTCTTTACTTATGAAGCCGGCGTCCGACCAGCTGCGAGTTTCTTCTTCATCTGGTTTCAGCTGATGAGCGGATGCACTCGGTAACCTAGATTGTTGCCTAGGAGGAGCTTCATTAAGGAGCAGGAGAAAATACCTTTTTCGCTTTTGCATATCCCCAAGGACACAAACAGGTGTGAGTGAAATAATTACGCATGGCAACTTTGCACTAAAGTCTTCTGCACAGCTTTGCTTTCTCCGGTGAAGATATAAATATTTCTGTGCGTACGCTATTGACTGTTCTGTTTATGTAAAAAGCTGTGTCCAATAAGGCGTGTAAGCTTGTGTGTGCTGGAAACATTATACATTCTGGCCACATAAATCAGCCAATGAAGGATGAAGTTGTGCCTGGAGTCAACTCTCACACTTCCTATGTGTATAAATATCATGTTGTTTGTACCAAAACGCAACAAGTTCAAGGAGTTTTAAAGTATTATTATCATTGGTGTTCCTTCTGACTAAGATACTGTATGTTTTAATGCTGGCTTCGGTGACCTCCAGTCAGGAACAATGTTGTATTACTGAGAGCTAAACCAGCTTTTCATATCAAAACTCAAAGTGATATCAACAGATGGCATATAAATAACATGACTTGTAATGACACTTCACATGCAGCAACTATGCATTTTATCACACACAGCTATCCAAGCTATTGTTATTTGACTCAGATAGATATAAATATCAATGTAGGACCATGTTCTGAAGTGACTCAAGAAACCAGGATTGGACGATCGGATTTGTGAGCCCACAGACCTGAAAAAATGCCTGGTGGCATAAAAACATCACTGTTAAATTTGCAGCCCTGGTTTCCTCAGGGTGAATATTCCATACATCTATAGGAGCCCTGCCTGATATGTCTGTGTATTACTCTGGACCCTGAAATGTCAAAGGCACAGACACAGGTAGCCAAAGTCATTTTTTTCTCATCTAAGATTACATCTTGGCCACAGAGTTTTGAATAAGCTTTTTTTTCCCCACTGCTGCTAGAGACCAAGAAATTACAGAAAAATGACATAAGCAGTGTGAACCTGAGCATGTTTGTGTGAGCTGAGGAAAGGCTGTAAACCTGGGTAACTGGATGATGGTCTGAAGCAGGACTGTACTGTACTTGCAGTAGTACACAAACCAGGCTTAGCATGTTGGTATATTAACAGGGCTAAGCACACTTATATATAAAGCTCATGACATATAACTACTAATCCTTTTTTAGTGCATGATGCATATGAATAAGAAACAAAAAAACAAGAGTCCAAGGAGCCAGAGAACTGTTTAATCTGTAAGGACTCTCACAAAGATGAACCACACAAACAGCACCTATACAATCTCTTCCTCACTCAGTCACTCATGCATATAACAATCTCACAATCGAGCACTGAACCAAGGTTATTCTTTACTCCATATGATAATGTAAACATCAGTTCTCCCAAGGAAATTATTCCATAAAGAGAAAGTGTCCTTGTGCATGATAGAGCGGTAACTGTTAACGCTCTCAATCATATAATATTACTATATACTGTATGTGTTTATATTACCTGTGCCATCGAAAACATCCCTGGATATATATACTGTTTGAAGTAAAAATACACCCCTTCTCTGGAAAATGCTGCAAAATAAAATAAAAGAATAACTGCTTAGCACCAATGATTAAAAAAAAAGTCACAGATCACTCATTTTACCACTTGAAAGAATTTTTAAGACTGTGAGAAATAATAGGAGCATTTGCATACGACCTTGCGGAGTGTTTTTGGTGTGAGACAGAAAGGTGCCTCTCTGTGCAGGCATCTAATCAGACAGCTTGATTAAACCCGTGCAGACCCCCTGTTGCATGGAGGGCGTTGCAGCTTGTGTGTGTGTGTGTGAGCATAAACTCATTTAAGAATCACTTATCATAGCAAAGGCGTGTCAGTCAAGGTCTGAGATGTACCACACACAGGTGTCAGTATTATTTTTAAATCCAGATGTTTGTATAAACAGAAGTGAATGCTGGGAGTAGGTGTGTGTGTGTGTGTGTGTGTGTATATATATATATAGGCCTAATATGAAGAATTAGCTAATTGTGTGAAAGTGTTCACTAACAGTGTCGTGCATGAGATCAGCCCACAGTGTATACAGTTTCTGCTAATTAACTTCCCTCCCAGGCCTCGCTCGTGCTCCCACACTCTGTCCATCTCCTCTCTCGCTCCCTCTCTCTCTCTCTCTCTCTCTCTCTCTTGGCTCCACCGCTCTTCCTCACAGCCCTCTTCTCTGTGTGTCTGCTCGCTGTCTTCCTGTTTCACTCACGTTTTCCATCTTTGGTAATTTGGCCCAAGTTCATCTCGTCACCTGACGGATTCCTCTGCAAAGTGAAAAATGACATTTTGGGTCGGGGACTTCAAGGATGGTCAAGTTAATGAATGGCCACCAGATGGCCCTTATTAGGCTAATGTGTTCCCCCTCTCTGCAGCCCCAGTTCTCGCCTGGGGACTTAGCTCGCTGGCAGCCTGCGCATGTGTGTGTGTGTGTGCTCTGTGTGAGTGTTCCTATGTGTGTGTGTGTTCAGTTAAATCAGGTTAACCTGAGAAGAAGATGGAAGGACGCAGCATCTCCACTTTACCTCAGCTGCCTTTGTGTTTCTTGATGGGGTCAACTGTCTACCGCCGCCCCCCCGGTCACTCCAGCTCCCCGGCTGACCCTCGGCCTTCCCCATCTGACAGCCTGACACCAGCTGCAGCTGCACTCATGTCTCAAGTTTACATACAAAAGATAGGATTCAGAGAATTAGCGGTGAGACCCTTTCCCCTCCAATCTGACAGCGCGTTAATTGCCTCATTTATAATCCCTGCTCATCAAAATGAATAATTGTTGTAATGTATACGTCTACCACAAAGACCTTTGTTAAACTCCAGAATTATGCTAAACGTGGTAATTAATTGAGTTTAATTTATTAGATGGTTGTTGATGTGTTTCTGTAGGTGAGCTACGAGGGATGAGAGCAGAGCTGCCCAATCTGTTTTAAAATGAGGACCGCCGTTAGCTCAACAAGTTACTGGAGGCCTCGACATCAACACAGGAAACAGAACCTGAATCACTTAAAGCACATTTCTTCATTTTCATTTATTCTCTTTATACTGTATATCTTGTCCTTTAGTTTGCATCACATACAGTATGTGTCAGCATCTGTCCAAACAAGGACCAAAGCTTTTTTTCACAGTGCTTTTATACTCTAATAATCTGCACTGTACCCATTTATATGTGTTTTATTTGTTATAAAACCTGATGTGAAAAATGTTATAAACTGTACTCATATCTCTCACACTGTTATGACATTGACTTGCATTGATTAGAGAGAGCTACGCAGAATTTTCTAAACACAGAGCTGTAGCTAACAGATCTGCGAGCCAGCACAATCGAAATGCAACTTTCATGAGCCATTCACGCGTGATGCCTGCTCGCCACAGCAGACTAAATAGGGCAACAATGCCATCATTATCCATCACACTGAAGATATAAAACTGTAATAAGGGAGTAGTAGGGTGACCTCAGGCGGGGATGGAGTTTCTTGTGGTGGTGGTGGTGGTGGTGGCACCGGTGGAGGTTGGGACATAACTGCTGACGCCACCACATTCCCAGGAATGACAAATGGGAGCTGAATTCATGTGGAGGTGCTTCGGGGGACACTGGGGAACGGGCAGATTGCAAATGGCACGATTGCCAGTTGAGGTTAGAGAGAGGCGAAGCACAGACTGAGCTCGACTCAAAAACTCAAAATAGAAGCTCTGCCTTCTACATCTCCATCATCCCTCTGCCACGAAGCGGGAAACAGGGGTCTGTGTACACACTGTGGATGTATATTCTATCACCTGCAAACATACGGGTAAATACAAGAATATATATATATATATATATATACACACCTGCCAGTTTGGAAGTATGATACCAGGCCAGTGGCATGTCACATTGCCTGTAATCATCACAGCAGTCAGGACTGTTTAACACAAGTTCTACACTGCTGAAAAATCCAGTCCCACTTTAAGAAACACAAGGCATGATGGGCTAATAGAGCTGGAAGAGAGGAGCAAATGAAATGCACCCGAGCCAGCAGCTATAACCATACAGAGCGATGGCTCTCATCTTCTCTGCCAAGCTGAAGTAGATCAGTGTGAGTTCCAGACTCCTGAACAAACCACAGGGGAGGGAAGAATTCCTGGATCTCCTGGACATGTGGAGTTAACCTCTGCTGTGATGAAATTGGACTTGAGCACAAGTCAAAACACTGATTTGAAATTGAAATCAAGCGGAGTAAAATTAAAAGGTTTAAAGTCACTTACTTTAGCTTTAATGTTCTCGATATTTCTCTTAAATTTGTCCCCAGGTTTTATATATATATATATATATATATATATATATATATATATATATATATATATATATATAAATTTTTAAAATTATCTCATGTGTTTGTTATATCCCTTATATGCTTCAAAATACTCTCAAAATGTCAACAAAAATAAGATGTAATGATAAACTGTGGCTCGTTTTTTACGTCAAAATTGATGGACTGCACTGTCACGCAGTGAGTGACGTAAGAGCCGCCGACAGGTACGATGGGAATGATTGAGTGAGAAAAGAGTCAAAAAGAATTGATCTCAGTGAGGCAGAAAAACGCAAAAACAGAGTAAGAACACGGTCAAAGGATAAAGGTAAGGCATTTGTTCGTGGCGTGGGGTGGCTGGGGGAGAGTTTTTAGCAAGTTTGTTATTGTTCTGCTAGCTAGCTCAGCTCGGATAAATGTTAGCTAGCTAGCTAGGATTGGTGCTCAACTTAACTTTAGTGTTTGCTTCATGAAAGTTGGCTAAAATAAACTGAACACGTCACATGTGAACAGACTGTGCACTGTTACTGACTGTCTGACTGACACCAGGCCCGTTTGTCAGATTACAGCAGGTTGGGAGAGTGTGTTGTTGTTGTTGTTGTGCAGATGCCTGCTCTGTCATCGTCTGGTGGAAGCTGTCTGTCAGATATTTGCCACTTAATGTTATTCTAGGATTACATATATTTAATTTATTAAGTTCAGTGTGTATTTGGCAGATCTCTAATTAGAAGTGTGCTACTGCTTTATGAATAACACTAATTATTTTTAAGAGACTGATAAATATTGGGCCTATTGTTGATTATTTTGGACTACTGTGGCAGTGGATCATTTATCCTTGTTTTGTAACTTTGCAGAAGTAATTCTATAATGTGTTGGAGCTCCAGGCATTGAAGCAGAACTTCCTGACCAGGAATCACCAGGACCTTCATATTCCTCAGGACCTCCTCCCAACCAGCAAGCAGCAGGGCTGTCTTCACCTGCAGACGTACATGGTCAGTTGCCTCTTTTGTTTTTGTTAAACTATTAGAATAGAATATACTTTATTAATCCCTTTCGGAGGGTGTAATTTGGGATCCAGCTGACTGGCCATAAGTTCTCTCCAGTTTATTCAGAACACACTTAATAAGTAGAGAGATGACTTTGCTAGTTAAAAAGCCAGGAAGCAGACATTTTGAGAATAATCTATCCTCAAAATGTCTGCTTTATTAATGCACTGTGAGATGTGTGATGTTAAGAAGTGTGACACTTTGAAATATAAGTATTATTGTCAGTGTGTGTTTGTTTCATTGTTACACTTTGAAATAGATGATGGTTTGTTGTATTTGTTTTTCAGTCAAAAGTTAAAGTAAACATTTAAAAAAAACACTCAATATCAGTTTTATTTACTGATAAATAGAGGATTGTATTTTTCCTGGTATTATAATTTTTGGGTTTTAGTTTAGTTTTGGTTCTATCTCTCGATTGTAGTTTGACAAACTAGAGGCCCCCAAACAGCATCCGGCCCCCACAAAGCTAGAAACAGTACTGATAGATACTCTGACCCAGTAACAGGTGCCATGATGAAGAGATAATCAGTGTTATTCTCTTCACCTGTTAGTGGTCATAATGTTATGCCTGATCAGTGTGTGTGTATATAACCCACTGTAGAGTTCCACAGATGCATTGTTATACAGAATCCTCTAATTATGTAATGTTGTTTTTTTAAATTTTCCAACGTAAACGTAAAGTTTAGTTCAAATTGACTGCCATGTAACCATGGTAACACATGGAAAAGATTTATAAGCTATAACAATACAGAGGGTTGATATATGATTACCTAATGTTTTACTACAACTTTTAGATTTATTCCAGCTACACTGTGTGAGTAGGTCACAGGTGTGATACACACACACACAATCCCAGTATTTCCCTCTGCATTTCACTTGTGTGTGGGACATACAGGGTGTCATCACACCTGCATATTTATTTACAGCACAAAGTGGAGTATAACTGTTTCTGTCATGCTTTGATGCATTTACATTTACACGGCTCTGTTTTCAGCTATGCAGAGAGATCTTTACCGCTTGACCTTGAACATGAGAACACATTAAAGCACAGATTCTATAGAATGTGTTAAATATTGCACGTACATTATAATGTGACAAACCTTGGAGTGAGCCTTGCAGCAAATCTAAGGCTGCATTTTTAACTGTTTTTATAATGCTGGTTATTATGGAAGGTGATGTTTGTGCTGCCATCTGTTACCAATGTGAGCACATGCATATGTGTGTGCGTTTGAGAAGTGCAAATTATAGCCTGCGTGTGCTTGTATGTGTGAATAAAAAAAGAAGACTGCTGCGACAGAACCGAAAAGTGCACAATAGTATGCATGAGTGTGTTTCATGCCATTGGAATAAATGCAATCAGTTTTGTTTCTGAGCAATGCCAAGCCATGTCAGCATGCACGTGGGGCTGTAGCAGACATAAGTCCCTTTGAAACAATGCTGCATGAATAACTACAGTAAGAAAATAAGCTAGATGCAACAGTAATGTGGCTGCAACCGGTAGAGAATGTGTGTGTGTGTGTGTGTGTGTGTGTGTGTGTGTGTTTCTGAATAGACGGGTTTGTGCATGAGTTTTTTATGGTGATGAGCTGTCTGAGTGTGTTCTGTAGACGGCACCTTGGTGTTTATGCAGTGCTGATAGTCTCCAGGAAAACAGGAGGGGGAAGAGAGCTGCTTGATATTTACACACAGCAGCCATACCGTCTGGCAATGATGATGGCTCCCTCATGGCCCAAAAGACAGCAATAAACCCAGAGAAAAGCACAAGCGAGACGGACTGAGAAATAGACTGGTATATATGGAGTTCAGTTGAGGAAGTCAAAACATGGCAGATTTTATGAAGGATCTGCGAAAAGGAGGTTGACAAGTGGCTGCAGTGCTAAACTGAAACAAGATTTCAATGATTCTTGATATGTTTATATAATCAGAATGGTCTTTTTCTATATAACTGTAAAATGGACTTTACATACTTGGTTTATAATATCTTGTATGCGTGTGTGTGCACTCAGTTGGTAGAGTCAGGTGTCACAAACACAAACAGTTTCCTTTTCTTTAACTTGACTCGAGGTTTGATCTTCTGACAACATACAGTAATGTTTGAAGGAAGCATTTTTCAGTGCCAATATAGAGTGGGTGCACTTGCATAAACTAGTAAATATCCTTCATCTTTTCTGGTTGCAGGATTCTAAAATAGTTTTTTAGGTTTGACTTCGAAGTTTGAATAGAGTTGGAAATGAGCAATGGTTTAGCACAATAAGAAAACAAAGCCTGAACTCTGTTTGTTGGATCATCAGATATGGTAAAATGTCATTTGTCTACACAGTGTCTGCCCTTCCATTTATTGTCTTAGTAGTCAAAGGTAACATAATACAATACAAAAGTTGGATGCATCTAGATGGGGACGGGGACTCGTCCTGATGGTAGCAGGAAAAGGTGCCCGCACTACGGAGCTGTTGCCCTTGTAAAATGTGTTTGTGTGTTAAAATGTATTGAATTGTGTGATTTAAGATTATTGTTACCTTAACCGTTAACCTGTTGTTAATGCCTTGTGAAAGTTAACCACAGGCAAATCTGAAACAACTCGTGGTGTCAAGGGGACTCAAAATGCTGATTGGTAGTCTGCTGCATTGCATGTACTGTCATCCCCAACGTACCTCCATACTTGAACTCCATACTTGGCTGTAATGGTGAGTCAGATGTGATTGGATGACATCAGACAGGCTTATCATAAGTCCATTAGCATCAACATAGCATAATGTCATATGTTTGACAATACATCCATATGCTCTGTTAACATAAACGTTACCGTGTGTCATATCTAGCAGATTTACTGTATCATCAACCAAATGTGTTGAGTTTTCATAAGGATGTGTTGTCACAATGTTTTAATTGGACATTGTTCTTTTCCAGGGAATATAATTATATTTTAGTTATTCCAGGCAAGTGAACAGTGTTGCAAGTGTGTGTAAAATGAACTAATGGTTCCACATGATAAAAGGTGAAAGCACAGTTAAGATTTGGGAGTGTTCTTGAAGATATAAGGGGCATTTAGTTTTCAGAGATGGCACTAAATTCTACCTCTGTCCTTTAAGGATGATTGATGCTATTTTTTTTAGAACATCTTGCTTGTTTTACAAAGGCAATATTTTATGTTGTGACTAAATCACTGAAAAATGCCTTTCATCTATATTTTAGAGGAATTTCAACGAATCACAAAACCTTTATCTCTGTGTGCTGCACTAACCTTAAGCAAATCTCTTATTAATGGGCAAAACTTGAGTGATTATACCTGCTTGATCCAACACCAGTGTCCTTCTGGCAATCAAGTCACAGGCATAGTTTGATGTGTGGGGTCCTGTGAGCAGGACTGCAGTGCTTCTTGTTTCCATCAACATCAACGAAAATCTCATATCTGACAGAGCGGCAGCAGGCCAGAAAGTTAGGCCTGACATTTTTTTATTTTCTGAACTGCGAAGAAGGCTAATGTCACCCTCTCACCCGCCATCTGTCACACTGGTGGTCCAACCTCAGCTGGAAGTGGACTGTTGTGAACCAGACAGGTTCAGCCAAGGCAAAGCCTGCCTGGTGGGCATTTAGTACAGCAAGTCCCTTCGACCCCTGCAGTGCCAGGAGCACTGGCTGCTGCAGCCCGGCATCACTGATCCTCTCAGTGTCCAACCTGCAGACTAGCTTCAGCAACGGCAGGTAACCAGGCAGCAGATGGCCAATGAGACCACCACCCACACAAACATTAGACCGGATCTTTTTTTTTTAAAGAAGGCTCAGCAGTCTCTGTCTTGTACACTGTTATAGTAACTTCTTTAGTGTGTGTATAAGTATTCACACATTTTTGTATTCATTTAACTTGCTATATTTAGACAACAGGTTAACATGGTTCATTATTATCAGCATGATCACCACTGTTTATCCCCACATTCATTCACACTTATTAGTCGATAAGCTAGTGAGAAACAGCACCCCACTGGCTGCAGGTTATTTAAGTCCTGTGGAGGGAACAGCAACACAAAGCAGCAGTGACACCATGAAAGCTGCATAATTTAAGTCCTAATTTTCAGCAAGAAAGTCACTTCTGGGCAAGCTGAGCTAGTAGATGAAACTGGCCACAGTAAGGTCCAGAGGCGGACTCGTGTCTTTATTTCTTCATGATTTATTGACCAAAAAAAAAAAAAAGTAGGCTGGGGCTTCCAGTGAGCTCAGTGTGACCCTGCAGTTTTCTGTTAATGAACGCTCAAGATCAAACTCATAAAGAATATCTCAGGGTTGAATTTAGCAGGATCCATCTTTCCATTGAGGTTTCTATTTGTTTGTTTTTTGAAAATTTTGGTTTGTTTTTTTTAGAAAAGTGGGCTCCTGAAATGAAAAAGAGAGAATATTTGATTAATTTAATAGTACTCATGCTGGCTCAATGGGGTTCCAGGGCAGATTTTTCATTTAAACCTTGAGAAAATGTGCAAATATTTTTTATTATTATTGTTGACATTTAGGTTATTATTGGGAATAATGTGTGTAATAGTGTCTGACATCAGGTCTGATATTGATGTATTTCACACATAGACTGTATAGACGGATAGTTCCTGATATCATCTGTAGATTTCTAAAGATTTGCTCTAAGACAACACTGAAGGCTACCAAAATATGGTGCTCATTGACATGTGACACATTTTGACTCTCCCAAAACTGTCTCAGCAAGTCCCTGAATTTAGTGCACACTCATGACACACAGGTGTATTAGAAGAAGCAATGTATATCTTTATTATGTGCTATGTATGTACATCATTTACAGTATGATACAGCAACAATACACGGTTATGCTACACAGTCAGGATTGCACGGTTTTAGAGTTAGGCCACAGCGGTTATGTACCGTGGTGAGGAGACATAATGATGAATGTACAGTAAGTACAGCGTACATCTTTGGCTTCATTGCAATAACAAAACACAGACACAAACTTCAGTCAAAGAGGGAGCACTGAAAGCAAAATACAACACAGGAAGTGTGTTATTATGGCATGTTACCTTCATGTATGGGTGTGTCAGCCCTGAATCCTGTATAAATGCTTTTAACCAAAAAAGCTGTAGATAATAGCAGTGACAGCACATTCTGATTCGTTGTCTTATTTCTCTCTGTGGTAAAATTAAAGTCATTTTGCTGTGGTTGTCTAGATATAGGCCACCTCTCTCTCTCTCTCTCCCTCCTTTCCTCATAATACAGAATCTTTCATTCTCCTCCAGCCAACATACAGCAGCGGCGGTTACAGCCTACAGAGCATCGGGGTGAGGGACAGAATACAGAGAGAACCTGAGAAGACAGCGATTGGATGAAAGATAGATGGGGAAAGAGAGCCGTAAAGAGAGAGAGAGACAGAGAGAGGAGGGAAGTGACACAGTGAGACAGAGCAAGAGAGAGGGGAGCCGACAGAGAGATGGATGCAGCCGGGTCGCTGAGGTGAGGAGATGGTGTAATGATTAGATCACAGATACCCTTGAGCCTTCCTCCTGTCCCCCCTGCGCACACATACACAAAAAAATCTGGAAGCGCACTCGAAGGAGAGGGAGGCCTGCAGTTGTAAATGGGTCTGCTGTCAGAGTTCATCCGGGCAGAAGCGGGAGAGCAGGAGTGGATTACCGGAGTGTGCGATTAGAGACGCCCACTCTGGTTCTCCAGTTCTCCCAGATGAAGAAAAAAGGCCTGTTCTGTGCCTCGTCTACACTGTAGCTCTTTTTAGAAGTCTGAATGTTCAGAGAGCAGGAAAAGTCTTTATGGCAACTAAATTTCTTAAGAGACTTTTTTGGTTTTAATTTGCCTGCAAGTTAAACAAAATGTCAGTCTTATCTCATCTGTACACCCTCTTCTTCCCCTCTGATGCGAACACTAGCTGCCTCCTTACACATTGTTCACTACCTAATCAGATGATGTCATCTCCAAACTTTAGCAAGTGAAGGTGATTGCATGAGGAAGAGCTGTGTTTAGGATGCTTCCATCTAGTGGTCACTTAATGACAGTGTTGATAAGAGGAAAAGGGGGAGATGTCACAATGTGAAGATATATTAATATCACCCATTTATGAGACAGTTCAGTGGTTACACAACATAACTGAGAGCAATGAATGCTTTCTTCTACAGCATAAAGGCATGGACTGACATGGACTGGCATGAGAATATTAGCGATTTTCAAACATAATGGCTCCTATAAGTGCATGCAAAAGCACGTCTTTACAATAAATCCTCACAAAATGTACATACCCAGGAGAATCAACACAATTATCATATGACTGGATTACTGGATTGTAATGAGGGCTAAACCATAACTATAATTCACAGTTTTCACTGATGAACTCAGGAATGCTGCTTTTTTATAAACCCGCAGTGATTTTTATCTAAACTGCATGTTAAATTATGAGTTTTCCCTGAAGCATGAAGAGGTGGATGATTTTAAAAATGTCATGTGTAGGTGTGTGCATGTAACGTTGGAAAAAATGTAGCCAAAGAACAGCTTCAAAGACATTAAAGAAGCAGTTCAAAGTAGTGTTCTGACCATCATCACAGAAAAGACTGAATTAAAGCGCTCTGTGATCAGATGTGCCCGCCTTCTGAATATCACATAAATACACTTAAATAAATTGGTATGTACAGAATTTGGTTGGTTTTACAGTAAAAAACAAAGCTTCTGTCTCACCTCCCAGCTTTAGGTTCATGTTTTCTTTAGATCTGTGTACTTGTGTGCCTCCTTTTTTGACTGTGCCTGTTAACATTACAAGATGGCTGTGCCTCATGTTTTCCTCTTGGGGTACTTACTCCTCCAAATGTGGGAAAATTCCTTTTTCACTGTGGATTAAGGAGACATTGTGTACTATGTATAGGTGAGGTGAGGGTGGGATGCAGAAAATGAGACAATTAGCAGAGAGATATAAACAGCTGAAAGGTTCTGAAAGCTGATATTGCTCCTTCTGTGTGTTGATATTTAAAATACTTCTTAACATGAGGTTTTTCCTACTCTGGACTCCAACTCTCAAAGCATCACATCTATCATAAACTGAAGAGAAAATAACAAAGCTGGGCTGAGTTTAGTTATAGGTTAAGAGGGCAGGTAGCACGGCTTGCTCCCCGACAAGCCGCTAATGCCTCCAATAAGATAAACCCTCCGCGTATGGGATCTTGTTGACTGAGCTGCCACAGATAAGAGCAGAGGATTGCTAACGGCCAAGACAACCAAAAACATGAGAGGCTGGGCTCCAGATAAAGAATGTAGGAGGTGGAAGAAAATAGGAACAACAGCGATCAATCGCTGGCACTGTGCAGCGATGCTATCCGACGCCATCCCTCTCTTACATCTGCTGTATGAGTGTGGCGATCATAATCTGAAGTGAAGGAGAGGTGGGTGGTGTGTGTGTGTGTGTGTGTAAATCTGGGTCATCAAGTCATCAATAACCACGTTAGTGGAACAAACACACTGGCAAGGTCAAATCTGACTGAAATCCCTTCTGAGAAGAGGATGAAAGTAATAATAAACTTTGCAGCGTGGGTCTTCCAGACCTCAGATGACTCTATTCCCACATGGAGTGAACGGATGGATGAATGGATGAGTGGATGAATGGAAAAGCGGCATTTGAGTGTCTACTTCTGACAGTTTTGGTGACGGGTGACTTGGCAAGCGGAAACAGGTGGGAGTTGGGGGAGGGTGGTGGCTGGCTGGGGCAGAGAAGGAGAGGAAGTGAAGGATGAATTATGGATGGATGGGTGAAGTAAGGGAGAGGGAGGAGGAGGTGTCTGGCGAGGGCCCGTACCACGCTGACAGGCAAGCTGCTAGTTGGTGGAGTTGCTTATCCACACAGAGTCAACCAGAAGTTATCGGGCATCTTTGCATCTGCAATGCACTACAGCCCTTTTTTTCCCCTCTCCCAAAGGCCTCTGGGATGGTTTTAGGCAACAGGGCAGCGTGGAGGAGAGTGAAGCTGTTTGCTGTTCTGCAGCGATGCAGAAGCTCGCTCTTTTTGTCACTGTTATGATTTATCCACTGCTGCCGTTCTTCATCATCTTAGGCTTCTTCTCAGGTTGGACCTTTCACTCCTCACCCTCTTCCACATATGTGGATGGAAACCAGCCGACCTGAGGTAGAAAGAAATGAAAAGATGTTATTACAAAGAAGCTGACATTGTGATGGTTTATGTCACAGGGAGCTGTAGTTGCAACAAAGGCAGATGACAGTCAGAGCCCATTCCTCGACCCAAAGGTGCAAGAAGGCAACCAACTCCTTCACTGGGGAGAGCCCTGACACCACCCAGGCAATGGTCCTTTGGTTAAATTTACCATTAGTGAGATTGTGGCTCGAGATAGTATTCATGGAGCCAGAGGATGGCTTATTCAGTGAACAAATCATGGACGGTCCAAACCATCATCTGGCGATATTGACATACTCACTAGATTTCATTGGTATTATAAATAGTATTAGTGTGATATGGAAAACCCCAGAAAGGTGCTTTTCCACAGACAGAGCCAGCTGTTTTTTTTCAGTAAGTACCACCAATTGTTTTTATTGGCTGATGGCCCCAAGGAGACGCTTACGTCTCTCCACAGACTCTTCTTATCAGGCTTAGTAAAAGAGAAAAAAGCTTCTTCATTTACCACAGCTGTTCACAAAAATACTCACAGCACAGACACGGTGCTTATACACACACACACACACACTCACTCAGCTTGTGAGTGGGAGTCAGTATATTTCCCTGCATTTAGAACCTGTTTTTTTTCAGCACTTTGTGCCTGATTATAAAGTGCTCCTGGCACTGGCAGAGTAAGACAAATATGCATTGAAGTGATACAGGGAAGCAGGAAATGTTGTACCTGACAAAGTAATTAAAAAATAAACAGCACCTTCCAGGTAGATAGAAATATCTGCCAAATCGCTCTTTTATAAAATGTCTGTTTTTAGTGCTAGCTAAAATTGAGTGAAGGCAGCTACAGAAAAGTTTGAAACTTAAGTGCCCTGATTATATTTTACTGAATATGAATGCAATAACAGACTATTTTTTATCAAATTTAAAAGGAATTTTAAACTTAAAAAGAAAAAGCTTACCCTGCCGTTGACCTCGCCCCTCCACCAGCCGTTGGCTCCTGACTTTGTGTAGATCTTAACCACGTCCCCCTCCTGCAGCGAGAGCTCCCGGGTGTCACGTGAACTGAAGTCGTACCTTGCTATCGCCACACCAATCACTTTAGGAGTAAACACTGCAGAGAAAGGCAAATGCATGCAAAGAAACTATTAGATTTTACATACACATATACAGACATAACTGGAGAGGTGTATAGCCGTACCGTACCGTAACTAGTGTACCTCTTAATTGTTTTAAACCTTAGTGTCATTATGAAACATATTAGCCTTTGAAAACAGTGTCCAGTATGTATGTAGGTGACTGAAAATAATCAGAATAGCCTGTTTAGGACATTTACTTGTATCTATTGCTAAAGCTGAAGCAGTCCAGCTTGAGTGTTCTGACAGCAGTGTGTGTGAGATTAGATGTCTCCTGTCGAGGAGACAGCAGTGTGAGAGACAGATGTGGAGCAGGTTAGCTAGTTACCACTGCTCTCTCCCACCCTGCCGGCTCTCTTCCTTTCCAGACACTGACTGGTGGGTCGGACTGGGCTAAGCTGACAGGTGGAAATGGAATGTCAGACCTCTACAACCTGGCCGTGGGGATAGAATATCTAATATAGAGGAGCTCTGTGTATTTGGACACTTCCACCTTTACTTTGACAGACGGACACATACACACACCAGACTCCATACAACACCCTTATCTCAACACCCTTTCTGCTGAACACACCTGTATAGACATGCAAAAGGGTACACACACTGTAACAACCATACATGCATTACAAACATATACAGTGCCTATTCTCCACACAAGATGACATGTATGTGCACACTGCAAGAAGTGAGATGTACAGGCTGAGCTTCATGCCATGATTTAAATGCACAGCCAGCATGCAAAGCAGCCTTTAACATGAAAGAAAAAAAAGAGACAGAGACGGACAGCAAGAAGCAATACCTGTACCTGACCAGAAGGGAGCAGAGGAAGGAGGTACAAAGCTGTAGCCGGCAGGAGTTACAAGAGAGAGGCCGCAGAGCAATGGGGCTATGGCAGGGCAGGGCAGGCCAGGCGGGGAGCGGAGAGATGCGAGAGGGGAGAGGACAGGGATGGGGGGGGGGGTGGTAGGAAGGAAGGAGAGAGAAGCATAGAAGAGAAAATAAAACTTTATATAAAAAAAAGAAAGTTCATAGTCGCAGTTTAATAAAAAATAAATGACGACAAGTGCAGGAAGAGCGCGAGCGAGTGGTGCTTCATCTGCACACTTGTAGCAGTTTTCACTGAAGTTCAGCACTTAATTAAAATGTGCCCTTAAAAGTATTTACACTGTTTGGCCTAATGTGGCTTCTATAATTAGAAAATCTGCATTTTTATCAAAACCGAAAGAAAGAAAAACTTTAAGTTCTTTAACTTTGCAAGATTTTCAACACTAGAAATCAGTTAATGCTATATAAATCGATCATATGTCTTCTTAAAATGTTTTATAATACTCAGGACTTCAGCTAGAAACTATTAGCATTACACATATTCTCCAAAGAACACCTATAAAGGCTTTGTTGAAACACACAGTGACACATTATCCAAAAGGATGCCTGCATGCTTGTTTTCACTTCTGCTGGAGGAGAAAGGCACTGATCTGATTCCAACATGTCGAAAAGTTGGCAGTGTGAGTGCCTTGCACTAGGGAATAGAACCTCTAACCTGGAGAGAATTAGTAGCAGGACATAGAAAGTTTGGCACGAGCACAGTCGGAACAAGAGGGTTTGAGAGTGTTAGTAAGAAGAAACAGGATGTAGCCACTAAAAAAGGTAGCAGGTTTTAAAGGATGCCAGTCAATTATTTCATCCAGAGTTTAAGTGAGGTGAAGTAACAGATGGAAAACAGATGTGGGAATCATACAAAAAACATTATGTAGACAGATACACTCCGGCTTCTGTATGAAGGGCCTGTTAACTAATGATGACTGAGAGTCAGTCTGACATCAGCTACCAGTATAATGTTCAAAGAACAAAAATAGGTCCCAAATTGCAGCAAGAATGCATAATAGCTGGGCAGGAGTTAGCATAGCATCATTCAACCATGCTGCAATCTATATTTTAGTGTTTTAGCTGAAAAATGATTTCTAGTATTTACAGTTTGTTTCAGTTCCTGCTCTGTAGGCTGCTTAAATATATATGTGAGGCATGGCTTCTATTATTTATGACAGTTTATTATTGCCCCACAATCAAGACATGTTTTAGCATAAGACTGTGCCCCAGTCAACCCTCTAAATCTTAATCCACCCCTGCACCAGGAGCCCATGTTTGAACCAGTGGGAATAGACACTCTAATCCCTGCAATGGCAGATAAATGCCCAAACTTTATGAAAAATGTGCTGCTCTCAACAATACTGCTGGCAAGTTAACTGGCCCGGGTTATTGATACGCTGTATGGAGAGCAGAGCTCCACTGGTTTTTAAAATGAATACTAATCAGCACACTGAGAGACAGCTCAGCAACCTCTAATGGTGTCTAGGTACGAGCAATATGAAGAGGGATCGCCCTCCACTTCAAACAGCCGCCGAAACACCAGCTGCATTTTACATGCTTCATTTTTGTGAAATCTGATTTGTGGACCACACCGGAATACACAATGTGTTGCTGGCTGACTTAATAGAGGAGACCAAGAGAACACGCACACACACGCACACTGCATCGCTTCACAATAAAGAGTGAAGATGAGAGTTAGAATCCAATCAGAAACACAGTGTCCCATAGCTGAGGTGCATATTTATTTATGCTCAGGCATTGTTGCTTTTGTCATTATCAGTGAAAAACTATCAATCAATCCGTCCACGAAGCTGTCCAAAAACAATATAGAAAACAAAGGCTGAGCATTAATTAGGAGTTTCCCAGCAGTGTTTCAGCAGAGCTGGAAATCAAAACAAGAGTCATTTGAAAGTGAAAGGGAGAAAATGAAGTGTGCACACCAGGAGCAGGCTGCCTGCTAGACAGAGAGGTCTCCGGAACAAAACAAATTTGGACTGGAGCTGTCTCGACTTGCGTTTTGAGGTTGAGTCTGAACAACAGGCGCCGCTTTAGAACAACCAAACGGGCTCTGTACAATCTGTTCACGTTTCTCCAGCTGGAAACGAGATCAGGACTTTTTTTTTTATCCTCATGCACGCTGCGGCATTCATGCTTCAAATGAAATCTCATTTTACCACTGATTGTGATAAAAGTCTTAAGTTTTCCATTAACCAAGTAATAGGCAGTTCACTGGCTCACACACTGGGTTTAATACAATTTCTGCTGCCACTGCTAGAAACAATCAGACTGTGTGGCAATGGTACATAAGCTATATTGACTTTACAACCTTATACCGGTCTGCTATTAGGATGAAGAAAAGAATAAGTGATTTATTCAGAATTTCTTTTTTGAATTCATCTTTCATCTCATAATTACATTTTTTGTGTGTATTCACTCCTGGCTGTCAGGTTTAAAAGGCTCTGTTGTTTTATCTGTTTCTTCACTTCAAAACGCCGTCTCATTAAAATCCCAGTTCAAAGTTACACACATCCCACACCTGTTAACTCCCAAATCAGAAAGGAAGCAACATCTCACTGGATAAAACTGTGTTCCTTTCATTCAGCCCCGATAAATAACACGTGAATGCTGAGAGGAATCAGGTTAGCGACGATAATGAGTGACAAAGTCCCAGAGTTAAACAGGAACAGCAGCTGCATGCATAAATAATCATCGCTCTGCTGCCATACAGTACAGTTGTACCCATCAGAAGTGTTGGTGACAACAGCTGCTTTGTCTTCAAGTGCAACATAACAAACAGCTCAAATCTTCCACAGGTAGAAAAAGAAATCATGCTGCTTAAATCTTCACCCTGAAGTACTGAGAGACGGCACAACAGAACAAGTTCTGCTCAGAGCTCTGCTGCTGAAACATTCAGGCCGTCTGAGGCGTTAGATGATGATCGTGGAAATGATGAAATGGAATAAAGGTCTGCATCTGGTGTAATGCTGACTTTAAAGCCTAAATTTTACATTAAATACTTATATAAACAAAATGATCTAATGATGGATGCTATTGCAATGTGGATTTAACATACATGTTAACCTGAAGGATTATGGAGCTCTCCTGCAGAAAGATTTGATCTTTCATAATCGGCTAGAGAGTTTTATCCACTCTAATGACATGCTCAGTAGATTCTCCGACCACCATTTGACAGTTGAGTCAAAAACAATTATTGTCACAGGAGGCTGGACTTTTTTTTTTTTTTTTTAAAAAAACAACAAATAGCTGCTGAGCTCTTTGAACACAGTGAAGATACTCCTGTGTGTTTTGGGGAAGGATGATGGATGAGGAAACACAACAGTAAGCAAGAGTAGTGATGCGGGAGAAATCGGCAGAAGCAGCATGTTAGAGGCTGAACAACAAATAACGAAGGGACTGGCTGACTTAAATGCAGCTGGCTGAATGATAACTTGATTTTCGATCATTTAGGTCAGATTTTTCCTCTCGGTCAGTGCTACAAAATAAAAATAAGAGTATAATAGGTTTACAAACAAGCTGATGTGCTGCTCATTCAAACCCCCATCAAACACCGAAATCTAGACTGATCCCATCTTTATCTTCATCTCTGACTAAGATGACCTTCAACGTGTTGTCTGAGTAGTGGGGCCATCCGCACTTTGTATTCTTTGTGTACTCACTGTTGCCTCCTGATCGGTTGAGGCGGTGCACAGCAGCATTCTCTGGTTCCCGGTAAGGAAACTGCAGCGTTGTGTCCAGACTCCTAAAACCTTCCCTCAGAGAGTGGTGTTTGTAGTACTCGATAAGCTCCTGATCACACACACAAACACACAATAAGTCATTAGCATTAGTATTTGTCACAGTAAAGACTTTCTATTAATAATATTGTATGTGTCCAGATGTTTGTAACGATGAAACATCTGGATCATCTGATGCAGCACCTGCTTGAATACCTAATCTGATTATTACCACAGTAAACACTGTAGCAGAATATTCTGACATGCAGCTGTATTCTCATACAGTCCTGCCACATAAACATCATGAGCGTTTCAAATGTGCACTGGACTTATGGACTGCAGTGCCCCCGGGCTAGTATAAACACGGCTCTAATCATTGCTATTTTCGTGCACATTCCGAAAATAAAAATCCACTTTTGACACTTCATTAAGTGAACAGCATGACTTATTTATGAATTGCAGTGCCGGAGTTTAAAAAATAAAACAGACTGAACAGACTCACTAGTATGCTCCTGAACTTCTTGTTCTCTGCAATGTAGAAGCAGCCCTCCCTGGTCAGGATCTTTATGTGCTTCACGTCGTTGTTGTACCTGTGGGCCATTGAATAAGTTATGAGTGTAATTTCCCTCTCTGATCACCACCATCGATCCGTGGCCGGTCCCCTGGCCCCCGCGGAGAGAGCAGGGCAGCTTCAGTAATGCATAGAGTCCCAAAGGTTCGTGACACATGAGTGATGGGTGGTCGTGAGAAAATGTGTGTGTGTGTGTGAGTGACACGTGATCGCACTGACGTGGAAAGCTGGGACGACTTTGTGCACAAATCCAGAAGGTTTGTCATATGTTGTGTTGCTTTATCAGCAACACTGCGGCATCAAAGTGTAACAATGTGATGTGTTATATTTAGAATATGTGCAGTGAAATGTGACAGCTCAGGTGAAAATTGGTGCAGCGTGAACATAATCCCTGAACTACAGTGCAGTCATTTTTAATACAATCAACAAAATTATTATAAACTCAGTCAATTTAAGATTGAAAGGTAGCAATACACACATTTGTTGAGAGTTTCTACAGTGGAACAACATTCTCTGATGTCATCTACAGCCTGCTATAGACTATAGAAACATGCTGTTGTGATGCCCCTCCCGCTGACTTGCAGGCAGTCCTGACCAATCTCGGCAGGTAATTAGCTGGAAAGGTCATCAGCTAATGCAGCTCACCTGGGCCCTCTAGGCGCTGCAAGCTGGCATGTGTGCACACTCATTCTTTACTAAGTGTTGTTTTCTATGTTTGTCCTTTTGGCTTAGTTTTTTTTATTTTTATTTCATTAACTCATCACTTTCTCTGAATCAGTTTTATTTAATAGTCAGTTGCATCTTGTGTCTTTAAACTACTAAGACTTTTCCCTTCATTTGTGCCTTTCATTTACACATAAACAGAGTTTTCACCTCTGAAAACGTTTCTTTCTGAAAACGAGTCTTTCTAAAAACTTCGGCAAAAGTGGAGATTTTGGAAAACGGGGTATTCGCATTTGAATGTGAACAGAGAAAAACGTTTGCGGCAGTCTGCGCATCAGTTGTAACTTGTGCAACTTTTTTTGTGTAGTACCGCTTCCAGAGTAGGCTGTATTCTAGTGATGTAAGCATTCCGGGTAGCGTTTGCATTTCTGTTGGTGTAAGCACTTTTTATGTGTTTGCATTTGCAGATACAGCTCCTCTTACTGTGTAGAGGAGCAGAGACATGTTAGGTTTGTGTAAGGACACAAAGAGCCAGACTGCATCGATGAGGCTTCTGATTGGCTTGCACGCCTTTCCCCTTCTTCATACACTGCCACCCACAGGCCTGGCGTAGTCATGACGGCTCTTGGGAGCGTATTTATGTGGGTTGATGTAAACGGAAACTTTTTTTAAAACTATGTGTGCATGATGTTATTTTGGAAAACAGAGGGAAGGAAATTTTTACAGATACCAGTATTGGTCATAAAATAAGAAAAAAATCTTGTAGCACTCTGGAAATATGTAGACTTCCTCGAACATTTTTTAAAAAAAGGCGTTACATTTTATTTTTTGGTAAAGAGGTTAAAATATGATTATAAATCTGTCAGAGAATGCAGGAGACGAATAAATGTCATTCCCACAGCTACTGTACGTAGCATTTCTCTTTCATGGAGAAGTTTTAATAACCTTGAAGAGTTTTACATTAATTTTCTCCTCTATTCAGAGCTCAAAGTCTTTGTGCACACATGCAATTAAGACTTCAGCGCAGGAGGAACATGAAGGCAATGTGAGCGGCCCTTTCTGCAAGGGGGGGTGGGAAGACATTTTTTAAATTAAGTTTAGAGGAATGTTGCTTACAGAGAAGTGTGCTTACTCCTTGTGGGGAAAAGCGTTCCAGCTCAGAGACTCAATATTAATAGACGACGGCTCTCTCTCTTCACAGCACGAAGACACGTTACAAAGATCGGTAGGGTCACTAGCACCCCGAGGTCTTGTTAATTCCTCATTGCCAAGACTAAAAAGGCTCTATGCTTCTAATTATGAACCACTACGGTTGTTCTTGTTGGATTTAGGGCAAAATATGATGCAATTTTACTGGGACCCGGCTCCACGATCAGCCTCTGGTTTGGTGACACACATCACTGTGGTTAACCACAGTCTCAGCCTTAGAGAGTGAGTGCATTAGCCTTCAAAATTAAATCAGTGTGTCAAGTAATGTCGTTCGGAGGGGAGGGGAGGGGAGGGAGGGGGGTCCACTTCAGGTCAATCGTGTGGTTTTGGGTAAAGGCATCTCATGAATCTAACAGAGAGGGTGGGCACAGAGGTGCACCTGCAGCCTATTGTTGTCCCAGTATTTGTCTCTGAGTTCACTCTGCTGCTTACAGTGTCTGTTTCCTTGTGTGACTGGAGACTGCTTGTGTTTTTATTTTATTCTTAAGTATTTTTTTACCCTGATTCTGACTAGTAACTTTGTGACCATCTGTCTTTTGCGTCCAATTCTGTTAAAGCGTTTCATGAGTATTGGACACAAATCAGTTTGTGTGTATTCTTCAGAGATGTTGGTGCTGATATAACTCTTATCAGTGATGTGGTATCAGACTTACTTTATGCTGATGGCATATTCTGTGAACTCTTTGCTGCGATGGCGGACCAGATAGGTGCTGTTGACCCTGTTGATGAGCTCTGCCTCGGCCTGGAGTCTCTCCATAGGGCCGGCAAACCTACAGCACGACAGACAAACAAAGACAGAAAAAGAATCTAAGTTAACAAATGCCTTACAAATGGAACTGGCGTGAACACATTGTTGATAGCCACGTTTGCACTTCCAGGATGGAGCTACACTGTGTGCAAAAATCACATAGTCCAAACAGATGTCTTATCAGCCCGGGCTGTGTGATCTTCAGTAAATGCTGGATGAATGTACATTCACTGTGTTTACCCATTTCCAATAAAACTCAGTGATGCTGTTCAGTAGGAGTAAAGATTTCTTTGCTTACACAAACTATCCAAAGTAAGAGAGCTGTTCTGTGGACATACCATGGTTGAGAGGAGTAATCAACAGGCTTCACCTGAAATGAAGAGCAAAGGGGTGTTTTTGTTATTTTTCTCAAGCTTATCTGACATCAGTGAAACGTGCAGTACACTCTGACAATAAAACTTTGTTTGGCGCCAGTTCTCATAGCACTGATTTCAAGCTGATGTTTTTTACTTATGTAAAACAGATGTGTTTTTTTACTGTGTACAACCTCAATAAAACAGTTTAATGCTCATGTTGTCTGCTGTTTTTATCTTTACAGCAGTGAGATGTGGTGATAATAGTTTGTTATCAACTGGAGGCCTCATATTCCCAAAGCAGCTGGACAGAGTCTGAATTTCATTTTATGAAATGGAACATGACATTCACAGAAGTGGAGGGAACAAAAATAAACAGGATTTCTCCACCTGGCTTTTCTGTTCAGTTTGCACAATATGAAGTATTGCACTTATTGCTAAGAGATCATGTTGTTCGTTCATTCAGATTAAACAATCAACCGCCTTTAGCTCATAAAACAAGCCAAGTTCCTTGTGCTCGGAACATAAAAACCCATGGGCTGTTTTTCTTCTCCTGCCAGGTAAATGGCTTACCTTCTCTCAGACTTTCCCTACTATCCCCCAACACGTCACAGGCAAATATATGCAGCCAAATACAAGCCCCTACAACAGACCATAATGTGCTGGAGGACTAGAAGATAATGCTGCTTACGCATGGGCATGGCTTCACGGCGTCACTTGGAAAGAAGCCAACCTCCTTCGTCGACAGGATTTTGCCCTGAAACCACAGAGAGATAATTGTGTTACGTACATCTGGCTGACTGCGTCTCCATATTTCAGCAACAATTAGCCTGCAACACAGCAGTGCAAATTTACAGCAGCAGTTAACTATTGTTGAAACAATTCCTGGCAGGAAGAGAGAGAGGATGAGTTCCTTATTCCTCCCTTGGTGATGGCTCTTAAAGCTCCGGATCCCTGATTTACCAGCACAGCAGTTCACATAAATACTGTCGGGTTTTTTCTCCCTTTGACTTGCTCACTGTCACAGTTGGTTAATGATGCATATGAAGACTTTTAATTCTATAAAATCTAGGTAAATTGATTTATTTTGCATAAGAACAAAATTAAGTTGCATAAAAATATATTTTTTTATTGCTGCGGTTAACTATAAAATGCAACAGTTGGTTGCAGTCTGCAACTTCACCACTAGATGTCACTAAATCCTTCA
Organism: Parambassis ranga; assembly: GCF_900634625.1. Classification (NCBI taxonomy): domain Eukaryota; kingdom Metazoa; phylum Chordata; class Actinopteri; family Ambassidae; genus Parambassis; species Parambassis ranga. Next base: position 7,880,712 of record NC_041040.1, on the reverse strand, counting down.
CATTGATCCTTTAAAAAAGAGCATACATTAAAATATAGTCCTATATCTACTGTACATGGATGTACAAAGATCAAATGACCTGTTAATGCTAGATGTATGCTAGATGCTAACTGTTTGAGCTACAGCAATGGTAAAATTTGATTTATTTCACTTCCTTCTTTTTGCTTCTCTCTTTATTTTAAGGCATACTGTAAATTAGGCCCTTTTTACCTTGCCTGCAGCAGGAGTGTCATCAGCTGTCTGGTGACTGTTGTGTGTTAGATTCTTCAATTATATTTGAATGTTTTGGGGTGTTGTGCTGTAGGTGTTAATTAGGTGTCTGAGACAGTCCATATTTTGCACTCTGAGAGCAAGTGTGTGTGTGTTTTTTCTTGGTACATTTCAGACACAGTGATGCCCTCAGAGGCAAGGCAAATAATATGGTCACCGCCTGCCACACGCCTGCCTCCTCAGGACATTTTATCAGTCCTTGTGTGAAGCCTTGCTGCTTTCTGCTGCATCTTTGCTAAGAGTTTGATAATGATTATAGCTGGTAACATTGACAGGGTAAACAGATGGTTGCTGTTGAACGAAATGAAATTACAGTGATCGATTCTATTTGTCACACACCCCCGGAACAGAAATGATTATGGTCTGTTGCCTACAAAGGTGATGGATATTGAATGTTTGCTGACTGCTGGGCTGTCGCTGCCTCCAGTAAAGCTTTTTTTACACACAGTTAATTGAATTCTTTTATCAATTTTATCTGTTGTGTGAGATTTGTTAGCTTCCTCATTACAAGTCTGATTATAATACAACACTATTTTCCGGCCTCAGGTAAAAAATCTTACATTTTCTACAATTATAGTGGTGACTTTTTATTTAGCCCCTCTCACACATGCTGCACAACAATACATCAAATTTGTAGGAAACTGCTCATTTTTCCTCCCGCAGTGAAGTTCACGTCATGCATTATGTCACATAACAGTAATAGCTTTCTTAGAAAACAAAGAATTTGTATGTGGGAGTTTCATCTCCTTGTGTATAATTGCCTGGGGGTGTAAACGTATGTGTCTTATTAGCAAAGAAACACTGCTGGAATTTCTTTAAATGAGCTGCAATCACAGGTGTTAAAAGTCCTTTATGAACATGTTTAACTGATGGGGAAAATAATACAGGAGATATTGCAGCAAACTAACCTATTAGATGGGGGATAAAGGTTAGATTGACTGACTGGGAGGGAAATTAGAGATTTAAATGCAGCAGGTCCAGATCTCAGGCTTGTAAAATAAGCGATTAAGAGATAGTGTGACCTCTGACCTGCCACCAGGGGCTGTGAAGGTCGGCGCAGATTAATTCAATGATGTCACCCGTCTGGATGCTGAGCGCGGGACCAGAAGTAGGGCTTGGCACACCGAAGTAGTTCCTGATTACCAGCATCTTGGGTAAACCTGGAAGTCAGACAGCATTAGTGTGTGTTTACAGTCCTGTCTGGAAAAAGGACTTCATATAAAACTACTGATGTAGTATTAAAGCATATGTATTATAGCACCTTGCTGAAAGATGAATATGGAAAAAGACATGTAAATATGCACACAATGTGCATATCCACAACCACATTGTGATTCTAAAGATGCATCATCACTCCACTAATCTATTCATGGCCCTATTATAGGTGGTAATGAGAAGCAACATACATACATGTGTACACATACACAGACAGACACACCCCTTGTCAGCAGTGTACTGCCCTTGCAAATTGTATTGCACCATTATTTATTATCATATTACTGATAAGCAACACCCCTGCACCCCTGCAATAGGCTGCTATCAGGCTTTGAGATTAAAGATAAGCAGCAGCAGTGAGTGGTTTACTGCTTAACGGCATCATGCTGGGAAGTTAGTTAGAAATAGTTCCAGTCATCTTTCACTTCTTTTTTTTATGCACTTCTACTTCACTTTTCCAAAATCTAATTGAGATAATCCAGCTGAATTCTCTTGTTGGACATTTTTGATATAATGCACAATACAGTAAAATGAATTGTGAATGCTTCCTTTGCGTAGTGGAGACATAGCACAATGCAACTATACAATATGAGGCAAATAAAAATCCAAGGACAGCATGAATAAGGAAGCAAAGGCAGAAGAAAAGAGAAGTCAACAGTGTTGTTTTAGAAAAGAATACATCTATATCTGCCCTGCTTTCTCTCTCAGGATCCGTTCCAGCACTGTAACACTGTGGCTGGCAGCCTGACATGTGCGATCTTGCCTGCATAGGACTTCTAAAGACACAGGGCCATGGAGAATTGAGTCTCAGGGGCATGAATTGCATTCCTATCCACACAAGGACAAGCCACGTGTTAGTGCACCTTTGGAAGGAAAAAAAAAAAAAAGACAAAAAGAGCAGTGTCGAAATATTATGAAACGCCAAGGGCCAGGGCAATCAAACGCCTATTGATTTTAATGCGTCTTCAGTCAGAAATGATTTTCTGCTGCATAATGGATGGAGGGGTGGAAAAATGAGTGTTGAAGCCAGGTTTATAAGAGATTAAAGGCCCTCGGTGTAGTGTAGCCACACATACATGCACAGTTTGAATGCATGTTTGAAACACACACACACACACACGGCTCATGTACTGTACATACACAGATTGAATTTAAGTGTTTACATGAGACTTTTCTACTTATAGCAGAGGTCTGAACTGCAAGGGCAAAACCTCTTAAACACCAAGTGGTGTATTCTTCTCTGATCAAGGTTACCTCTGTATGTGCTGGAACAAAAAAACAACAACAACAATATGACACAGTCCCAGCACTGATACACAAAGATACCGCCAATCCAGACAAACAACTTGTGTTACATTGTTCCTGGTTGACTTCGCTTATGTAACATAAAGTGTACTAGAAATCTAAGCTAAAAAAAATAACCTATATTAAACCAAGATATAGTCAATGTGCTGTTTTTTGTGTAAACTAAGGACTCATCTTTGGCTTTTTGAGATTGAATGATGCATTGGTGAAAAAACATAGATTGATCAATTAAAGATAAACATAAGCATTTGTTGCATCCCTAATAAAGGGATATTTTTTTGTATATGATAGTGGAGTTTCCAATAAGGAACATTGGGTATTTTGAGTCTTATTTAGCTACACCGCCCGCTGACAGGCAGCATTAGTACATCTCAATAGTTTTCTGGGTTTCATGCCAAAAGCAGGTAATTTGTCTTCAGAGCAGCAGTCTCTGTGCACATAAACACTGCCAGCCAGAGAAAACAGATTACAATGGGTGGTGGAAGACAAAGATGTGTTGCAGGTGGGAGGATAGCTGGAGATGTGTCTGGGTATGTTTTGTATTTCTCACCTGTATCCCGATCTTTAACCTGCACAAACACACAAGGACAGTAAGACAAGTCAGTGAAAGGCACAAGCATGCACAAACAGGATACATCTTCGATTGTCAACTTCTCCATTGCTGCCCTGGCCTAACGTACAATGCATATAAACATCACTGTTGCAGCAACTTTGCATGCACAAATATCACATGTACTGCCACCATGATCAACTACAGTATGTCCTGCTGCTGCAGAAATTTTTAAAGGTTTTTCTTCTTTGGAAGTATGCAGGTATTTCTGCAAACAAGTATGTTTTTTTAGTAAAAGGATGTCAGGGTGGCCAGTGCCGTTTTGTGTGTTTTCCATGCCTGACACCAGAAATTAATTCAGAAATGTCCCAGTTTTCAGTTTTATCTCAGTATTTTGCACAAATCTTCAGCCACGGTGACTGACATACTGCTTTAGGTAAATTGCTGTCTAATCTCCTGCATGTAGTGCATTGTAGTTTCAAAAGCAGCACAGTATATTCAAGGAAAATCTACACAAATATTCCGGTGTCAGGTAGGGCTCCAGCAACTAAAGTCAATTGGAGTCTCCTTGGCAAATAGCTGCAGGAGAGATCAGTCTTCAAAGTGCAGCAAAGCTTTGGAGAGCAGGTGAACAGCAGACACAGACAGACAGTACACACACATCAACAGAAACACACATACACACACGCACAGCAGCAGCAGCTCACCTGAGTTCTGACGGAGCTGGAATCTGAAAGAAGTTTGAGAACAGGCATAGTGAATGACGGGTTACCGGGTGCACGCCAACACTTGCACACACTCATCGCTACAAGGCAACACTCCCTCATTAGTGAAGAAGGCGGATGCTCGTGTCTGACCGTGGTTCGCTTTGTTTTGCTGTGCTGCCACTACCTGACAGCCAGGATAAAGGTAACGAGGCGGCGGAGAGGGGGTGGAGAAGGAGGGGGTTTGCTCCACTAGTTTCTTTCATTGGCTCCCTGAGGAACGGGTTACACCCCTTCTAAATGTACACAACCACACACCTGTGCACACACACAAACACTCCTGTACCTGTGCAGACAGAACACACGTACTTTCTACACACACTAGGTAGCAGAAAGCCACAAATATATGCACAGCACTTACAGTACTACATGCGAACACACACACGCACACACCCATCTCAGCAGGCCTGTTGTTTCTAAAGTGAACTTTGACCTGCTACGCAAACACACAGCCAGGGAGCTGATAACAGAGACAAATGCAGGTAAACAAAGGCTTATCTTTCTCTCTTACACACACAAACACACGCTCCGGACCCTTCACTGCAATGCTGGGATTGTGTATTTGTGTATTCCTGCTGGTGTATTGACAAACTGTAAATAAAGTTCAAGTGGGCATCAGTGAAAATAAGGAGGGGTTAACCATTTAAATACCATTACTGCAGCTTTTTTTGCATTTCTTTGACTTTTAAAAACCGCTCACTCAAGTATTTTACTACAACGTCGGTCCACACCCGTGCGTATATGTTTTGCTGCAGCAGGTGAATGCAGTGTGGAGTAATGAGAGGGTAAATTCAAGCCAACATCCCAGCCTTCACAGCTCTGTGCTCTCCTGCCGCCGGTGTCGCCCCAATCTACTCAGGTACACACTGTGCCCAGGTGGGCCTGGCAGTGGCGTTATTGCCTCTGCGACCTGATAGCACCATGACAGATGCCAGGTCCAACCGGAGTTGGCAGCTTGCCACAGGGAATACAAACACACACTCGTGCAACTGTGACAAGCTGTGTTACAGCTGCAGCGTGTGCAGGCTGCGAGAGTTTTAGTGTTTTAAGCCTACAAAAACTTTTACAAACAAAAAAAGTGTAAATGTACTTTTTTTCAACTCTTCGTGCTCTCCCTGACACACACACACACTTTCATTTAACACGCATGCAGAAGACATGCTAAGCTGGTTTCTGAAGGCTTTTTTTTTCATTCCACATGCCTGAAGTTTTCCCTCCATCTCTCTCTGAGCTGTCAGCGCTCCTGCACAGCGAGCTGAGTGGCAGATACACAATAATGAAAAAGTCAGGAGTTTCTTAAAACTCCTCAGTAAAGCTACTATTAGGCTTTGGGGATATGTGCAATGATACACAGTGACATTGCCTTTAAGGTGCTGTGAAGTGTCAAAGCCACCCAAGGAAGCTGAGGGGAAGCTTTGGAGCGAGCATCTGCAATACTGATCAGATACAAGGATGACCTTGGCTTAGAGAAAAAAGTGTGGTTTCTTTTTTATTTAGAGCAAACCACCAATTTCCACAGTGCCACTTCCTTTTTCCACATCACTCTGTGGTTTTATTTTAAACCCGGCTGCAACCTGTAATTTGTCTCAAGACACTCATACGTCAGGTTTTATGTGTGTCATCTGTCGCCATAACAGTGCAGTTCTAAAGAACATTTTGTGCAGTGAAAAGTTGTTAAGTGCAGACCTGTTGCCACTGATAACACACTGTGCAATAAATTTTACCTGTTTTTCCGCAGGAGCCAAAGCGACCCAGGCATTCCTTATGGGCACCTAAGCCACACTTGGAGCACAAGTAGCCCTGGTTAAAGATGCCCCTGCACACATAGGGGGAAAAAAAACATCAATGCAAACAATACAGCAGCACAGAAACACTATGATGGCAGAGTAGTGCAGAAAGGTTCACACTATTGTGACAGAGCCCTATTTTTCCTGTTGTGCCAGCATGATGTTTACATTTGCAAAACATCTACTGGATGAACTGAGACATTTAGTGCAGACATTCCTTTAGGTCCTTGAAGTTGTCCCCCCACATTTCCACACTTACGCTGCAGCCCTGAATCTTTACATCACCCGAAGGAGTCCGGGTCCAAATCTGACAGACTACATATTAAACTAACTTTACCCTGCAAGCCTCCTCATATAAAGTGTGTGTAATGGGTACACAAACACTGCAAGGGCTGAGTGATAAAGGTTGCTACTTCATACTCTTTTCTACTTGCCTGTCATCCTGCATCCCCCTGCACAAAGATGCACACAAAATACTCAAAGTAGCACTCAAGATCAGCCACAATGTAGTATGCGAGTGTCATTAACCCTAATCAAGATCATGCAGTTACATCATCTTACATTAAAAGTACTGAAAAGCCACACTGAAATCTTGCTAAATATCCTAATGAGTCTGAAGCAGTGTGTGTGTGTGTTTGTTTGCATAACTATCTCAGAGGTCCTTATTAAAAAGACATGAAAGTAAAGGCTGCTCTCCAGCTAATTGGCTGTTTAACCTCGTTCAGAGCCCCAAACATGCAGGAACAGTGTTTCTGTGTGCCTTAGAGAATACACTAACAACTGTGCATTTAAACCATGAGGACACCCAGCTAAGATCATCTTCTGCTGTGAAGTCACATTAAAGGTAAATTAAAAACATTTACCTTTCATGTCCTTTTCCTTGGCTGCAGCTCATACATTTTATGTCTATTTCAAAGTTTTAATGAATAACACAGCTAATCGGATTATTAAATGAGATCTTCTGTTTAAAAACAACATTGACAACTAAGTATTAAAGAATGCACAGTAATGCCCCCCAAAAGAGCTGCACTTCACACACTTCTTGTTTTTCTTCTTGAAAATGTTCCACCGCCTGCCTCTGTATATTCACACTGCAATAATCTTGTCCCCTTTCCCCATCCGTCGCCTTGAAGGTGTGCTGAAGTGTGACAGACATTTTTCTTCACCGTCTTTCGGTAGGTGAAACCGCTCAGTCGATCCCACTGTGAGAAAGACCACGAGGCGCGGTCCCTTTGGGTGCCGATACCATTCAGTGAATTCAAAAGGAACTTTGTGTAACTAAGGCAGAGGAAGAGAAGGAGTAAAGGCAAAGTGACGAATAGATTGTTAGGGTACACTGGAGAGGAATGGGGGAGAGCGGAGGTCTTTCAAAGGAGTCCTGACAGTTGTTTGAAGAGAGAGAGGGTCCCCGTCTCGTCCTCAGTCTTTATGTTTGACGATGGCTTTGAAGAGACTTTTTTAAAGCTGCTTCTGCTGTGTGTGTCTGTATGTGTGTGTGTGTGAATAATAACTGGCCTTTTACCTGAGCAGCATGTGGCAGGAGTTGCAGGAGGTGATTCTATCGAAGGTGTGCATACGGAACTCGTGGAAGTTGTTAGTTGCGTTCTCAGGACGAATGTTTGATCTAGATGAGATGTAACACACAACAGTCATTGGACCAATAAAAAAAAACACATTTAACAGCACACCAACTTGTTGAAATCACATTTTTAGATGACATGTTACCAGCATAAACATAGAAACATGAAACAACATTTCCCAGCTCGTGTCGTGATGGCCAGCATTCTGCATCATACCACCAGTTACATTTCAGAGAATGAATGTGTGCTTGTTGAATAATTTGTTCTGGTTTTCAAACAGCTATGTTTTTTTGATGAAAATGTCAGTTTCAAAGTAAAAAAAAAAAAAAATTCTGTTCACTTATAATTGCATCCAACAAACTTCCTCCATGGCTACAGCAACATTTCACTGATATGCTTCTTTGAAGTGGGAAGAATTGCAAGGAGACAGGCAAGGTCTGCTTGAAGTGAACACAAGAGGTGTTCTTGGCCCCTTGGGACATGCTGGAGTGTGTGTGTGTGTGTGTGTAGGTGGAGGAAGGCAAGAAAGGAAGAAAGTTAATGCAATGTTCTGTAAATACAGCCTATTCAAATTTAAGAGCTTTGTTTTTTAGCATTGTTTACATTAGTTTTAGTTTAATATGCACAGGTGCTCTGAAACTCAAATAATTAGTCAAAGTGAGAGGTTGCCGCTTGTTCTGTGGAAAATAGGACAAACAAAGCTGATGCGAGAAGATTGTTGGGTAAAAAAGAACCTCGGTGGTGTCCTCTCTTCTGATCTGAGGTCAGTTATGGGATAGAAATTGCATACAGTGACAAGAAATAGGGTCCAATTTTACTATGAAATAAATCACACCTAAGATGAACTGAATACAGTGTTGCGGCATGATTGCAACACAAATAACCTCTCCTTCTTCCGAGTGTGTGTCTCATCCACTTCAACTCCTCTCTACTGAAGCCTTTAAAGCCGTCCAATGCTGCGTGCAGTCCAGACTACACAATGCCAGGCCACTTGAATTTTAATGACCTAAAAAGAATATGATTTTTGAACACACAGCAGAGTCTGAGCTGTTTATCTTTTATTACAGCCACATGCTCCGTGTGCACAGATGTGTGACTGCCTACAGTCACCATACGCCACCACCCACCAGAAGCGGCTGGTTTGACAATAAAAACAACATGCAAGAGAACAACTGTTCACAGATCAAGTATTAAGCTGTCGTCATGGGAGCATGTGATTGTTTGGCAATGCCTCTCTTTTCTCACACCTCGTTAATTTAGCCCCAAAACTCAATCAACCAAAGCTCCTGTTCTCTCAGTCTCACATCACAAAACACTTCATCCTCCTGATCTTCACTTCCAGTTTTTTTTTACTTCAGCATGTGTTCTGTTTTCTTTTTACCCAGTTTTTACTTTTATATATTAATTGCAGGGGACCTGCCTGAGAGCCCCACTGCTGAGAACTCAGCTGCAGTCACTGGCATCAGCAGCAGCAGCAGCAGGTGTAACAATAAACTAATCCAATAACAGCTACCTTGGCTCTGACTGGAGATGAGCCATGGGATTGGGGTGGGGGGGTTCTGGTTTTGGTGTGTGGCATTTTTAGAACTTATGAATGAAGGGTTCGGGGACTACATCGGCTCACTGACAGATGTCCAACATTTCCTTGTTGAATTCACTGGTATATATCCAAATTCATTGTTTCATCAATGCTGGCAAGTCATCCTGATTCAGATGCAGCAACACAGGCACAGATTATAAAACTTCCACCACCTAGTTTAATAGATGAGACAGGTTCATCATGCAGTGTCGTTCTTTCTCTCAACATCAGGCCTAACAATTCTATTCTGCTCTAAAATATCTTTCCAGCAGTGCCAACATACTTTTGGCACTTTTGCCACAATTGGGTCATATTCTAGAATAAATAAATGACAAAGTGAAATATTTCAGTTTCATTTGTTTGAGCGGGTTCTTTTTGTCTACTTTCAGGACTTGTGTGTAAATCGGCTGATGTTTTGGGTCATATTTATGCAGAAATGTAGAAAAATTTCAAACAGCCCTGTCAATACATTTTAATGTTTGACCCTAATTTTGGACCATAATTGATTAACTAAGGAAGGAACCTCTGAGGAAAGCTGCAGTAACTCAAACTTAAAAAAAAATCATATTTTGCTTTTTTTTTTTAAATTGTCATGACATCTATATTGATTGATACATTTCATTTTCACCACTCACCATGTGCCGCTAGCAGTTTGCCATAATATGAAAGATAACACTCACAGATAAGACAAGATAACAACTCTTTTTTAGTAAGGTGACTATAACTTCTATTGTGAGTAGAGTATCTTCCTGGTTGAACTTCTTCTTTTATCTCTGCAGCTGAACTACAATAGTTCCATAGTTCCTCTTATGGAACCGGTTTGTCAGTCATTTTAGGGGTTAAGTTTAGATGCAGGTCAGCTGCCAGGCGAATGAAAACATACACCTGATGCTTTAATTAAATGTAATCAGGTGTCCTCTTAACGTTTAGCATCTTATCTGCTCATCTTTGTGTCACGCTGTCGTGTCTCATCCGTCATCAAGGGGCTTTACTTGACTAACAGGATGAGCAACGTGTCCACACACACGCACACACACACACACACACTCACTCACTCACACTCTCCTGTCACACTGTCACACATGAATGCACTAAGAAAATACACACTCACATGGCCATGCCAAACTGCTCCAGCCACTTCTTTTTTAGCTCTTTGGTCTTGAAGAAGAATTCAAAGCCACTCTGGCCCTGGTTGTGAGTGAGGTAGAATCCGTAGGACCACTGCAAAGAAAAAAAAAAGAAGAGATGGAAAATAGAACAATAAATAAATTGAGGGTTTGGGTGAAAGACAAACAGAGTGGGAGCTGAACGAGACAGGATGCGAGGAGACAGATGGAGACAAAGAGATGCAAAATGAAAGAGGGATGCCTTGGGGAGAGCAAACACAAAGGATGAAGGGTTGGAGGGCGGAAGAACTGACAGACAGAGACAAAACATAGAGGGAAAGCGTGAAAGAGAGGAGAAAGCGAGCGTGAGGTAGCTGTGCCATATATCTGCTGGGCATCAGACAGCATGCACAGACCCAAGCAGTGAGTGGGCCTGTAATCAGCCACCATTATCCACTTCAAAGGCTAAATATTAGTCCATTAGCCTTTGTGTCAACACAGGCATCTGTTTTTTTTTGTTAGACAGCATTACTAAACAGATGCTTGTGAGCTCTACTTTTTATGGCTCCTGGTTGTGAGTTTGAACTTCCAGCTCTCTGTTGTGAGGGCTAAAAACAAGCCAGGCTCACAGTGCTGTCAGGGATGCACAGCGGCTCATCCTTTCCATTGAATGAAAAGAGGAGAGGAAAGCTGCGCTCTACAGAGGCATTCCCAGCGGACTCTAAGACTTAGGCTCAGCAAAGATATCATCTAGCTACCAATTTGTAAAGAAAGGAAGGAGGTGCTGGTCTGTCTGTCTTTCTGTCTTTTTGCTTGGTTTATCTCTGGCAGGTTTAAACAACCGCTGTCTAACAAAATACATATTAGTCTAAGCCATGCTTATTTCTTCGATCATGTGAGTTCATTATTAACCATTAATCAGCTCTTATTGTGCGTAGTTCATAAGAACAGACCATTACTATGCATTCTAATCACCATTCACAATCCAGTGAAGAAATCCAGTAAACCTTATTTGTGTCAGATTGCTGTGCATTTAGTGGTTTGCACATTTAGCTGACACTAAGCTACATTTTCAAATATACATGCACTTCAACACTTCGGAGCTCTGTTTTGTCTCTAGCTAGAGGAAGCTCTTCAACTGCTGTCTGGCTGCTAATGTCACAGCCTATAGGTAGCAGGTAGCCTTTTAGCACTTCTCCTCTAACAGAAAGTGGCCCTAAAATAATGCTTTGTTAACAGTGAGAGAGAAGAAAGAAGAAAAACAACCCTGGTGAATGTCGGCACTCTCACCTTTGTTGGACCTGATTTTAGTGATAACATGAGAGAAGCTTTAATAAAAGTCAAACAGTAGTAACACCCTATCATCATCGTCGTTTTTAAGTTTTTGTCGAAGTATTGTGACAATAAATGGGCAAAAGTTTCTTCCTTTTGTACAGTATGCATGAGACTGTTTTACCTCCAGATGACTTGCATATAAATGTTGCATCCGTTATGAGCTTTCTTATTGCTTCTTCCCTCAGACAGCCAGTCGTCTCCATCACCTCTAACATAAATATGTAATCAAATAAAATGGATTATATCCATCATGTCAGAGGTGAATGACACTGAGCCGGCTGCATCCTTCATAAAATATATCCACATAAAGCCCATATGGGTCTAAGACTACTAATGTCTGCTATTTACAGCATCATTATTACCCAAATCATTGTGTCCTGGCACGCCTTAGATATCATTCCTCATTATGATTGGCAATATTTTCCCCCACTTGGCACTTGGTATTCACAGAGAGTGTAGTCAGGCCCAAAGCGAGGTTTAATGATAACACCATCTGGGAGGAGGAGGCAGACTGTTGTAGTCTGACACACTGTTTCAGTGTGATGCTGGTAAATGAGCAAGACAATGTAAAACATGAGCTGGAACAAGCATGTACCAAATTATTTAAGACACTTTTCCGTTGATTACTTCTGTTGTTTCTGTTTGTGTTATGAGCTGGAAAAAGATTTTTTGCATGTGCTTGGTATTGAGCGTCAGAGTCAGAGCAGAGGAGGCGGCGGCGGCGGCAGCGGGGAGGAGAGGTTGTTAGAGGCGCTTAAAAAAACAGTGTCAAGAAGCAAGTTAACTCAGTTTTCACTCAGTTTTATGTACCTGCATCTATCTGATGAATTGTTATGGCTGCTCATTAGGAAGAAGTAGCGCTGTTAAGTGGTTTGTCAGGAGTCCAACGCCGTTCCTGAGATTTGCTGACTCGGTCATAAAGAGGCAATAATGGGCTCAACAGTGCAAGACTTGCCTCCTTTATAGCTGACTGGTTGTTCTATGAGACACTTGTTTTGTTCTCTTTTTATTTATTTATTTGACAGCACATTAATTAGGAAGATTTATAACTATTTTATCATGTTACCATGATGTATATAAGAGCAACAGCTAGAGTCTAACTCTCAGTTTTTTTGCTCTGAGTCCATCCAGGGTGGACTACACAGCTTGCAGCCCAGGGTGAAATTAAATGTCATCCAGAGCTATTTTAGCTGGTATAAAATCACTGAACATCACCACCTAAAGGGGGTTATTACTTTTAGATGATAACACCCCATAAAATTAAAAGTAAATGATGGAGACATATTTTCTTTTTTCAGTTATAATGAACTGAAATTGATGCCACAACTGGAGCACAGGCATAAAGGAGAAAATACAGGTGTGAATCACACCCAGCTGTGATTTACCAGGACTTAACAAACAAGTGTTTACTGTTGTAATAAGTTTCATTACTTCATTGCAAGGGTCATGTTTTCATGCTTCACTTCTCTGCCTTCACAGTTTTGTGCAATTATAAGAAATAAATGGTATGTATTCTGCAAGGACGGGTTAAAAAAAATCACTTTAGTTCCTTTTTTCTTGTCCTGACAGCTTGATTTAATTAAGGTTTACATTTCCACCAACACCGACGCACGCAGTGGCAAATGTGGAATAGAGTTACTTTCTTGGAACCGAAAATAAAAATGTTCACAAGCAGATGTGCTTCTGCTAAAAAAGAAAGGAGAGAAAAAAAACTGAAAGAGAGATGTGCCAATATCGTTTCCAAGGCAGGAGTCAAGATGTGAAAGTTGAAAAACGTGTACCTGTCAGGGTACATGTTAGAGTGGAAATTCACCTGGGAGACCTACATACTCATGTGCAGTGTCTCTAGATCCAAACCTGGCCAGAAATTTCCCCAGACTTTCTATAGCGCATTCTTAAAACAATTGATCCCACGCTGTATTTTCTGTATTACATCCACTACACATGTGCACCTACTGAATCATACACGTTTGCATGTGTGTGTGTGTTCGTGTGTGTGTGTGTGCGGACCTTTCTGTTCTCCTTGTCCGACGTCGGGTTATTGGTGATTTTGAAGAGGTGCAGGTCGATCACTTCTTTCATCTCATAGTTGTCTCCTCGCCGCTTACAAACGATCACCGCAGCGTCGAACAGGAAGATGTGCCTGCAGTTCAAAGGTGCCACAGTATATTTGAATGTTTAACTCTATATGCCCTGCAAACAAATCACAGGTTAGACATATCATGGCCACCAGCAATACAATATGTGTCTGATGGAAAACCTGCAGTCCATTATAATAATATCACTGTGCATGCAGCTTGATCTATATTCACACCAAAAACATGGCGTGCACTGATTAGCTGTAGTGTTAACTGCTTTATTTTCTTTCTAAACACAGGTGTACTTTCTAACAGCTCTTTGGCTTGAACCGATGCATACTCTGGCAGCTTTCCATCCACTGCACTGCTCATGACTCCAGTTTAACTTGAGTTATTTAGTCTACCTGCGAGTCAGCCTGACACCTCACCTGTCCTGTTTAGCCCGTTTGTCCACCGAGGCCACCCGTACCTCCCCGTCACCTTTGGGTCTCCCATAGTTACTCAACGACTGATTCTACAGAAAGAAGACAGAAAAGCTGGGTTGTTATCTAGCTGGAATAAAGATCACAGTGTTTGGAAGAAACATGAGGCTTACCAGGTTTTCAATGGATTTTTGATACTGATCAATTTCTCTCAACGTCTCATTGTCCCTCTTGACTTCATTAACGTACTGAGCCAAGTCCTGCACACACAACAGAAATATAATCATCTCTTTTAACACATTTAGATACAGTACACACACTTTTTCATACTAAAAAGGCTAAATGTGTCACCATGTAATCTTGTTTCACTGTATTTATGGTGTGTACTTTTGGTGTAAGACAGTGTGGCAACACAAAACAAACTGGACAAATCGATGTTGTACCTTCATAGCGTCTAATGCCATCCGTAGGTTAGTCTTGTCAGTGGTGTCATGAGTGTGTTTCACCAGCTCCTATAGGACGAGAAACGTGGGGAAAAAAGCAGTCAATCATAAAACAAAGATGCCTGCAATATTCATGACACACTGCTATCCTGCAGCACACAGTACAGTGCAGCCACATGCCGCACCTGAACTTACGGCTTTGGCTCTAGATATGAAATGAAAAAGGCTGCAGCAGAAAGAATCCTGTCCTGAAATAAATCAGATGTTGTGTATGTGTGTGCACTCATCTATTGCAAGTGTGTGTGTGTGTGTGTGTGTGTGTGTGTGTGTGTGTGTGTGTGTGCATCTGAAATTGCTTGCCAGTGCCTTGCTGCAGCGTAAACAAGACATCTAGACCTCAGCAGTGGAGGATAAGGAAGGATGCCATGTATGTCCTTCATACAGGTGCACACACACACACACACTTAGCCGCTCAGGGAGATATATATGTCTGCTTGGCACTGCTCAAATCCCCGGTGTCAGTCAAGCTCAACCTGGGCATTATTATCACTAGCAAGACGACAGAGGCCTATTTATCAAGCCTTGCTCCCACCTCCACACGTCTGCAGAGATACAGAGGAAGGGAGTGGTCACGCTGATAGCTCGGACCATACATGATGGACTCATTGGGGAAATCGTGTTGCTGTGGGTTCATGGGGAAAGAGAAATGATGAGCCGAGGCAGCGGAGGAAGAAAGAGCGAAAGATTGATGACAAAAAAAGAGAAGGAAGCGGCGAAAGAGAGGTACTCGGGAAGCGAGAGGAAGTGACAAGACATTAGTTGTACAGATTCCGGCTGTCACCATGTGGGAAAGTAACCCAGCGGATGCTTTATTCGGTGCAGCTAGCTATTACCCGGCTGTTCCACAGGGATGCTGGCCCATGTTGATACAACAGAATCACTTTGTTCCGACAGGTATTTTTTACTTTTTTTGCTTGTGGTGGTGCAGGTAGACATGACAAGGGTGAGATCAGACGGTGTCAGACAGCCTAATTTAAGAACCTTGTTGGAATCAGAACACTTCTGGCAGAAGAAAACAGCAATTTAAAGTGAATGTTTCAGGTGCATAGCTACAGAAACAAACTTTTTTACAATCATAAAAGAGGCTCCTACTTAAAATGTTGTGTTGAAATGTAACTTAGGGAGTTTTTAAAGGATATTTTGAGCTGTACAGCCAATATTATACCCCCCAAATTCAGATAATAAGCTTATATTCATGGTTTTCAATCGTTCATCTGAGGGTCTGACAGCTTTTCATTAGTAGGAATCATCTGTTCATTGTGTGTGAGTTTTCAGGTATTTTTTGTATCTAACTAAATCCAAGCATTCTTGCTTCTTTGTTCTGTTTAAATACTTTTATAAACATATTTGTGAAACAAAGAAAAAAATGAACAGTACAATACTTGCTGACAATTTTAATGAGGAGAGACCACTCAAATAAAGACAGATGGTTCTCAAAATGCATTGAATTATTCAGGATAATCAGGGAAATTCATCAGATAAGTGTTCAGTTCAGTCATTAAAATTTAAATCTCTGTTTCTTCTTGTCTCGTTTTGCCTTTCGATCATGCTCTGCTCCCAGCATACACATAATTAACTTCATAATATGTCCGATATAGGAGGTAGGACTGTTCTCTGAGTCATTTTTGGAGGGCTACATATAGGGACTGTTTCCCATTTGACATTAAAGCAGCGTCTCAGTGACTTTGTTCTGAGTTTCCACATTCAATTTCTCCCTACTTCAAAAATACTTCACCTCTCTGTTTGTCCGTCCCTTTATTTGTTTGCCTGCTGCTCCTCTCTTTCAGCCCTCACTTCACTTTATCTATTTTCTCCCGCCGCCTTCTTGATTGTCTCGATCAGATGACAATTACGTGCAGACTCACGGACATGAAGAAGCAACAGAAATAGACGAGAGGAAAGCTCACAGCCTGAAGGACGAAGGCTGGGGAGGGGAGTGAAACGTGGTCAATGCTGCCTCCGGTGGAGGAACAGAGTAGTGACAGAGAGAGTCCTCTGGCTCATAAAGCCTGATTGGTGATGATGAAGTCTCTGCTGACAGGGTTTTGTGTTTGAAGTGTGTTACAGTGACAATAACAGACTGTATGACTATACAGATACAGATGTATATATGAGTTTTGGTGGGAGTATTGGGCAATAGATAATGATGAGTTAAAGTAAATAACAAGTGTTAATGTCACATGGGAGAAAATACACAGTTTTAGATTAAACTCTAAATATTATCAGCAATACATACATAATTATAAGTTTTATACATTATATTACTACTATATATGCACTAAAATAAAATAATTTCTCCCTACTTAAAAAAGTAATTATTTATTATTATTTATTCTATTATCTTTCTACAGTTTCCTTTTAATTTTACCATGAATGACCTTCCCTAAAGCTTTCATAGCATCCCTGACACATTGATGAATTAATGTATGTGTCTAGACTGTATAACATACTTTAATATTAAGTCATCAAATTATTGTAAGGCCTTATGCTGGCACTATAAACAGACAGATGAACACATCAGCATCAATAGAAAGGCCACAGCTTTACACCGAGGTGACACATTAACTCTGTGACAGCAGCAGGACAGGGTGGGTTACCTGCAGGAGGAGGTGGTACTTCAACACTCGCTGCATTGGAACCACTAGCAGATCTCTCAGTGTGAACTTGCCATAGTTGGCTCTCTTTGAACACTCCTGTACAAAGACAAAAAAATACATTATAAAGCACATTTTGACTCCGAGGAACAGTTTATTTGTGAGATATTATCAAGTACGGTGAAAACAGGCGTCTGACTGAAGCTCAACAGAGAGCTCTCAGAGTCGTTTCTGCTGTCTGCTGCGGTGCCATCGCCTGCAATGCCTCTGGCACACACTTGAGGGCATTCTCTGACCACTGGTGAATGATCACTTGTCAGTGTAGCTGAACTGATCATTTATTTAAAAAACCTCCTCACCTCTAGCTTCATGCGCACGTCCTCTCTGTTTTTGCAGATGTCATCCAAGCTGGCGATGGCTGTCTCCACATGGCTGCAGTATTTCCCATAGATCAACAACCTGGATAAGATCAAACACATAAAGAACACGCAGATTAGAGACAAGGACGAGGTAACTACACAAAGAACAGATATGAAAGGTCATTCTTAGTGTAATGTGGGTTGAAACATAATTACACAGCAAGATGGTCTGCCATGTTGTGTGTATAAATCTTAAGGAAAAGACAGTTTAAGGATGTGTAAACACTGGATTGGAAATACAACAGGAACATTCAAATGTCAATTGTGTACCTCTCTTTGAATGTGATGAAAATCTGGTACAGGTTCTGGGCACTTCTGTGGTGGACTGAGTCTTGGATTTCCAGCAGTAAACACTTGTGGACTTTAACCAGGTCCTGAACAAGCAAAAGCAACAACTCATGTTTGTTTAGCCTCCAGGCATATTAGCAAATGTTAGCATGGAAACATATAAAACCACCAAGAAAACACATGTAATCTGGACAAGCTGGGCTATTAATGCCTGTTATATCATTGTTTGACTCTTTGTCATGTCACTGTGCTTCATTTGTAAACAACAACATAGGTTTTAGTCACATTAAGTCCATTCTAAGAGGTGTTTTGTGACCCCATGTTGACCACAGGAAAAGATGATGACTTACCGGAATATTCACAAACACCTTCTCCATCTCAGCCATGGATAAAAACATAGTGAGGGGCGTCATAAAGTGCTGCAGGAGAGAGAGAGAGAGAGAGAGAGAGAGAGAACGAATGCAAGCGAATGAGGCTCGTTCTTCTTGAGTGAGAGTGGGAAAGTCATTTTGCGTGAGACACTATTATATTATAGGGCCAAGTTGCTAAGAGCTGCAGTCAGCAAAAACAAGGAGCACTGTCTGGGTCATGACAATAATCTCATTTTCAGAGTTTGCAATTTAATGATTTCCTCTCAGAAAACTCCCACCGTATAGTCACCTCTGCATCTCAAAGGAGCCGGGCGAGCACAAACTAAATTCCACCATCTACTTCATATCGAAAGTCATCTACTGAGACAGTCCTCGGGGAAATCAGCCGAGGCCTTTTTGCAGACGTGAACGTACACAAGAGGGGGAAGACAAGTAGCTGTGGCTGCAAGGGGAGGGGGGTGAGAGACGGCGTGCCTCCCACAGTCCTGCAAACGTGCAGGGTGGAGAAAAGAGGCTATTTTCCTCTTTTAGGGTGCTGGGACTACTCTTTACCCACTGCTAATTTCATAAATAAAAATATAGTCTTTAACTTGTTCCACGGTGGGACTGATTATTTTTTCCATTACACCCTGAAACTGGTCATTACAGAGTCAATTTCACAGTTTCTTCTTTCTGCAGGTGATAAGGAGGCCGAATAGATTTCTGTGCTTTTGTCATTTGTTTAAAAAAAAACAGTGAGACACACGAGAAAGTTTACACCCATTTTTTTTAACCAGCTGTGGTCCAAAGTAGTTTTAAATCCACTTATTAAACAAAGAATAACTGTATCAATCCTCTGTTTAATAATTATGTTTCTTCTTTTAACTCTTTAAGTTCATGATGATGCTGTACCTTCTCTATAGACTCCAGAGTCTCAGTGTATTTCTCCTCTGTCTGCTTGATCTCTGTTAAACAGCAACTCCTGATGTCCGTCTCAGCCTGCTTCTGGAACGCCTACACACACACACACACACACACACACACACACAGAGGCATGTTACTCTGTGTCAGCGCTGTGGGCTTACAAACTGTTGAGTGTTCCACCAGATGTCAATCCGACCCTTCGAGCAAAGGCAGGGAGTCACACATGCGAGCTTAACTGTCAGCTAATTATGAGACTATAGTTTTCATATCACAACAAAGTGTTTCTGATGTGGGCAAAATTACATAAATATAATTAGGTGCAAAATTAGCTCTGTGATATCTACAGGCTTAAACACTAACAAGATAATAATGAATGGACTATCTACTGTAATGATGACATCAATCAGATTAGTCAGTCCTGCAAAAAACATAAAATAGTTAGATAATACATATATTTAAAGCAACACAAAGGAGATTCCGCCTCCAAACATTTCCTAAATCACTCGGATCGTCTGTATCGCCTGCGCTGGTACTATAGGAAACTTTAGGGTTCGGGTAGGAACTCGTGCCTAAAAGGGACCGCAACATTTTCCTACTTTACCACATAGGTTCGAAGTTCAAGTCATGACTGAAGCCACAAATAAACCGAAGAAAGTAAAGTCTGAGGAGACGAAGAAAAGAAAAAGGGAGAACTATAAAGCAGGAGCTCAAACAAGGATTAATATCGGCGAGAGCGGGAAAAAGGCGTTGTCATGGTGACTCAGGTCAGTAAAAATGGCAGCTTCCACAAACAGGATGTAGTTTCGGTTGGATACAGGTCCATTAGTTACAGTAATCATCTGTGTGGTGTGTACAGGACTCGTGATTGGACTGATTGGTAATGTTCTCATTAAACTGTCTAAATTCACTTTTAAATTGGTGGATGTTTACCTGGTTGAACGGTTATTACTGTCCTCATTCATTGTATTTGCGATGAAACAACTAAAAGCTCCTCAAAGTGCACAGCGACTGTTTGCATTGTTTATGTTGATATGACGTTTGCTGGCTGTCTGGGGGAATGTTAACATGGGACGTATTTAAGGCTCGGACGGTCTGAGAGAAATGATATAGCAGTGGCATTCATTTAAATCAGGAAACATTGCTAGTTTAGGCTCAAAGATGTACAGATGTTGGCCTATCCGAAAAGCTCCTGGCTTCTGCGTCAACACCACACTAACATCAATGGTCTTATTTCTGGCACACATTTCCCAAAATGTCAAACTAATATTTCTAAAGAATGTGACACAGTTTGGAACATGATGTGTGACGTTACAGACCGGAGGAGGAATGGCCTCTGTCTTCATCAGGTCCTCATAAATCTCTCCTCCCTCTTCATCATCGTACACGCAGTCATACAGATCCTCCTCATCTTCCACTCCGTTCTCACTGCAAGACAAATGTGGAAGTGACATTATGTTACATCACACTGCTGTTTGATCCTGAGTTTTACAGTGACGGGGTAGGCTAATGGTTTTTGCTCCTGACAGGCACATGAAAGGGTCACACAAAAACACACACGCATGCTTTTTTTTTTTTTTGCAGACGTGGATTTTAATACCATACTACAAATCTTGTTAGCCGGGGACAACACTTAATCCATGGCTGTGAAAGTGGCTCAGGGACACTCACACAAGTAAAGACTTTTATGTGTGACGCCACAAGCCTGTTCTGACTGCTCACATCGGAGCCAATTACTGTCTGTTAGCAAGTGGGCCAGCATGATGTGACTCAGGCAAGGGGAGAATGTAAAGGACTAGGACTTGGGCTACATGTTTATTATAGTGAAGAATGTGGTAAGAAAAATTAGGGATAATGTTTCGTGAAACCATCACAACCTGGTCTCTCTGACTTTTCCCCAAATCAGCTGTCCTGTTAAAGTGCTCATTCCTAATATAAAATGAAGAAGATGATCGTTCTAATAGATCTCAGAACGGTGCAGCATGTCTCTGTATGTGCTGTGTCCATCTGAACACTGCAACAGCAGATGGGAGCTGAGAGCCGAACACGGCTCCGTTCTCTGAGGCTGCCACATCAAACCTCCCCTCCTCTGCTGGCTGCTGTCAGGGTGCTGTTTTTCTGTCACTATTACTAGTACGCTGCTTCCAACTCCAGAAGCTGTCAGCGCTAAACATAGACCAGTCAGTGTGAGGCTTTCCAGCAGCATTGTGACTGTACAATTATCTCTCCACTAACTTCAATTACCATGCAGCATCCCGGCCTTTAAAATGCAACTCAGTACCAACCCCCATATTTGTTCATATCTGTTAATGGTTTGAGTGTAGATTCAATTATATTTGATTTTTGCCTAACAACATATTTACGTAAGCTACCCAGGGGGGGACCGAAGAAAGCTGTTCACAAAAAAAGGAACATAATTTGATAAACAACTGACACATTCAGTCCCAAAATATCATAAACTGTATGCAATTACAATTTCAAAAATCCATATTAAACATGCCACAGGCAACTGTTGTTGTCGCTGCATTTAGATAAAGGGCTTACATGATGTGCCAGGAGTTTTGCCTGCAACGGAGGAGGGTTATATAACATTATTTTGTTCCTTCGTCACTTTCAAGCTGTGCAAAATGTGACTAAATTAAATTCTAAATTAAAAATTGGATTTGAATCATCGGATGGTTCAATGTGTTGTCATAGCAGTATATCTGACATGATGCTGTTTTTCAACTTTTGAGGGTATTTTTATACAGCTAATCTGTAATTTCTGTACAGAAAAAGCCTGATTCAGATAACTCAGTCCCACACAGCTTATGGTAAACTAAGAAAAGAGTAGGCCGGCCTCATGCTGAAAGGCACAGACAAGATGGCGGCCGTCCAGTCAACGCCTTGTCTCATCAGCCTGTAGATTTTTAAGAAAACTAAGTAGTTGCATGCATATGAGTGTGACTGCAGGGACGACACATACTCTATGAGATCCTCCAGATGGTTGTAGATGTCCTCATCTTCAACACTCTCCCCTGTAGGAAAGGGCCTGTGGATACAAAGCAGAGAGAGCACTCTGCATTAGCACACAGTGATCGTCTTATCATACTAATAACTGTTTGTTTTATGTATATTGGATAATACACAACCACATTGTTATAATTAAGATTCTTATGGTACCTGATTCCAGTTTGTTGTGCAATCACTGTGTGGGAAAGTTTAGATAGTGTGTCCATAACCTGAAAAACAAAGATGGATTTCAATATAGGATATTACATATAACATAATAAACAGTGCGTCAAAGAAAACGGTCGATCAGGATCTTGGTCTATGATTTTTGACATATTCATCATCAGTTTAACGTCTATTGAAATTAAACCGTGTGAGATGTTTGTAGTGGTGTTGGTGTTCTATGGTGCTGCACTACTGAGAAAAACCACACAAGGGCAGCATTTTCAAACACTTCAGTGTCTTATTTGCAACAGACCCACATTGTTGAATTATATTATAAGCAATCAGATCACACAACCAAGCTTATTTTATACAAAACTAGTAATTGTTTTTAGGTTATAATATTATTTTGGTGCTCACAGTAACACAGTAACAGTGATGTATGCCGTGCTGCTAAACAGTTAGCAGTACAGTAACAGCAAGACAGCATCACATGACCTGATCAGCCATTGATCGTGGCCTGACACCATTGCTATTAGTATGACATGTAATTTCACGCTACTGTGCTCAGTGCCCTTGACCCTCTCTCTATACCTGTGTGTGTGTGTGTGGGTGTGAGACCTGCTTGGCTAATCACAGCTGAACTCACCTGGTGAATGCAGCTTAAATATTTGAGTCAGAACTCAACATGGGAGCTCCACTCATTGATGATGAACAGCAACCAGCCAAATGGCCCACAAACCTCTTTCGGTGGGTGATGTCTGCACGCTAGCATTCATACTGACACATCATCACAGATGTAATGTAGATACATTTGCCCTGGAGCACAAGCACTCAAAGATCAATACTGATCACACAGCTGGCCTTTTCTTTCCCCTTCCCCCTCCAGTAAACAGAATAAACCATGGCACACAGAGGACAAAGATGCTGCTGACATCCTTTCAGCTATAAACTAAAGCTTTTGTTGTTTTTTTTAGTCAGAGAGATTTTTCATTGATACACAGACACGTGTTGATCAATTGCACTCTCTGTAGTCAGACACCATATCTGAGGTGGACACAGTGACTGATATTTAATGCTTCATAAATGTGGCAAAGCATTTAATCAGGCGCATCTCAAGGAGTCTGGCACACAAATTGAAGCTGAGTTCATTAGTTGTAGCAGATGATCAAATGGAAATATTAGTGGTGAGCAGCTGAATGGTGGGAGGATGTGATGTGTTTCTGGCTGCAAGCAAAAGGATCACTAGGCACTCTGCTTATGTATTTATTTTTTTTTTAGAAGGAAAAACATTAATCATACAGTAGTCATGTGAGAACTCGTATTACTCCAAATAAACAACCTACATATTAGAATGTATGGACACTTTTATCCCTGCATCATAAAGAAGAACCGAAACTAGCACCTATGGGGGACCAAAAATGGAAGTCCTGAAGCAGGTGCCTAGAGGTTAGACAACTTCTGCTATCAGTGGGAACTTTAGCAAGCGCTGGTAAGGGAGCGTTTTGCAACTATTTTACGTTGTCAACATTTCAGATTAGCATTAACAAAATATTGAATATGCATTTAGAAACTGAATGTGCAACGTGTCACACATCACACAGTCTGAGAGGATCCTCCTCCTTCCAGTTATTAATCCTCACACAGTTATTAGGCAGAAGTGATCGTGTGCTTGCTCTCCAATAATGAACGAAGGGCACGACATCCAGAGGCCAGTTGGCAGGTACAGCGTGTCCAAAAAGTCGAGCATCCACTGCGTGTTAAACAGAGCTCTGGAGGCTTTCCAGTTGTAGCTGCCAGGCAATTCTTCTGGGGCGAGGGGAAGGGGGGGGGGCGAATCGTGAAGTGCTTTGATTTTTTGGCTTCATTAGGGCCCGAGCACCGAATGGTGCAAGAGCCCTATTGAAACCCTTAGGATTATTATTTTTTTTTTTTTTTTTTTTTTTTCCCCCTCCGAGATCGCATTTTTGGAGGCCTTAACATGCCCAAAAACTCACCAAACTTGGTAGAAAAATTCATTCGCCCGAAAAATTTTGAAATTTGCTGACTTTTGAAATGCACATATAAAAATGGCTCTATAGCGCCCCCAACGCGTAGCCCCTCTGGCCGGTTTGACACAGGATTATGAAAATTGGCACACATATGTATCACCTCAAGACGCACAAAAAAGTCTCTTGGACCCCCCCTCCAAACCCAACAGGAAGTCCGCCATTTGAAGGTTTGTGGCCATTTTTGGCGATGTGTGACCCTGCTGCCAAACTTTTCACGCCTCGCATACTTCAACGGATTGAGCTGAAATTCGCCGTGTCCACTCAGGACACCATAGGGAATAGACGCATTCCAAAACTCTTACAAAAGTCTGACGGTGTGGCCGGGGCGTGGCCTCAAAGTTTGACCATTTCTGAGGACACAGAAAGTCTCTATAACTTCTTCGTTTTCTGTCCGATCTGTACGAAATGTCACATGTATGATCAGAGTCTGACCCTAAACACATCTATACAACAACATTGAGGCTTTGACAGAGCGCCACCTACTGGCTACACAAAATGTTGTGTTTTCATAGGTTTTTCTGCCTGCCCCCCTGGCCTGTTTTGAGTAGGGTCATGAAAATTGGTACACATGTGTATCACCCCAAGATGCACAAAAAAGTCTCTTGGACCCCCCCTCCAAACCCAACAGGAAGTCCGCCATTTTGAAATTTCTGTTAATTTTTGGCGATTTGTGACCCTCCTGCAAAACTTTTCACGCCTCGCATACTTCATCCAAATGAGCTAAAACTCACTGTGTCCACTCAGGACACCATAGGGAATAGACGCATTCAAATACTCTTACAAAAGTCTGACGGTGTGGCGGGGGCGTGGCCTCAAAGTTGACCATTCGCCATTACAAAGGAACTCACTGTATTTATTGCCCTAATGCGTAGCCCCGCTGGCCAGTTTGACACAGGATCATGAGAATTAGCACACATGTGTATCACCCCAAGACGCACAAAAAAGTCTCTTGGACCCCCCCTCCAAACCCAACAGGAAGTCCACCATTTTGACTTTTGTGGCCATTTTTTGCCTATTTGTGACCCTGCTTCAAAACTTTTCACGCCTCACATACTTCATGCAATTGAGCTGAAATTCACTGTGTCCACTCAGGACACCACAGGGAATAGACGCATTCCAAAACTCTTACAAAAGTCTTACGGTGTGGTGGGGGCGTGGCCTCAAAGTTGACCATTCGCCATTACAAAGGAACTCCCTGTATTTTTTGCCCTAATGTGTAGCCCCGCTGGCCAGTTTGACACAGGTTCATGAAAATTAGCACACATGTGTATCACCCCAAGACGCACAAAAAAGTCTCTTGGACCCCGCCTCCAAACCCAACAGGAAGTCCGCCATTTTGACTTTTGTGGCAATTGTTTGCCTATTTTTGACCCTGCTTCAAAACTTTTCACGCCTCACATACTTCATGCAATTGAGCTGAAATTCACTGTGTCTACTCAGGACACCATAGGGAATAGATGCATTCCAAAACTCTTTCAAAAGTATTACCATGTGGCGGGGGAGTGGCCTCAAAGTTGACCGTTCGCCATTACAAAGGAACTCGCTCTATTCTATGTAGTACTACCCATATACTTCATGCAATGTGGACAAAATCTTACAGTACTGCTATGGACCCGAGTCTGAACAAATATATATGCTAATGGGATGATACGGTCATAGCGCCACCTACTGGTAGCAGGAAAGTTTGGTTGTAAACATGTGTTTGTTGTATATCCGTGGAAATGAGAGGAGGAGAGCATAGGACAGGAGAGTATAAGAGACGAGAGCATAGGAGAGAAGACTGCGATGACCCCGCGGATCGCAAGGTGCGCGAGGGCCCGCAATGCTGCTTGCAGCTTTTTTTTCATTTTTTTTCCTTCCCCCCCTAAGATCGCATTTTTGGAGGCCTTAACATGCCCAAAAACTCACCAAACTTGGTAGAAAAATTCATTCGCCCGAAAAATTTTGAAATTTGCTGACGTTTGAAACGCACATATAAAAATGGCTCTATAGCGCCCCCAACGCGTAGCCCCTCTGGCCGGTTTGACACAGGATTATGAAAATTGGCACACATATGTATCACCTCAAGACGCACAAAAAAGTCTCTTGGACCCCCCCTCCAAACCCAACAGGAAGTCCGCCATTTGAAGGTTTGTGGCCATTTTTGGCGATGTGTGACCCTGCTGCCAAACTTTTCACGCCTCGCATACGTCATCGGATTGAGCTGAAATTCGCCGTGTCCACTCAGGACACCATAGGGAATAGACGCATTCCAAAACTCTTACAAAAGTCTGACGGTGTGGCCGGGGCGTGGCCTCAAAGTTTGACCATTTCTGAGGACACAGAAAGTCACTATAACTTCTTCGTTTTCTGTCCGATCTGTACGAAATGTCACATGTATGATCAGAGTCTGACCCTAAACACATCTATACAACAATATTGAGGCTTTGACAGAGCGCCACCTACTGGCTACACAAAATGTTGTGTTTTCATAGGTTTTTCTGCCTGCCCCTGTGGCCTGTTTTGAGTAGGGTCACGAAAATTGGCACACATGTTTATCACCCCAAGACGCACAAAAAAGTCTCTTGGACCCCCCCTCCAAACCCAACAGGAAGTCCGCCATTTTGAAATGTCTGTTAATTTGTGGCGATTTGTGACCCTGCTACAAAACTTTTCACGCCTCGCATACTTCATCCAATCAAGCTAAAAATCACTGTGTCCACTCAGGACACGATACAGAATAGACGCATTCCAAAACTCTTACAAAAGTATTACGGTGTGGTGGGGGTGTGGCCTCAAAGTTGACCATTCGCCATTACAAATGAACTCCCTGTATTTTTTGCCCTAACGCATAGCCCCGCTGGCCAGTTTGACACAGGATCATGAAAATTGGCACACATGTGTATCACCCCAAGACGCACAAAAAAGTCTCTTGGACCCCCCCTCCAAACCCAACAGGAAGTCCGCCATTTTGACTTTTGTGGCCATTTTTTGCCTATTTGTGACCCTGCTTCAAAACTTTTCACGCATCACAAACTTCATGCAATTGAGCTGAAATTCACTGTGTCCACTCAGGACACCATAGGGAATAGACGCATTCCAAAACTCTTTCAAAAGTATTACCGTGTGGCGGGGGAGTGGCCTCAAAGTTGACCGTTCGCCATTACAAAGGAACTCGCTGTGTTTTATGCAGTACTACCCATATACTTCATGCAATGTGGCCAAAATCTTACAGTACTGCTATGGACCCGAGTCTGAACAGATATATATGCTAATAGGATGATACGGTCATAGCGCCACCTACTGGTAGCAGGAAAGTGTGGTTGTAAACATGTGTTTGTTGTACATCTCTGCAAATGAGAGGAGAGGAGGGCATAGCACAGGAGAGTATGGGAGACAAGAGCATAGGAGAGAAGACAGCGATAGCCCCGCGGATCGCAAGGTGCGCGAGGGCCCGCAATGCTGCTTGCAGCTTTAATTGATGATATGAGTCACACAAACTGAACTGACCATCTGCACACACAGCCAAGAAGAATTTTCATACGTCAGCTTATAATAGAAATGTCAAGAAAATGTCTACATAGGAAATGACAGGTGCTAAATTCCAAGTGGATCACATGTAATTTTAACATAAAATTTGTCAGAGTGCTGCTGTTCTTAGAGCAAGATTACTTCATAAAATCAACATCACGCGTAACATGTGGTGATCCATTCAGAGGTAGCAGCAGTCACTGTTGTACTGCAGCAGCAGTGGCTGATGGAGGCTGACTGACTCTTTGATGGAGGCTAATAAACCTGCCCTGTCTGACCAGGGCTGCGCTGCTGGATCAAACGATTCACACCAGACCAATTAAGGGGAGGGATGAGGGACATGTCAAAGAAAGGGGGGGCGAGTACACAGCATGTGTGTGGGTGGATGTGCTGACTGTGTGGAGCGCCCCTGAATGCGTGCACACATACATTTTGTACTGTAGACTGACACATTTAAACAGTTTTGATACTGTAGATGCCAAAACTGCACTAAAATCACTGAAAATATACAAAAAATTTATATTAAAAATAACCTTAAAATCACAGTCACTCAGTATCAGTCTAATTAGGACATCTGCTCATCTTCTCTTCTTTCTTTGACACATTTACTTGAATCATTTTTCATGTACAGTGTAACGTGTCAACAGTTTCATTGGTTTCACACACAGGTCTGCCTGCTGTCCCAGTTTTTCAGCTCTCCTCCTCATTTCTGTGGCTTCTTTTATTTTCCCTCTAAATTACTGGTTACCAGCTAAAAATAGAAATCCGTTAGGTAATCCAGTGGAACAGATACAACTGGTCATATTGTACAATCTGTTTGCTTTGAAATGCAAGAAAAAGAGAGATAAAACTACCTACACCTTCCTGCTTAAAATATTCTGAAATCAGTGTTAAAAATGATGCAAACTGATGCTTAAATTTTGCAAAAAATTCCCGAGTATGTAAGAGGCGAATCTGACAGATGTTCTTCTTTAGAAACATTTTTTTTAAATACTAAAATCTATCTGCAGCCGGTGTGTGTCTCTAGAAGAAACATTGTGCTTCAAAGGCCAGGTCACACTGCAGGTCAGCACTCAGTTACCTGCAACCCTTTGTCATTATCTATATAATGCATGTTATTTTCCACTGAACCAAAACATCAGATTGTCTTACCTCATACATTTGGATCAAATCACTCATACATGAAATTGGCAGCTGTATATTTAACTCTTTAGGACCAGGGATCAGCTGTTCAGTAAGGCCCTGCCTTTGGGGATTTCTTCCCAAACAGCGCATGCCAAGAGAGAACGGGGGGTGGGGGGTTCTGACCACACAGAGCGACCAGGTGGCACCTTCACAAGGTGTTGGTGTCAGCCCGCATCTCTCACTTTGTAGCTCCGAAATATGACATTAGAGTCAGATGTTGCTTTGTAGAAGCTTTTCCTCTTACTTGATTGTGTGTCACAGAAGGAAGAGGCCAGGCAATGCTTCTGTTTAGTTTCTGCAATTTCCCCAAGAGGATGATTTTTAAAATGAAAGGAGGTTCTCTGTGTGCTGAGGCTGAGTCTTTTTTTTGGAAAAAAGAAAGGAAGAAAATGTGTAGTTGTAGCTGCTGAAATTAGGCTAAGTCAATCAGCAAGTACTGTAACCTTTTTTAGAAAATGTTCACACAAACCTTTTAATGCTACTGCCTCTCTGTTTGCAGGCCATTCTAGATTAAACATTTATGAAAAACAGGGAGCTCTCACTAAGCCAGTAAATCCTGTTTGTATTCTCAGACAGAAAAGCAGCATCACATTTCTCCCATCCAAGATTTTACAGATAAAGGTTGTGCAAACAGTCTCAGCAGGAAAATGCACAATAGAGTAAAGACAATGCATGTTAATTGTCTTAATAAGTGTGTGTGTGTGTTACTGTGCTGTTACACATGAGACTAATTATTGTTATTTGTCAATATATACACGTGTGTGTGTGTGTGTGTGTGTGTGTGTGTGTGTGTGCTTGTTTATGTTTCTAAGCACGGCCGTCTGACAGCTGGTGCATAAAATGCGTTCCACATAGACAGAAGCCAGTAAAAACCTGAGTGGCTCAGTGAGAGAGACTAGCTAATGTTTGACAATCAGTTCCACGGCTCATTAAGGTTCATAATGCATAATTAGTATGTTTGGATATACATGTGTGTAGCTGATTGGAATGCAGGACATGTTGCTGGGTTTTTTTTCTGCTGTCTTTTATTGCCTGCATGATTTAGTCCACCCCTCTCCTCATCAAACACTGCTCTGCATTAACTCTCTGCTCATGCATATGGTAAAGACAACTCTTGAAAAGTTCCCACAAAAAGTCTTTTAAATCCACACAAATGTAAGGACAGCTGCACTCCAGATTCTGTAAGTCTGCTCATTTATGGTTTGTTGTTGTTTATTGTCAACATAATTTGTGTAGAATCCCACAAAATATTAGAAAAAGATCCTACAGTCATTTCTTTCCCTACTCCATTATTAAAAAAAAAAGTACATCTGAGAGAGCCATGCAGTAGATAAGGAGACGAAGTTCGCCTCCAGTCGGGTCAAACGTCAAACTGAATTATTGTGTCGGTTACTGTGCACATCTAAATTGTCTCCTTTTTTCTGAAAGAAGCTGGGTCAGTACCAGCCAGTTTGCATTTAAAGCCACAGACACACATCCGTTGGAATGTGGTTTGTGGGCAGCAGTGGCTCAGTGGTATAGCAGGGTTGTCCAATAAGGGTTGGTGGTTCGATCCCAACTCCTCCCTAGTCACTGTTGTGTGTCCTTGGGCAAGGCACTTTACCTGCATAGCCTCCAGTACTCACTGGTGTATGGCGCTCTTTGCTGGGCTGCCTTAAGCAATTTCCCCATTGTGGGACTAATAAAGGTTTCTTAATATCAGTAATGGAGTATGTAAGACCATGATGGGTTACACGTTTTTGAAAGTGTCATTCAGTAACTATAAATAGATGGTTGAGTTCCTGAAGTTTGACTTTGAATTTTGAAAAGCTCTCCTGGACTAAAGCGAATCCTAGTTTTGTTTGCGTGACTCCCTAAGGAACATTACCTCTTCCACTATCATCAACTCCGTCTCAACATTGTAAGGTCAAAAGCGAGGTCATTCTCGCTGTCCAGGTAAATCACATCAACATCTCCGGACCGCAACACCTCAGGGCACACACACACACACACACACACAACAGTCACACATGCTTTCACACCCTCCCAACCTGCTCCTCGAAGTCCTTCACTTGCATCCTCCCTGACTGTTTTATATTCACATTAACAGGGAAGCATATTCCCCATGTGGTCGCACATTTGCATGGATTTCACACGCAGACAAACACACAAGCATATTTATGTTCCCAGGTGAGCAGCTGATCTGCCAAATCCTCACTTTGCTGACAGGTGATTTAACTCCAGCTGAATTTTACACTGTCTGAATCAGCAGGCGGCTCACAGCTGACCAGCAGTCAGTCATAAACATGTACACCGACTGCACTGTGCAGACAGGAAATATCATATAACCCAATGTGACATGGATACAAAGATAAATAAAAAAGAAAGAGAAAGCAAATGATCAATAAATAAAATAAGCATCTAATAGGGATTATGCCCCAGAACATGGGACCCTACCCATGATGCAATTCATTAGCCTTTGAAAAAGAAAAATGCACCTCATGCCTAATATAGCATATAGCATATATAGCACATATATAATTCAAATCACATAGAAACTAGGGCTGTGTATTGGCAAGAATCTGGCGATACAATACATATCACGATACACATGTCACAATACAATACGATATACGATATATCCCGATACTATAACAAAGACGATATATTGCGATATGTGTGTGTGTATGTATGGCTTAAGCAGAGCTGCTTAGACAGTGTGCACCACAAAAGTAAGACGCTGAAATTAATGTTTGCTCATAAATAATTAATTAAAAAAATCGATTTGGACACAACCTAAATCGATTCCAGTATCCCCAAATAAAATATTGCGATATTTCACAGAATCGAGTTTTTTCTTACACCCCTAATAGAAACTCACAGAACAACTATTCTTATACACAGAATAATGTTTTTTTAAGGAGAATCCCCATTTCAAAGATAGTACAACACACCCAGAGCTTCTTACTATTGTGGTTACTGCTGTTATTATCATTGACTGCACTGTGGCAGCTGTGCTAAAGACATAACCTCATCTCTCCGCCCACTCTTAAACCAATCGACAACACAATCTCCATTGTTTCATCAGGTCGACCCAACGATCTCATTCCTTTGCAGTTGAAATACTATCTTGCAGTTAACTGAGGAAGAAATGAAGCGAACGGAGGGGGGAACAGCAAAATCCCCAAGGTGTCTTTGAGTCACAAATATAAACTCTGTTCTTAAGAGTCTTATAAAGAGTCGCTGCGGTGAAGCCACCATGCGGGACGTACATTTTAGCTCCTTGTAGGCTCATTTAGGGAGCAAAGACTTGAAAGAGACGCCAAAACCATAACAGAGTAAAAGAGCAAGTTTGAGTGGGCTGCATGTGCTATAAACGATGTCCTAAGGCAGATGGTGAAAATCCATATGGACATTCCACAGGATATTTTTTTTTCCCCTTTGATCCTGCTGTGTCAGTGGTAGAGCCCCACGCTTCACTTCTAGTCTGACCTGTTTCACCCAACAGAACAAGGAAGTATTGAAACCACTGCAGGTCTCTGCAGCATGGTGGCAAGTTAATGAGCAGGTTTTAATACAGTTACATACAACAAAATTCACCTTAAGAAACGTTTTTATTGGATCTTAACTGAAGTTAATATTTTCTGTTCTTTCTGTAAACTAACATACTATGCAGCTAAAAGCATTTGGAGACTGAAACAAAGCGTGTTATTTAAAAAAGAACAGCAAACAGATATTTTATTCATTCTTTTTCTTTGTAATAGTAGAGAATTGATCTGTGTTTTTATTCTAAATTAAATATGCTAGGTCTGAATTACAACCTCAATGGTTTGGAGGCAGCTGTATCTTATTAAACATGCATTTAATTGGATAAACTTTGTGTATTCAAAAACTAACATCTCAAAAGATAACTTTTAAAGTGCTTTTTATTCAGCAAATCTGGCCAGAGCAACCTGAGTTCTGCGCTCATCTAAGCATAATGACCATGACCACCTGGGACACCAGCTGAACGTAATTAATTTGGAAGGTTAGAAAAGCGGGCCAGCCTGCTGCACCCCAGGGAGCCGAAGCTGAGAAGCACATTTATGACATTTCATATAAAATTAAAGGACAAAAAGAAAGAGCTGTCTCATGACAAACTCTGAAGCAAAGGGCCTTAACATTTATGAGCTCCAACAGCTCTGATATAGTTTCTCACCAACAGAAACATCTTTTGCTTTCTTTCTCTTGATTTACAGTTGTGCTGGCGCTATATAAACAAAGCCTGAAGCAGGGTTATCCGTCTTGTTAAACCTCGCAGTGCTATCAATTGTTGTAGTTTACATGTCAGACTTTTCATCTCCTAGACTGTAGTGTTGACCAGAGCCATAATCCTCACTGGAATAGTGCTGTAAATCCTGATCTCCATGTAATATGTAAACTCAAAGACATCTCTTTGGCTCAAGACACTAAAAGCCTGGAAAGCGAATGAATAAATTATATTTCTCAATTTAAATTCCTGGATGTCCAGTGTGCTGCTTTTTAAATGCATTTTATTATCTGGTGATGTATCCTTAAAATGCAACAGGCAAGATTAATGGTTAAAAAGCAGCTCATCTAATCAGTTGTGATCAAAACATAGGGCTGAAACAGAGTTTCTACTTCTGCATGAGTTACATTCTGATGTAAGTTATGGTAATGTGGCAGATCTTGACGTACATAATGTGACACATCAAACCAGCTGATGAAATTCTGGCTCTGAATCTGCAGCAAAGAAAAAAAAACACACCCCAAATACATCCAGTTCTTCTGCACTGCAGTAAGCGTGCTCCCAGTTCTGGATCAATGTGTAGCTAAAGCTTTGGCCACAAATAGCCAGCGTGTCATATCTATATGGCATAAGTGGGTTAGCATTATTTAGCATACCCCGAGGAGTTCCAGTTATAATCATAAGCACTTAAATACAGACTTTTTTTCAGTCTCGCCGTGCAGATTGTGCACATTAGTCATGCAGCTGTGTGTAATCTTGCTAAGACATTTCTCAAGTGACTTTTTCTTGAATAATTAAATTCCACAAAGTAAGTTATCTATACACTGAAAAAAAGGCTTCGAGTAAACAGAGACAAAAGCAGTGAGGGGGAAATACTGACCTACTATATTTAAGATCATTCTGATGGGTGAATAAACATGAAGCTAAAAACTTTTTGATGATTGATGTTGCATCATCTGTATTTCTTCACTAAATTCTGGGCTACTGTGGTGTTAATGAAAGTCGTCAACATGTTTATTTATTTGGCAATGTTAGCTTAGCACATTAGCAGGTCAAACTGATACATGTTTTGTTTATTTTGAAACGACACACCTATTCAATAATATATATGTATATATATATAAATTAATGCAGCTAAAAGGTATGGATGTCATACATATATATGCTTTTAATTTCTAACCTTCAATGCCTGGGTATAATAGCACACCCTTATAGCATTTAGCATCACACATTGAATGAAGAGACTGGTATTGATTAACACTTCCCTGAAGACATGAGCTGTAATGGATGACACACATTATCTTCCATTATAGATTGCGTCTTCGGAGACACATTAGAAGTCTTTTCATGAGCCTCTTCTGTCTATGAAAATAAAGACAAACTGTCCATTAATTGTCTTAATATTATTGCATGCTAAAGAGTGTGATAAAGATGCTAAAGAGGATGTTTTTGTCTTAAAGCAAAGCAGAAAATGTAGGTTTTATTATAAACAAAAGGAGCCCTCACCACCTACACTGTGTCTAATTGCAACTAAAATGAGGCCTAAATGAGAATTTTTCACACTTTTATATCCATGTCAACAAAGGCACAAGAAACACGGTGACCGTTTGTGGGTTAATTCCTTTTAAGTAATTAGATGGTGATAAGTAGTACATGGCTGTAATCCCCCATTAGAGCGTTTCACATGTTCACTCCAAACCACTGCTTTTCATGTAAGATAAATCACATGGCTGACTCCATGTATTATTTCCTTCATGAACTCTCTCTCTCTCTCTTTCTCTCATCTGATTTCGGCAAAACTGTTTCTTTTTGCACGTTATATAACTCTGAACAGTTGGTATACTGCGAGGTGGGATAAAAGAGTGTGGAGGATGAGGAGATTAGCTTTTAAGAATCACCCCCGCTTTGACTGACAGCGCATCCGCCCACTCCACCTCCACCTCTGGGAAGCAATACAGAGAGGGGCCCCAACCCCCTCCCTAATCATTGATGGAGCCTTGAGCATCTGGAAAAAACATACACACAGTCCTCCGCATGGCTTCTGCAGGGGCTTTACATTGCAGAAAAAATACCTCAGTCAGATCAGGAGAACATAAACGTCCCTGTAAAATCTCATTGGCTGCTGTTAGCACAGATAGTGAGATGACAGAACCCTCTTCAGGCACCTCATGAAGGATTTCAGAGTTAAAGTTTTTAAAGATGTGTCAGACGGGGATTACACTTGTTGAGAATAAAATCAGATAAAACCAGCAGGTGCCCAAGGGAAGCTGGCAGCACAGTGGACTTCAGAGAGCGAAATAAACATGCAGACTCCTAAACATTACTTCATCTAAGCGCATGGTTGCCCATCTGGAAGAGAACACTGACCATAGGCGATTCATGTTCTGAATAAATTCACCCCATACAGTCATCTGTGTGCAGGATCAAAGTTTTGCAGCTTGACTGGAATATGAATGCTGTGTTTTTTAAATCTGTGAATTGAGCTGATGTATGGAGGTAGTGTGTGTTAGTAGACAATTAGTACAAGTCTGATGACATTTAGAGGCTGTTGTTGGTTTTTCCATTTCCATTACAAAGAATAAGTCTGGTCTCTGTGGATTCCAGTTCCATGGTGGCAGCACCAGTGGATACAAAATGGATCCATTTGGATACACATACAGACATCAGAGTGTTACGTGCTGGTATTCGTTTGTGGTGTGTATGTGTGTTACTCTGTGTGTCCAGGTACTGTGGGTGAAGCAAGTGGATCGATCACAGCTGATTCCACTTGGTTCTCATCAGCACGGATATATAAGCTGGCTGCGTGCACATGGCTGGGGCCAGTGGGCCAACTTGTGTGCGCACAACAGATACATCTTTGCATGATGATCAGTGCTGATCTTTTGTGTTTTGCTTTTGTCAATTTGTTCTTTATTTTGTTTAATAAATATCATTCACAGTCACCGTTTCCACCTCCTGTCTCTTCCTCGTCCCCTTAACTAAGTGGGGAACGTAACACAGAGAAACAAATAATAATAATATATAATAATAATAATAATAATATAAGTACTTTAAAGGCACCATCTGCACTTGTGCTTGTTGAATTAGGCATGTGGAGAAATGATGACAACCACACATGCAATGAATGGTATTAACATTCCTGTAAACAATACACATGTCTGAAGCATGTCTGAAACCTGTACATACAGACTTATGAGTTTTTTTACACTTCAGGCAGACATCAGGTAACACTGGCGGAATTGTCTGGAACTTGGAATCTCTGTAGGAAGTTTTTTTTCAGTAGTTGCAGGTGCCCTTGTACCTTGGTTTAGTGCCTAGTCTATATTCTTGTTCTTACTCAGTTGGCTTGCCTGGCTGTTTTAGCCCAGTGTTAACATACATTTTTTATGGCTTCTTTCTGTGCTCTATGTCGATTGAGCTGAATAAATTAAATAACTATATATGTATATTATTTTACAAGGTCCATACGGTCCATGTTACTTTCCTTTTTCCTGACAAACTGGGTCTTGACATACACACACATGTATATATATATATATACACAAGATATGGAAAAGCCTTAAAAATATTGTAGATCATAAGAAATGACATCCCTAAGGTGACACCCAGAGCAAGACCACTACTAAAAATAACAGACAATCTATTCTACTTTGCATTAATGCATGTCAGTGAAATGTTCTCTACATAAATCAAACAGCTTTATATCTGTCAAAACACGACGACAACACATGGCTAGACCACAATACCAGGCTTTGCGAACCAATACATCAGTCTAACCCCATTCTGTAGCATTTAGCCACAGTGAGATGTAGGCCTTCCCCCTGTCGTTCCAGGTAGCAAAACACTCAGTACTGAAGCTGGGGGGCGAAAGAGCTGTCAGAAAGTAGGACAGCGAGGGGAGGAGGGCTGGTTTGTAGACCTGCACTTCAGTCTTTGTCGCCTTTGATCCTGACCACGGTGTCTTAGCTTCACATGCTCTCTCGCTGGCCCAGACTCGGCGGTGGCCTATAAATACCTGGCATGTCGAGCTCAGCCAGGTAACCTCAATATATACAGCAGCACCCTGAATGCACAATGTGTTCTTAGTGTCCCTGCTCTTATTTGCAGTCAATCTGTAAGGTCAGGAAAACAGCTCTCAATGGAGATTTATAATCTATTTCATCTAAAGAATTATTTGCATTTAGAGAGATTCAAATGGAATTTAAGGTCCTTTTTAGTATTTTCACAGTGAGACTGCCTGCAGGGTTTATGTGCTACACACTCACTGGGAGACTCCCTTTGAACTATGGGGCAAAAACACACACTTTCCACTCACACACACACAGTCACATCAGGAGGCCAAAACGATGGCCAGCACACAAACAT